>NC_081323.1:80328314-80977689 GCF_026419965.1 Kogia breviceps
TCTAGAGGGCTGAAGATAATTAAATGGAAACCATCTATTCAACTGTTCACCATGACAACTGCCCTTGATTGATGAGCCCTGAGGAATAGCCCGGAAAGATTTCAATCTATCTAAGAGGATCACTACCAACCAGGGCTTTTTCTGAGCTGATTTTTCTAAGATCTGAAGATAATGTTGTCACTAAGTTTGACAAAATGACAATTTTCAATTCATCCCACTAGTACCTCACAGTTTTATCTGGCAGCCTGCATGCTGGCTACATGGCATTTTAGTGTTAATACCATGGCATCGCAATCCTGTGTATCTCTTTCCTTTCATTCAGTTTAAGGACATTTCTTTAAGGGAACAAAGAAGAAGAAAGCATCCGATCCTCCCAGGATAATATTGTGGTGGAGAATGGCTTAATGGCACAGTGTTATGAAAAATCCAGGAATGTATTTAAAGAATGGGCATCTTACTACTTGTTGAATGCCATCCAGGCTAGCGTATTTTATGAGGTTGGTTTACTGGCAATGCTGGGTCACAAGATGGGTAAAGATGCTCTGACTCTGAGCACAGCCCGACCACTCTCCCAGTCACCATTCCAACTGGTCCACGTCTCACTAGCTGGGAATTACTGCTCTTGTTCACCTTTCTCAAGTTCAGGGTTCAAAACGGAAAGTCCTTCTTGGGTGCAGCTCAAAGAACTCGACCACGGTGGGCTTCTGGAATGTGCCTGATGGTTAGGTGGACACTTGCAACTGAACGTCCTGGATTGTTTGTACTTTCTCTCCTACAGTCCTAGAACATTCAGTGCAAATTGAGGGGTCCCAGGGTCTTAAAAAATCCCACCAGTGAGGGTACCCATGCTCTGGATGCTGTGGAAGGATGCCTCCCTCCCAAGAGGAGAATGAAAACCTCAGGGTGAACCAGACTTCACGCCGGGACCAGGCGTGAGAACTGGGTGTATCCCCGAGGCACTCCATAACCATTTTCCCATCCGGAGCCCTGTAACATCACCCGACATCATGACACATCTACCTCGACGTACCCTTCCCCAGCCCCAAGCGCCATCCCAGGGGCCTCACTCTTCCAGGGCTAGGATTTCCCGGATTGTTTGGACCACTTGTATAAACTAAAACTCCTATGGCTGCTGTTAATCTCAAGAGTAATCTCACTGCAATAGTTAATATGCCAGAAGGATATCAAGTCCAAACGCCAAACTGCATATTAAGGTAAACTCTTCTCGGCCCCTCTGCACTTGCTTCTGGATGAAAAAGTGAGAGAGGTTGGAACGGGGTGGCAGCAGGTGAATTCTTCCCCATTTCCCATCAAGTGCTGCTGTCCTTCCTCTGCCTTCCACAGGCTGCCTCTGGCTCCTTCTCGGGACACCAGGAGAGACGGGGCAGGACTGGTCAGGGCCCCTGAGCTGCCTGCTGGCCTCCTCTGCCCGGAAGCAGACACTTCCTGGCACCCCTTGCCCAAGCATCATTCTGCGGGTCCCTCAGAGCTCCCTGCTGGCAACCCACCTGATTCTGCTCCCTGCTTAGCAGGGCAGGGCCCCCTTTAGCAGCAGCCCCCGCCCCCTTTATCAACCCTCCCTTCCTCCAGCTTCTCTCTGCTGAAATTGCCCTCGGGAGATTCTGCCTTCCAGGGGCTGCTGCACTGTTCCCAGGAAACATGTGTATTTGCCCTGAATCAGAGCCGGTGTACCAGCTCCCAGTGTGGTCACTTCCCTTCACCCTCGGATATCTGAGACACTGCCCTCCAGGACACCCCCCAGGGGCCTCCTGTGTGGCCTCCTTGAAGCCCTTCTCTGTAAACACCCGGCCCTTCCCCATGGAACTGGGGGCAGGACGCACAGTCACCAACGAGTCCTGACCCTCCCAGTTCTATCCCAAGAGCTCCCCATGAGGGCGCCGGGCTAAGAGACCCAGGAACTGTTGTCAGCCACCTTTGGAATTCAAGATCATTCCCAAGTGGTCTAGAACCTCACTTGGGAATGTAAAGTGCTGGTCACCTATCGTTTCGTTCTCTGTCTTTGGGGGCTTCAGCTGAAACTGAGGTACAAACAGCCCCATTTTAATAGCCTATGACACACAGAAGCACAGATTAATTTATAAAAATACTTGAGAAAATAGTTACAAATGCGTACTAATTTACACAAATATAAAGCAAAGCCCCAAAGCACTTTACTACTAAGCTATTAATGCTGAACATATGCATTCCCATAATCCAGCAATTTCACTCCAGGGTATAGACCCCAAAGAAACATGCACATATTCCTGAAAAACACCCCAAACAATGTTTGCACTTGTACAATTCCTTATAGTCTCAAACTGGAAAGTACTTCAAAGAACAAAAACAATAGTAGGTGAAAAAAATGTATGGTGGTTAACTTACTCATGGGAGTACCACGTAGCAGAGAAGATGGACAAACTACAGCCACACACAGAGCGGACGGAGCTGACGAGTGTAACGCTAAGCAACAAGAAGGCTAAGTGTCCATCGACAGAGGAATGGATAAAGAAGATGTGGTACATGTATACAATGGAATACTACTCAGCCATGAGCAAGAATGAGATAATGCCATTTGCAGCAATATGGATGGACCTAGAGATTGTCATCCTGAGTGAATCAAGTCAGACAGAGACAAATGTCATATGACATAACTTAGATGTGGAATCTAAAAAAATGATACAAATGAACTTATTTACAAAACAGAAACAGACTCACAGACCTAGAAAACAATATATATAATAACAAATACGTATGTAAAACTGAATCTATCACTTTGCTGTACATCTGAAACTAACACAACATTGAAAATCAACTATACTTCAATTTTTATAAAAAGGCTGGGAAGAGGACATCCTGTGCGGTCCCGTCTATAAAAAGCTCAAAAACAGGCAAAACTAATATAAGGTATTAGAAACCAGGGCAGAAGTAGTGACCGAGAAAAGTTATGACAGGGCCCTCTAGATCATTACAGGGCCCTTACCAGGGCTGGTAAGATTCTGCTTTGATCAGAGAGAGTGCTGTTTGCTTTGGGAGACCACGTCACACTCTGCACGTGCGTGATGTGTGCACTTCTCCGTATGCATGTTACCGGTTAATAAACAAATTACTTAAGAGAAGGAGTCCGCTCCAGGCAGAGCACATTCCTATAGGCGCCGTGAGAAAGGAATGACCACAGCCAAGCTGAGCAAGAGGGCGGCCCAGCCAGGGCCTTTGATGAGGGGGCTCTGTGCCCTGCCCCTCGGACCCTGGGGCCTGCGGAGCCCCACCCACTATGACACCCTGATTTTCCCCATCACAGTGGCCATCTTCTTCCATCTGCTTAAGTGGCAATCGTTTGGGCTCTTCTCAGGGTGATAACAAGGAAAGAGCATGGCATTCTTCTTTAAAGACTATAATTTAGAGCAGTTTTAGGTTCACAGCAAAATTGAGAGGAAGGTACAGAGATTCTCCAAACACCCTCTTGTTTCCACTCACGAATAGCCTCCCCCATTAGCAACATCTCCCACCAGAGCGGTACATTTCTTATGATCAATGGACCTACATTGGCACATCATAATCACCCAAAGCTCATAGTTTACATTATAGCTGTTTCTTTTTTTTTTTTTTTTTTTTTTTTTTTGCGGTACGCGGGCCTCTCACTGTTGTGGCCTCTCCCGTTGCGGAGCACAGGCTCCGGACGCGCAGGCGCAGCGGCCATGGCTCACGGGCTTAGTTGCTCCGCGGCATGTGGGATCTTCCCAGACCAGGGCACGAACCCGTGTCTCCTGCATCGGCAGGCGGATTCTCAACCACTGCGCCACCAGGGAAGCCCTATAGCTGTTTCTTGGAGTTGTACATTCTATGGATTTGGACAAATATGTAATAACATGTATCTACCATGATGGTGTCACAAACGGTATATTCGGTGCCCTAAACATTCTCTGTGCTCTGCTTGTTCGTCCCTCCCTCCCCCTAATGCCTGGCAACCACTGATCTTTTTACTGATTCCATTGTTTTGCCTCTTCTAGAGTGTCCTATAGCTGGGATCATAGTATGTAGCCTTTTCAGGCTGGCTTCTTTCACTTAGTAACATGCATTTAAGATTCCTCCATGTCTCTTCATGGCTTGACAGCTCCTTTCTTTTTAGCACTGAATTACATTCCACCGTCTGGATGGACCACAGTTTAATTATCCATTCCCCTACCAGAGGACATCTTGGTTGACTTCCAAGTTTAGGCAGTTACGAATAAAGCCACTCTAAACATCTGTGCGCAAGTTTTTGTGTGGGGAGCATGGGATTTTAAAACAGAATGTCTCAGTTGGAGGCCCAGCTTCTCCATGTGCCGGCCTGGCTTCTTGAGCAGGTTGTAGCATTTCTCTAAGCCTCCGTTTCTCTCTCTGTAAAATGGGGATCAGAAGGCGGACTTCCTGAGAGATTAAAAGCGTTAAGGGCTCAGAAAGCATTCTGTACAGTCTATGATGATATGCACATCCTAGCTCATGATTACTAGCCTTCACTTTTAGGTGGGGAATTGGACCAGGTCTCAGTCACCTGGCAAGTGGACAGAGGAGGTCTCTGGTCACCCATCAGTGTCACCTGTGCCTGCAGTGGCAGAGAGGGCTTGAGAGCCCCTGACAGCCAGTCTTCCTCATCTCTGGGCATCACCCCGGGCTCCTCCAGACTGTCTTCACTCCAGGGCTTTGCAGTTCCTCGTCTCTACCCTCCAAGAGAGGTGGAGAAGCGTGGGGAAATGGATTGCCATTGCTCGCCACTCCTGACAGGAAGAAAGGCACCGCTGCTCTCTCTCCTGCAGCCCTTCCACGTTTTTCAACCGGTGATTAATAGAGATGACTCTAGGCACAGTCAAGCCCATGGAACAGTAGATAAATAACAGGCAGAGTTTAAGAAGATGCATGTTCTTTGAGTTAATAATTTCAACAGCCGGAGAAACGTTGTGGTTCTCATGGTAACAAAGACCTGCGGTTTGGTCTCTAATTTGAAAGCCTCAGACTAATGTGTACAGATAGCTATCTTACAGGAACTTCTTTCTTCCTCTTAATTGGGGCATGTTTAATGAAGCAATGATATGATGCAATTTGGAGAAAAAAATGTCAAATAGACAAATTTGCTCTATATATGTCAATGAAATGCATCCTTGCAAACGTTCTCTAAGATGATGTGGAGGATTTATGGTACTTGCTTCAGAGCTTTAGTGAAAACCTGTGTTCCTTGCAAACAAATTTCCGGAGACTACATCTGCTGTTTGCTCCTGAATTCCCAGGCAATTTCAAGCGATGATAGGGATTTAGGAAGTTCCTTTGCTACAGTTGACTTAATGTCTGGGATGGGATTTAAGAGAGGTGGGACAGGGCTTCCCTGGTGGCGCAGTGGTTGAGAGTCTGCCTGCCGATGCAGGGGACATGGGTTCGTGCCCTGGTCCGGGAAGATCCCACATGCCGCGGAGCGGCTGGGCCCGTGAGCCATGGCCACTGAGCCTGCGCATCCGGAGCCTGTGCTCCGCAACAGGAGAGGCCACGACAGTGAGAGGCCTGAGTACCGCAAAAAAAAAAAAAAAAAGATATAGAGAGAGGTGGGACAGAAAATATCACCCTTATTCTAGAAATAGGGATGCAAATGTCTGTTCTTGAAAGAGTCTTGTTGATTTCCTAGGTATAATCTAAGCCAAACAGGACTCCCTCCTGGCACAGTGGTTAAGAATCTGCCTGCCAATGCAGGGGACATGGGTTCAATCCCTGGTCCGGGAAGATCCCACATGCCATGGAGCAACAAAGCCCGTGCGCCACAACTACTGAGCCTGTGCTCTAGAGCCCGTGTGCCACAGCTACTGAGCCAGTGTGCTGCAACTGCTGAAGCCCGCGCGCCTAGAGCCCATGTTCTGCAACAAGAGAAGCTACCACAATGAGAAGCCCCCGCACCGCAATGAAGAGTAGCCCCCGCTCGCCACAACTAGAGAAAGCCCGTGCACAGCAACAAAGACCCAACACAGCAAAAATAAATAAATTTATTTTTAAAAAAAATCTAAGCCAAACAAACAAAACCCTAAGGGTTGGAAATGTCTGGAGAGCTGCCTTTTGGAGATGGTCAGTGGGCCACTCCGCCCTTTGACTCTCTTGTCAGCTGCCTCCTGCTCAATGGGTTTCTGGATTGTAAGGAAATGTGGGGTGGTTTCCTGTATTTGCTCTTGTCAACTTCCATCCAAACATTCACAGCATGCCAACTGCTTCCCTTCCTGCAGTGATAAAACTGCCCTTTGATCACACAGAAAACACCCTTCCCCTGTTGTCTCTTTGCTCCTCTCTTCAGGAGTCTGAAAGCGTGGCAACACCGTCACTGGGCCCGCTACCTGGCTCACGGCTGTGAGAGACTGCCTTTGATCTCGCACACATCTGCACATCACAATGGTTTCTTTCCACTGACCGAAATGGGCCCGCGTGGCTTTGGTGTCCACAATGGTCACGGTCAACACCGGGTGAATTCTGTGTGATAAGAAATGTTGTGAAGGGGGAGATTGCAAGCCAAGCCGTGGAAACTCGGCAATTCTTATTACATGGAAATTCTTTTTCCTTGTGAATCCCTTGCATGTTACCATTGACGGCATGCTTGGAGAGGGAGGGCGCAGAGAACTCCGGGAATGCAAATTCCAGCCCCTGCCCCCTATACACACAACCTCTCTGTTAATAACTCAGCGGTGAGTCAGATCTGAACCATGAGTACAAAGCTTTACAAAAGGTGTTAAGTCACGAACAAGGAACAGAACAGAATCACACGAAGCTAAAAGCCTGGTTGGGATGCAGTTTGCTCCCTGAGTCTCTCAAGTCCTCCCCATCCTTGAAAAATCCCAGGTCCTCCCCAGTTCCTGGAAAATCCCAGAAAGAAGTTAAGGCCCAGACACTTTTACCCTCCTGCCTCTTCTTCTCCTTCTCTCTGGTCTTCACCACGCTGTCCGGAGGGGAAGCCCCACATGTATCACCAATGCCATATTTCCCCAAAACACAAGTTTAACCGCAGAGTAGGAGGCCTGTGGGCCCAAGCCTTCCCCAGCTGGTGCCTGCGGAGTGCAAACAGCTTTCAAACACCTATGGAAAGTCATCTTAAATAAATAAATAAAAATCCAAATGGACAATTAAAAGACTAAATCACAACCCAGGAAAAAGCTAAATCGACATGACCTGGGGTTTTCTGCTGTATTGCTTTATCCATAAGAATATATTCTTCCTATGATAAGATCATGGTGTGAATATTCAAGAGGAACTAGGCTTAAAATAGTTGGATGAGAAATGACTTTCTTTCTGGCATAGGCTTATATTCTGTACACCTCTATTGGAGTTCCATCCATAATTTGGGAGCTATCAAAACAACAGTCTTAAGTGTGACCATTGGGTATGCTACCGTGTGTATTTCTAGTTCTAGCTGATCTTTTTTTTTTTTTTTGGCGGTATGCGGGCCTCTCACTGTCGTGGCCTCTCCCGCTGCGGAGCACAGGCCCCGGACGTGCAGGCTCAGCGGCCACGGCTCACGGGCCCAGCCATGCTGCGGCATGTGGGATCTTCCCGGACCGGGGCACGAACCCGTGTCCCCCGCATCGGCAGGCGGACTCTCAACCACTGCGCCACCAGGGAAGCCCTAGTTGATCTTTTAAAACAATAATATGATTTAGTTACCGCCCATCACCATACAAAGAAGGAATAAATAAATACATACATACATGCACACGTACATACATATATACCTAACATGGCCAATTGTCACAGACCCTACAAGCAAGTGGGGTGAAGAACCCACGCCCTGCGAAGGCAGATGTTTTGTCGTCTCAAGGTGCACACCTCCCCTCTCTGTCTTCCTGGCTAAAGCTGCTTGCACCCCCTGGATTCTCCAGAATATGTGGCCCATCAGCCTGTTCACTTATGGCAGGCTCTTGCTCTTTGACGGTTCTGTCAAATCTTTTGTAGATGTAATTGGTTATAGTTTCCGTGTCCTCAGAGCTGCTAAGCTAGCAGTTTAATTTATCCTAATTCAGAACCTAATTGCCTTGCACTGTTGGCTAATTAAATGTTCAAAGAAGTGATAAATTAGGCAGGTTGATCATTACAGCACAAGTAATTAGCCCGTTGATATGAAACCAGCCAGGTTTTTAGGACAGGGCTTGGAAGAGGCGCCATGCAGAGTGGTCAGGCCCAAGTGTCCCACTGATTTGTGATAAGGAGGGTCAGCGGCAAAGTCTCGGGCCTGCCACCCTGACCGCAGGTAGCGGTCTTACCTTTCAAAGCTAAGAATTTGCCAAAGTCTTGGGTTGGCCAGAGTTCAGATTAAGCCACATTGGCCACCAATGGGGCCCCGTGGACATATCAGCATCCACTGAGGTGTGGCCCGCAGGACAGCAACCCCTGCCCTGGGGTATCCACACACCTGAGGCAGGTAGAGGTTGACTGAAAATTAGAAGCAGGTGTCGGGACAAAGGCTGCATCTTATGCTTGAGGGAAAACCCAACAAGCCCGGCCCAAGGCTTCAGTCTCACGTGTTTGCTGAAAACAGCATGACTAAAGTTGAGTGACAATGACAGCCAGACTGAGACAGGCTGAACTCTCCCAGGCCGGACTGGGCAGTGGTCAAGGAGAGACAGATTTGCAGAGGCAGGTGTGACCTCTAGGATGATCCCATTGGAACATGTTGGGAAGAAATATTGGTTGCCATGGGCTACATGGTCAAGGCATCCACCTGATGTCCTCCATGGTGGATGGTTTGCAGGATGGACTATCTTGACCTTAGCAAAGCCTTCATAAGGGCCTGAGGAGTAAGCAGGGAATGTTCTGACATCGGCTGGGACTCTCCTGCAAAGCTAGACTCAAAATGAAAACAAGTTCTATCTCGCACACCCAGCACATGAGGTTGGAAAGCCTGCAGCACTGCTCAGCCTGGCTCCTAAGTGCTGAGTTCGCACCTCTGTCCAACCTTGCATCTCCACACAGAGTATCGGTTCTGCACAGCGCCCCCTGCTGTAAGCGGAGGATCCCTTTACTCCCCAACTCAATGCTTGGATGCCACAGATTGCCCTGGTGTCTGGGAGCGGTACTGTCCAACAGAAGTAAAAGGGGAGCCACAGCACACGTAATGGAAAGTTTGCTAGTAAACCCGTTAACAAAAAGCTTAAAAAGGTGAAATTAATTCTAACAGTATATTTCATTGAACCCAGTATATGTAAAATACTATCATTTCAACATGTAACCAAATTTTTAAAAATTATTAATGAGATATATACATTCCTTATTTCATCTTAAGTCTTCAAAATCCAGTGCATATTCTGCATTAACAGGACCTCTCAGTTTGGACCAGCCCCATTTCTAGGATCTAATAGGCACATGTGGCTAGCGGTCTCCCTTCTGGACAGTGCAGGTCTGGAGTAGTGGAGGGAAGCTTACTTCACAGAGCATGTGGGAAGCACATACTCTCCCGCCTGCCCTGCCCAAAGATGCGTACATTCGAAACCCTGGAACCTTTGAATATGTTATATTACCTGGCAAAGGGGAATTAAGGAAGCAGATGGAATTAAGGGTGCTAATCAGCTGACCTTGAGATGGGAAGATGGTCCTGAATTACCCAAGTGGGTCCACTGTGACCACAAGGGCCATTAGATATGGAAGAGGAAGGTGGAAGAGTTAAGTGTCAGAGTGAGGTGGCTCCATAAAGACTCAGCTGGTGATTGGTGGCTTTATGATGGATGCAGGGGCCACAAGCCAATGAGGGGGGACAGCTTCTAGAAGCTGGAAAAGGCAGGAACACAGACTCTTCCCTCGAGCCTCCACAAGGAACACAGCACTAGCACCCCCACCCCTTGATTTTAACCCAGTGAGATCCATTCTGAACTTCTGACCTCCAGAGATACTCAATATAAGATAATACACTCGCATTGCCTTGATTCACTAAATGTGTAACAATTTGTTAGAGGAGCCATAAATAACCAAGAGGGGCAAGACAGAAAATACCTTAATCTTGGATATCAGCCATCTCTTCCTAAGAGCTGTAGGACTCTGGTCGGGCTCTCTATGTTCAGTTTTCTGATTAAGTTAGAATCGGCCTTCCTGTGGTTCTTCTTTAAGCAGAATAGTACTGAAATAATAATAAAGTAAAGTGGCAATCCCAGCTGGTATTACTCCCGACTCTTGCTACGTCCACCCCCAGCCATCCTCCTAGAAGACAACATGTCTCTCCTGGTCCCCTTTGCGTGCCCGTCATGTCGCTGTCTGGAATTTGTGTCTCAGAACACATATATTACAATTCATCTTTTCACATATAAAAATATGGAGAAACTTTTAGTTACCATAATGTACCTTAGGAAGAATCCTGTTTTATAAATGGAAGGGATGTTTTAATAAGCCCACGTTGGGTAAAAGTTGGGGCCCCTAAAAGGGCAGGGATGCAGCCCAGCTCCCAGACTTCACGAAAAGAGGTAAAATTGTTCCAAGACAAGACCGGGAGAGATTTCCCTTTGCTCTTGCCTCATGGAGCCAGGAAGCTGTTAGGAGCCCGTGTCACATAGGATAAGACCCTTCCTCATGAGTGCAAATATTCAGCAAACCTACTAACCCCACAGAAGGTTTGGTGGGACTGGGGCTGTGAATGAACAATTTAACAGAAAGCAAAACAGTTAAAGAGGATGAATTCAACATGGGCTGATGCAGTTTGAAGCAGAGACCGCCCATAAGGATGCTGCCCTGGACTTCCCTGGCAGTCCAGTGGTTAGGACTCCATGCTTCCAATGCAGGGGTCTCAGGTTCGATCCCTGGTCATGGAACTAAGATCCCGCATGCTGCATGGCGTGACCAAAACAAACAACAACAACAAAAAAGGATGCTGCCCTGACATGGCAGGAAGACCTCAGTTGCCAACGCTAGAATGATCCAAACCGTGTAAGCCTGTGGGTGTGTCAGCCACAGGTGGCTCTCCCTCATGGGCGCCTCAGAGATGTACTCAGGTGGCCCTGGTTGTCAGTGGCAGAGCTGACGTGGTGCCAGGAGTCCCCTTCCACGCCTCTATGCAGGTCCCTTGCATTCACATCTCCCCACCTCTGGTCCTGTCTCCCCCTCCCAGGATGCCCTTTTCCTCTCTCCCAACTCTCCTTGTCACTCAGTTCCCTGTATACCTACCCAGCCTCCAGAAAACGTGTCTCTATAGAACTCCATTCAATGCACACACCTCCTTTTAATATTCATGAGCAGATCACAGTTAGGAAAGCACCATATTGGGCTCATTTAAAAAAATAACTGCCAGGCTGGCTGCAGAAGCATCACTTGGGGAGCTTACTAAATATGAAGATGCCAGGACCCCACCCCAAGATATTCGAAGCGAAGAACCTATATTTGCAATAAGCTCCCAGGCAGTTCCAAATCTGGCCAGCTTCGGGAACCTCTTCACTCCTGCGGACTGACACACAGAGCAAGTCTTCTTGGGTTTGCTCTGGGGAGAGGGGCATCCGCAGCTGCAGCCCAGCTCCTTTTTAACAAACGGAGTTCCTTTCAAACTCCCAAGCGATTCCGCGGCTGGGGTCTTTGGTCACACCCTACCAGCAGGTGGGGACTTCTTCCCCCACTCCCTCCCCGATGAGCCTCCCTTTGACTGACTGGCACAGGAGCTTGGAGGTTCAAAGATCATGCACAGACGATCAGAGGACCTCAAAACCGAGCCGTCAGGGCTTTTATCGTCACCTCTTTGGAGATCATTTTATCAGTCTGTTCTGGGCCACAGCCCCCCATAGAAAGGTATTTATTGATTTCTGGCTTCTAACACTGAGGAAGTGGACCATAGAGCAGCCTTCGGAGTGGAACGATCTGACTTCTAAGCCCTGTAATGAGCTGGGTGTTAGAGCAGTTCCGGTAGCCCTGACCTATAGCACCTGGAGCTGCTGTGTCCCCTCCTCCAGGGGGGCTCAGGGGCTACAAAAGGAAACAAGGGATGATCCCTCAGTGGCTACACAGCAACACTGGACCTGGCAAGGCTGACAAATCACACGTCCTGGAGGCCACTCTCCTCTCCTTGTGGGTTCCCCAGAACTCACGAGGCACAGAGCCCCATCCTGGAATGTTCCACCGTGCCTCTGCAGGCCGGGAAAGGACTCCCTGGGATGCTGCCGGACTGACCAGGCCGATGGCCCACGCTTGAATGTGCCTCATGGCCCAGCCAGCCCAAAGGCCTGGAATTCCATCCCTGGGGATGCTTCCCCAGCTGTAGGTGTTGCCTCCAATAACCGTCAACATTAGTTGACCGTCTGATGGTTTCCCAAACATTTTACACATGTTATCACCCAGGCGACTCTCAAAAACATATGATGGGAGATAACCCCAAATCTTGCATTTTACAGATGAAGAAACTGAGTTGGCAAAAAAAACAGCATGACTCGGTCATCACCCAGTGTTTGCAGGTGGCGGAAACCAGGTGTTGCTGCATAACAAATAATCCTAAACCTTAGCTGCAGAAAGCAACGACTATCAGTCTATCATTATGTCTCATGGTTCTGGGGATCGACTGGGCTCAGCTGGGTGGTTCTTGCTCAGAACCTCCCCTGGGATGGCAGTCAGACTGTAGCCAGGCTGGGTCATCTGAAGGCTGCCTCACTCACAGGTCGGGTGCCTGAGCTTGGGAAGATCTACAGCTGGGAAAAACCAGGGTTCCTTACCTCTGTCTCCGTCTGTCTCCGTCTCATTGCTCTGCATGGTCTCTCCAGCATGGAAACTTCAGAGTAGCCCAGCCTCTCACACAAGAGCTCAGGACTTCAGAGCAAGTATCACAAGAGAACATAGCAGAAGATGCCTGACCGTGACCTTCTCTAACTCAGCCTTTTATTTTTATTTTTTTGCGGTACGCGGGCCTCTCACTGCCGTGGCCTCTCCCGTTGCGGAGCACAGGCTCCGGACGCGCAGGCGCAGCGGCCACGGCTCACGGGCCCAGCCGCTCCGCGTCACGTGGGATCTTCCCGGACCGGGGCACGAACCCGCGTCCCCGGCATCGGCAGGCGGACTCTCAACCACTGCGCCACCAGGGCAGCCCCAACTCAGCCTTTTAAATCAAGTAACATCCCTCCTGCCACATTCTATTCACAGAGGCAAACACAAAGGCCTGCCCATCTTCAAGGGGAGGAGACATAAACTTCTTGATAGGAAGTATGCCTTTGAATTTGCAGACATATTTTCAAACCACCACACCAGGTCTTTCGATCCCGGATGTAAAGATGTTCTACTGGATTCCTTCCTTCAGGAGTTAACGCTTGAGAGACCTTCATGTTGATGCCTTGCTGTGCCTTCGTTTACTCTATCAGCTGAGCCGTTACTGAGAGAGGGCTTGTCTCTCCCTCTTCAGGGAGCTTCAGGACAGAGTTGAACAAGGAGGAAAAGCAGCTGGAAGGCACTGGAGTTTCGGCAGAGGTTTAAAGAAAAAAAGGGACAGAATGACAGAAAGAGGATTGATTGGGGCACAAGAAGAAATAGCAGATGACCTCTCCCCTTCCTCCTTCATTTTTCCTTCTCTCCACTCCAATATTACCCAATGCCCAAAGCAGGAGGAGGGCAGGATTTTGTAGGTAGACCAGACTCCACCTCACTTCACAGCTCCTGGCCAGTCACGCTCGAAGCTTTGGCTTTGTTTTTACCGGTTGAAGCCGCTGTACAGCAAAGGTTTAAACCAACGTCACTTTTACATATCATCAGTGAAATCAATGCAGCTGGTAGTTGCGAAGTTCACGTAGGTCTATGTGACTGAGCTCTAAACACTTTGTTGATTTCTAGTAGTAAAGTTTTCATAAACCATCTTTTCTTTTTAATTGCGCTAATAATTTCACTCCTGTCCTCTGGGTTGAGTCACACCAGCTCTAACCTGACCATGTCTACCTATGTGGTGATTGGTGCCATAGTAGGAAGAGCAAGAGAATTAGCATGGGAGGGTCGAGCTCCTGCTCTGCTGTCTACCCGCTGTGTGTCTCTGAGCAAGCCGCTTAACCTCTCTGAACTGTTTTCATCTTACATAAAATGGGGGATATGCCTTCCTTGAGGTCAGCGTTAAATGAACATGTTAGAAAAGAGTCCCTAGCCAAGGTGCTGGCATGCAGGAAGTGATCAATAAATGCAGTTTGAATCTGTTTTTAATTAACTTTATGCTTAACCTGACCCCTCCATCTGGCAATCTTCTTTGCTCACTCCTCATGCATTTAGACTCACAGATACAGGGAACCAACTAGTAGTTAGTTACCAGTGGGGAGAGGGGAAGGGGCATGATAGGGGTAGGGGATTAAGAGGTACAAACTATTATGTATAAAATAAGCTACAGCGATATATAGGACAACACAGGGAATATAGCTAATAGTTGATAATAACTATAAGTGGAGTATAACCTTTAAAAAGCGTGCATCACGATATTGTACACCTGTAACTTATTGTACATCGGCTATACTTCAATTAACACAAAGAATGCTTGCTTTGCCTTCTGATTATGAAGGCGATCATTCTCACTGTACGATATTAGCAGTGTACTAAAAAATGCAAATCACTGCCACGGAGCAATAGCCACTTCTAAATAGTCTGATATTTCCCTCTCAAGCTTTATGTATGGATGAGTAGGTATGCCTATGTACAGATGCAAATGCATGCGTGTACAGGTATGTCTGGGTATGTGGTCTGGATGAATCCTCATTTGCCATTTTATGTTTTGTTTATGTCCTGCACTTTCATTGTGAACCTCTTCCTATATCACTAAATAGTCGTTAAAAACCTGATTTTTTAGTGTGTGAACATGCCTCCATTTAACCAGCTGTTCCCCTATGGTTGAACTCGCTGTTTCCCTCTAATTTTCTCTACTAGTTTATTAATAATACAGAGATATGAATAGCCTTATTCATATATCTTTGTCCACCTCTCTGATTATTTTCTCAAGACGGATTCCTCCATATTAAATCACTTGTGTCAAGGACATAAACAATTTAAAAGATCATCATCTGTATTGCCAGAAAGCGTTACAGAATTGGTATCAATTTATATCTCCATCAGCTATTTGGAGAATTCCAATCTCACCATACACCACCCAGCATTATTAGCTATAATTTATTTCTTCATCCATTCAATAGGCAAAAGAACTACCTTTTGTGTCATCATAATTATTTTCTTTTAAATTAAATTTTTATTTTGAAATTATTGTGGATTCACAGGTAGTTGTAAGAAATAGTACCAAGAGACCCCACATACCCTTTCTCCGCGTGCTACCCAGTGATAACATCTTACAAAATTATAGTACAATATCAGGATTGCTGTTGATATAGTCAAGATACAGAACTTCTCCATCACCACAAGGATGTCTGACGTTGGCCCTTTTATAGCCACGTTTACTCCCCATCTCCATGGTCTTAACCCCTGGAAATTACTAATATGTTCTCCATTTCATTAATTTTGTCATTTCAAGAGTTTTATGCAAATGAATCATAGAGTTTGTAACCTTTTGGGGACTGGTATTTCCCACTCAACATAATTCTCTAAAAGTTTACCCAGGTTGTTACATGTACTGAGAGGTTTTCCTTTTGATAGCTGAGTAGTATTCCATGGTATGGATGTACCACAGTTTCTGTAAATGTCCACCCATTGAAGGACATGTGGGTTGTTTCCAGTTTTGGCTCTTTAAATACAGCTGCTATGAACATTTGTGTACAGACTTTTGTGTGAACCTAATTTTCCATTTCTCTAGGATAAATTCCCAGGAGTACAATCACTGGGTCATATGTTAGTTGCATGTATAGTATTTTAAGAAACTGCCAAACTGTTTTCCAAAGAGGCTGTACCATGGCTTTAATTTTTCATCCCTTTGCTTATTCATTATCATTTTATTTGTTACAATGTCAATATCTTTTTATTTGTTCATTGTCTGTTTATATCCTTTTTACATATCTCCATTGAGATGATCTGTTTCTTTTAGATTTAAAAAACTTTTTAAATAAAATAATGATAATAAACTTTTCCCCTTAATATATCTTTGTCTATTGTTGTTGTTTATGATGTGTTGGATGAATAGAAGTCTGAGATATTTATGATTTGACCCATAGATTTTTTTTTTTTTTTTTTGGCGGTATGCGGGCCTCTCACTGTTGTGGCCTCTCCCGTTGCGGAGCACAGGCTCCGGACGCGCAGGCCTGGCGGCCATGGCTCACGGGCTTAGTTGCTCCACGGCATGTGGGATCTTCCCGGACCAGGGCACGAACCCGTGTCTCCTGCATCGGCAGGCGGATTCTCAACCACTGCGCCACCAGGGAAGCCCGCATAGATTTTTATGATTAGGAAGTTTTTCCTACATAGCAATCAATTAATTTATTGTGAACTTTTTTCTTGACACTTTAATACATCTGGAATTTCTTTGGGGGTATCCTATAACGTGGAGACTTAACATAATTTTGTTTCAAAGGAATTACTCAAATTTCTAATATGAGTTGTTGAGTCACGCTCCCCTTGATCCTCAACTGCAATTCTTTCTTTATCATACATGCCAGCTCCTGATTCAGTGCTATCTGTTCTGTTTCGTAGATCTGTCAACTCCTGACTCCAAACACATTTTCATTGTGTGGCGTTATGGTACGCTCTGTATGTGCCAGCAAATCAGATCACTCCACTCTTCCTATTTAAAATTTCATAATTTTTATGAATCTCTCAACTCTTCGTAATTCTTACCTTTTTTTTGATTGTTTTAAAACTTTAAATTTGAAATAATTGCAGACTCACAGGAAGTCACAAAATATAGCACATGGAGTCCCATGTAATCGTCACTCAGCTTTCCCCAACAGTGACATCTTACATAACTGTAGTACAATATCAAAACCAGAAAATTGACATCAGTACCCTACTGTTAATTAGACTACAATATTATTCAGTTTTCACCACTTTTACATGCATCCATTCCTGTGGATGTTTGTGTGTGTATGTGTTTGTGCTTGCATGCACATGCAGAGTTCTATATAATTTATAGATTTACATGTATAGATTTGTGTAAATACCACCATGATCAAAATATAGAGCTGCTCCATCACCACAAGGAGCTTCAGCCTGATGCCCCCTTTATATTTGTGCCCTCCTTCCCTTTACTTTTTAAAAATAAATTTATTTATTTTATTTATTTATTTTTGGCTGCATTGGGTCTTCGTTGCTGTGCATGGGCTTTCTCTAGTTGTGGTGAATGGGGGCTATTCTTCGTTGTGGTGCACGGGCTTCTCATTGTGGTGGCTTTTCTTGTTGTGGAGCATGGGCTCTAGGCACGCGGGCTTCAGTAGTTGTGGCACGTGGGCTCAGTAGTTGTGGCTCATGGGCTTTAGAGTGCGGACTCAGTAGTTGTGGCACACGGGCTTAGTTGCTCTGCAGCATGTGGGATCTTCCCGGACCGGGGCTCGAACCCATGTGCCCTGCATTGGCAGGCAGATTCTTAACCACTGCGCCACCAGGGAAGGCCCCTCCTTCCCTTTATATTTGCATCCCTGTCCCCTGGTAACCACTAGTCTTTTCTCCACGTCTATAGTTTTGACATTTGAAGAATGTTATGTAAATAGAAGGATGCATCATATAACCTTTTAAGACTGGCTTTTTTCACTAAGCATAAAGCCCTTGAGCTCCCTCCAGGTTTCTGTGTGGCAACAATTCATTCCTTTTTTACCACTGAGTATTATTCCATTGTGCCAGAGTGTGTTTACCCATTCGCCCACTGAAGGATATTGGGATTGTTTCCAGTTTGGGGCTGTTACAAATAAAGCTGCTATAAGCATTTCTGCCCAGGTTTTTGTGTGAGCCTAAGTTTTCATTTCTCTGGGATAAATGCCTAAGGTTGTAATTGCTGGGTCAGAGAGTAAATGTGAGTTTACTTTCACTTAAAAACTGCCAAACAATTTTCCACAGTGGCTGTGCCATTTTATTAACCACCCGCAATGTATGAGAGATCCAGGGTCTCTGTGTCCTCCCCAGCATTTGCTATGATTATTTTTTAGTTTAGCTATTCTAAAAAGTGTACAGTGTTATCTCACTGTGGTTTAATTTACATTTTTAAATGTTGAATAATCTCTTCATTTTTACAGATAAACTTTAAAATCATGATCCAAAGGTTCCCCCTGAAAAATCCCATTAACGTTTTTCTTGGATTATGCTTAAATATGCCTTAAACTGAGAATAATTAAAATTTTTAGAACATGCAGTCTTCCAATCAAGGGATATATTATCTCTCTCTACTATTAATTAATATTTTTCAGAGTAAAGTTTTATATTTCCCTGCATATAGGCCTTGTACATTGCTTATTATATTTGTTACTAGTTTTTGCTTTGCTTTATTCTGTTTTGTTTCATTTTTGCAACTTTCCTGAATAGGATTTTCTCACTATATCTTTAAGCCTATTGATAGAATGTAGTAAATATACCTATTTTTGTTTATTTGCCTTTTATTCAGTCACTTTACTAAACTCTATTATTCACTGTAATAGCTTTATTGTTTCTCTATATACACAAATATATGCAATGAAATAAAATGGTCTAATGGTTAATATTTATTAAGCATCTGGAATGTGCCGGCTAGGCAGTGCACTGCACAAGCATTATTTCACTTAAATCCATTTGTCATCTTAAGAAAGGCTCATCGGCTAGATGTGCCGCTTTGCTTGAATTAATTATGCCTGGAGTTGGTGTCTGCTATTAATCGTAATTATAAGCTGTTGTAGAGTGTGAGTTTATACACACCTGGCAGTTAGTCAGATTGGAAGCCCTCTCTGAATAATCATACCTTAGACTGACGTGTCGCATGGGAATATGTACAGAAGGGAGATGGCAAGAAAGTTTTAGTTGAATGAAGACGAGGTGGGGGGGGAGCAGGGGTTTTGTTGGGCAAACATAAAGGACAGGGTTTTACATAAATAACCTGTGACTCTCCACCCCCATCTTTGCAGACACATCAGATCAATTAGGGTGAGCTGGAAAATTCTAGTCCAAGCCTCCCCCAAGCCTCCTTCCTTAGAAGGGGACTTTCTGATTTCTTGAGTTGAACATTTGAACATTTCCTGAATTGAAACATGAGTTTGTTTATTTACAGTCTTGTTCATTTAAAAATTTAAGTATGCACAAGTGCACATTTAGATGCTCACTTGTTTTTTAACATCTTTATTGGAGTATGATTGCATTACAATGGTGTGTTAGTTTCTGTTGTATGACAAAGTGAATCACCTGTACATATACATATATCCCCATATCTCCTCGATTTCCACTTTGACTCAAAAACTTATTACAGTTTTTGCTTTGATTTCCAAGTAAGTGGGTATTTTAAGCATTTATAATCATTATTATTATTATTTGCTTTGTGATCAGAAATATGAACCCTACAATTTCTGCTTTTCAAAATTTATTAGTTTTCCTCAAGGCCTGGTATTTGACCAATTCTCTTAGATGCTTAGGAAGGAGGTGGATTCTCTGTAGATTGAAAAGGTTTATAGAAACATAGAGATGTGGTAGAAGCAGATAGATGGATATAGATACTGAGTAATCCAGTTGTAATTATTTTACTATTTAAAGTTTAATCATTAAAACATAGAGGTGCTTAAGGAATTGTGTTTTCTCTCACACTAATTGTTTTCTAGTCATTTTTTCCCCCGTTTCTAATGGCTGTCTTCTTTTATACATTTTGATGCTGTTGAATTTTATACTTATTACCAAAATAAAATGCCCCTTTTTATTATTTAATGCAAAGTAAGTCCCCTACGTATAAACGAGTTCCCTCCCAAGAGTGCGGTCGTAAGTCCAACAAATTTAGCCTAGGTACCCAACTAACACAATTGGCTATATAGCACTGTACTGTACTATTATAGGTTTATAATACTTTTCACATAAATGATACATAAACAACAAATAAAAAATAAAGAAAACATTTTTAATCTTAGAGTAGAGGACCTTGAAAAGTACAGTAGTACAGGACAAAAGCTGGCATACGGGGGCTGGCATCGAGTGAACAGGTAAGAGGAGTTACTGACTGGAGGAGCGAGAGGGGGTAGGAGATGGTAGAGCTGAAGGATTGTCAGGAGACGGAGGGCAAGCTGCAATTTCACTCACGCCTGACGTTGATGACACAGGTTCTAGCTCCTTGCTGGATTCAATTCTATCTACACTCTTGAAAAAAACGATCCAGTGATGACCGGGTAGTAGCTCTTTTTTTCTCGTCATAGATGACATGGTAGCACTGGATTCCATTCTGAATGGCTGCTGCAACCTCCATGTACGGTTCTAGGTTCAGGTCCTGTGCCTTATAAACTAACAGTGCCTCCTCTAATAAAGAAAATCCCCTTGCTGCTTCCTGCACTGTGAATCTCATCGGTTCTTCAGTCACTTCTTCCTCTTGTATCTCTTTGTCCCTTTCTCTGGGCCTCCAATTCTATTGGACCATCAACGCACATTTGCATTTTTGAAAGTTTTCAACTTGGGACTTCCCTGGTGGTGCAGTGGTTAAAAATCCTCCTGCCAGTGCAGGGGACACGGGTTCGAGCCCTGGTCTGCGAAGATCCCACATGCCGTGGAGCAACTAAGCCCGTGCACCACAACTACTGAGCTGGAGCTCTACAGCCCGCGAGCCACAACTACTGAAGCCAGAGAACCTACAACAAGAGAAGCCACCGCATTGAGAAGCCTCCACACCACAATGAAGAGTAGCCCCCTCTCGCCGCAACCAGAGAAAGCCCGTGCGCAGCAACGAAGACCCAACGCAGCCACACACACCCCCAAAAAAAGAAAGAAAGTTCTCAACGTGAAAGTTCATACGTAGGGAACTTACTGTATTTTGCCTTGACTGCTACTGTTTCAAGTGTCTTTTACCTTGAATTCTGCTATTTCAATGTACTTTCCTCACTCTTGCTTTTCTTTTGTTTGCATCTGCCCCACCATGCCCAATATGTCTTTGCCCATCCTTTAAAAGGTGGGATAGAAAAGCAGTGTGGTGATAAAAATTGGTCTTGCCATCCACAGGTGTCAGAAAGCCCCATTCTAGTACATTCCCTTAGCTTCCGGCAGGTCTATACCTATCGGCAAAGATATGACCAACAGGGCTTCCCCGGTGGCGCAGTGGTTGGGAGTCCGCCTGCAGATGCAGGGGACACGGAGTCGCACCCCGGTCCGGGAAGATCCCACATGCCACGGAGCGGCTGGACCCGTGAGCCATGGCCGCCGAGCCTGCGCATCCGGAGCCTGTGCTCCGCAACAGGAGAGGCCACAGCAGTGAGAGGCCTGCGTACCGCAAAAAACAAAAGATATGACCAACATACCTTTCAATATTTTATGGGAAAAAAAAAAAAAGGATATTCACACGGTTTCTTAAGACTTAATCCACTGTAGTAGAGACAGTCTTTCTTTAGTTCGTATGGGTGTCATTACGCCCTTGCTTCTGGTTAGTAAATGCCAACTGGGTGTCCAAAAGGAAAGAAGGTCATTCTAGATAAAGGTGGGCTGCCCAGTCCTGGTTTATTTCTCAAGCCTTCTCACCTAGTGAGTGAGGCTATTCAGACCCTTGACTTGGCTGGATGCTGTGTTGGCTCTTTAAGGAGAAATCAAGACAATACTTGCAATACTGGACTTGAAGTCATTCTCTTCCAGGCACTTAAGAGTCAAGCCAATCAAAGCTAAATGAATAGTGTGGTGGCAGTCATTTATACATGAGAAGGGGAATTATTTAGAATTTCTAGAAATGTAACTATGGCAACAAATTAAGAAAGTTAGCTACAATTTGTCATTCCTTAAAGTCATGCATATTACATTATCCTAATAATTTACGTAGTAATTACTTAATAAGCCCAAAGGAGAGGAATATGTAATCATGTGAGCCTCAGGCTGCGATATATTTGTGGTTTAAGAGTGGATGGCCTTGCCTTTTTCATTCAAACTTACCACCTTCTGTGCACTGTGGATTCAGCAAATGGATGACCTCTGCTGTCAGGAATGTCAGGATGGCAAAAGCAAAAATTATCTCTACAAAGACAGTCAGAGAAGCTCAACGTCTCTGAGCTACGTCCTCAGTTCATGCATGTCCACGGAGCAATGCACCAGATAATAAGTGGAATGATTTGGTTTAACAGTCATATTTTAGAGTATCGTTGGTTCCAGTCTTTAATGGAATTGTATTGGCCACTAGGTGACTGCGGATTTGTCCACTTTCTTATCATTCGTTTGGGGTGTGGGTGGCCAGGTTCTTTGACACAAGTAACAACCGGAAAGGGCAAATCTAGAGCCAAGTTGTTGATTCCCTGGAGAATGAGGTTCCTGTCAAACCCAAAGCTGATCAGGACCCAGGATAGTTGAGGGCACTTGACATCAGGTCTCTGCCAAATGAATCATTCATCCAAGCAATTTGGAGAAACTCGCTTTTCCAATTTTTCTCCTAAATTCAGCTCATGATCTTGTCCTTCTGGCCCTTGTGAAAAGGGCGTTTCTCTTGGTCATTCTAGGCTTGTTGATAGAAACAAGCACAAGACAAAAGGAAAACAGTTACTCCCCAGCCTGTTCTCTTCAGAGAATGGTTGGAACATCCACTGTGCCAACGATTGTTCCTGCAAATTCTTCCTCTACCATTTCCTCCCTGTTCTCACATTCACCCTCAGCTTCCAGTGTCTTATTTTCCACTTCAATTCAATGCTGTTTGTTGAGCATCTACCATGCGCTGGGCACTGTGAGATGCTAGGAAGTCACAGTAACTCAGGTTTGTTCTCATCTTCCACCCTCTTAGAGTTTACCGTCTGTAAGATGTTATTCCCGTCTGCTTCCTAAGACTTCCTTCTTTTACCGCTTCCACTGCCGGAACCACCACTGCCCTCCCAGGTACAACTGTTCCCAGTGATATGAAGGCCTTTCTTTCATCCTCAGGAAAAGTACTGCAGCCATGAGCCCAATCCCATGACTGGTTCTAGTTCCTGCTTATCTCTGTTCCCTGGGGCACCAGCAAGGGAGTCACCTGGAGTTTTGTTAAGCTGTTAATCCTTGGACTCATCCCAGACCTACTGGTCAGAATCGCTGGGGCGGTAATAAACTCACCGGTTGATTCTTAAGTACACTATACTAGGATGCTAAAAGCCTTTGGATCTTGTCACCCACCGGCCAGGGCAAAGACTCCTGCAGGCCAGGAGTTTGTTACTGCTGCACAGACTAGCTTGTGCTGACTAACACACTATACTTAGCAGTATGTGGTGACGGCCATAGGCTTATATAGCGTCCCCTTCTCCCTTTCTACCTGCTTCCTCCTCGGTGACTCACCCACCTCTCGCTCCTTGAGGCCAGATCACCCTTCTTTCCCTTCCTCCAGACAAATCTCACCCTGCTTAGCAGATTAAGGGTTAGGCCCCCTCTTCTCCTTCTCCCATGTTTTTGTTTGTCTATTTGGCTACAATCATATTTCTTAAGCTTGGTTTCAGAGGGCAGGGAACTCTTTATACAAACAGACTTGCATTTGCAGCCAGCACCTTGGTAAAATAAACAACTGTAAGCATTTTTAGAGGAGGATAAATTAAGTCTCATTTTAAAAGGCACATAGGGTAGTTTGTTATTTGAAATGATCACATGTCAAATCTTTTGTGAAATAACTCTTTTCCTGCTCATCTAGACCATTCATCTCTTGTTTTTTAAAAAATTCTGTTTATATACACGTATGCACACTCACACACTTATGTGTGTGTGTGTGTGTGTGTGTGTGCGCGCGCGTGCGTGCGTGTGTATCTAGTTCAGTTTAATGTGGGGCGTCTGTAAAGTGCTATGGGTGATTAGCTTCTATTTAAAGGGTTTTTTTTCCTTCTACTGATGATGGCAAGAGGGCAAGGAAAATGATTAACAGGTTAGAAGCAGACTGTGAGGAAAGACTAAAGGAATTATGGATATTTGCCTGGAGCCAGAAGGCTGATATGTAGTTAATTACAGTCTTCAAGTTAATGAAGCAATATTTTATGGGTGATAGTGAGCAACTGTGTTTTTTTTTTTTTTAATTCCAAGAACAAGAAGACCTTATGCTGCTACCAGACAGACTGGGTTTTAAGTAAGGATTTTGAATGTAGAAGTTTGGAGATGGAACAGATCAGCAGCTGGAAAGGTCGGGGCACTGTGGTCTGGATTTTTAATAGTAAACAAGCACCTTCATGTGAGACACCATAACACTCAGCTATAGTCCCAGCCTGGTAGCCCAAAGTGTTTGCTTTATTATAATCTCTGGGCTTTTTCCCCACTGTCTTATTAGTCACATTTCCTCCTTCTTTCCACCTATTTATCTAAACCTTCTTAGCTTTCAATTCCCTAGCTTATTATAAAGTTTTCCCTCTCTACTCCAGAGCTTTTTCTCTCACCTCTTGGCTTTCACCACCTATTGTCTTCTTAGAGTGCCTTAGTCAGGATGAGCTAATCTTGGCAGCAGTAACAAACAAGCCTCCACATCTCAGGGGCTTAAAAGATAAAGGTTCTGGGCTTCCCTGGTGGCTCAGTGGTTGAGAGTCCGCCTGCCGATGCAGGGGACGCGGGTTTGTGCCCCGGTCCGGGAAGATCCCACATGCCGCGGAGAGGCTGGGCCCGTGAGCCGTGACCTCTGAGCTTGTGTGTCTGGAGCCTGTGCTCCGTGACGGGAGGGGCCGCATACCACCAAAAAAAAGATAAAGGTTCTGTATTTATTTCACCCAAAGATTGCTGAGGATTGTCAATGCTCCAGTGCAGTCCTCTTTAAGCAATGACTCAGGAATTCTGGCCCTTTCTTTTGTGTGGCCCCACTATCTCAGGCCTTTTAAGAGAAATGTGGCAGGAAAGAGTCTGATGGATAGTCACATGCTCTCCTCCAAACTGACTGCCAACCCCAAGCTCCTCCTACACAGAAATTCTGCAGCCTCTAGTGCCCTCCTCCAAGTTCCTCGGCTACAGCTCTAGTCGAAGTCCTCATTACCCCTGATCTGCTGTTTCTCAATATCTTCCTCACCGCCTTCTTAACCCTCAGTCTCTCCCGGCAACTCTGCCTTAGAGTTGCCGCAGGTTGACCTTCCTTAGCATATGGTTGTGATCATATCCCTGTTCCCCTTGGGCTGTTTGGGCTTTCCATGCCTCACTCTTTTCTCTCCTGGGATAAAAGTTCCCTCAGAAACTCCTCAATCCTTAGAGCGCATTGAATTTCACCATCCGTGGCATGCCCATGTAGCTCAGGATATCTGCAGGCTCCCATTGAATCACCTGTTTCATGTATGCCGTCTGGAATCTCGTACACATGAGCCACCTACGTGCCTGTGCGTGGAAATGGTACCATTTCCCCAACACGCAGAGCAAACGCTGCCTCAGCCATGAAGGGGGTCTCTGATGCACCAGGAGCCTGCCTTACCTGGCACAGCTTATTTGGAGTCTCCTTGCTAGACTGGAATCTTCTTGAAGCTCCAGGAAAACTTAGGCCATTACTGAGCCCTTATTCTGCACCAGGCACCTTCCCCTTATCATCTGTTTAATCCTCACCTTGACCAGGTAGGTGTCATTATCCTCCTTTCACAGCTGAGCAAGACAAGATTGAGACTCCAAATAGCTCACCCTTTACATGATCTCAATAAATATCTGAGGAATTAATTAAATTGTGGTTCTTTGCAAAGACTTTGGACTGTTCGTGCAGATATGCTTTCTCAAAGTTTCCCCAAGAACTCAAAGATAAAAATGTTTATTGTTAGGCTATTAACTGACATTCATCAACAATGCTATATTATATACCCATTGAAAGACCATCCTGAACGCTGTTCTCAAATACATCTCTATGCTTTTGAAGTGGAAAAGCTCTTAAAGACAGGTCAACACAGTAATAGTGAAATGCTAGCAGAGAAGCAGTTGACTCAGGGTCAGTTAGAAAATACATACTGACCTCCTCCAAAAGAAGGAAGAGAAAAGTCAAGTGCACATGCTCGCTCTTCTTTAGAAGAAGAGACCTATTCTGAGCCTGGGTGTGCTTGTGCTGGGATAAGGACACTCTGAGGATTCATCACCCTCTGGATCTTAAGGAAACAGCTGCCTTAGGGAAACGGGAAAATAGCTTTCACTCAACTCAACCACAAACATTACTGGCTTCCTTTGCAGAGAGTAAGAAGAGGAGCTGCTGCTGAGGGATGAGGGTGATGGACCCAGAGGGACTCAGTCTGGACGGTGCGCTCATGTGCTCTGCCCTTGAGAAACTCTGCAGAGTTTTCATTCATGCTGACGGTACCAAATGGTCGCCTCGAGTCACCACTGGAAAAACAAATACACTCGGAATATAAATCCATGTTGGCAACACTTACTTGTTTCTGAGAGTAGCCAGTTTGGAGATCTGAATAATTTAATGATAACTGAGATCATTTTTCATTCATTTAACACATATGAATTGATAATAGAGAAACTGGCCACTGGGAATGTTGCAGTGACTATATAAAATCAGACGTGACTCAACACCTGTATTGAGGTAGAAGGAGGTTTATCTCTTGGGAAGAGGAGCTGGGTTAAGGTCTGGGCGTAAGCTTGAGGGGACGTGTAGTGTCCTTGGGGGTCTACATCCTACTTTTTTCTGCAAATCATTAAGATTCAATTTCAAGTTTTTTATCTTTAACAATATCCTGAAGTGCTGGTGAAGATTTCAATGGGCATTTATCCTGAGTGGCTTCCACACTCTTTGAGCCCCATCCCGCACCCTCTCCACCACCAGTTTGGGCAGTTGCAAACCCAGATGGTGTCTGCTTTCCTGTATTAGACCTGTTGACCTCTCCAGCTGATGTTAGGATGGGATCAAAGTACCAGTCTCTGAATAGATGGAATCATTATTTAAAGTAGCCAGGATAAGAAAGCCTAGGGCAAAAGAGACCCATGTTTAAGAGAGACAAAATGGAGAAAATTAAATCTGCTTTCAAGCTCAAGGGCTGGGTTGAGGCAGGACATAAGTGATGAAATGGAGAAAGTCAGGAGGTAAGATGCTGGGTGCCTGAAGCACAGATAAGCTGGTAATGACACCAAGAGGGCCAGAGAAAATTTCTGAGAACAGGGATGGAGGGCCAGAAGTTTTAAGCCACAATGCATAGATGGATGGTTTCAGGTGACACCTTGGGGTAAGGATGGACAAATGTATGTTTGGGTGTGACCTAGAGTCACCAGAGAAGGTGATGGCTAGAGAAAGAACATCAGATTGTCTCAAAGGGAATGAACTCTGGCATCACCTTGGAACTGAAAAGCTTTTCAAATCATTCCAAGGAACTCATGCTCCATTCTGGGGGGAAAAAAAAATCAGTATTTAGTATTGCTTCAGAGAATTTGTATTTCTTCACATAACAAATCCTTTGAAGTTGCACTGAAGTTACACTTGAATGTACTGTATTTGTCACATGGGCTGCTCTTCCTAATCTCTACATCACAGCACAAATCCTTTTCACGCTCCATTTCCTGTGCACTGCAACCTCCTATTTGGTAGATAATGTTCTTCTTTTCCATTATGATTACAAATGACTGGGAATAAATACACAAGCCTCAACCAGCCCTGTGTAATAACCTGCCTACCACCACAATGTGGATTGCTGATGCCTTCTTGTTTATTCTTTTTCTCTGCATAAGATGGTTACAAGGGAAAGAGTTTTGCAAGGATAGAAGCTCTTTAGAAGATCAAGAGTGGATTAAGATATGGAATATGACTTTAGACCTCTTGATGGTGACCTGGTTTGTTATTTACCTCAGCTCATTTCTCTCAAACTATCTGGGTTGTTTTTTTTTTTCCTCCCAATTTTATTGTACCTAAAGTTGTTTTTTTTTTTTAACTTTTTACTAAAGTACAACAATTAGCAGAATGGATTTTTTCAAAATTTGCTACAGCAATATATTTGGTCCCAAATAACTGTTTCAGAATTTTGCCATTCCGCCTCTGGAAATGGAGTCTGTTTCTCCTTACCTTGAAACTGGATGAGGCTTTGCGGCTGCTTCGACAGGCAAAATGCATAGTAAGTGACGCCACTCACCCAAGACTAGGGGATAAAAGGCAATATGGCTTCCACCTGACTCTGTGGTCACCCTGGGAGTGGTGAGGAAGCCCAGGCCACATGGGGGAGGGGGGCCCACGTGGGTGTTCCAGCCGACGGTCCCAGCTAAGGTTTCACCTGACTCAGCTACTATCAATTTCAAGTCATGGGAGTGAGCAAGTCTTCAGGTGATCTCAGAACCCAGACTTCCAGCTTCCCCAGCTGATACCAAATGGGGCAAAGACGAGTTACCCCTGCCAAGCCCTGCCCGAATTGTAGATTCGTGAAAAAAAAATAATGTTATCATTGCTTTAAGCCTACCAAGTGTTGGAGTGATTTGTTTCACAGTGCTGGATAATTGGAACAAACATACGCAGAGAGGAAAGACACATGTTATCAGTATACAGATCGATGAATTTTCACAATCTGAACACAGCAGTGTAACGACACCCAGATCCAGAAATATCTTCTCAGAAGCCCTCTTCACCCCTTCTTCTGGTCACTGACTTCCAAGGATAGCCACTCTCCTAACAGCCTGGATTAATTTTGCCTGATTTAGTACTGGTCAAAGTTTTATCATGGCTTTTGTGACCCCCATTAGAAGAAAAGACCCAGAACATAAAGTGAGATCCCAAGAACAAGGAGCCCCAGCTGCAGGGAGGGTTCCCAGTTAAAAGAGGGCTGCTGGGTGTTATAGATTGAATTGTATCCCCTCAAAATCCATATGTTGAAGCCTAACCGCCAGTGTGACTGTACTTGGAGATAGGGCTTTAGAGGAGGTAGCTAAGATTAGATCCGGTCATAAGAGTGGTTCCCTAATGCAACAGCTGTGGCACCCTTGTAAGAAGAGGAAGAGATACCAGGAGCACATACACATAGGGAAAAGGCCATGTGAGGCCATCAATAAGGCAGGAAGAGAGACCCCACCAGAAACCAAACCTCCCGGCACCTTGATCTTAGACTTCTGGCCTTCAGAACTGTGATAAAATAAATATCTACTGTTTGAGCCAACTAGTCTGTGGTATTCTGTTGTGGCAGCCCGAGCAGATGAATACACTGAACAATCAATATGGAGCTGAACTTCACTACAAGGAAAAGCTTGAATGAAGACAGAAGAATTGAGTCAGAAGCCTCCTCAAGTCTGGTAGACGTAGATGAAGGCTATGATATAGAGTCAATGGTCAGTGGACATGTTTAGGTTACCTGCCCAGACCATGCAACTTCAGGGCTAATTGATGATTCACAGCCATTGATGATGGAGAAGGACTAAGTGTCCTTGGCAACAAGTGTTGACCACCCTCCCCTGACCACAGTTGACTGGAAGAGGGGGGTGGGCAGCTGACCCAAGTTGAGCCAGTTGAATTTGCTCGCTCTCTCTCTTTAGCACAGAACCTATAAGCCAACTAAACAGCAGTAGACACCTCCACAGTCATATAATCTCAGAAGCAGCAGCTGACTTGACTGGATCATACGCATGATGACAAATAAGCCTAAAAGCATAAGCCAAAGAGAGAAGGGGAAGAGGTAGATACACAAAGAGAAGCCCGTATCATAGCCTGGAATGGGGAGGGGGGGAGAGAAAGGAGAGGCACACAGACAAAGCACTCCTGCAAGGAGTACTGCAAGGAGGTTCCCCTCTCTTCCTCTAATACATTTCTTTGTACTTGGGTCATTTTAAGTCATGTCAACACACGCTGACAGGAGCAATTCCACACTCGAACTGCTTCGGCCCTAAAACTTCAGACCTCAAGCCTGCTGCCATGTTGAGGGCTGGTTCTGGACATGGGAAGGGTTGATGCTGAAAAGTTAAATATGCTGCTTTCCTCCAGGGATGGTCTGATGTAGATGGGGACCAGCACACAGGACAAGACCTCCACAAATTCTTTAACACCCCAGGAGTAGCCAGTGGCTCTCCGCATTTTATGCATATCACTTAGCTTCGTGGAAAGGCTTTGATATTATACTGACTATTCCGTCCTTTCGTAATTTGTTCATGGGTCTCTTTGCCCAGGTGACTGAGAATCTCCACAGAACAAGCAGTGTGGCCCTGCCCAACTCCATAGTCCATTGGGTTCAAGCAGCCCAGGGTCAGTGCACAGAAAGTATTCAACGTCTGTAGAATAAATGCGTAAGTGAGTGAAAGAGGTATGACTTCTCATGCTATTCTGTTACTAACTTACCTCTGTCACCTTAGGCAAGTTAATTAATCTCTCTGGGTAGTGGTTTTTTTCTGATAAAGCAAGTAATGAAATAGGGCTATCAAGTCTTTTAAGTCCCTTCAAGCTGGAAGTCTCAATACATTCTATTTATATTCTGGCAAAGCTACAAACTACTTATAGAAGAGAATCCAAAACCCTAGCGGCCATCATCTCAAAGTAGCATCTAAATGAGGCTGTGATCGGTCCATCTGTTTATCTTGGAGATCAGTCACGCTCCTGTTTCGGAGCACTGATCTTGACCCTCTTCCCCTCTGAGGCCGCCCCGGGTCCCGTCCCAGCCTTGTCTTAGGTAGCAGGCTGATGTTTGATCTTTGGTTCACATTTGTTCCTGCTCTTATCACTCTTGGGACACTGTGTGCCCCTCTTCGAATGCTGTCAGAGGTCTTCGATGCCTACCTTTCAGCATATGTGTGTCATCTTGTAGACGCTGCTGAATGTTCACTTAGCATTGCCCAGGGACAACCCGGCCCTGGTGAAAGACAGATGCGCAATGAACCGAAATTTCTCTCTTAACTGGTCTCAAAACAGAAGTTTCAAATCACCCGCCCTTTTGGTTAAGGGATTCCTGAAGATAATTTCTTCACTTCCCTGGCCCCAGAACCAAGGACTGGATACAGTGGGAAGAGCACTGAACAAAGAGCAAGGGAACCTAGTCTAATCCAAGTTCTGCCGCTTAAGTCAATGTTAATACACTCAATATCATTTATTCTAGATCCTTCATTTAGATTTTCTTAGCTTACTTTACAGAGACTGTGCCTAAACGGTGCCTAAACTTGCCTTAAAGTGCCTAAGCTGGGTAGACTCATTCAGTATCATAGTTTTCTATCAGAAGCTCTGAGTGGATATATGTGATGAGACCCCATGCCTTCCACCCAGTGATTGTTTATGTCTAAACACCAATCTCTGGAACAGCTTTTCCAATTACCTACCCTACAGGCTCTTGAATGGCATGGGAAGGGGTGGGAAAGGGTTCTAACTGGTGGTTAGTGCTTAGAGGCCAAGATATAAAACATCATGCAATTTGTGAAACGGTCTTGTCCCAAGAAAAAATGGCCCCCCCAGTTCTAACAGTACCCCCATTGATTCAAGAGCTAGGGCAAGGACTAAAGAGGGCACTTAGCCTGATTTTACTCAAGTGCTCAAGGAAGAAGGATTCAAGGAAGGCTGTACCCCACCGGCACATCTTATCAGGAAAGGACAAGGCAGAGTCTGGGGCTGAGACATTGTGTCCATAGCAGAGAGCCTGTGTCCATGGCATCCCTTGAAGTATCCTGGGTAAGAAGTCCAGGGTCTGAATGTTGGCTATCTCCATATCTTTTTCCATCAGAGAAGAAACTATTGTTTGAACCACCATTGGGAAGCCCATTGATAATTCTCATACTGTTTACCAAAAATTGTGCTTTAGTAAAGGCACTTTTTAGAATGAGAGGCCAAAGTTTTCATCAGATTTTCCAAGTGATCCCCCCAATATCAAGAACTACTACATTGCCTGTCAATGAAAACAAAGTAGTCAGTTCATTAACTTTTCATGGGATCTTCCTTGCTCACACTCTCACCCGAGCCTTTATTTTTTCCTTTATTTTGCTTTGAAGAACGCCATAATCCTAATGCAGTGACTCTCTACCCCCTGATGTTTTGAAATATCTGGTTTCTGCTTTTCTTTGTTTATGTACCTCCCTCCTACTCCCAGGCGCATCTATTTGCCCAGCGATGTGGGCTGTGCTTGTCAATAATGGCACTTAGAGTTCAAAGTAATGATCTCAGCATGCCTTTTCCATCTGTTATTTCCATACACCTGACATCTTCATAGTAGCTTTTCAGGGAATAACAAGACCCTCCTTTACAAACCATCCTTCTCTCTCTAAACACTTAATGTCGAAATTGTCTGGGCTGCTCTTTATGGAGTTCCTGAAGCATCATGACTGAAGCTATCCATTCTGACTCTTTGTAATAATCACAGCTCAATTTTCCAGCCGAGACTGGTCTCTAGCGGGACTTCGGTCAAGACCGTATATTCACTGACCTCCCTGTCATTTCCTCCCTTAGATTCCGGCTCTGGTTGGAGCAGTCGATTCCCCTCATTAGCAATGTCACTTCCACCATCTCACATAGTACATCATCCTCACATGAGCTCAGGGCTGCCCTTCCGAGAGCATCCCCAGCTTCTCAAGAGTGGGAGGAGCTGGACGGTGGTGGCATGGGGTTGCTAGGTTTCTGTTCAGTTGAAATTTGAGCCAACACAGCCTTGACACCTGCAACCACCCACCCAGCAATGCAAACCCAGAGAAGAAGGAGAAGACCTCAAGATAGAGCAGCTACGAACAGAGGGAATTCGCCTGGATTGTAGGCTTCGAGCCTGCAGAGTTGACACTGTAGGGCTGGAATCTGGAGTCAACAACACAATCAATAACTGTGCTAATCTAATGTTTATTAAGCCCATTCTGTATGTCAGCTACTGTGGTAGGTACTTTATGTGAATTCAGCCATTGAGTCCCATCACAATTTTATAAAGTAACTACTATAGTTTCCCCCATTTTACAGTAAACTGGGGCAGAGAGCTCGATTCAGGCATGATTCAGCTGGGATGGGTATCCAAGGGGCGCTGATCAAGTGCGTGGGGGCTGGCAAAGGAGTTTTAAGACATTGACAATACTAAAAGTTGTAAAGACTTGGGACTCAAGCTTTGAAGCCAGATGCCCGGCAGTGACTGGGGGGTAAAAAGATTTAAATCTCTGGAATGAATGGAGACGAAAGAGTCAGGCAGTGATCTGGGCTCCAAGCAAACAGATTTGAGCCAAGACTGGTATCTGAGAGGGAACGGATGAGGCTCAAGTCCAGCAAGGGGGCCTGGAGCGGCATGGTGGGAGTGGGGGGGCTGCAGCTCTGAGAGCCTGTGGGTGGCTGGTCCCAAGCCCAGGAGAGACACGCGTGGATTTGGGAGCCCTAGGAGCCCAAGATCCAACCAAAGGCCTCAGAGCCATTCTACTTGTTTAGGAACCCGTGGCCTATGGGACGCAGAGCACCCACAGGGCAGGATGGCCTAACCTGGGACCCAGCGCTGACAAGAGCTGTGGCATGAGCCAATCACCGCCTCTGCCTTTGATGCTGCAAATCAATGAGAACCGCTTCAGGAAGGTGGTGGTCCGAGGGCCACGGGTCTCTGGAGCTCTGGCTGCCCTGCCCGCTCTGTCCAGGTGCTTTGCAGAAGCCGGTTTCTCCTACAAACCCATTGATTATGGTCCCAGGCCTTGCCTTCAGCTGCTTGACAACTAATTCTCTTGGCTGCCTGAAGGTCTAAGATGGGTCCTATTCCAGGGGATGGTGCTTCTTAACGAGGGGCCCTTGGATACTGAGAAGCCTTTAAAGGCTGAAAGAAAGGCTCTTTAGTGGGGAAATTTCAGCCAGGGAGCAGGGTGCCATGATGTGGAAATGTCCCAGAGGATCACCGCTGGGTCGGGCACAAGACTGCTTTCCCGGGGGAGACCTGAGCTGAATTTTCTGAAAGTGTCAAAGTGCCCACTTAAGGCCTTGCTGACACATGGTTAGAAGTGAGACCAACCAGCGGAAAGTGGACAGTAGCGTCACAAGGCAGATGTAGTCCTTCACAACCTGGGAGGAAATCGAGCTACAGTCCACTGTCCATGGGTGCCCTAACATTCTAGAGCCTTGTGACTTCCCTGGGTGTGTTGTTTATGCCTCAGGAAGAGCCTGTGGCTTGTTCTCAGGGCCAGCAAGGAGGGCAGGCCGGGGGCGCTGAATTCCCCTCTGCACCCATGCTTGGGAAACAGGGAGCATCAAGAGGTGACCACACAGGTACCAGGGCCCCCCCTTAATATTTGGAGTCCCCCTAGTACTTCAAGGTCACCTCATGATGGCAAAGAACAGCCCTGCTGGCACAGTCTCAGGCGTCATTCTTATTACTCTGGTGCTATTTGGAAGTGTGGGAACAGACAATGCAACATCTTCAGCCTGAATCAGATCAGAGGAGGAAATGTTCACCAAGATTCTACAGATAAAGCTTATAGTGGTTTTAAAATATGTTTGCAAAGTCTCTGAAGTGCCTCTAACTTCTCTCCCCTGAACACAGGCTGTGTATGTCTAACACATAAAATGCAGCAGAGCTGATACCATGTGACCTCCCAGGCTAGATTCAAAGGGCCAATACAGTTTCCACCTGACTCTCTTTCTCTCAGGACATTTATTGCTGAAACCAAGCTACCATGTTTTGAGGAAGCCTTTATCTAGAGGCCGTGTATAGGTGCTCAGCCCACAGCCCAGGGAAGGTCCCAGACGACATCACCATCAGCCATCAGCAGGTGAGTGAGCAAAGCTTTCTGGGGATCCCAACCCTCAACCTTCTAGCCACCGGAGGAAGACACCAAGTGGAACAGAAATGAGCTATCCCTGCCAAGCCTTTGCATACATAGTAGCTTCCTGAGCAAAACACATGTTGTTGTTGTTTTAGCCACTAAAGGTTGTGATGGTTGGTTACAATAGACAACTGGAAAAAAAAGTTCTATCCCTGTGCTGTGCCTATGTCACCATAGAAACTCCACCCTGTAATAAAGAACGATATTAGCAAGTGAAGCAGAATATAGTGGCAGGAGATGCCTTGATGTACCTCTCCAAGGGTCTCATCCTGCGTTCTGCTCTCCTTGCAGAGGACTTTGGTATCTTATAATCTACGACCTGAGTTAACAAGCTCTAAATAATTGCATTATCTTAAAACTATTTGTGATCTCCCTTAATGAATAGCATCTACATGTCCAAAAAAAGTGAGCAACTAAGTTACACAAATTTTATCAAGTAGGGAAAGGGGTCATTTTTTTTCTAGGTCCTTATTATAAGGTGCTGAAAAATGCAAAGGCAAATAAACAAGCAAACTTCCTGGAAATCGAGACTATCTCCAGATCATCTTCTCTTTACGTGAGGAAAAATCAGGGGATAAGGGTTAGTACACACTGTGAAAAAGACTTTAGCTTAGCTGTAGAGAAGGTGAGATGCATTTCTAGGAAAGAAGAAAAGGAGAGACGGAAGGGCCAGCCAGGGCAACCTTTCAAATCCCCTGCTTCTTAACAATTGGAATTAACCCTCTTCTGACTGTAAGGCTTCCCAGAGATAGAATAAGAGGGGAAGGCAGGCTGCCAGTTTATAGGCAGGAAAGAAGGAAGAGGAACCCAAACAGGGGTCTTAGGTATTCAAAAGCCTTCAGGGCTTCCCTGGTGGCGCAGTGGTTGAGAGTCCGACTGCCGATGCAGGGGACGTGGGTTCGTGCCCTGGTCCGGGAGGATCCCACAGGCCCAGATCCGCTGGGCCTGCACGTGCAGAGCCTGTGCTCCACAGCGGGAGAGGCTGCAACAGTGAGAGGCCCGCGTACCGCAAAAAAAAAAAAAAAAAAAAAAAAAAAGCCTTCAGAGGGTTCCTGAGAGAAGGTCGTAAGAAGGAGAAGCCTTTTTGGAGCCGTTCAAATTCCTCCCTTTGTGGGCTCACCCTAAAGCCTAAAAGAAGTAGGCAACCCACCACACACACACAACATACACATTCAGAGCATGTAATTCTCAGTTGTGCCTCCCTGCCCGTTAGTGATTCTTCTGTGATACCCTTCCCCTCCTCCAAACCCTGAAAGCGTTCCCCTTCACCTTTTGGAGTAATTAGCACGTTGCTTGCAAGCTTGTGTTGGCCAGACCGGGGGTTCCTCCAAAGTGGAGGGGATGTGCTATTTGTCTCATGTCTCTTGCTGCTCACATGGATCGCAGCACTGAGGAGACAGGTGTGATGGTTAATTTTATGCATCAGCTTGGCTGGGTCTCAGGATGCCCCGACATTTGGTCAAGAATTATTCTGGGTATGTCTGTGAGGGTGTTTCTGGAAGAGATTAGCCCTTGAGTCAGGGGATTTTGAGTAAAGCAGATGGCCCTGCCCAGTGTGGGTGGGGCTCATCCAATCATTTGAGGGCCTGAACAGAACAAAAAGGCTGACACCCCCTACCCCTGGCCTCCACAAATAAGAGGGAACTAGTCCTGCCTGACTGGGTCTTTCTGGGCAGATCCTGGCCTCAAGATCAGGGCAGACAGGAACTACACTATCAGCTCTCCTGGGTCTCCAGTCAACCAACTGCAGACCTTAGGACCTGTCAGCCTCCGTAATTGTGTGAGCCCGTTCCTTATAATAAACCTATCTATCTATCTGTCTATCTATCTATCTACACATCCATCCATCCATCCTATTGCTTCTGTTTCTCTGGAGAACCGTGACTAATACAACAGGAAACAAAAATTTGCTAAAAAATGAAGGAATGAATGAATGAACACAAATCAAACTTCCAATCATGTACAGATATAAGGACAGTGAGTGTGACTCTAGTTTAATCTTTAAATCTCATGAAATGGAATACAATTGGAAAGTTAGTTTAAGGTTTGAGTTGAGTTGGGATATAGTTCAGTAAGGACATTCAGAGAGGAAGAAGCAAGAAATCAGGAAAACTGGAATTCAATTACCCTGTACTATTGGATTCAATGCTCAGGGCAGGTTCATACTAGAGGCTGAAACCCAGAGGTTTTGAGAAAGCTCAGAATGAGAACAGCAGTGAAACATACTCAGGCAAACACGGCACATACAAGATGCATTTACAAAAGGCATGGGATAGAGCTGTGTGCCTGGATATAGTTCTGTCTTTGTGTGTTTCTGAGACTCAAAGAGGCGACTGAGAAGGACTCCCTCCTTGACCAAACTTCAGTCAAACTCCTCTGAGCTCTCTTCTCATTCTTGGCCTACCTTCCTTGGCCTGCTGAGCCCAGTTCAGCAAGAATCCTACTAAAACAGTTTAGCCAGAATCCCCCCATTCTTATTACTAAGTTTCCTCTTAGTAATTCTCCATCCACTGCTTCTGGCACCTGCCTGTTTTCTGTAAGTCCCCAGCTGCCCTCGTTGCATTTGGCATTGAGTTCAATCTCTCTCCCCTATTGCAATAGTCTTGGATGAAGTCTTCCTTGACTATTGAACTCTGTCTGGGACAACATGTCTTTGATGCAGCGCCAAGAACTGGGCAGAACATTAGCCAGTCCATCTCCTCCAACGACTCACCACACAAGAGGGTGCCTGGCTTTAGCTGACACTGTGGTATGGCTTTAGATCAGGATGGCATCTCCGCTAAGAGCACAAGCCTAGGACACCTACAAATGGGCAGCTGATTTCCTCCTTGCTAAGTTTGAATGTTGTGTCCCCCTCAAAATTTGTATGTTGAAATCCTAACTCCCAGTGTGAAGGAGGTGAGGCCTTTGGGAGGTGATTAGGTCATGAGGGCTGACCCCTTATAACTGGGATTAGTCCCCGTTTAGAAGAGACCCCTTGACTCTTCTGCTGATGAGAATGTAGCCCTCTTTGAATCAGGAAATGCGTTCTCACCAGTCACCAAATCTGCCAGCACCCTGATCTTGGACTCCTAGCCTCCAGAACTGTGACAAATAAAATTTCTGTTGTTTATAAGTCACCCAGCCTATGGTATTTTGTTAGAGCAGCCTGACCGGACTAAGATACTATGGTGTATTAGTTATCTCTCTGAGTTCCTGTTTTCTCACCTATAAAATAGGGACAATAACAGTATCTCCAGAGGGGTTTTATGCGGGAAAAAATGAGTTAGCATTTGTAAATGGCTTAGAGTATTATTTTGCACATATCAGAGCTATATCTTTTTAAAATTAGTCACCTCTTAGCACGGTCATTTCCTAAAACTTGGATGGGAGAAGGGGCAGATTTTATTTCTCTGTGTTATTTCATTGTTATAATGAGTGTGTATTATGATTAGGAGGAAGGAAGGAAGGGAGGGAGGGAGGGAGGGAAGGAAGGAGGGAGGACAAAACACGATCTGACCTTCAATCCTAAGCCACTCTAGAGAGACAAATCACTTTCCCCCTACCCTTTTGACCAGAGAGGAAGTCAGTCCCATCTGAATGGAAGTTCCAGCCCTTAACTGAATTTGGTGAGTGTCTGAATGATCATGCCTAGTCTTACTCTCTCATAAATCAAAGCCTGGGAATGATTCTAACTGTGCATAAACAGAAAATATGAAAATTAATGCTTGCATGAACCTTATTTAATTTTGCTGTAAACTGATTTCCGTGACATTTATTCTGTTTGTTTTGTGCAGTTGTGTGTGGGGTTTTTTTTCCCCCTCTTACATTTTGTTTTCTGTTCTCTTTTTCCTTTGGCTTAGTTTCAGAGAGGCTAGTTATCTGCACATTCATCTCTAAAATGACCTTCCTTTCTTGAAATGCATGTCCTTCTGTTTGTAATAAAAGGTCGTGAACTTGTCGGGCCCATCAAAGCCATTACTATGGCAATACACTACAGGATTGTGATTATTAACCTCTGGATAAACAGGCAGGCAGGGAAGATGGATGGAGAGGGATAAGGCTTGTGTTTATACACATTTATCTTTGGTAATTAGCCATCTGGGGGAAACTGCAAATACAGGCAACAGAAATTGATTTATCTTCAAATAATAAGTTTTGCTTTACAACAAGGTCTAAAAGTGGATCCTCTCAAGTGCTAATTTTGCATGTCACTTGCATGCTTTAAGGATGAAAGTAGTAATTACCAGGGCTTTCATATGCAAAAGTAAGGTGGTGAGGAGCAGGCTGGCTTCAACCACAAGAGAAAAAGATGTGTTTCTCTCAGAGGCATCCCAGTTTCCAGAGGCCTTCTCAGGTCCGAGAGGCTGTATCTCCCTGGAGGTCCAGGGCCACCTATGCAGAATCAGCTACGGATGCGTGGTCTTGAGAGGGAGCATCTCTGGTTCCAGGAAGTCCCCTGTGGGCTTGGACCAAACTTTCTCCATGGATGCTAAGGTTCACAGCCAGGAAAGAAGGCCCCTCAACCCTTGACCCGCATGGCCAAGTGAAGCGGGGTTCTTTGGCAGACCCACGTGGGGATGGAGGGATCAAGATACTGTGCGTCTCATTTCCATCACGGACTCCATACCTAAGGGCTCACCAGCTGCATTTGCACCCTGGCCAAAAGTCCTGTTCCAGGAGGTAACAGCCCAGATCAATGAGGAATTTGTCCAGTGATTTTACTTTTCCTTTATAGTTAACTCTCAGGTAAGTGCCTGCTTTTAATTAGCTGTGGTTCAAAACCATCCATCCAGGCTCACACGTGGCACCCTCTGCATTTATTCAAAGACAAAGGAGAACAGAGTGGAACGCTCTGGAGAGGCTCCGTCGACACCCATCTGCTGCAGCTGCATGTTCTGCCATTAAACCATTCTCATAAATAGCACTGGACCCTACCGTCTTCTGCCAAATGTTTTTTGAACCGTTTTTATTAACAACCAATTGGAATTTGTTGCTGCCTGGAATAGGCCCCAAGTGTGGCCACCTGGGAATACATTTGGTAGAAGGCGGAGCCGCCCTGCACCTAATACCTGTCCACGTGCTACATGGGATGCAGGGCCCGGTCCCAGACCACCTGCCCCAGGGATGCCTTCCGTGACCAGTGGAGCCCACCCAAGTGGTAGCATAGCCGATGGTAAAAGAGAGGGATCTACCCCTGGGAGCCAGGTCAAATTCGACCACTGCCACTGGGTCTTGTTTTGCTAACGTAAAATGGAGATGTTGACGGTTCCTACCCCAGAGGGCTAGTACAGGGAGTACAGCTAGATCATTAGCAGGATAGGCGGAAAGAATTGAACACGAGGGGTTCACTAGGCAACTAAACTGGTGCAGAGAATACCGCAGGCACGGCAATGCAAATAGATAAATATTGCCACCACCTCAGGCTGGGAACACAAGGGAGAGGGTGGAATTATTCAAACTTAGAAGCTTGTGGGAGGGGCACTGTGGAGGTGAGCCTCAGACCCCCGAGGAAGGATGCTACTCAGCCAGTGTGGTATTTTGGTAGGGTGGAGAGATGGGGGTACGGAAGCTAGTTCCACAAGTGCTGGGAAAACTGCCAACTGGATTCAGTTGCTGCTTCAGAAAAGCATCGCTGCTTCCAGAGCGAGGAAGCTCCCCTGGGATAACCCTCACAGAAACAGGAAGAAGGGAAGCCAGCGGATCACAGATGTGAAGTGGCCACCCCCTCCTTCCACCTCCAGCCTCACATCCCACCTCCCGAGCCCCTCATGGCAGCACTTAGCAGGGAGCCCGTGGGGCAGCAGAAGTGTGGCTTGCAGTGTCCTAGACCCTGCGTCACAGAGTGGAGCTTAGAGGGGAGGGTGTGGAGCCGAGAGAAAACAGCTTCACAACTGGCACACCTGGAGAGGGGGTAGCTCCCAGCCCTGACAGCTGTCTTACAGAGGGGCTCTTCAAAGTTCCTTGGGATGAGAAAGCCAGCAAGTGTGGGCATGTCATCTACCTTTGGGGAACACCAGTGGTGAAAACCAGAGATGCTGAACTTTGCCAAGTTGAAGAGATAAGCAGAGAACTAGAAAAAAAAGAGAGAAAGACCAAAGGATGCAAAGCTGGACTTGAACAAGAGCAAAGCACAAAAATGCAAGACCATGGCCATGAACTGATGGGGTGGATCCCTGCTCCTGGTGAATGGACAGGTAAACTGACTTAGGGCAGAGGGTCAGAACAGACGCCTTTGACTAAGGCCTCAGACCATATCCATTCTGACCCCCAGTTCCTTCCTTTGTCAAATGAAGACCTTAGCATTTGACAAAGTCAAATGAGTCCTTTTTTGCAGTAATATTCTTTAACTCTATTTCTTCGTCCTTCAGCACTGTGCTAGAAAATAACCGGCAGGTCTCTATATTTCTCTGAAGTTTCAATGCTCTCTTCTGGGAATATTCAATGAATATTCCTTCCAGAATATGTAATGAAACTTCTCTATAGAGAAAGACCAAGAACAGGAGGGATCTCTCTCAGCAATGCCTGGACATGATATCAAAAGGTACAAAGAAAATAAGGAAATGAAGTGGATTCCTTGACATGACAGTTTGGAGGCACTGTAGTAAAAGTAGTTTTACTTTTGAAGTAAAAGTACTTGATCTTTAGGGGAAGGAGGCAATCTGGGTACAAAAAGGGGAATTCACACTGCTTCATTTAATTATTTTACCATAACTCCAATAAAGCGGCATCTGAAAAATACTTCCAGTGTGCTAGGCAGGTGATGGGGTCAAGGAAGTTTCAGGCACAATTTCTGACCTTAAGGGCACTATTATCCAGCCCATTTGCTCTCTTAGCAAACGTGTGTTGAACACCTGCTCTACTTAGGAGCTGAGTTATGTGCGGAGGACACAATGGCAAAAGCAGGTCTGACAGCGTTCTATCCTCCTGGAGCTTATGACTAGTAAGAAAGACACGGGGAATATTCTCCAAGTAGATAATACACAAATAAAGCAATCAATAATGGGAAATTCTGATAAGTGATAATTTTAAAAAATAATAAACAGAGGGCTAAGAAAAGATACTGAGGTAGGGTGAGGGTGGAAGACTGCTTTAGATAAAGCCAATAGGGAAGGTCTAGAGACCTGCCAGGTGGAAGGCAGGGAGAAGAGAGGGGAGACTGTTCCAGACAGAGGGAGAAACGCATACAACAGCCCAGAATGTAGAAAAAGCTGGCCTGTTTGAGAACCTAAAGGAGGCTGGTATAGGCAGGGCAGCATAGGCAAGAGAAGAGGAAATGAGTTGAAGCTGGAGAGGAAGGCAAGGCCTCAGTCAATCTGCTCTGCTTTGTATATGAAGGAGATTACCTTCAGGATGCTGGAGGAGACCAGATGGTAGAGGCAGGCAGATCAGCAGGAGGACCCGGCCATAAATGAGATTTCAGTGGCTTGGATTACAGTGGAGTTGGAAAGAAATTGATGAATTCATATATTTTGAAACAACTGAACTTGCCCCTGGGAAGGGCAGGAAAAGAGAGAAATTGAAGTAAATTCTAGGTTTCTTGGAGGACAAGGTTCAGGAAGAGGCTACAGCATACATAAGGTAATTATCAAGAGATTTACATGAAAGTCCAAGACAACAAGGCGGATATTGCAGGAAGATGGTGGATAATTGATTCCCACCTGCATAGTGACATAGTTAAGTGCTAAGTTACTAAACACTGAGGTTTCCAAGGATGTTTCATGGGAAATAGATTTAAGACGTGGATGAAGAGGGAGGAAGTATAAAGCGAGACAGAGGGGATGGCGGGTGAACACGTTTGCCAAGAATGCAGCGTTGAAGCAGGAGGGGGTGGGGGTGGCCAATGGAGATGATGTCCAACGTCATTCCGACTTGGAGAAAGTTAGCTGCTTCTACTCAATGCCATCCAAACACCAGTCCTGGGGCCGCTCACAGCTGCCCCATCAACGCTGTCTACTTGGGGGCTTATGTGTGTCCTGGGTTGTTAGAGAGCGTGTCATCCACATTAGGCCACACAGCTGGGCTGAGCGACGTCCAGAGGCACAAAGAGGCATCATTCCTGCTGGACGACCTGTGAGCGATGTGCGGGTGTCGATGGATTGTCTTATTAAGGGGCAGCAAGAAGGGCAGCTAATGTAGCTTTTCCGTGTAGTCAATGATTAGAGCTCAGTTAAGTGAATGGCATTGGCTGGGCTCCTACGGGCTCCCCGATGCTCAGGACAGCTGCTCCTTCCTCAGAGGTTGTGCTGTTTCTTTCATGTGTCTTCTCCTCTCCTATGTGGTTGTGAGAAGTCCGGGAGCTGGACATCAGCTAATTATTCCACATCCTCTCCACCCTTTAAGACAAAGCTCAGCCAGTCAAATCCTGCTCATCACCTGTTTTTGTACAGGTCAGAACCTAAGAATATTTTTTATATATTTAAATGGTTGAAAAAACCCGAAGAAGAATAATCTTTTGTGACACACAAAAATTATGTGAAATTCAAATTTCACCGTCTCTAAAGTTTTGTTGGAATATGGCCACTCATTCATTTATGCATTGTCATGTCTGTTTTCACATTACCGTGATATAGTGGATGGAGTACTTGCAGCAAAGACCACATCACCCACAAAGCCTACAAAGCCCGTGGTTAGTATCGAGCCCTTTACAGAAAAAGTCTGCTGAAACCTGTTCTAAGGCAATGGACGCTCTTTCAGAACAAGAGGAAGGTACAAGGAAGTGAAGGAGAAAGTATATCAACTGATATTCAAAATATTTTCTTCATCCGTGTGGAAGGCCTTGAAAACCATGCTAAGGAATTTGGATTTGACGTTATGGTCACTAAGGAACTAGACAACATTTTGAGCTTTGAGTGGCATGGCAAAATGGTACTTTAAATGTGCTGACTTGGGTTTATGCACAATTTATTTGACATGGTTACAGGAGAAAAAAAGCTTTTTAAAGTCATCTACTTAGAAACGTACCTTTAAGATAATAATACATGTTGAAAAGAAATATACAGACTAGTGATTATCACTAGAAAGAGCAAAAAATTAACTGGGAAGGGGCAAAGGGGAACATTCTGGGTGTCGGAAGTACCCTAAATCTGGGTAGTGGTGATTATGTCAGTGTCATTACAGATCAAAGATGGCCACTCATTCTTTGCTCTTCCTCCCACTGAAAGGCTGGCCTTGGTGACTTGTTTGCACAATAGGATTTGATCAAATTGACATTCCAGGATGTTTTTAGATCTGGCAACTTCCATCTCAGTCTCATGGAATGTTCATGCTGGAGAAAACCAATGCCAGCAGAAGTCTGACTATCTGAGACTGCCATGATGTGAGGAAACCCAAGCTAGCCACCTGGAGAACTCAGAAGGAGAGAGAGATACCTGGCTGTTCTGACAGCCCAACCCAGGCACAAGCTACACAAGCAAAGAAGCCTTTGCAGGACTCCAGCCCTCACCGCTACCAGATGGCTACATCCAATCAAGCCAAGTTTAAAGGTGGTTTGTTACTCAGAAAGAGATAACCAGAACAGCTATGTGTGTGTGTGTGTGTGTGTATTAGGCACTTTATGTCATAACTCAATTAAAAATAAGTAGATTGTACAAATTCAGATGCAAAGATATTCAAGTTCTAGTGTTCTTCAGTTTGTTGTAACCAGGAACTAACTGCATGATTAGCAATAGGTATAAATTTTTCCATCAGAAGAAGATAAATGATCAGGAACTGGGTGCACAGGACACCTATGACAGCATGTGATTTTCACGACAGACCCATAAAATAAGTATTATTACTTTCTTTTGCCAAATAAAAGATTTGCCCAAGGCCACATATCTAGGGAGTGAGAGAATTCAAATATGAACCTGTTGGTTGACTCAAAAGTCCTTGCTCTTTCCACGGTACTAGGTAGACCCCTGGGAATTTGCTGAAGGTTATAGCAAGTTTTCATCATTTCAAATAGGTCTTACTTATAATCAAGCCAATGACCAATCTGAACCAGTATATGAGCACAGAGACCCACTCTAGACCCGTTTATGAGACAGTTTGAACTCGAGAAATTACAAAAAGAAAATGGCTTTATTCTCTCCTCCAACCATTATTTTTGTACCTAATAATCATTGATCCTCCTTTCTACAATGACTTTCAATATGTCAGTCCAATTCTATTCCTTTCTAGACATCTTCAGGCATGCAAAGTCAGTTGAGCCTTATTTAAAACTTAAATCTTGTCTCTAGTTCAAACTGACTCCATTAGAGTCAGTAAAAATTGGAGGTAGCAGGTTGGAGACAGAGGAAATAAGCCAGGACCAGGGGGACCAGGATAGGATTGAGGTCTGGGTCGGGAACAGGTACCTGAGACGTGGAACAGGTTGCGCAATAAAGCCAAATGCTACTCCTCAGGGTAAGGGGGAGGTGGCAAGAATCTGCATTATCAGGCACATTCAGGTCCTGCAAGTAAGTTTTCCAAGCCCCCCAAAGCCACGTAAAGATGGAGAAGGGTAAAGCAGACACTAATGCTGGAATGCAGAGGAACTAGCTGCAAGGTCGGAACCTCAAGCACAGGGTCCCTGTGATGCCCATTAAACTTCGAATGCGTGTCTCTCTCTTAGCTCCTGATCAGCCTCCTGGCTGCCCCTATTTGCTCACGACAATCCTGGAGTCTAGACAACCAGGAGGATGGAATGGATGTGAAATACCTCTTCCTTTGGAGGAACAGAGCAGAAATCAAGGCACTCGGGTGCCCGGGGCTGCCTGGGTTCTGCGTGTGAATACGGTTGGGGTAATGGCCCAACCTCCAGCTGAACCACTTGTCCATCCTTTTCTTCTCCTTTATGTTGCTGTCCCTTGGTCCACATCTGTCCCTGACCTCCTTCCAGGGTTTCTCTGCTTATACTCAGGCCTTGGCTTGATTCTTACAACTACCCTGGACTGAAACTCCACCTCCAGCCCAAGTCTCCTTCACTCAGATGGCCCATTAAAATATCGGGTGTTTTGAGCCCTGTGTTATTTAAACAAACAAACAAACAACCACAACAAAAAGCAAGAAAGCAAGAAGAGAGACAGAAACAGAAGAGGGAGAGAGAGGAAAGAAGGGGGGGATGGAAGGAAGGAAGGAAGGGAAGAAAGAGAAAAAGAAAGAAAAAGAGAAAGGAAGGAAGGAAGGAAGGGAGGGAGGAAGGAAGGGAAAAAGAAAGAAAGTTGAGTCATGATTGGCAAACACCACTGAAGAATGTAGGGGAAATCTGTACCAAATTTAGGAAGATTTATATGCAAAATGTTTTTTTTTTTAAATTCAGACTTTAATTATCTAACTCAGTCATGTGGAATACCTCTTTCCATGGCCAGTTGGAATAAATGAGGTGTCTCTGTAGTTGGAGAAAAATGTACACAGATGCCAAATATTTGAATAAATTGTGAAGTTGTTGGCTTTGTCCACACAGAGTACTTTTTTTCCCTAGGCATTTCTGCTGAGTTTATCCCAAGTGTAAAGAATGACTTAATTTGCAACTAAAAAATGTACAAAAAAATTTTAGTCAAAAAGCCCACTCGACGTAGCAAAAATCACATTCTATTAGGGATAATAATATAACCCCCTCTAGTTGCTGTCAAATACTTATTAACCAGACTTTTTCTTTAAGGGCTATTCTTGGGTACAATTCTGTCCAATTATTTTGAGAAGAGTATTAAATTTGCCTGATTCTCAGTATTTTTTTCACTGAGTGGAGATTAGAAACTGTATTGGGAAATAATATTGATTTATCCAAACGGATTTGTTTTGCAAGGTGAAAAGAATCCTGTGATATTGCTGTGTAAATATGGGTGAGCAATTGACCACATGATTAACAATCCACCCTTTTCACTGTTATCCAGTTTGTTACTTAGTGCATCTTCCTGTATAGCCTCCGTTACAACTCGGTACATTGTATGACAGGCAAGGAATGCTCAGGAAGTACATTTTGCCTTTCCTTCCACATCAGAAAGTCATTAGGAAATGAATATAGTGGAAGAGGGTGTCTCCATATCCCACGGGGCTCAGGGGGCCTTACCGCCGTGCCACCTTTCAGGCTATGTGGCTGCTCCCTCCTCTCCCAGGCTTTTCTGTGACTTCTATCTAATCTTTTCTTGTTTCATTGTCTGCCCAACTACCTCCTCTCTGCAGATTTACGGCACCAGTTATGGACAAGTAACACCCTCTAGACCCAGCATGTGGGAGACACAACAAGGGCTTTGAAGTCAGATCTGCATTTAAATCTTCTAATACTATATTCTAGCTATGTGACCTTGGGCAAATGTAAGTGTCCCCCGAAGCAGGAAACTAGTTTCCCTAGTAGATTTATGGCCCCTAATCCTGCTGATGAGGTCTGTTTGTCCCTTTATCAACGATGTTAACTTTGAGCATTTGGTTTAAGGTGATGCCTGTGATCTCCACTTCATGTAAAGTTAAACATTTTTCCTGTTTAATGAATACGTAATTCGTAAAGGGATACTTTGAAACTATGCAAATATTTCATTCCTCGTCATACTTTCAGCTTACTTTCAGCATCCATTGTTAATTCTTAACAAAATCGTTATTATTCTGATGATTTTCTACTTTGTTCCTTCTACGTGTCAGCTGGTTTTCTACCGTAAGAAAGAGCTTTATCTTCTTGACTATTTGTGTGTTTGTTTATTATCATTATGGATTCCTGAATTCCGATTCTACTCAGTTGGATATTCAGAAGGTCCCAGATTTAGCCAGTGGAAATTCCTTCAGGCTGACACCTGTGCTCTTTTATGTGTCCCCAGAACTTTCTTATTCTCTTGCACAGTAAGATGTTGTGAGTTCCCCTCATGCTTTCCTTGGCCCAGCCCTGGAATCAGAGGCCACCCCACACAGTTTAGCTGTATCAATATGACAACCTTGCACTTCCCTCCTAGCAACTCACCTTGTCCCTAGACCCCATGCTGTCCCTGACATGCTCCTCTCCAAAAGGCAGTTTAACTCCCTGGTGTTGTTGAAGGCAACAGCAATGGCATTTTTGAAGCACTGAGACCCAGCCTCCATCTTAAATGGCCTTTGACAATTTCAGTACAGGCTCCATAATGAGGAATGCGTTGAAGTCCAACCCCAAGACGTGCTTGGTCATTGATTTAAGTGAGCTTCTCTTCTCATAATCAATCCAGACATTTATAAACCTGAGATTTTCTTAAAACTTTGAGAGTTTATTCACTATACAAGATATTTGCTAATAGAGAGGGAGGGAGTTACCCAATTTTGATAAATGTGCCAGATACGGCATGTAGGTCAAGGAGGATGCTCCCTCTTTGTCATTTGCACTCTGATGCGACGTTAGGATGAGCTAAACATTTGGCAAGACCCAGTTTTCCTGCACATTTACCATACCATGAACTCCTAACCCTTTGGCCTAACAGAAGATCAAGTGTAAAAAGCTTCATTTGAACGGCTGCCATCAGAAACTCCTATACCTACTAAGTGACCGGCTGAACCAGATGCTTCCTTATCTCTTATCATTTCATGTTTGTTATCTGGGACACACAAAGATTATATTTTCTTGGGAAAATGAAACAAGACTTACAGTGGAGAAGGACTTATCTAAAATCACCCATTTAGTAGGTGGCAAAACCAAGAGTTAAACAGTGTCTGATGCCTGTGAACAGTTTTCTAATTTTAAAAAACTTCTGGGGCTTCCCTGGTGGCGCAGTGGTTGAGAGTCCGCCTGCCGATGCAGGGGACGCGGGTTCGTGCGCCGGTCCGGGAGGATCCCACATGCCGCGGAGCGGCTGGGCCCGTGAGCCGTGGCCGCTGAGCCTGCGCGTCCGGAGCCTGTGCTCCACAGCGGGAGAGGCCACGGCAGTGAGAGGCCCACCTAGCACACACACACACAAAAAAAAACTTCTTTAGTTATAATTTTTGTATTATATAAATTCTTCCTTTAGAATAATCTTTAAACCAAACCAAATCTAACTTTCAGTTTGGTTTCTTTCTCACTAACTTTTAGCTTTTCTACATTCACCTAAAACATAACCTTAAACATAGTCACTGATTACCACATTCATTTTAAAATAACTGGCCTTGTCTTAGCTGGGATCCAGAAGTTCTGTCTCTCATCTCTGGGCTGTTTTGACATCAAAATGCCTCACTACTTACATCTGAGCAGCCGGGGCCTGTCTTCAGTGCCTCCACCAGCATGAAAGAATTGCCAGAGGGAAATAGCAGTATTATGTTTTTCTGTCCGGTTTCCTGTTCTTGGTTCTGGTTTGTTTGTCTTTTTAAACCCATCACACACTTGTAGCTGTACTAGGTGTGTGTAGGTTGAGATCATAAGCCACACACCTAGCATGTCTGAACCCACACCTGCTTCTCTAAACCCAGGCAATTGCTGTATCATGGCTGGCTGAAAGCATTTCCTATTCCAGGCAAGTTCCGGACCTGCCCTGGTTTCACTCAACCAGCTCTCCTCTGCTCACCGCCCCAGGTCCTGCCCTTTGCGATTGGGTCCCCGTAGTTTTAGAGACCTGCTTGGCTCCCTCCTTTCTCGCTTACCAGCTCACTAGACTCTCAATTCCTCACCACCTCCTGATGAAAGAGTCCCTGAAGATTCAGGTGAGAGTGAAGAACCCTCCGGAATCCCTGGTCTTGAGGAAACCCATGGACCTCCCAAGGGCCTGGGTGGATTTGGGGCGGGCCTGGGTCATGACCTGCGAGGACTTCTTGCAAAGATAGAATAGGAAGGAGGAGGTCCCAGTGCAGGTCAGAAGGTGGAAAATTACCATTCTTGTCATTCAAGAAAGAGTAACCCTTGGGCTTCCCTGGTGGCGCAGTGGTTGGGAGTCCGCCTGCCGGTGCAGGGGACGCGGGTTCGTGCCCTGGTCCGGGAGGATCCCATGTGCCGCGGAGCGGCTGAGCCCGTGAGCCGTGGCTGCTGGGCCTGCGCGTCCGGAGCCTGTGCTCTGCAATGGGAGAGGCCACAACAGTGAGAGGCCCGCATACCGCAAAAAAAAAAAAAAAAAGAAAGAGTAACCCCAGTAAGAAAGCCTGAAGGAGCAGTCCCAGACTTGGGGAGGTGAGAACAAAAAGTCCTGTGTCAGCTAGAGATGCTAGGCAGACAGAAGGCCCAAGATACAGGTGAAGGTCAGCATGAGGGAGACAGCTCTCTGGAGGTCAGAGAGAAGGAAATGGTTCAGCATGAGCTACGGGCCCTGACCTCTGGTGGGGTCATCCCTGCACCCTTTACTGGGTGGACCGTAGACTCTTATGGGTGAAGACACCTCATTTCTCCTTAATTGTGGGAAGGTAAATTCTACCTCACTCTTTCAGATCTTTAGCTAGATGCCACTTGCTTAATGCAATTTCTAAACAGCACTTAATTATCTAACAAGCAGATGCTGATAATTTCCTGTAGCTATGTTTAGCGGCCTGCTCCACTGACAATGTGTCTCTGTTGGAATGCTCCAGAAACCCTTTCCTCAAGAAGCTGATATCTTCAATGTACTGGGCATCTCTGATTCTAAATCCTTTGTCCTGTGAGCACTGTCTTAGTCATTTTGTGCTTCCGTAGCAAATACCACAGGCCAGGTTACTTAAACAACAACCTTTATGTCTCAGTTCTGGAGACTGGGAAGTCCAAGATCAAGGTGCCAGCAGATCTGGTGTCTTGATAAAGAGCCTCTTCTTGGTTTCTGGATGGCTGCCTTCAAGCTGTGTCTTCACATGATGGATAGACAGAGACCGTCTCTTTCATGTCTCTTTTTATGAGAGTTCTAGTCCCATTCACACCTCTCCAAACCCCACCTCCTAATACGTCACATTGGAGGTTAGAGCTTTAGCATAAGAATTTGGAGGAGACACAAACATTCAGCCCACAGCAAACACATTCACACTCATCAGTACATACACCAATCAGTATATCAGACCCCATTTGCTGGTTCAAAAAATACTTGTACAAGGGCACGATATTTTGATCCAAAATACAAGAAAATATATTGGACCAGAGATTTTGTTTCAGACACATTGTTCAATTCCGTTTGTAAAACCAGTTTCTTTTTTTGTTTGTTTTCTAACAAAGAGTTTTAAGACTCTAAATTTCTTTTCTGCCCAACATTAAGGACATCCACCCTGATGAGTCAGGGACTTCAAACAGAAGCTGCGCGTCCTCAGCTCCTCACCTGCAACGTGTGTTGCAATCCTTCCTCAAGGCAACTAAGGAAATCAGTATTCCAGGCACCTGTGAAGAGTAGGGACCAGCTTTCCTTTACGGCACAGAGATGCTGTTTCACCAGGGTGATGCGTTAGAAAGCGCCTACGTGCAGCCGGGCAGAGTCATTGTCAAACCCTGCACCCCTGCTTACCATGAGCCTCCCTTAGTTTCCTAATCTGTAAAATGGGAATATTCGCTTTGTGAGGTGGCTTTTGGGATTAGAAACACTATGAAGTTCTCGGCACACAGAAAATAGGCAAAAAAATGAAGGAAAGATTACTATCATCTGATGAAGAAGAAATATTTTTAAGAAAGAAAGCTCTATCCCTTTATATCAAGGTATTCAAAATGCCATCATATCTATAAACACTAGAAGGGGTGAAACACAGATGTCATTATCCCAGAAAACAGTTTGTTTAACCCTGATATTCTGATAAAGAACCCAGGTCAAGGAAAGGAACCTCTCTTATTTTTGCTTATTGGCCTTTTCCAATCACCAGTGGAAGCCCTTCTCCTGTTTCCTCTCCACCGCTAGAATTTCTCACTCAGGTGTTCTGGAGCTGGCATGAAAAAAAGTATAATAAAATAATTCTTTCACACAAGTTTAGAGAGAGTTCTCCCAGAAGACAGGATCCTGGCTTTGAGTCACATAAAGTGTGTGCTTTGTCAATAACACAGAGAGCAAAGGCGTGAATGAATTTTATTTCATTGGACAAGCCGTTCGGAATACAGATAAGGCCAGGCAAGCAGCTAAACTCTTAAATAAACGTTTTAGCACTATCTAGAAGGGAAGACTGCAATTGATTCCAATCTTTTCTGACAGAAAATCAGTTCTTTTAAAACTCCCGGGGCAGCAAAGAGTAAAAAAAAGATCCCGTTTCTAATAAAAGTCGTACAGGTCTGCAGAATAAAACATGTCACCAGAAGCTGCAAGTCGCAATTAACAGGCACGTAACTTCCCAAGGTGCTTCCCTCTCTCAAAAAACAAAACAAAGCAAAACAGAAAAACAAACAAGTTTACTCTGATTTGTAATTTTATAAAACGATATGTTCTAATTGCCCATAGTGTCTTTCAATGTTGCCAAGGACACGGGAAGAGATATTCTAACACCAAACGAGGCCAAGTTGAATTGAAATGATAGTACTAACATCCCAGTGTGACTGCTACCGAGTTTGTTCAGAGGTGAAGGGATTCTATGGTACTTAAAGAGCTTAACACTTGCTGAGCTCTCCGTACTCAACACCTCCTGGACTTGCAGATGTTACTCTAGCATCGTGCTTCTCAAACCCAAAAGAGGATCCGTGACAAGACCTGGAGAACTCGTTACAACAGATACTGCTGGGCCCCACCTCCAGAATGTCCAATTCAGTAGGCATGGGTGCTGCCTGAGAAGCTGCATTTCTTACAAGTTCCTTAGAGCAGCGGTTCCCAACCTTTTTGGCACCAGGAACTGGTTTTCTTGGAAGACAATGTTTCCACGAACGGGGCGGGGGGGGGGGGGACGCGGGTGGCGGGGGTGGGGGAGATGCTTAGGCGGTGACGCGAGCGTTGGAGAGCAGCAGATGAAGCTTCCGTCACTCGCCCGACGCTCACCTCCTGCTGTGCGGCCCGGTTCCTAACAGGCTGCGGACCGGTACTGGTCTGCAGCCCGGGGGTTGGGGACCCCTGCCTTAGAGGAGGAGCCCCTCTTTGAGAACCACCAGACCAGCATTAAGAATCACAGACTGATTTCACAAAACAAGGATAAGAATTTATACGACCAGAAACGATCATGTAAAAGGCAGGATGAAATTCACCGCATTACCAGCTTCTCTATTGGATTGTCCTTTTTCCTCTCTAGGACAGAGTCTGGCCATCTTGTCGAACGTCTTATCATTCCAGTTACCGTTTCCCTAACCCCCTTTCGGCCTGTCCCTGTACTCTTTAGTCCCCTGGACCGCACTGATGACTCTGACATCCGGCTTTAACCGTGCCTCCGCTTTGCTCAAACACCCTCGGTGGCTGGGCGTCGCCTGTAGGATATAATGAGCTTGCCACTGGAGCGGACCGCGGACAAACGGACCCAACAGTAATTCCATCGGACTTGCGTGTTCCAGAGATGAAACGACTGCTGTCCCCCCCTCAACATCCCCCTTTGAGAAGCCTCACAGGTCTCTACCGTGTGCCGGCTCCCTTGCTGCAGCAAGTGACGAGTCTAGCTTTGCTCACCATGGGCCGTCCCCTTTGGTCTTTGGCTATTGGCCAACGATGGTAGGCGGGGTTATTTTTGCAGAGATTAGAGAAAATCAATCAGAGAGGGTGATTGTCACACTAGAATGGTGATGTGATTAAGAGTCTGTTGGCATAGTCGATTATAGATTTAAAGTTTCTTTGCTATGCACGGATTAGCCTGCCCGTCCACCATGGGCAGGTAACAGATGCACAGCAAGCTGACCCCGTTCCCGAGTAATTATTGTGAGGATGAGTGATGCACAAGCCAGTTCCCCAGATACAGCCTCCCGCCCCGAGGCCACGGCTTCACACTTCTCTGAGATCTGTTCTTCTAATACACCAAATCCGGAGCACGATGCCTGGTGGATAGTGGGAGTTCAGTAAATATTAGTTACCCCTCCTTTACATACCTCCTCATTCTAAAATCTCACCATCCTTTAAGGAGCGCTCAGCTGGCACTTCATGAAATGAAACCTCCACTCCCACCCCAAAAGCACCCAGGAAATTGTCCCTTCTTGAAAGCCCCACCACACATGGAGTGGATGGCTCCCATGCCTCAGCTCACTCTGGAGGCCCGCAGTCCTCTGTGATTGCTAACAAAACTCCTTGACACAAGCCCCTGGGTCACCCGTGTTAGCACCTCACCTTGTGCCCGGCATGGACCTTGCATCTCGTAGGGACTAGTGATTGGCTGATGGACACCGCTGTTAATTTTAGAACCGAAATGCAATACCCTTGGGTTACCATGCCTTCAGTTGGCTAAAAACAGTTTGCCCACATTTATTCTAAAAAGCATCCAGTAAAACCAACGAGAGGAGATTTCGTAAAGTCAAAAATTGGGTTGGCATTCCCCTTTTATTCCCAACAGACTTCTCAAATACTCACAATTCCATGAGCTTTTCATACCTCTTATTTTTTTTAAGTAGAAATAAACCAGCTGGTTCCTCAAGCCTCGAATAAATTAACTGAATGCTTCAATCCACTGGCCCTAATAAATCCCTCTTCTCTAAGGAATGATATTCATACTGGAGATAATTTCTGATAACCCTAAATGATTCACTTTTGCACCACGTCTGGAAGGTGGTAGCGTGTGATATTTCAATTTTGGCCAACCCACTATTAAGATCACAAAAAGGTTTTATTTTTTTAAGTGTTCTTGTGTGTCAAGCCAATGGGTCAAAGGCCATATTCGGGCATTCTGAAGAAAATTTAAATCATGGCATTAATTATTATAATAAGATACAGATATTAATTTCCTGAAATACTGTATGGCTCTAGCTTCACAAAATTGGGAGCTGTGTAATAGAAGAATGAGCCCAGCATTTGATCTCAGGAGATGGCAGTTAGCAGCAGTGAGAGACTGGGCAAGAAACTTATTTCTCTGTACCTCTAAAATAGAGAGGATGATAATAGCTACCTCACATGGTTCTTATAGGAACCAAATACCCTGAGAGTGCTGAGTAAACTGTAGAGTGCTTCACAAATGTGAGTTACTATTCAATCTGTTCATAGAGATGTCGTCTGTCAGAGCAGGAAAAGTACGCAGAGACCATCTCATCCATAACCTGGTAGTTAGCTAGAGGAAATTGAGCCCAGAGGAGGCTCTTGTTAGAGAGTCAAAGGGTCAAAAGATCAACCCTCTTTCCACATTAGAAATAAGGGCAAAGCTAACTTACCAGAAGCCAAATATTCAAGCTTTACTAATATTCCTAATCTAGGGACATTGTTTTGGGTTGAATTGTGTCCTCCCTAAAAAGATATACTGGAGTCCTGAACCCCAATACCTTAAATGGGACCTTATTTGGACATGGGGTCTTTACAGAGATAATTAAGTTAAGATGAGGTCATTAGGATAAGTCCTAATCCAAAATGACTGGTGTCCTTATAAAAAGGGAAAATGTAAGCACAGAGACAGACACACACACACATACAGAGAACACCATGTGAACATGAAGGCAGAGACTGGAGTGGTGCTTCTAAGCCAAGGAACACCAAAGAAGCCCGTCGTCCACCAGAAGCTAGGAAAGAAGCACAGAACAGATTCTCCCTCACACGCTCAGAAGTACCCAACCCTGTGGACACTTTGATCTCAGACTTCTGGCCTCCAAAACCGTAAGACCATAAATTTCTGTTGTCTAAGCCAATTTGTGGTATTTTGTTACAACAATCCTGGCAAATGAATACAGACACTGTGTTCTTTAATTCTTAAACCTGATAAAAATATTAATCTCATTTGGGGCATTTTCAAAAGGAGGTTTATCTCCAAAGCAATTTCAATACCCTTCTTTCATTTTACCTTCACAAGACTCTATTAAATAAATAGATACTAACATTCCAGTGTTACAGATATTTTTTGTGTTAATTATTTATATTCTGCAAAGATACGGAAAATATTTGGGACAACAAACATTTTAATACAAATAAAACACAAAATAATTCCTGAAAAAAAAAAAAAAAAACCAAAGACCTAACTTGAGGAAAGGATGGGGAGAGGATTTAAACAAACTGTGAGCACAAATAGATAGTCTGAGAACAGTTACAAGAAATGATCACAAGTGACATTGAAGTTTCCCATCAATTAAGGCCAAAAGGAAAGCACGTGTTATAATAATAACTATAAACCAATATAATAATAACTATAACCCCAATATGTAGAATCTTTTAGTACTTTTTGGATTATCTTATTTAGTTCTCACAAAAACCTTTGTGCCACAAGTTTTTATTATCCCCATTTTGCAGCTAGGCAAGCTGAGAACTGGATGGTATAATTTGCCCAAGATCAGAGAACTAGTAAGTGGCGGCTCCCAGATTTATGCGGGCTGACTCCAGTGGAATTGCAGAGCTGTCCTCTTAATTACTCTATTACTCTGCTTCCCTGTGCAAGACAAGATTCTCCTCATTCAACCCTGGAACAAATTTGCCATGAGTCCTTAAGTAAGGAACACCAAACGGCATCAAGAATGAAGTCAACCACAGTTTTACCTAAAATGCTCAGATATTTTACCTTAATTTATCTACAGTGCATATTCGCTGAATACTTGCTACGTGTTTGGTGCATCAGTATAATGTGTCAAGTATAAAAGACAGAACGATCACTACTTGTTGGCCACTGGCTCTCAAGAGATAAATGAACAAGTCCTCTTTCCTAACAGAGTAAGAAAGAAAGACACGAAGGAAGTTATTTGCCTATAGCAGGTTAAGAGTGTATGTGCTAAGAACGGTGGTGCCACAAAGGGGAGGGTGATCCTTTCAAACCACCAAAGGCGCACAGAAAAGGGAAGCAATGCAGTAGGCACAGAATCCCTAACAAAATGCAGTCGGTGGAAGCTGGGGTAGAAGATGCGACAGCAAAGGTAGGCAGGGCCATATCAAGAAGGGTTTTCTATCATATCTACCAACATCAGCATTTCTTAAGACGCTCTTTCTTAAATTCCATGGGAAAAAATCAAGAAGAGGCAGAATTCTGTTTTCCTGCCGATGAGCTTCCTATGCCCGCGGTAACAAACCATCACCGGCTTAGTGGCTTAGAACGATACACATGTTTTAAGTTCTATGTTACCATTCTCAAGTCAGAAGTCCGACATAGGTCTCACTGGGCTAAAATCAAGGAGTCCTCAGGGCTGTATATTCTTTTCTAGAGGCTCTAGGGGAGAATCCATTTTCTCGCCTTTTCCGGTTTCTAGAGGCTGGCGCATTCCTGGCTTGTGACCGCTTCCTCCGTCTTCAATGCAAACACCATCAGGCCAAGTCCTTCTCGTATTTCCACCTCTTTGGTTTTCTCTCTGTCTGCTTCCCTTTTCCCTCATTTAAGAACCCTTATAATGACATTGGACCCACCCAGATAACCCAAGATAATCTCTGCATCTCAAGGTCAGCTGACTTGACAACCTTAATTTAACTGCAACCTTTGCCATGCAACCTAAGGTATTTACAGGTTCTAGGCAATAGGATATGGACATTTTTCAGGGACCAGCATTCTGCCTACCGCACCTGGTGTATATCAGAAAAGGAATTTGAGTCTCTCTGGAGTGTGCTCCAGAAAGCTCCCACTTTCAGGGAAAGCAAGCCATTTTGGCTTTCATGGGGCACTTGCTTTGCCTCTGTAATTGTTAGTTGGCCAATACTGCCAATGTGCTAAAGGAATCTGTATGTCCATATGTTTGGGGGGCAAAGATTCTTTAAAGGGCCTTCTAAGCCAGCTCCTTTTACCTGTTATAAACCAGGGACACATAACTGCTTAGTGGCATGTCAGTCCTACCAGTTTTGCTGAATAAACAGTTGATTTCAATGTACAAAGCCATCCCAGACATCAGCTAGTGACCCCAAAGAGATGCAGTTTATGGGATCTACATTTTGATCTGCTTGCCAAGGTCAATGTTCTCCAGCCAAGGTAGAAGAATGGATAAAATGACCTCCCAAAGATTCTTGCTTATCAGCAGATGCCTTCATTTCTAACCCAAAACAATGCTGCCTTTTATCCACTGAATGATTTTCTTTTTAACTCGCTATCAATTCACTTGAACAGTCTCAGTGACTTTCAGGAGAAAAACCTGTACTTTAATGATGATAAAGATACCAGAAAACTTACCTGTGATACTAATGTTGGAATTAGAAGCCCAGATTGCTCTTCCCTCTCCTCCAGGGTTGGTGCTGATTGGCTGGCTGACAGACTGGCAAACAGGTGTGCTCGGCTCAGGCAAGGCAACTGAATACAAAGAAGAGATGGCCTTTAAATGCAGTACTTAGTCCCATCTACTCAAGGTTAAGGGCAAGTTTATGTACAGGGAGATAATGTGATGATACGAAAAGAAGAGGATCAGGAGAATGGAAATGAATTATTGTAAGCCCTAATTACCTTGAATTCAGACTTAATTAAATTAATAATTTATGCAGATATACAGGTTTGGTGCATATTTACACTAGAGTCACCATAAAGTTTAACTTAAATTTCTACTCATTCTCTCTTGTCACCATAAAAATGACTAAATCTGTTGGTTGAAAAGAGTAGAGTTTTCAAAAATCTACAAACAATAAATGCTGGAGAGGGTGTGGAGAAAAGGGAACCCTCTTGCACTGTTGGTGGGAATGTAAATTGATACAGCCACTATGGAGAACAGTATGGAGGTTCCTTAAAAAACTAAAAATAGAGCTACCATACGACCCAGCAATCCCACTACTGGGCATATACCCTGAGAAAACCATAATTCAAAAAGAGTCATGTACCACAATGTTCACTGCAGCTCTATTTACAATAGCCAGGACATGGAAGCAACCTAAATGTCCATCGACAGATGAATGGATAAAGAAGATGTGCCACATATATACAATGGAATGTTACTCAGCCATAAAAAGAAACGAAATTGAGTTATTTACAGTGAGGTGGATGGACCTAGATTCTGTCATACGGAGTGAAGTAAGTCAGAAAGAGAAGAACACATACTGTATTGCTAATACATACATATGGAATCTAATAAAAAACAAAAATGGTTCTGATGAACCTAGGGGCAGGACAGGAATAAAGAGGCAGACATAGAGAATGGACTTGAGGACACAGGGAGGGGGAAGGGTAAGCTGGGACGAAGTGAGAGAGTGGCATGGACATACATACACTACCAAATGTAAAATAGATAGCTAGTGGGAAGCAGCCACATAGCACAAGGAGATCAGCTCGGTGCTTTGTGTCCACCTAAAGGGCTGGGATAGGGAGGGTGGGAGGGAGATGCAAGAGGGAGGTGATATGGGGATATATGTGTATGTATAGACGATTCACTTTGTTACACAGCAGCAACTAACACAGCAATGTAAAGCAATTATACTTGATAAACGATGTTAAAAAAAAGAGTAGAGTTTTCCTGTAATATTAAAACATTGGTTTTAATATTTCCAAAGACTTTTGACTTATGGCCTTTATCAGACTAAGAATGTTTGTTATAGGGGACTCCATTCGTTGAGATAATTATTTATTCTCTCAAGATTGTAAACTGTATTTACCATAAGGGGTCAATCTACTCACACCGACCTTGTGATAATTAATTTGCCAACCACAACCCCACTGAACTAGCTCTAATTAACTCAACCAGTAAAAAGAATGGTGCAGATTCTCTAAAAATTAGAGAATGGCTAAAGGCCATTCTTCTTGTCAATAATCATGTTACATATGAAAAAAGTGATTCTATGGCAATGGTTCTCAAACTTTGTTGCATATTAGAATCAAATGAGGAGTGTTGAAGAAATCAAAACCCAAGCCACAATCCCAGAGCAAATTAATCAGAATCTCTGGGGGTGGGGTGGGGTCAGGTATCAATATTTTTAAAGCTCCCTAGGTAGTCCCCATGCACAACCAAGTTTGAGGGGGTTGGTAGACAAGTAGTATCAACATCACCTGGGAGCATCGCAGAATCCCGGACCACATTTTGATTCTACTGAATCAAAATCTGCATTTAATCACATCCCTAGTGGTTCTTAAGCACATTAAAGTTTGAGAAGCACTGAGCTATGTTGCTTTCATCCCAATGCAAAAATCTCAATTTGCCGCCAACTCAGCAAGGACACCTAGAACAGAGCAATGAATGTGACACTAATTAATAACACAACTTCGGCCAATTCATTTCTCTTCCTTGAGCCTCAGTTCTCATCAGTTCCTTGATGAGATTGGGCAAGATCATATCTGATGTCTTTTGCACTCCTGAAATTTTACAATGCTCTGTATTCTATGTACACGTTCTGGTTAGGAGGCATTCACTTTTAATCATGGCTGGGAATACTTTAGTCTTCATGGAGTAATGTGACTTGTTTGGAACACGTCCTTGAAATTTTCAGCATAATGTGCCTTACTGGCAGGCATGCTTTCAAATAAAAGTGAGGACATTCAAATATTATGGCTTGATTAGGGTATTATGGTCTACACGGAGCTTATTTATATAATCTCTCATTCTTTATCATTTCAGCCTTTGTATTTCACAAGGCACCTGCTGGAAGCATCACTCATGTATTGTCTTAGAGGACACAGTCCGCCTTTCGTGGGTGGAAGAGAAGATGCCTTCCATGAGTCCATGCCTTCCCCAGGTGTCGCCGATAGTAAAAACTGCATGGAAATGAGACTCAGGGGAGCCAGATATTTGTCTTGGTTTCGCCATTGTCCAGCTACCTGACCTCGATTAGTTCACTGATGATGTCTGTACCTCTCTACAATCAGAAGATCAGACTAGATCGACTCCATTTCTAACATGTTGCCTCTGCTTATTCCCTATGTACAGCCTCTCATTAGCATGCATATACTGAATTCCTTATGATTTCTGTCTTCAGAGTGGGCAGAGGACCACGTGGATTTTCTAGGTAGAATTTAGACTCCTTGGGTATTGCCTGTGTTTTGCAGAACCTCCAGTTTCCCTCCAAAATTGGATGAAAATGAGTGTCTTTGTTATTTTGTTACAGAAGCTCAAGTAGACTAAGACACAGAGATTAGCCCTTTCACAGTGAGGAGTCTCTCTTGGCCCTAAATACCATTCAAAATACCTAGAAGAGAATGAAGCTTCATATAGGTGATACAGTACATTCTGCTTGTTCTAGAATGAAACTAATTCACAGCCCAGTCAGTAGTTTGAAGTCCTGTCTGAGAAAAATGAAAACCACCAGATATTTTCAACTTACCAACTTCTAAAATGATCTAATTCTTTCTTGAGTCTTGTTTGCAATAGATGAAAGTCAAACTGCATCCACATGTACATGAAGGCCTATGTGGACCAGCTTCTTTAAGGCCCGAGGGGTCTGAGTTTCTTAAGGTCTGCTCTGACTGTATAACATGAGTCCCTTTCTTCTGGATACAGCCTGCAGTGAGCTGCATAGGTCAATTCACTCCCACATTAGCCCAGTTTGCTCCAGATGCGGGTGTAAAGTCTTCAACTCCAGTCATGCTGGAATGCTTGTTTCACTTTCCATATGTTATTTTGGTCTCCAGTTTGACACCTGTTTATTTCACAAAATTCTCAGGCCCATGAATTCAGATATTAGGTTTTTGGAAGCCCATCAACAATATCATTTTGTTCTGTGTTTTTCCCTTCCGTCTTCTGGAACCAATTGAGAGTAAAACCCAAGGATTAGGCAGCTGGAGATCAAAACCTTTTTCTTTATGACTGACCAAGCCATTGGGATAAACTGATTTTAGATCTGAGGCCAAATGGTATTGTATTCCTTGACACTCTGAGCCAGACAGACTTAGCTCACCCAATCTCAGATACAGATGGACAAGGATAGCCCACTTCCTCTCCCCCACTCCTCAGGCCACCCACACAGAAGGAGCCCAAGTGGCTGGGTTTCTGCAAGCATTTAGATGCCAAAGAAACAGAGGAAAGGACTGAGCCCCCGTTGTGCTCAAATTGTTCTTCCAAACTTATCCATCAGATGACTCATGCTTCCTCCTTCAGTGAGGAGTGAGTGAGGGGTTAGAAAGTGAGGAGTTACAGAGGTGCCAAGACTGCTGGGCTAATGGAAGTTTTTGTCCTAAGAACAAGATAAACAAGGAATGTGCATTTTCTCATGAAAGTCATGTCTGGCTTCCAGAGAGAAGGGGCTGAAAGTTTCTGATCCACCATCTTTAGACTCCATAAGGAGAAACAAGACACCTTCTCCCCACAAGACTCACAATAGGAAGGTGTTTAAAAGTTAGCCACAGGGCTTCCCTGGTGGCACAGTGGTTAAGAATCCACCTGCCAATGCAGGGGACACAGATTCGAGTCCTGGTCTGGGAAGATCCCACATGCCATGGAGCAACTAAGCCCGTGCGCCACAACTACTAAGCCCACGTGCCACAACTACTAAGCCCGTGTGCCTAGAGCCCGTGCTCCACAACAGAAGCCACTGCAATGAGAAGCCTCTGCACCACAATGAAGAGTAGCCCCTGCTCGCCGCAACTAGAGAAAGCCCACGTGCAGCAGTGAAGACCCAGCACAGCCAAAAATAAATTAAATTTTTAAATTACAAAATACATAAAAGTTAGCCACAAACTAAACAAAACAGTGCAAAACATCAAAAACAAAATGTCAGTTGTCCACTCCAAGGAGGAACCTAGAGGTCTCATGTTCTCTTTGAAGTATGCATTCATCGTTCCAAATGTGCTCTTTCATAAAATGCCCTGTGTCTTTACATCTGTCTGTATATCTTGACTTCTGCTCTGAACAGCTGCTATGCCAGTTGGTGGTGCACAGCCCAGTATGAGTCAAAGTTAGCAGTGAGAATGCTGGAGCTTGTTACACAAAAATAGAGAATTCTCAGGATAAAGTTTCTCTAGGGGTGTATTATGAATCTCACTGGGTTCTAACATTAAAATAGAGTTAGCAGGGCTTCCCTCATGGCACAGTGGTTAAGAATCCGCCTGCCAATGCAGGGGACATGGGTTCGAGCCCTGGTCCAGGAAGATCCCACGTGCCACGGAGCAACTAAGCCCGTGTGCCACAACTACTGAGCTTGCGCTCTAGAGCCCGCGAGTCACAACTACTGAAGCCCGTGTGCCACAACTACTGAAGCCCCCATGCCTAGAGCCCGTGCTCTGCAACAAGAGAAGCCACTGCAATGAGAAGCCCGCACACCGCAACGAAGAGTAGCTCCCGCTCGCTGCAACTAGAGAAAAGCCTACGCACAGCAATGAAGACCCAAAGCAGACAAAAATAAATAAATAAATAAAATAAATTAATTAAATAAAAAAAGTAGAGTTAGCAGAGCATGGGGCAAAAATTTCACCTTTTTCTCTCTTCCATTCACTGCTAGGGAGATGGCATTATCTTAAGTCTGGGTGGCACTGAATGGCCAAACATCTGCATAATAGTTTATTTTTGTCTTTTTATTGCTCCAACTAATTGTCCTGATATCTACATCATTCCCAAGATAAGACCCTGTACTAGTGATTGAAAAGCTTCATTTAACTTACTTTTTTTTTTTTTTGCGGTACGCGGGCCTCTCACTCTTGTGGCCTCTCCCGCTGCGGAGCACAGGCTCCGGACGCGCAGGCTCAGCGGCCACGGCTCACGGGCCCAGCCGCTCCGCGGCACGTGGGATCTTCCCGGACCGGGGCACGAACCTGCGTCCCCCGCATCGGCAGGCGGACTCTCAACCACTGCGCCACTAGGGAAGCCCTCACTTACTTCTTTAAGTCATATGGCCAAGTTCACCTACAGTTTTATGCATTTCAGGATAGAGCCAAGGTTCCTGAATATGATCACGATAGAAAACTCTCAAGCGTTTTTGCTGTAAACTTGAGGTGGTGAAAAGAGAATTAAAGTTATCTTATTTTTGGTGCCCAGAAACCTTTATGTGAATTTCTCCCTCTGAGTTACGCTTGAACTGGAGGGTATATGACACCCAATAATTAATGTCAAGATTTGGGAGGTTGATGGGCTTTGTCTTAAGGGTCCAGGAAAGCTTAGGGGTTCTTTTATGAAATTGATTATAGCACAGTCTTATCGCCAGCCCCTCACTGTGGACAATGGGCCTTCTCCTGCTGCTATCTTGTTCCCTGACTGCCTTCCACTTCTGGCTCAAAAGAGCAAATCAGCAAGCCAAGGTTGCAGGGCTAAGTTAAAATGAAAACAGCACTGTTATCAGGAAGAGTACACCAATTTCCTGCTAAATGATGAAAGATGGGCAAGAATATTTTTTTAATGTACCAGAGAACTACAACAGAGTGAAGGATTTCCTGGTCCAGGGGAGGCAGACTCTACATTTGGGGTTACTTTTCACTTGAAGGCCTTTGTCAACTCCTAAAGGAAGGCTGAGAAGCTAAACTGTACTTTTGAGAAATTCCAGGCATAAGGGACAGGGATTTGGAGCACAGATCCCCTTTCCCCTCCCCTGTCCTAGTGGACTGATCAGCTCATTTTGGATTGAAATCTTGAAATGAATTCACCTCAGTCTGGGATATGGAATGAAATTGGAAATGGAATTTGGTGATCACAGACTCTAGGTGACACATAAGAATAAGGCCATATGAGTCAGGAGCAGGGCACATGGAATTAATGTATCTTTTCATTGCCTAGGGAGAGGAGGAAAGTACTTAATCTCTAAGGTAACCATTAAAAGAATGAGTAAAAGACAATATCCCTTCCGTATGTGTTAGGTATGGAGCTAAGAGTGAAATAATTAAAAATATGAAATAAATGTAAAATATGAAATAAATTCCAAGGCAAGAACAGAGAGAAAAAGGAACAGAGAGAAGCTGGAAAAATTAGAAAACACTTAGTAAGATGATGACTTAAACCAAACTATACCATTAATTTCATTCAACGTTTATGAAATGTTTCTGTTTAATGCTTCATTAAACAGAACCTCAAGAAAATAGATGGAATGCTCCTAAAAGGTTACGGTGAGGACAATTTATTTATGAAGCAGGAATTTACAAATGTGTGGTTACAAAGGATATGTCAGCCTGAAGGGATGGAGAAAGTGATAACCAGAAATGAGAGAGAGAGAGAAATATTCCCGTGGAAGACTAGTGGTCTTTAACCAAGGGATACAACTTGCTCAAGTCAATGCTTTCTACTTCCCTGTACCTCCTGCTGACTCCCCATTGGCTGAACCCAACCAGGAGCCAGATCTCATGGAAACCTGATTGATAGAGCCTGGGGGCAGCAACCAGGGTAGAAGGATGGTGAGAGGGGAATCTGGAGAGGAAATAAAAACTATCGGGATAACATGTCAATTAAAAGACAAATATTCTCAGACTAAATAACAAACAGACAGACACCAACAAACTGTGTCAACAAATGACATCTAAAGTCATAAAGAAACAGAAAGGTTGAAAGTAAGTGAAATGATTTTTTTTTCTATTGCATTTTTTTCCCAGCTTTATTGAGGTATAATTGACACATAAAAATTGTGTGTATTTAAGATGCACAACAACTGGGAAACGTTACCCCTAATTAACATATTGATCACCTCACATAGCTACCTTTTGTGTGTATGTCTGTGTGTGCACATCCCTGGTATCTCTGAGTATAAATTTTCTCTTCTTCTAAGGACATCAGTCAGATTGGATCCAGACACCCCCCCCACCCCCCCCGCCCCCCGCCAATAGCTTCATTTTAACTCCATCACATCTTTAAGGACCTTATCTCCAAAGATGGTTACATTCTAATGTACTGAGGGATTATGACTTCAACATAAAAACTTTGGGGGTAGGGGACACAATTCAGCCTATAACATGTAGTTTTTAAATTTTTAAAATTTTTATTGGAGTATAGTTGCTTTACAATATTGTGTTAGTTTCTACCGTACAGCAAAGTGAATCAGCAGTACGTATACATATATCCCATCTTTATTGGATTTCCTTCCCATTTAGGTCACCACAGAGCACTGAGTAGAGTTCCCTGTGCTATACAGTAGGCTCTCATTAGTTATCTGTTTTATACACAGTATCAATAGTGTATATATGTCAATCCCAATCTCCCAAATCACCCCACCTCCCTCTCCTCCCCCTTGGTATCCATACGTTTGTTCTATATGCTCGTGTTTCTATTTCTGCTTTGTAAATAAGATCGTCTATGCCAATCTTTTCAGATTCCACATATATACATTAACATACGATATTTGTTTTACTCTTTCTGACTTACTTCACTCTGTATGACAGTCTCTAGGTCCATCCACATCTCTACACATGACCCAATTTCATTCCTTTTTATGGCTGAGTAATATTCCATTGTATATATGTGCCACATCATCTTTATCCATTCATCTGTCGATGGACTCTTAGGTTGCTTCCACGTCCTGGCTATTGTAAATAGAGCTGCAGTGAACATTGTGGTACATGACTCTTTTTGAATTATGGTTTTCTCAGGGTTTCTGCCCAGTAGTGCGATTGCTGGGTCATATGGTTGTTCTATTTTTAGTTTTTTAAGGAACCTCTATACTGTTCTCCATTGTGGCTGTATCAATTTACATTCCCACCAACAGTACATGAAGGTTTCCTCTTCTCCACACCCTCTTCAGAATTTATTGTTCATGTGAGGTGGTACCTCACTGTAGTTTTGATTTGCATTTCTCTAATCATTAGTGATGTTGAGCATCTTTTCACATGTCTGTTGGCCATCTGTATATAACATGTAGTTCAAGTGGAGTTTCAAAATAGAGTAAAATTATATGCGTGTATTCAACGTAGCATTTTTCCCAGGAGTCCACTGGTTTATTTTTCAGAATTATGAACTCAGTAGCCATGTGTCCATGGTTTCAAAACAACAAATCAAAACATAATAAGCCCCTTTAAAATGGCTTTCAAGCCTAGTTCATTTCCCCCTTCATATAGAAAAGAGCATCTGTTTAATGAACACCAAGCATAAGGCTGGAAATATGGTAAACAAGATGAAAAAGGAAGTTTGCCCATAAATCATGTTAGTAGAACCAGTTTTTTACACAATACATAAGGGGCAAATAACGTTTATGGTCATTCTGGAATCACAGATTTGGGAAAACTGCCCAGTAAAAGCACTGCAAATCTCAGTTCTCCTGTCAGAAAATAAGGGGCCCTCTGGGTGATTGTATGTGATACCTCCTAGGCCAATTTATTACCAATATCACTAAAGTCAATTATTTGATGTTATGTGTTTGCATTTCTGTTTCAGTTGCCTGCGGCTGCAAACAAACCACCCCGAAACTGAGTGGCTTAAAGCAGTAGCAGTAACTTATGATCTTTCTATCATGTGGATTAACTGGGAGGCTCTTCTGCTGGTCTGACTTAGAGCCTCTTAGGTGATTGCAGTCGAATGGTTGCTGAACCTGGAATCATCTGGAGGCCCAGCTGGGATGGTGCCTCCTCTGCTTGGGGCCTCACCTAATGGTCCAAGCTCTTGCAGAGTATCTGGACTTCCACATGGCGGTTCAGAGCTCCCGAAATTGCAGATATGGGAGCTGCCTGAGCTTAGATATCATAGCACATTACTTCTACTGCCTTCTATTCATTAAATAAGACACAGGCAAGTGTCAATTTAACACGGGAGGGGACTGAAGAAGGGTGAGACTAGCAGGAGGTGTGGTTCACTGGGGCCATCTTTGGAGACTGGCTGCCAGAGGTTCCCTCTGCCTATTTTGGGTAAATTAACTTCTCTGAGCTGAGATATTGCAACAGCCTCCAGTCTGGCCTCCCTACTTCTCCCCTTGCTCTTTTCAGTCTATTTCCTTTGCAGCCAGAAAGGCCCCATTAAAACACCAGTCTGGTCAAGTTAGTTCTCCGCTCAAAATCCACCATGGGTTCTCACTCAGAATGAAGATGCAGTTACCCCCTAAATGTCCTATATGATCCTCCCTCTCCTCTCCGACCCCCTGCTAGCCCTCCAACCTCATCTCTTCCTACTTTTCCCCATTTCACTCCATCGCAGCTACCTGGACCTCCTTCTTCCTTGAGTATTCCAGGAATGGTCTTCTTTTGGAGTCTTTCCATTTGCTGCTCCCTTTGCTTAGAGCCCTATTCCCCACCTTTTCTCCTGGTTCACTCACTCATCTCTTCCTAGTTTTTACTCAAATGACCCCCCAGTGGCTGCTTCCCTTCCACCTCATTGTCACTCCCTGTCCCCATTACCTCCTTGAGTTTTTTCCCAAAGCATGTATCACCATCTAACACACTGTATAATTTACTGACTTATTCTGTGTATTTTCTTCCATACCCACATGTATGTGAGCTCTTTGAGTGCAGTGGGGGTTTTTTGAATAATAATTTAATTAAGATATAACTCACATACCATAATATTCACCCTTTTGAAGTGTACAGTTTTTAGTATGTTAACAAAGTAGTGCAACCATCTTCTCTGTATAATCTTAGATCAATGACACCCCCCTAAAAGAAACCCCATACTCATTAGCAGTCACCCTGTCCCCCACCCCTCCAGCCCCTGAGAACCGCTAATCGCCTTCCTGTCTCTATGGATTTGCCTATTTTGAACATTTCATGTAAATGGAATTATGCAATAAGTGGTCTTTTGTGTCTGGCTTCTTTCACTTAGCATAATGTTTTCAAGGTTCACCCATGTTATAGCATGTGTCAGGACTTCATTCTTTTTATCTGAATTATGCCACTGCATGGACAGACCACATTTTGTTTATCAGTTAATCAGCTGATGGGCATTTGGGCTGTTTCCACTTTTAAGCTGTTATGAATAATGCTGCTATGAACAGTCGTGAACAAGTTTTTGTGTAGACATATGTTTTCATTTCTCTTGGGTATATACCCAGAAGTGGAATTGATGGGTCATATGTTAATTCTATGTTTAGATTTTTGAGGAACTGCCAAGCTGTTTTCTACAGCAGCTGCACCATTTTACATTCCCACCAGCAATGCACAAGGGTTCCAATTTCTCCACATCCTGCTCAGTCCTTGTTATTTTCCTGGCTGTTTTTTCTTTTTTTTTTTTTAAATTATTAGTGTAGCCATCTCACTGTGGTTTTGAGTTGCACTTCTCTAACAAATGATGCTGAGTATATTTTCATGTGCTTATTGGCAATGTATATCTTTGGAGAAATATCTTTGCAAGTTCTTTGCTCATATTTTAATTCGGGTATTTGTCTTTTTTGTGACGTTGTGAGAGTTCTTTATGTATTCTGAATACAAATCCTTTACCAGATATATAATTTGCAATTATTTTTCCCAATTTTGTGGCTGTCTTTTTACTTTCTTGGTGTCCTTTAAAGCACAATTTCAATGAAGTCCAGTTTATTTGGTTGTTTTTGTTGTTGTATTTAAGAAACCATCACCTACCCCAAGCTCACAAAAATTTGTTCACGTTTTCTATTTCTTTGTTGATCTTCTATCTAGTCTACCCATTATTGAAAGTGGGGTATTCACATTTACCATTCTTACTGTCAAAGTATTTTTTCCCTTTAATTCTCTCAGTTTTGCTTCTTGTATTTAGGGGTTCTATTGATGAATTGAGACATTTATAATTATAAAATGTCCTTCTTCAGTGTGGTATTGGCACAAAAACAGACCTATGGATCAATGGCACAGAATAGAGAGCTCAGAAATAAACCCACACACCTATGGGCAATTAATCTTCGACAAAGGAGGCAAGCATATACAACGGGGAAAAGATAGTCTCTTCAGCAAGTAGTGTTGGAAAAGTTGGACAGCCACTTGTAAATCAATGAACTTAGAACACACCTTCACACCATACACAAATATAAACTCAAAATGACTTAAAGACTTAAATATAAGATATGACACATAAAACTCCTACAATAGAACATAGGCAAAACATTCTCTGACATAAAGTGTACCAATGTTTTCTTAGGTCAGTCTACCAAGGCAATAGAAATAAAATCAAAAATAAACAAATGGGACCTAATCAAACTTATAAGCTTTTGCACAGAAAATGAAACCATAAACAAAACAAAAAGAAGACCTACGGACAGGGAGAAAATATTTGCAAATGATGTGACCAACAAGGGCTTAATTTCCAAAATATACAAACAGCTCATACAACTCAACAACAAAAAACCAAACAATCCAATCAAAAAATGGGAAGAAGATCTAAATAGATATTTCTCCAAAGAAGACATACAGATGGCCAACAGGCACATGAAAAGCTGCTCAACATCACTAATTATTAGAGAAATGCAAATCAAAACTGCAATGAGGCATCACCTCACACCAGTCAGAATGGTCATCATTAAAAAGTCTACAAATAACAAATGCTGGAGAGGGTGTGGAAAAAAGGGAACCTTCCTAAACTGCTGGTGAGAATGCAAATTGGTGGAGCCACTATGGAGAGTAGTATGGAGGTTCCTCAAAAAACTAAAAGTAGAGCTGCCATATGATCCAGCAATCCCACTCCTGGGCTTATACCCAGACAAAACTCTAATTTGAAAAGATACACGCACACCTATGTTCATAGCAGCACTATTCACAATAGCCAAGACATGGAAACAACCTAAATGTCCATTGACAGATGAATGGATAAAGAAGATGTGGTACATATATGCAATGGAATACCATTCAGCCATTAAAAAGAATGAAATAATGTCATTTGCAGCAACATGGATGGATCTAGAGATGATCATACTAAGTGAAGTAAGTCAGAAAGAGAAAGACAAACACCATATGATATCACTTAGATGTGGAATCTAAAATATGACACTAATGAACTTATCTACTAAACAGAAACAGACTCACAGACATAGAGATAGACTTTTTACCTAAGCACCATAGTTCTTCTGTATCTTGGGTAAAAGAGAAAATGCATATACATAGTATATATTATGATTGTATGTGGCTTTTCCCCTCCTAGTTCTAATTTTAGGAGAAGCTCCTCCTTTACAGGCTAAGTCAGGGGTAGGGTTGAGGCAAATCTAAAAGGGAGAAATGCTTCCTTTTGTTTGAAAATGTTACTCCAAGTGTTTGACCTTAGAGTGTTCAGGGCTTTCCAGTCAACTTGTGTATTTAATCAGATATTTTGGATGTGGTTTTATCACATACCTTGGGCCCTGTCCAGCCTTCCATCCACCCACATCACTTCTCCTGGTCCACCGACCACACCCCATACACCAAGCATCTACACAGTGTCCATCCTCCTTTCTCTCTTCATCCCTCCAGCAAAACTGGCAACAGAGAGCAAGAGAATGTGAGCCCCTCAACTCAAAATTCATTCTTGGTGTAATGCATCTTGACTCAGGGACAGGGGCAGTACAGGTAAATTATATCCAATCTTCCAGAGGGATTTCAGCTACTATAGCTCTCTGAGAAGACAAGAAAGGATTTGTGGCAATGGGTGATGTAAGGGGGTGTGTGTTTCCTCCTTACTTGTGAAAGCTAAAGTTATTTTTTTCTTAAGTCTCGGTTTCTATCCACAGGTGTTTGGAGCAATCCCTGCCATCTCAGTGGGCAATATACTTAGTCCTGCAAAACACCTTTTCCCAAGATGTATTCCACAGACCACAAGAGGTGCAAGGTCATCTCTCATAGAAGGGATTTGTGGTCAAGTAAGTCTGGATACTCTGCATATCTTAGACCCCTGTAGGGGATATTTAATGCATACAAGCAAAGTGAAGCCTCCAAGATTTTTGCAAGGGGAAAAAAATCAACTAGTTTTGGTTAACTCTATATTTCTTCAATTTATTTGTGTCACAGAACGCTTTTTCCCACGATACTTATCGCTTAGAACCAACATCCTATGGAATACCCTTTGGGAAACACTATTTTAGGCTGATTCTTGAATTTGTGAACAAATCCAATTAACTTTATTTCAGACCTTGAGAATCTGAGAAAGAGTTAATGGGTGTCACATTTTCTCACTAAACTGTTTCTTGCATGATGAAACTGCAGCAAATTATGCCAGAAGTGCAAGTGCTTTTATAAACAGTGGATCAGAAACCTTCACCAAAGACTCAAGGTCCGTGTGGACGAAATACAATGTTCTGAACATTAGAACGTTGCAGGTATTTTTCATTCAAGTACATCACAACCATATAACGTTACATTTGGAAAAGCACCTCTCAGATGAATTGCATGACATTTTTCAAATGCAGTTACAGAATTAATCACTTGCTCTCTTTGCTTTATTTTAAAGGGGTAAAAAAAAAAAAAAAAAAAAAAAAAAGCCAGAGAGTAAGGATGTTTATTTTGAAAACAAGTTTCCTCAGGAAGGAGATGATTGAGAGGAGTTCTGAGGTATAATTAGAAGAAAATAAGATAAAGGGAAGGAGGCCATTCTGGGCAGAGAAACACATAAATGTAGCAAGTGTGGGCCAGTGAGGCCAGCTCTGGCCAGAGTGGGGACGGGGCTGGCGAGGAGGCAGGCATGGGACCATGGAGGGCTCTTTGTGTTAAGAGATTTGGACACTTTCTTATGAACCAAGGGGCACTTTCGAGACATATCTTTAGGAGTGAAATGTGACCTGGGCTGCCTGGTAAATTAAGTAAGTCTATATATTATTTCTGGAAATAATTTCTTTAAAAGGGATTTCAAAGGATGACAGACTCAAGCTCCAGTTATGATCTAGTGTAAGTAGAGAACAGTGAAAAGGGACACAGGATTATTGCCCCTAATTTGATTCCCCTCCTAGGGGCTCTAGTCTATGTAGTGCCTTTGTGTGAATTATTCAAAGATGCCAAGGTCATGTCAGCACCCACTTATCCCCTCAGCTGGACACCTTTGTGCAGTACGCAGCCTGTTCAGTTGTACATGTTTCCCCTAACTCCCCTTGTATTGTCTTCTGGTAAATGGCACCATCATCACCCATCTGGGAGGCCAAACCAGAAACTGGGCATATCATTGTACTTTCCTCTCTATTTTTCCTTCAATCTTTCCCCCAAACCACTAAAGCTTACTAATTCCTCAAACCCATCCCAAATGCCACCGCCTCAGTGCAGGCTTTGATTGCTGCTTCCCCATGCTTTTGCTATATCTTCCCCTTTAATCTCCCAGAAAATGGCAGAAATACAGTGGCTGGGTTGGCAGCATGGAGGGGAGGGCAGTGCACCTGAGATGTACCAAAGGTGACTGGCTGTATCCCCGAGCAGCCTCAATTGGACCCACCACGAAGGGAAAGGATGACAATAGCTTGCATTCGAGCATCTAACCCACGAGTCCTGTTATTATTTCTAGTCCTCACAATAACCATGCGAGGTGGGTATTTTATTCCATTTTACAGATGAGAAATCAGTGTTTACAAATGGTTAAGTAACATACCTGGCGTTGCACTGCTGGTGAGGGGCAAAAGCTCCCAAGTCCTTACTGTCCTGCTGTTGACACTAAAACATGCTGTCCCTTGTCTATTCTATAGCCTAAATGCATGGACTTAATTCCAGGTTTGCTTTATCACCTTTACAAGAAAAGTTAAACTGTAGGGGCCGGCACTCAAGAATTAGAAACCTGCCCTATGGAGTGTGCCCTTAATTAGGCCAGCACCTGTTATTTATTTATGCTGTATATTTTTTCATTTTTTTTAGTGCTGTGCATGAGTTCAGGAAAGCATCTTTGCAAATACTGTATGAAATAGACTGATTACTGCTAATCAGGTTCTCTTAACATGAAAGAAGGAAATGACTGGCTTCTTTTGAGTTCTGATAAATTAGCGTGGTGGGAAAGATATGTGAGATGAGGTACAAAACTGGTTTTGTATTCAAGCATTGCTGGAGAGGTGGTGGAAGGCTTGGGGCATCTTGTGAAGAGGAGATTCATGGAGAGCGAGGGGAATTCTAGGCCTGCTGCGGTCCATGTGATACACTCCCAGTGCGCCATCTTGACCAAATGACTCCATCTTCTGACATAATCACACCAGCCTGAAATTTGGGAGCATTCCTCAATTTTCCATTTTTTAAATCCTCCTTGTAAAATTGCTCTTGTTGTCAAATCTCTTACATACCCTAGATCTTTTCCTCCCTCCCAGGTTCACTGTACATGCCTTGACTCAGTCTTCCTCTGTCCTTCACCTAAGCCCTCACAATGCATCACCTTCTAATCCATATGGCTGTCTCCAGCACCTCACCCACTCTCTCCTCATCCTCTTCTCACTCCACTATAGCAGTAGTGCTCAAATTAAGGTGAAAAGAGGAACCACCTAGGAAGCTCATGTCTTATCACCTAGGGCTGCCATAACAAAATACCATAGGCCAGGTGGCTTAAACAACAGAAATGTATTACTCATGGTTCTGGAGGCTGGAGAGCCAAGATCAAGGCGCCAGCATGGTCAGTGTCTGGTGAGGACTCTCTTTCTGGCTTGCAGACAGCCACCTTCTTGCTGTGTCCTCACATAGCAGAGAGAGAAGGCAAGCTCTCTAATGTCTCTTCTTATAAGGTCTGAGAACCAGGGGACTCAGGGATGTAGATTCCAGTCCGGATCTGAGAGGCTGAGGACCAGGAGCATCAGGGGCAGAAGATCGGCAGCCCAGGTGGGAAAGGGTGAATTCCTCCTTTCTCTGCGTTGGGTTCTATTCAGGCCCTCAATGGATTGGATGATGTCCAACAGGCACTGGGAAGGGCAACCTATTCACTGAGTCCACTATTCAAATGCTAATCTCATCCAGAAACACCCAGAAACAATGTTTAATCTGGGCACCCAGTGGCCATTCAACTTGACACATAAAATAACCATCACGCTTATGAATGATCTATGAGTGAAATTTGAGTTACAACAATGCTCATTTTTCAGGTCATGTGTTTGGGATAAAATGATCAAAATTACTAGGAAAAGCAAGGATGAGACAAACACAATAACTACAGCAAGAGGCTTTAAATCTTGCCCAGGTCTTCTTCAACTTATACGTGAGGAAACTGAACCGGGGGACAGTGGCAGACAAGCAGTTCAGTGGGCAGGGAAAGATCTGGACAAATCCTTAGACAGCAGTGCAGTGTTTTCTCTGGAAGCTTTTACATTTCAGGGTCGTTCACAATTGTCACAAATTTTAGCGAGTCAGAGGGTCCTGCTAAGGTACAAACAGTAAATGTGGGGTCACTTCCAAGAGACTGTCTAGCCTGGGTCTGGGCTGGCACCATCCTTTAAAGATTCTGATGAGTCGTCCACCCTTGGGGTTCCTGATTCTCAGGCCTTTGGATTCAGATTGAATTATCCCACGGGCTTTCCTGGATCTCAGATCGCAGATGGCTGATAGTGGGACTTCCCAGCCCCCGCAAATGTGTGAGTCACTTCCTTATACTAAATCTCTTCCTATACAAATGCTGTTGTTGCTGTTGACTGGTGAATTCCAAGTGGTACCTTGCATGTGCTCAAGAAACGTGTTGAATGAATCCATAAATTAAGAAAATTTAAGTTATACCTCGTGGGATCTTGGGCAAGTTGTTAAATGTCTCTGAGCCTCAGCCTCCGGAACTGTGAAAGGCTTTCATGCTTCTAATTGAGGATTAAAGCAGATAATGTACGAGTACTTAGCGGCAACGAGCCTAGCACACACGAGAATGACTTCTTGTGATCGAAGCTTCTGTCACCCTTGTTATTACCAGTGACCAGTCTTATCTGCACAGCCCGAGCACCACAATAGGTCATTCTTTCTTAGCCTAATCTGTTATCAGAAAAAGTATTTAATGGTATAAATATATTCACCTAATAACTGTTTATGTTCCCTGTATTATTGGAATCAAAAGGCTTATTTCCAAATGTAGACGCAATAAATGAATTTTGGGCAAATCACTGAAACAATACAGAGAGAACATCCTGAAAGTCTTGTAGAGATAAGACATAGACATTAATAATACAGCAGCTCATTATTACTAAATATTGGTAAAATGTTTTAATGCTGTTCTTGTTTACCGATCCATATTTATTACTTTAGTTTTGTAAAGTGAAAAAATTTTACAAAGCCTCATGGAGTTCCCCTTTCCTACATCCTCATTTTTCTAATTGGGACATGTTTATTTGATCATGAATTTCTTTACCATGATTTACAGGATCCTGACCTCTGCAGTTGAACAAGAATTATTATGTTAACATTTTGAAGAGGAGATAATGGTGTATCCCAATGTTAGGGGAACCACCGACCAAAACCGCCCATCCTGGCCAGGCACGAGAGCAACCACTTGCATGAGTTATCTTACAATAGGAGGTGCTGGTAAGGAACTCGGAACTAACAAGCTACCACCAACCGGAAGAATTCAGGAAAGGTCAAAAGGAGAGAGGAGATGCCAGTCCATATGTCCTACCAACCTCCCAGAATCCTTCTCGCTGGAATCCATCTTGGCTGAGCGATGCACGCGCCAGCAGGAAGGACCCTGAGTCAGAGTAATTGGCCAGAGACAACTGGGAAACTAACCCTGTTACCATAAAACCCGAGACTGTGAGCCACGTGGCAGAGCAGTTCTCCTGGGTTCCCTTACCCTGATGCTCTCCGCCCAGGCGCCCTTCCCAATAAAGTCTTTTGCTCTGTCAGCACGTGTGTCTCCTCAGACAGTTCATTTCTGAGTGTTAGACAAGAGCCCACTCAGGCTCTGGGAAGGGTCCCCTCCTCCTGCAATAAGAGATTGAGGTAGGAAGCCAGAATGCCAATTCACTAATTTACAGGGAATGAAATATAACAATGAACCCCACATTCTTATCAGCCTAACCAGAGTGTTCTCTCCTAAAGAAAAAAGAAAAAGAAATATTGATATGCTTTTGAGTCGTTGGATCTTTAACTTTGTCTAATAATTATGATAGGTAGTTAGACTTGGCAACCCACCTCCCCTCTAGGTGCACACCCATAACTCCTTGCTCTCTTCAGCCACCAGCCCTTCCCTCCCCCCAACTCCCCGCACCAACACACCCTCCTGGCACAAAAATAAAAAATAAAATATCACAAAGGAAAGACTGACATGTTTTCCTTTATAAGAATTGAAAATTCCAGGGAACAACATCCCAAACAAAACTCAAGGAACAGATTTGGAAAAAAATATTACCAAGGCAACTGTTGGGGCCCAGAGTAGGCCACCCCAAATTGTGTCTCATGGTATATTGAATATTCTGAATTCAAGTTACTTAAGAAATAGCTAACACAGAGGGACACTCTGACCCTCCTTTCTGTCTCCCTGAAAGCAGGAAATAAATCTCTCAGGTGAAAGGTGCACTCCCTGCATCTGGAGATAGAAGGGCATCCTTACTCCCAGAGATAGGGAATTCAGGGCCAGGAAGCCTATATAAACAAACCTTGTTACTTCTTTAATTTACTACTCTCAGCCCAAACTCCGTTCAGATTCTTCACTAATTGGGCACCCAAAACCTAAGTTTCCTCACAAATTTATTGTTTCTCTGTCTAAAAAGTATAAAAGCTGCCTGCTTTGGCCACTCCCTAATGTGCATGAATTAAAATTTCTTTCTTTTTCTCCTGTTAATGTCTTGTGTGAAATTTATTATAATTCCAGTCACAAGAACTCAAGAGAGGTAGAGGGGGAAATTTCCCCTTCCCCATATAATACACAAATGATTAACGTTCATGAACATTGTATAGCTTTAATATAGTTTAGATAGGTTTGGGGAAGGAAAGGAAGATAAACTCATTGGCTGAATCTACCATGTTGATATAGAAATCCAGTTGAAACTTTCTACTACTTCTGCAAAGAAAGAGAGGTCTTGACTTGGGGAAACTGGTAGGTACCCTAAACCTCACTAAGCTTCTATGTACAGCTGCTCTCGCCTCCACTACTGACATATCCTGACACCCCCCAGAAGTCCAGATTTTTGACAACTGAGCTCAGTGGGATTTACTGTGGTAATTCCTGCATCAGTGTACCCATGGATATAAACAGTCATGTTCAAATACTTAGATCCGTTACAGAAGAAGATGTTAAGTTTAATATCTACTTTCTCAACCTAGCCCAGCGCCCTGCAATTCAGCCTCATTAACTATGGGTATTTCTCTGCCCTCTCCTCTTATGCATAGCCCTGGCCCTGCTTCCTTTGTTCTACAGTCTCAGACTCAATAGCAAGGTGTCTTTGTATGGCTCTCTTGGTGATCTTTCTTTCAGGGCATTTGTACTTGGTTTTCCTCTACCTGGAACCTTCTTTCTTTTCTTGTCTGCTTAACTTTTATTCTTCCATCACACTTAAGCTTATTTATCTTCTTCAGAAATTGTATGTGCTTTCATTCACCACTATTTACCCAGTGCCTCGGATTGTTTCTGGAATATACTAGGTGCTTAATAAATATTTCTTGAATAAGTAAATGATATATATGTTAATCCCAAACTCCTAATTTATCCTATATATCTTATTTATTTATTCAAGAAATATTTATTTGGGATTAACATATACATACTACTGTACTGTACATAATATAGATAACCGCTGTATAGAACAGGGAACTATACTCAATATTTTGTAATAACTTATAAGGGAAAAGAATTTGAAAAAAGAAATATATATATATATATATATATATATATATATATATATATATATATATAACTGAATCACTGTGCTGTTTACCTGAAAGTAACATAACATTGTAAATCAACTAATACTTCAAATAAAAATAAATAATATATAAAGATGCTACAAATTTATAAGAAAAAAATGCATAGAGCTGAGTATAAAAATGGACAGAGCATATGAACAAGCAAATCAAAGGAAAAGAAACGTGAATTGGGTATAAGGAATCAGATACTGCTATACACTATAAATAGAAGTATATGTCAGGATAATTTTGGAGGGAGGGATTTGGACATTATCAAGGTAAAAATTGTGCATTCCCTCTGGTCCAGCAATCTTACTTCTACACATAAATATGCCCTCATACACACAAAGATATTCATTGTATCATTACACAAAATAGTCAAGAACTGGAAATGACTCTGGAGTCTACCCACAGAGGAAGAGTAATTATGACAATCTAATTTCTAGGTCGCAGCCAGGTGCCTCTTAAGGATGTGAATTCAGGGGTCCAGTCTCTCTCCAAGTTATGGCTCTACCATCTTAGAGTCTTTTGTTTCCACCGTGTGGATAGGGGAGAGAGTGTGGAAGACAGCATGAGATACGCCTGGATGTGACCTCCATCACTCGTGCCCACATCCCACTGGCAAGAACTTTAGTCACATGGCCCCACCTTGATGAAAGAGGGGCTGGGTTCTTCCTGTGTACCCAGAGAAAAATGAAAAAGTTGGTCTGGAAATAGCTTTGAAGTCTTTTGCTAAAGTGCAAAACGTAAGCTTCAGAAATGGGTGATTCATATTTTTAAAATTGCAATGGGTGTGTTCTCACCCTTATGTAACATTTAACATTTTTATAAGTGTAACAGGATATTGAGTTGGATTTTTCCTGTTGCCCTGGAATTATTAGCTAGGGCTCAAAGTTCAAGTCAAAATGGCTTTAGCATTCCCATATTCTAATGAGAGCTGTATGCAAGCACCACCCCCATCCTAGTCATCTCAGAACACACTCACAATCTAAATAAGGGGAAGAAAGGGGAGGCAGGAGGAGACTCCTTGGCATCTTGAGGGGAGCAGTAATTATGCAGAGAAGCTTATTCTTCTCTCCCCTGGAGGACTCCAATAGAACAACTCAGATCTGCCAGTACCTCCTGGACTTGGCTGTTGGCATCTCCTGTTCCAGCCATGTGTTTGGAGCTGAAGAATCCACATGTCAACCAGATGCTCTCTTCTGAACAAAGAGAAGCATAGTAAGGAGAGTTTGGAGAGTTTGTTAGAGTCCCTCGATTTGGGAAGCCCTTGTGAACTGTAGACACTCCTCTTTCAGAGCTCTCCCAAGCTTCAATGACACCAGAAGGGCAAGAGAAGACTGTAGAGCACTGTGCCTAGAAGAAAAGGATGGGGAGATAAAGTGACTCGCCCACATCCCAGTTCTCCCACTCTTCGGAGGAGGCAGAAGACCTCCCTGGCTCCTGCAGCCCCTCACAAGGGAGCCCTGTGGTTGGAGGAGGGGACAGAAGAAGCAGGACTGCCCAGGTGGCTGCCAGGCCAGCAAGACAACACGCTATGTGTCAAAGAGGTTGTGTCGGTAAGAGACCGGACGAGAAATTCAGGTAAGGCTTTATTGGGGCCCCTGATGCAGTAGCGGGGAGTGAGAACAAGTAACAAGTTCCCTTCCTTGCTCCCCGGGGTCGGGAGGTGGGGACAGGCTGTTTCCTGACATGGGGGGAGGGGAGGGGAGGGTCCAGGGGTCAGGCCAGAGGCGTGGCTTAGGTGGCTTGCCCACCCCTTTGGTGGTGCTGAGTGCAGGGGGCATGCGCAGTACCCTGTGTTTGCGCTCAGCTCTTCAGAAGTGCCAATTGGGTTTTTTTGGTCTTTTTATATCTTATTGTCCATAATTTGCCCCAGCTGCGTATGCACACACTCATTTTTAGTCCCTTATAGTTTCTTTATATCTTGTTGCTTGAGGAGATGACATTTGTCCAGGTGCCAGCACTGCAGCAAAGGGTCCCAGGTCCCAGGTCCCACCCTGTCTCAGTTGGATGCCTGAATGGCTGGAGGGCAAAAGAAGATGCCCATTTGGGTGTCCATGGTGAAAGATGGGTTAGGGTGATGTTGAACTTGACTTCAAGAAAACCTCATACCCCAAGTATGAAGAGACCAATGGCTACATCAGCAGAGGCAACCAGCAGTTGGAACCAGAAAAGGCCTAAGAAACCACTGAAATATGGCAATGACTTCCTTAATCCCCATTTCCTTCACCCAACCAGCCAGAGGGCCTCAGTCATGAAGGGTGATTAATGGGGTGGCTTGTGTCAGAGCTAGACTATGCCCCCTCCAACCCTCCCTCTACCCTGAGCTACTAGATGCACTGAAATTAGAGTTTAGAATTAAATATTATAATAAAATCAAGTTTGAGATCAAAGTTTTCAAGAAGACTAAATGTTTAGTAATCAAATTGACTAAAAAGTTATTGAATCTGCCTGAGATACACTTGAAAGACAAAAATGCATAATTTGACAGGTCATGGTTGATTAGAACAGAACAAAACAGTTTTATTCACTGTATCCCACTGATGCACACTCCCTCTACAGTTAAATAAATGTAAATTACTTTTTTGAATTAAAAAAGAGGGTTAAAAAGCTATATGTTGTTGATGTTGCCTGCTTATTCATTTCACCTGGAGTTGGGTGACGATTTTTTTCACTCTCTTTTCTTTTAATTTTTTTAAGGTTTTTCTTTTTTTTTAAGTTTTGAGGGTTCTTTGCTTCTATCCTGGATTATGAATTCTGCATCATTTGCTTTTTCTTTTCCTCTTTTTATAATTCTTTTCATGACAGGTTGGAGTCCTATGCTCCATCTCCTATGACCGTCACTTTACATTCTTTTTCTGTTAATTTTTTACATAGTGTCTTTTTCTTGATTCTGAGTCTTATTTGGTTAATTTGATTTTCTGCCACATCAGTTCAGTCTTTTACTCCTTCAATAACGATCTGATTTTAGTTATTGCACTTTTCATCACAGATTGATTTTGTATATTAACTGCAACACATCTGGTATCTTCCCAAACATTTAAAGCACTTCTTTTTAAATCACTTTTTGCATAACTGATATATACATATATTTTTTAAATTGAAGTATAGTTGATTTACAATATTGTGTTAGTTTTAGGTGTATGGCACAGTGATTCAGTTTTATGTATTTTTCAGATTCTTTTCCCCTATAGGCTACTACAAAATATTGAGTATAGTTCCCTGTGCTATAGAGTAGGTCCTTGATGTATCTATTTTATGTATAGTAGAGTGTATATGTTAATTCCAACCTCCTAATTTATCCCTCCCCCACCCCTTTCCATTTTGATAACCATGAGATTGTTTTCTATGTCTGTGGGTCTATTTCTGTTTTGTAAATAGGTTCCTTTGTATCTTTCTTTTCTTTCTTTCTTTCTTTCTTTTTTTTTTTTTTTTTTTTTTAGATTCCACATTTAAGCAATATCATATGATATTTGTCTTTCTCTGTCTGGCTTACTTCACTTAGTGTGATAATCTCAAGGTCCATCCATGTTGCTATAATTCAAGTACTTCTTGCATTATAAGTGAAAGATCTATTGAGGGGCTAGGATTCCTTGGTTTTGAACCCTGACTCTGCCACTTAAGAACAATGTGACCTTATAATCATTGAGAAAAGGATAAGATAAACCAATCATTGCAAATCTGGTGAAACCTGTCCCATAATAGCAGGAAGAAACTGGCAGACTGCATTTAAAGGGCTAGAGAAAGTGGGGAAACCATATAGCGATTCTGCGTGTTGGAAGTAAGGGTTGCTCGTTTTGAGTGCTTAGACATGAGATTAGAGGTTAGATCATGAAGGCTGTATAACTGAATCAAATTTCAGGATTTTATCCCATAGACACATTCTCCTTAAGTACACATTTCTGGAACTATGAAACCAGTGTGTCAGGGGATCCAAAAGCCTCAGATTTTTGCCACAGTTCCTTGGATTTTCAATATTAAGTGATGTAAGGAAAACACTCTTTTAAATTAAAACAAATATATACACTATGGCATAGAACACAAAATCTAAAATTCTAAGATCAGCTCGGATGCTATATAAGCATATGATACCTCTGGGGACCCACCTCGACCCATGGGCATACACATCCTGTCCTATGTGCCATTCGAGATGCAGCTAAGAGGTGCCATTCGAGATGCAGCTAAGAGATGCCATTCGAGATACAGCTAAGAGAAGCCATCAGCCCCCCAACAAAGACTCAGTGCAGCCTCCTCTGATTGAAGAAGAGGCTGCTTCTTAATCCTTCCCACATAAGCCTTAAGGGAGCACACACTTTCTCCAAGCTGGGGCAATTGCTCAAATTAGGTGGTTTAACTGTAAAAACATCCCAGCCTTTCAAAAGCTACCATCCCGAACAGAGATAAACTAAAGACAGTGCTCCCCGCTAATACTGATGTATTTTCAATTTATGCAATCCAGTGTGCCGTGATCTGCACCATCCCCTGCCTCCAGTGATTAATGGCCTGGCCCCAGCCAGGGTCCAAAAAGAGCCAAGGGAAGAGATGCAATGGGTTTTATATTATCATGACTGCAATATACTCATTCTGTGGTGTCAGTGCTGACTGCAGGGTTCTGATTATGAAATATGATGCATGTTGAATTTAATGACATTCTCTGCCCTTCTGGTGAGTTCACTGCCTTCCAATGTCATTTTCTGTTCTCATCTGAGTGGTAATAAAAGGAATATCATCGACTGTGGTAGCCTGTAACTACTGTGTGTTTTACAATAAATTGCATTTCAGGACCTTTCTCCCCAGGAGAAAAGTGCACGGTCAGAAGGATTACTCCGAGACACTTTCTGGGATGCCAGTCTCCGAGAAGATGAGGAACAAGGTGGAGTTGCCCTTTTTAGGAAATTATTCCCTAAGAACACTCATTTTTCAAGCAGCTATATATCAAAGGTCAGTTTGGACTAGGGGTAGATGATAAAACAGACTCCAAAGCAAAAATGACTATGGCCCAACCAAAATCATTGCAGAATGGACCAGGTCTAATCTCTTAGTAAGTTCTGGAAGGTGACTCTGGAAGAACACAAACTCAGAACTGGGAAGGCAGCCCCGAAAGCCCTGTTCTTTCTGTCTGTGTTCAGATTAACCTTTTGTCCTTATCCCAGGGGAAGGTAATCTCCATTTGAGGATGGGGAGAAAGATAAGAAAAGTAAGACTTAATGAGTGACAACTGTGTACCCGACCTGTGACAGGTACTCTTATGGTACGATGTCACCTATTCTCACAGTATGCTTGTGAGATTATCACCCCTTATTACCCCCAATATGTAAATAAGGAAATTTAGGCTTGACAGAATTTGCAGGGTCACACAGCCAGTGAAGGTCAGAGCCAGTGATCCAGCTCCGGCTCATCTGATTCCCAGAAGTATATTCCATGCACCAGAAGAACTGGCCTCACTGAGGAGTCTGCTGGAGACACAGAACTTCAGACATCTGCCCAGTCATGCACATGGAGGTATGAGATGCGTGTCATACATAGACTCTGAGCTGGTCAGGGGCTAGAAAGTTTCTGACATGTGGGACAACCAGGACAAACTTCTCTCTTCACTGCTCAGAGGGACTGCTAGGTAATGTTGCATTGACTGACTGTCAGGATCTTAGATGCATTGATTGTCCAGCTGGCAGCGGCATTGCTGGTGACAATACTCCTCAAATGCCAGAGTGCCTGACAGTTGCCTGGGCAGCTGGTTAAAGTACAGACTCCTTAGTTCTCCTTAGCATTGCATTAGTCAGTGTTCTTTAGACAAACAGAACCAATAGGATGTACACATATAGAAAGAGATTTAGTTTAAGGAATAAGCTTGCAATTATGAAGACTGGCCAGTTCAAAATCTGCAGAGTGGACCAGCAGGCTGGAGTCTAGGGAAGAACAGATGTTGTGGTTCAAGTTCAAAGGCCATCTGCTGGCAGAATCCCCTCTTGCTTGGATAATATCAGTCTTTGTTTTATTAAGGCCTTCAACTGATTGGATGAGGCCCACCCACATTAGAGAGGGCAATCTGCTTTACTCAAAGTCCACTGATATAAATGTTAATCTCATCCAAAAATACCCTCATGGAAACATCCAGAATAATATCTGACCACATATCTAGGCACCATGGCCTGGCCAAGTTGACACATAAAATTAACTATCACATATATTGCAATGGTGTTTACACAAATCTACATGTGTGAAAAAAAATGGCATAGAACTGTATACATACAAAGTACTAACATCAAACATTTGGTTTTGATATTATAGTATCATTATTAAATATTTAATAATTATTTTAAAAGTAAATAGTTACTTAATAATTACTATAATTATTAAGATGGAATTATCAGGATTGCCTAGTGAAGGCTACCTGGGACCTCTCTGCAATTTTTTTTTTTTTTTTTTTTTTTGCGGTATGCAGGCCCCTCACTGTCGCTGCCTCTCCCGTTGCATAGCACAGGCTCTGGACGCGCAGGCTCAGCGGCCATGGCTCACGGGCCCAGCCGCTCTGTGGCATGTGGGATCTTCCCGGACCGGGGCACGAACCCGCGTCCCCCGCATCAGCAGGTGGACTCTCAACCACTGTGCCACCAGGGAAGCCCTCTCTGCAATATTTTGTAACTTCCTATGCATCTAAAATTTCCTATGCAATATTTGTGCAACTTCCTATGAATCCAAAAACGTTTTTAAAAAAATTATTAATAGTGCAGATTCCTGCCCATTTGCATCTCTCCTCACATTTCCCTCGCTCCAGGATTCTGGCGCATTTGGTCTGCTGGTAATTCAGATGCAGAAATGCACTGCTGACCATAGCATAAGCATGGCCCCAAGGGGACATGTGATATTATGGGGGCTATGGTTTAATCTATGCAAAAAGGAACCATGTTACCTGAATTGCTTTCCCGCACAGAGGAGAAAAGTGTTAAGAGCAGCAGATTAGGAGTGAAACAACAGTAATTCTTTATAATTCTGGGCTTACGGCCTCAGTCACTGTTGATAACAAAGGGACAATGAAAGTCATCTGTTCCAAGTACCTCACTGGACAGACGAAAAAGAGGCCCAGAACCTCAAGCCATGTTCCTGTTGAGTTACCTGTCCAAACACTCACATCGTTAGCAGCAAAGTCTGAACCGAAAACAGAGCTCTGGGACTCTCAAGGCCCGAGACAACCAATTACAGTCTCACTTACAGGTTTCATTGGACTCTCCACACTTTGCTGTACTTTTAAACTTTAGAAAGCCTCTGTGGTGGGGAGGGCAGCCACAAACAAGGCCATTTACACAAGAGGAGACCAAGGTCAGGGAGCAGCTTTCCAAAGCCTTCCCCGTAAGACAGTGGACTTGGCCACATCCTCTTTCTGCTCCAAGAAAGTTAAATAATGAGTCCTAAGTCCTACAGACCAAGACGTAGTAGCCCCAAGACCATCCCCAAACAGGAAGTGCAGCCAACCCAGGCCTGGCCCCCAAATACCGGGTTTTAACTCTGTTGCAACACCAGTCATAATCCCCGGCCCCCTTAGTGTTCTAATCCCAGCCCAGGCAGTAACTCTGTTAATGGGGGAAATCTTATTGTGGTCCTAGTTTCCTACTGTTTAAAGTGAGAGCACTGGACTCAAACATTAAGGATTTAGGGCTATTTTTATTTTGTTTCATTTTCCCTCGATTTGCTGTGTGATTTATAATCTAGGTTGTATTTTGGAGAAGCTCATATATTAAGATAATTGCCAGTTATTTTCTGGTATTTGCCAAAGTATCCACGCTTGTACAATGGAGGTAGAAGACATAAGTGACAGGTGACAGAAAATGAGTACCTACATCAGCAACTTGGGACCACTTCAGCTCAGGTCTTATCCTTCCTTCCCCACAGCTAAGTCATTAGAGATTCTGGTTGATTCTACTTTTTTAATGTGCCTGAAATGGATCCCTGCAGCCCCTGCCAAAGTTCAGGCCACTCATCAATTCCTGCCTTTTCACCTGCAGCTCAGACCCAAAGTTCACCCTCTTCTCATTCTAGGTCCAGACCACTGCCATAGTGATTTCATTAAATGTAAACGTAAAATGTAAATATCATTCCCCTACATAAACCATTTCTCCCCTTAAAAATGAAATCCGGGGCTTCCCTGGTGGCGCTGTGGTTGAGAATCCGCCTGCCGATGCAGGGGGCGCGGGTTCGTGCCCCGGTCCGGGAAGATCCCATATGCCGCGGAGCGGCTGGGCCCGTGAGCCATGGCCGCTGAGCCTGTGCGTCTGGAGCCTGTGCTATGAAACAGGAGAGGCCACAACAGTGAGAGGCCCACGTAAGGCAAAAAAAAAAAAAAAAAGAAATCCAAATTTCCTAGCTGGGATTCCAGGGCATCCTTGACCTGGCCTCTCCAACCTCAATGCTTACGACTGTCCATGCTCCTGGGACCACTTGCTGCTCCCAATTGCACCATTCCCTTTGTATCCTCTGCCAGAGATATTCTCCCCAACTTTCTGCCCTGATTAACTCCGGCATTTGTCCCCCTGGGAAGCCTTTGTATTCCCTCTGACACTGAATGAATGACCTTGTACTGTATTCCCATAACAACCTATGAATTCCATTGGCACCCATGCCCCCTACCCCGTCCTCCAGGTGTTAAGTTCCCTAAGGGTGATCATTCATCTCTGTGTTAGTAGAACCAAGTGCAATTCCAACAATGCACTGGCTAAGCTGCTATTATATCAGAAGAAGAGGAAGGGCATCTTGGCATAAAAAGTGCCCTGGGGTCCAAACAGGAACATGATAAGAGTGAGAGATTGTGCAGTCATTCAACAGTTATCCCCGAATCACCCCTCTATGTCAAGCTGTGTGTTACGAGATAGAGGTGAAATGTTACCACCACCTCTGACGAATTCTTGCCCCAAACTCCAACTGGAATCACATCAAACCTCAGAAATAGCTACCAGTTGGCAAGACATTCAGGATCCGGAAGAATCTGTTTAATGTCATGAGAATGCAATCATAAAAGTCCAGAATGTAGGAAAATCTAGAGGACAGATGACTTGATTTATTCATAAAATAAATTGAAAAGGAAAACATTTTTTTAAAGAGAGAAAGAGGGAACTTATAGATTAAAAAACACTTAAAAGAATCAAATGCCATGTGTGGACTTTGATTGGATCTTATTCAACAAGCCAACTCTTTAAAAAATATGAGACAAATGGGGAAATTTATTAACTGAATGGAATTTGATAATATTAAAAAACAATTGTTAATTTCATAAGCTGCAAGATAGGCATTATGGTTATGTATTTTAAAAATATACATACACTGAAACATATACTTATTAGGAAGAGGCAGTATAGATAAAAAAAGATCGACCATGACACTGATTATTGAGTGATGGGTATATGGGGTTCATTGTTATTCTTCCTACTTTTGTGTATGTTTGAGTTTTTGCAGAACGGGTTAAAAACGGTGAGCAGAGAAGATGCTCCTGTTAGCATGTTATTTACAATTACAATAACTGATACTGAATAAATAATTACAAGTGAGTTATTTACAATGAGATGAGACCAGAGATACTACTGACTTGTGATGTATTCGTATTGAATTCCATTTAAGTGCTATAGGAAATACTTTCTCAGCAATTTGTTTTGCTAAGATCAGCAGTTTATAGGGGGCAGAGCTAAGGGTCTCCCCATTCATTGTCAAAATCCATGTTGGCACATCTGTGAAGATTTGGTTTCCTTTCTAAGGTTTTGAGGAAGATATAGGATCAGCAAGTGCCAGGAGCCAGGGAATAATACAGGTCTCAACTCCTGTGCCTGGAAAGGGTTCAACGATTTGTAAAGATCGATTGCAATATATCTGAATTACTACTGCTCGTGTGGTACTTTAGAAGCAACTTCTTACTGAGTGTACCTAACTACCGAGATTAAAGGATGGTTTAACTTTATACATTAGAGTGAATCCATAACAGTGTTCTCAGTCCCTTGCATTTCTTTTGATGCCAATAGTGAGTGACAAAGGCGTGGAGTTTACAGCCGATCTGCTTGATTTGTTCAAAACCCCTCTTCTCACCTCTAACCTGTCAACTGCCTGTTGTCACCCCTGTGCCCAGATGGCCGTTGTGGCAACAAGACGCTACTGCCGTGCCACTGAGTCGTGATTTCATAGTATTTTTCTTTTCTTTTTCATCCTACTTGGGGATACATTTTAATGAGGACAGGACAAGGACAGACGAAGAACCTTTCAGTGGAGCATCTACCCCTACATTGCACGGAATTGAGACTGATGGCACAAACATTTCTATTATAGACGACGGAACATAAACAACAGGGTCCTACTATATAGCACAGGGAACATTATTCAATATCCTGTGACAAACCATAATGGAAAAGAATATGAAAAAGAATGTATATATATATGTATAACTGAATCAATTTAGGGTGCAGCAGAAACTAACGCAACATTGTAAATCAACTATACTTCAAATTAAGACAAAAAGAAATGAACAAACAGCACAGATTACCAAAGCAAAGGCATTGATAAAGCAAATACAATCTGCAATAATAAATACATCTGCAATAGATGCTAAATATCATTAAATTATTATATAATTTAGACAGTAAATATGGTCTATTTTTGCTTCTTTCCAATAGAATACATTTGATCACATTTTTACCAAAGAAATATGTTGGGATAAAATTACTATTCATATTGAAAAATAAATTATAATATTTTAAAACTTAGCTTAACCATGTGTATTTACTTTATCATAAAAATAATTTTTTCATCTTTGATTTTATTACTCATTGTTAGACATGTGTTCATTCATACCACCACAAAACATAAAATCTGAAGTACTATTTTCTTCGTATTTTGAAGGTATGTCATCAAATTCTGGGTGTATGTCAGAAGGTGCACCCGGTCTGTAAATGTCAGCAGAAGTAAGTTTGAGAGGCATTTTTTACAGTAAGCAACAGCTGCAAGATATTCTGCTACAAAAAGAGCTACCCTGTGTCATTGCATTTCTACAAACCAACATCTAGGGCATGGCAGTGAGGAAAGTGAATTGAAGATTGTAACACTAAATGGTAAGTAGTATCTTATGGGTATCACGGCCTTGCTGAGATAAAATTCTGGCTTGAAAGGCCTCAGTAGGAGAGAATGACATTTTTTTTTCTTTTATTTTTTCATTGAAGTATAGTTGATTTACAATGTGTTCGTTTCAGGTGTACAGCAAAGTGATTCAGATATATAGATAGATAGATAGATAGATAGATAGATAGATAGATAGATAGATTCTTTTTCAGATTCTTTTCCCTTATAGGTTATTACAAACTATTGAGTATAGTTTTTTGTGCTATATAAAATAGATAACCAACAAGGTTATTTATTTTATATATAGTAGTGGGTCTATGTTAATCCCAAACTCCTAATTTATCCCTCCTCCAACCCTGTCCCCTTTGGTAACCGTAAGTTTGTCTTCTATGTCTGTGGGTCTATTTCTGTTTTGTATATAAGTTCATTTGTATCACTTTTTTTTTAGATTCCATATATAAGCGATATCATATATTTGTCTTTCTCTGTCTGGCTTACTTCACTTAGTATGATAATCTCAAGGCCCATCCATGTTAAGAATGACATTTAAAGACACAATCAAATCAGAAATGCATACTGGAGGGAAAATCCACACAAGCGTGTGGGGAGACACACTGAAGGTGATTTAAGTGAGGTAAAAATGAAAAAAGAATTGAAATAATTGCAGGAATTTACTCAAGTCCAATCCACAAAATGGAAGAAATAAAAGCTGCTTCAGTAGCAAGCTCTATTGGCAAAAGACTTTCATTCTCTATATGGCCGATGCACTTTTAATTGGTCTGAGGCAGAGCATCTATGAAATCCATTTATTTCTCTTCCCGCTCCACCTACTTGCTCCATCCACCCCTGGCCTTTTCCAGTTTCCTCAATACACCCAACTCCCTATCACCTCAAACTTTTACACATGCTGAGTTCCTTACTCAAGTGGACATAACTTACTTTGGCTTGGCTGGCTTCTTCTTGCCCTTCAGACTATTATCCTGTATGACACCACCCATAAAAGAACTTCCCTATATTCCCTATAATTCTATATTCCAACACCATTCCTTTCACAGCATTTATCAGAATTTGCCATTGTTTAATTTATTTGGAATACCTCTCTTCTCCACCATCCTGAGAGGTCCATGGTTAATCTTATTTACCATTATATCCCCAGTATGGAATACATAAAATGACTTTGGTATCCAGTTCAGGATGGGTCATGAAAAAATATTTGCTGAAAAAAATAAATGAATGATCATAATGCAGTCAACTCCTATGAGAAAGAAGGGGTGCCTATGTAAATAATATGACTGCAGAGATAAGATTCAGAGGTGCTCTGATTTTAAAAAGGCACCTATCAATATGGTATAAAGAAGAACTCACGACCAAGGTTAAATACAAGAGAAAGATGTCCAACTATGAGTAAAGCACCAGGAAGGCTAGAATCCTAACGAGATGAAGATGCAACCAAATGCTAGGAGGATTCACTTGTACTTTAGTAGTTGTATCTAGAGCTAGTCAAAGACAGGAAAAGAACCTGACTTGCTACCTGGGGTATAACATACGGCATTTAAGAGCATTAAAGAGAAAGAAAATCTTTGGGCAGATCTTCCATGGAGAAGGGTCTTTGGTCTGGAAAGATAGTTGGAATGAAGTTGATTGCCATAAAAAAATCACTGAATGTGGCCAGTACTTTAGGTTAACTCATTCAGTACCTACTCTGAACCCTCAAAAGCCTTCCCAAACTGTAAAAACTGGAAAATAAAAAATACTTTTCTGAGATTCTCCTGCAGCTAGGTTTTCATGGGATCCAGGTTCTACCAGGTGGATGGTCACACAAGACACATGAGGAGGACACGAACATTGTAACAAAGAGATTAAACATTGGGAATCTGGCTTTTCTGGGAAGCATGATGGTGGAGACATGAGTTTTTTTGGACCAGCAGCAACTATCACAGCTTTATGATCATGGCAGTAATGGGTCTAGGGCTGGCGGTGGTGGCACTGTCTTACTTAGTTGCCAGCTTACCATTGCAACAGAGGATGTGGGATTTGGGACCTTAATTGGATGTGGTTCTGGAAGTTGTGCCTAGAAGCTCAACTCAGAGTTTGTTGCTCCAACTTTGCCAATATCTTTGTGAGCTATTTAATGTCCTTTATTTAGCTCTTTTATGCTCAAAACTGCCAGAGTGGATTTTGCTCCCTGCAACTGAGAAACCCAACCAACTCACTAGGAAGAGGTAAGACTTCTTTTTACATTTACATGAATATTAGAGACAACTATGCCTGGGAAATTCTTTGTCTTTTGCAAAAGTAATTTTGAGATTATCTTGGATTTCTTTCTTTAAATCTATTTCTTCTTGACTACTAACAATGAAAACGCAACAGAAACATTAAGAGGGGCTGTGTGTTTATTTTAGAGATAATCTGGTAGAAGAATTATGTGTGTGTGCCAATGAACTTTGGGGGAAATAATGTCAAAGATACAAAATGAGTGCTTTCAATGGAGGAGACCAGAGTAGTCAATTCCTGGGATCTGGAGGGAGTGAAGAAATATGTCAATTAAATGGTTGTAAATAAATGAAAGAAAAAAAATTAATGTTGGACCTATCAATCCATGACTACATATTAAGTAACAGCTACACTTCTCACTATGGGTGAAATCAAAGATGGAAGAAAATGACACCAACTCTTTTCTCAAAGAATATACAGTTAGTTGTAGAAAGAAGGGAAATAGGTATTAAACACTAAAAACCAATATACGATGCTATGGAACCAAGTGAAAAATATTTCAGTAAAGACATTGGTCACTGTGAATAGGGGTCATTGGAAATACCTCCATAGAAGTCATGTCAATTGCCCTAAATCTGGGCGAAAGAGTAAGCTTTTGGAAAGCAGAGAAAAGTTGGGAGGCATTTCAAAGACAACAAATGCATAAGCATGGACACACATGTGTTCTTTTTTGTTGTTGTGTTGTTTGTTTTTGCTGGGAGACTCAGAGCTGGTGGGAAGGATTTGGGTTGGAGGGTGGTGGGAAATCCAACTGAAGAAGCCAAGAAGAGCTTCCATGGACCACATGGAGTCAAAGAATTTCTGGATTATGAGAGAACTTGAAGGTCATCTAACCCAACACTTGAATACTTTCTACAACTTAATCTCTCATCTCATTTACTATTTTTAGAATCTGGGCAAAACAGGGTAGATATGATTTTTAAAACCATGGAGAAGGCCTCAGGAAAAAGATCTTAAATAAATCCAAGATACCAATAACCTCAGAAAAACAAATTAAATTTAATTTGTTCCAACGCCTTAATTTTACAAGTGAGCAAAGTGGGTTCAGAGATGTAGAAGGACTTCTGGAGCCTACACAGCTTGGCAGGGTCCACCCTGGCCTCAACATCCAGCCCAAGTCTCTACCTTGACCAAGAATTACCTGGCTCTGTTTTGTGAGTACTCCATTTCTCTTACTATGCATGAAAAATGGTAATAAACTTCTCTCTCCAAATATCCTTTTCCCCAAGGAATAATAGAACACGGGAAGAGAGAGGTTTGCCATCAAAGAGGGACATTATCATTTTTATACAAATGCTAAGACTATTCTGAACTCTCAGCCTGAACTAAGCTACCTTAATCTAAGCTACCTGTGTCTCACACCTGGGGAAACTTGGTTTAGAAAAAAAAGAGTGGAATCCATTTCAAGTGTTCTATCTTAGGCCTCTCAGTTTGCACTCAATTTGTTTTATCACATAGTGATAGGAATTAAAGGCCTTCACTACAGTTTAGGCAGCTTGCCAATACCTATTTTATAGCAATAAAATATGTACAAATTAAGGAATCTCATGTGGAAAATTCATTCAACAGCCTCAAAAGCCAAATGAATGGTAATTACTTTGAAAACAATGTGGCAGCAATCAAGCACGATTGGATCATGCTTTTAAATGTACGTCTACATTTTAAGAACTAAGATAATTATGAATTATGAAAATAACTAACAGAGACAATGGCACAGCAAAGCTGTTGTTTATGAAACATGAAGGGACATTTTCAGAGGAATAGGGGGAATGAGTCATTTTCCCACACCTGCCAGAGGATATTGAATATGACACAAAGTACAAGCCTGGGCTCTGCCTCTCTCCCCAGTCATTTCCCATGGGGATTAGTACTCTGAGCCCCAGCGTTTGCAGAGGTTGATGGGGGGATGCGAGGTTTCCAGCTCCTCTTCCTACACAGTGTGGGATTAAGTACCCATCCATTATACTATTCATCACAATTCTAGTAGATCCACCCCATGTTATGCCCAGAAATACGGATGAAAATGTTCTCTGGATGATCAGTTACCAAACTCTGTTTCTGTAAACAAAATTATTCTGAGAAACATGTCTCGGAATGGAGAGTCTGTGAAACTAGGTTTCTTTTGCCAATCTCCTGTCTTATGTGAGATCCTGGAAAGTCATTCAACCTCTGTGTTTCTCAATTTTCCCAACTTGAAAATTACGGGGTCGGCCAGCTGATCTCCAGCACGCCATGTGTCTATGCTACAATGTAGATGGTGCTTCTTGGAGCTGTGAAGGGGGCGGCCAAGTGGAGTGATCCAGGGAGACGTGGAGGGGAAGAGAGTTCCAGGAGGGGTAGACAGCAAGGTCTTAAGAGAGCAGCATGTCTAGTGCACTTGAGGAGGAGTGAGGAGGCCAGAGAGGCTGGAGTGAATGAGGGAAAGAACAAGAGGTGAAATCAGAGAGAGAAACTGAGGCCAGATCACACTGGACCTTGAAAGCGATCATATATGGGTTTTTACCCTGAGCAAAATGGGATGTTTGGAGGGGTTGTGAGCAGAGGCGTTGCACTATCGGACTTTGTGTTTTACCGGGATTCCTCTAGCTTCTGGAGTGAGAATAGAAACAGGGAGACCAGTTAAGAGTCTGTGATAATCCAGGTAAGAAATGAGGGTGGCTGGTCCCAGGGTAGTAGCTTTGCAGGTGATGAAAAATGGCCAGATTCTAGATTCTATTGGGGAAGGTGGGGAGAGAAGTATTGGGCAGGATTTGCTGCTGTAAATCCTCCCTATCAGGCTTCCATATCTCTGAGAATCCAAATAACCTCAAAGATGAATAGTTTTCCATGGTTACAAATGCTGGTGACTCAGTTCCCAGCTCATGACTTTGACATCTTTCATTTGCATTTTAAATTTTCCAATAAAGCTTCAAGAAAATATGCATTAATCAAGTTTCATTTCAATATTTTGAACTTCTCTACCAATAACAAGTCCTTTACAGTCAGACAACAATTGGCTTATCACAGGATTTTACTGAAACAGTGTAAAAGTGCCCATCTTTTCAAAGACCTACTGTCTTAGGCTGGGTTCTCTCAAGAAAGTAAAGCCTGAGATAAGGACTTGTTATGACAGTTTATTTGGGGAAGTGATCCCCCAGGGAACAGGAATCTTGGAAAAGTCAAACAGAGAAGGAAGTTGTTTCAATCAAGGGTCTCCAGAGAAACAGAATCTATCACTTATCTATCAATCCATCAAGAGATTTATTTTAAGGAATTGGCTCATACAATTTGGGGACTCTCCAGTCTGAAAATCACAGGACAGGCCAACAGCCTGGAAACGCAGGTAGGAGTTGATGCTGCCGTCTTGCGGCCGAATTTCTTCTTCTTTGGGAAACCTCGGTTTTTGCTCTCAAGGTCTTTCAACTGATTGGAGGAGGCTGACCCACAACTTCCTATGTATCGTGTCCCCAGAAATGTCATGGTCATTGCCATAAATTCCTATAAGTCTAGGGTACACTGGCTACCATCCAAGCTTTGCTATCCATGATACTAATTATTTCTGCTTTGCCTTGTCAGTTAAATGCCACCACCTGGCCTTTGCAGTGCAGAGGTCCTATTATCGCCATTGGTAACACGGGATTCAGCTCCGTGGCAGCGTCTCCACCCTATGGAGAACAGCCGCCAATTAACCTCTCAAAGAATTCGGTGCTCCCCTCACCAGCACATTTCTTACTGTTTTAGAACTGTGTAAAACACATTTCTAGATGCTACTGGGGGAGGTGGGGAGAAGTCTGTGAGATGGGAGAGCATGTTAAGTAAGGAGCTGAATGTTCTGGTTTCATGTAATAAATCATTCTAAAGTTCCACCCCTCTCAACTTTTTGACCACTAACTCGTTCCTGGACCAAAACAGTCCTTGAAATTCCACCTTATTTATCATCCTGTGGAAGCTTCAAGAAGCCCTCCCAGCAGTGGATTAAGACTGGCTCCAAGTGACGTTGCCAGGACATTAGGCCCCAGTTTGGGATGAATATATACACACTACTATATATAAAACAGATAACCAACAAGGACCTGCTGTATAGCAGAGAACTCTACTCACTCCTCTGTAATAACCTATATGGGAAAAAAAATCTGAAAAAGAATAGATATATATGTATGTATAACTGAATCTCCGTGCTGTACACCTGAAACAAACACAACATTGTAAATCAACCATACTTCAGTTTAAAAAAAAAAAAGGAAGAAATAACTAGGTCTGAATATATCAACGTTGATAAATATAAAAAAATAAATGTCTCCCATCGACACGGGTTGGCCCACAGGGGATTGATTCCCTCACGTTTGGAATCGGTACATGTTCATCCCTGGGGGCGGGGGGCGGTCGGGGAGGGGTTCCCACAGACACCCCACAACATGGCCTCTGAGAAAATCTGAAACAGAAAGAGAGTGATTCATGGTTCAGACACAAGGTGTGTCATGGCCTGTGTGAAGTTGGCTTTTGTCAGCAAAGACTGAGATAAAAGTGGGCGAAGACAAGTGAGGTGAGACACACCTACTGTGTGTGAAGGAGTAAGAAGAGAGACCATTCGTCTTTTCAGAGCCTCTGCTTTCACACAGGCGAAATGGGGCTGTCAATCAATGTCTTCCTCCTGTGGGCAACTGGCACCCAGTCCCCTGGGGCCCTCTGGAAAACCGTGTGGATTCACCTCATCACTTTCCCACTGAGGGATGAGAAAGTTGAAGTATTTATTCACCAACTTCTGTCACTCTTAGGTTGAAGGTCCCTCCTAGGGAGTTAACTTCCAATGCGTCCAGCCAGCCCCCGAGCTCAAGACCTGCGCATGGTCTCATGACTGGTGAAGCCCCTTGGGCAGGGAGATGCAGGAGGCCATCAGCAGAGATGGGACCTCTGCAGGTGACCTGCAGGGCAGGCCAAAGACCGGGCACCAGCAATGTTTCTACAAGCATTTCTGCCTCTTCAACTGCCGTTGGGCAAAGGCCAGATACATTGGGGAGGTTGGTTGCAAGAATTCACCACGTCTTCCAAATCCTTTTGCAATCCCTCAACATTAGCAAGCATCTGGTAAACTCTCTTCCCACAGAAGGCACTTCTGAAGCACCCCTCGGATGCATCAGAATTTTGTTTCTGCCTAAATGCATCCCCTCTTTGGTCTCCCCTTCCCCGGCTATCAGAAGTTTTGAAATTCTTTTGTAAAACTACCTCCTTACGCCTCTGTGAAGGGAAACAGCAAAATAAATGCTGTGTTGGCTGAGACAGAAAAGACACGCCTGCCGTCCAAGACGTTATCTTAAAGCCACCACAAAAGACCTCTTCCCGCTTTATTAAAAGTGGCAGACAATACCGGGGCGCCCAAGCGCGGGGCCAAGGAGCTTGCAAGGGCAATCCTCACGCCGTGCAGCTAACAGGCGACAAGTTCAGAGAGCCCAAGAATTTCTAATTCGTGGCTGCTTTCACCTTCCCAGAGCGGATACCCAAATTGATTCTGCTGACTTCAGGCTCGATGTGTGAAAACGCTGACTGACAGAAACACCTAAGGGTAATACGTCTGCCAAGTGATTGGTTAAACAGCTATTCATTTGGAAATATATCTTCAAGAAGCAGAATAACAGAGGGCCACTGTAGTGTGTGGCCCATTAATTATTCAGTTGACAAGAAAATTACCCTTCAGATCAACATTTGTGGAGGCTTGTCGGGATGGGCTCGGGGGAGGCAAGTGGAGAACATTTAGTGATATCTGCACAGCCCGCTGTGAGGCCCTCCTAGGTCAGGAAGGAGGGAGTTTGTGTAGATAGTGGGAAGAGCATGAACGTGAATCCCACCCAAGCTCCGGTCTGCGTGGTTTAGTGGAATGATTGGACCTTCTTAAGCCTTGTGGTTCTGATCCATAAAATGGGGATGGCCAAAGCAGACTCAAGGGTAGTTACGAAGCAGTGAGAATGCAGATAAAGCACCTGATGTGTAAGGAGGCTTGTTCAGTGCACATCTGTTTTCTTTCACTCCGTGGCAGCTTCCTGGGTACCTGGTTGTAAGGAAAACCACGAGACCACCTGGCTGGGTATAGGGACCTACTCCTTCAACCCCACCCGGCAGGAGGCTGAGCCATAGCACCCAGCCTGGTGGTCCACTGGGAGTGTTTGCCCCTCTAGAAAGTGGAGTCTGGAAACTGTCTGCTGCTCCCAAGCCCAGGTCTGAATTTCTGGAGGGAAGGGAGCCTCTGGTGCCCATCTGCTGGAAGGGTGCAATCTCCTTATCCTCCCCACTGAGTGGGGTCGGTCAAGCTGGCTGGTTCCCCTGGCAGTTCACATCTGCCTCCTGCATCAGTCTTACTTTCTCTCTGGGACTGATCCTGATTGTGAAATCCAGTCCGGCCAGCGGGGGCTCTGGAACTAGCTGGCACATTCAAACTGGGTCATTGGAGGAAAGTTGAAGAAAAGGAGCCATTGACAAAATCATGAGCTGTTACCAGCCCTAAGGCTGAAGGGACAGAGGAGGGAGGGCTTAGCAGAGCCCAGGGAGAGGGGGTGGGGGGCTGGAGACCGGCTGTCACATTTCATGGAGGGATGCAGCCGGGCCACGGAAACCTTGCGGGTAGGGAGCTAGGAGAATAAACTCGGAGCTCCCCGTCCCTGCTCCCATGGGCTGAGCTCAGCCGGAAGCCAGAGGGTTAGAAAGCCTGTTGCCACAGTCCAAACAGGTCAGCCTTCTGGGACATAGACAACATGGGGCAAAGAAGGAAGAGGAGTAACTGGAAGGCGGCCAGCACTCAGTCCCACACTGACGCTAAGTCACATTGAACCTGAGGTGACCAGCACTCCTTGGCAACACTGGACCCCTCTTAGGTGCCGTTGTGAGCGCTCTCATCCCCATCTCTGACTCCAGCAGCTTCCGCAGCGAGCAGTTTTAAGGAGGTTGAGGCCACAGCCTGGGGCACCTGCAGGAATCCCCTCACCTTCCATCCACGAAAAACCAGAAGTGCAGAGGGTTAACAGTTTGGGGGCTGTGCTTGACCCACAAAGGCATAAGTGCCTCTCCTCCTCCTTCCAGCAACAGTTCAGAGACATATCCTAAGCTGCCTTGAAAGGTCTGGATTCTGTGGATAAAGAAGATGTGGTGCGTGCATGTGTGTGTGTGTGTGTGTGTGTGTGCGTGTGTATAATGGAATACTACTCAGCCATAAAAAAGAATGAAATTTTGCCATTTGCAGCAACATGGATGGACCTTGAGATTATCATACTAAGTGAAATAAGCTAGAACGAGAAAGACAGATACCATACGATATCACTTATACAAGGAATCTAAAAAACAAAACAAACTAGTGAATATAACAAAAGAGAAACAGACTCACAGATATAGAGAACAAAGGAGGGGTTACCAGTGAGGAGAGGGGAGGGGGTGGGGCAAGATAGGGTAGGGAATTTAAGAAGTACAAACTACTATATATAAAATAAGCCACAAGGATATATTTAACAACACAGAGAATATAGCCAATATTTTATAATAACTATAAATGGAAGATAACCTTTAAAAACTGTGAATCACTAGGTTGTATACCTGAAACTTTAAAAATATTGTACATCAAATATACCTCAGTTAAAAAAAAAATAATACATAGCAATCAAAAAAACCAAAAAAAGGTCTGGATTCTGATTCTGAACTGCAACCCACTGGGTTCCAGAACTGCAGTCTTCACCAGGTTCCTGCAGCCCCTTTGCCCCAGCAGGTAACATGGCTTCCTGCTCTAGATTTTAGACTCCCAAACCTGATGACCAGCACTCCCTAAATGCCCTACCCAATCCAGTCTGTCCGGGCAGGAAAATGATAACAAACTGGATAAAGGATTTTTTTACACAGGTGCAAGCTTTTACTGCCCCTGGGTCCAGGATCAAGTACCCTATTCCATGGCAGCCAAATCTGGAACTCATCCTGGTGTTGGTTTTCCATCTTTCTCTAGCTCCTCACTCCTGTTTCCTGCCGTCATTTCCCGGATAAACTACCTGCATTCAAGCCTTTGTCTCAAAACCTGTTTCTCAGGTCAAGGGGGAACCTAAACTAAAAGGCATTGGTTCTCAAGGGTGATGTGAGTACTTCCAGAAAGTCCAGCCATTTCAGAGCCTATGAAGTTCTTTTTAGTTCGCACTCGAAGCCCATCCTTCACTCTTCCCCCACGCCATTGGGAACACCTGGGATGCCTGGCCATTCTCTGACCACTGTGCTCTGCAAACAGCTCATTTTCTTCTCTCCAGCCCTTGGATCCATCTTTCTGACCAGGCTCCGGGAGACCACTATGCACACACTGTCCCTGCACCTTGAAGCTGTGAGGGGTTCTCTCTGGATTGGAGGCAGTAGGAGAATTAGGAGGCTATGGGGGTGGCCTGCCAAAAGATGGTGGTGATGGAGATAAAGAGATGTGGATGGAGTTGAGAAGTACCAAGGAGACAGAAGTGCAGGATGTAATGATTGTGGAAGCCTCAGGAAAGACAAAGGCAGGGATGGGTCCAGGCTTCTCCCTTGAGCAGTTGGGTCAATGGGTGCCATTTGTCAGGCCATAGTCTATGAGGGAATTTCCCAACGGGAAGGTCAGAGAAATTCTAGTCATTCTAGCTCCCCTCCCTGCCAAATGTTCACCTCTTTATATATCCTCTACATATATCCAGCCAGGTTCCCTCTGAGAGTTTGGTTATAGATCTCTATTTATAGGCTAAAATGTATTCTCTTTTAGTTGAAGTAACACAAGGTGGAATTCTTAAAATTCAACTTTGCCAAGAAACCTAGAGCAAACCAACTTATAATGAAGACTTGGAAGAGTTACAGTTTAGCTTGCCTGGCAGTTTGCTAGGCTTAGAGTTCCTTACTTCCTCATCTGGGCACTACAAAGGCTCTATCCCTCTCTCCTAGTTTTCTGGATTTAGGCAATTACCCCACCATCTGCCTTCTATTTCCTGAGGAGATGGGACACATTAGCCCCATTCATGGCCCTAATTGAACCATGGATGGTGCCCACACCCAGACCTGCCGTGAGAGCCAGAGCCTGGGAAGGAGGAAGGTCAATCTGGACACATTAGAATATACATTCCAGAATGGCTTATGGGGAAAGCTCATGGCAAAAGAAACCAAACACAACATCCTGGATAATCATTCCAAACAGTGGTGAAGCAAGATGGAAGCAGCCCAAAGACCAGATCCCAGAGTTGGAGATTGGGAGATGGGGGAAGTGAAGTCAGGGGTCCTAGAATAGACTGGACAGTCCAAGAACAGGCAGCTCTTGCAACAGACATCAGATTCCAGTGGCAAATATCTTTTCCATGCACTATGCTGGGAAAGGACACAAATTAGTGTTGGTGGATCCCGTTCTAAGAGAATGAAACCTTCCAAAATTAGCAGGAGAGAGAGGCTTGTTTACTGAGTGTGGATTATGAGCCAGGCATTGTGTAAGGCCCTGGACTGACTCATTTGTTTAATCCTTATCAAATTTAGGGTATAGAATCCTTCCCGCTTGTATCACATGAGAAAATTAGGGCTTGAAGAAGTCAAATTTCTTGCTAGCTGAGCTGGGATTTAGGTTGGCTGGTTTCTAAAGCCCCTATTATTTTTATCAGCATATTCTCATTCCTCTGAATGTATTTTGCTTCCCTCTACCTCCTGTGATGCTGCAAGACTATTTATGTCACACTTTGGCTCCACCTGAGTATGAAACATATGGCATCTCAAGAACATGAGGAAGTGGTAAGGAGGCTGTTGTGACCAGATGGGACAAGGGTTGAGCCTAGACTCACCTCTGACTTTGGTAGGGTCCAGGGTAAGAGGATAAATAGAGGCTTCACGCCAGGCAGAGAAATAGTAACAGGTTGTAAGTCAAGCTAACGAACTGCGAAATAAAGTATGTATTTCTTCCTTGACAAATAGACCTTCATGATAACCTAAAAAGCCAACTCAGAATTCTTGAGCTTCTCTGGGTTCTGTGTTGAATATGGCATTGTGGAGACCCTCACCCCCAGCCCCCTGCCTGATCCCTATCTCCCCACTCTGGGTTATATCCTGCAAAAGGCCTTGCATGTTTGCAAGACATGTTTGCACATGTCTAAATTCTTTCCATACCCCATGCAAATAGCTTTAGGCTAAGCTTCAAGCCTAGAGTCATTCATACTATGGCAGCTCCCAGGGGAGAGGCTTGCAAAGGCCCTAGAAGCAGAATCATGACTGCAGAGGCTGGGTTCTGAGTTTCAGGTATCTGGACTATGGTCTAGGAGGAAGCTGTGGATTCCAGGTGGGCATACCCTCTTGAACAGGTGGCCTTCTTGCCCCACGGGTTGCACTCAGCTGGAGGACAGCCCTGGTGGGACCCTCTAAAGTGTGCAAGCCAGGACAGAAGCCCCTTTGCCCAGGTCTGAGGCCAGTACTGGCTGGATCATCCACTACACAAAGCAGCACAAAGGGACTGGTGAGCTCTAGGATGCTCAGGCAGGGGCTACACGGTGCAGTTCAAACCAAGGCTGGTCAACTTGTCCTACAAGTACAAAAGACAGCCCCTCCCCTCACAGTGGGAGGCAGCTGGGATCTGGAAACCAAGGGAGGAGGTAGGGCAGGAGGCATCCTAATGCCAGGGAGGGCATGGTTCAGAGCACTGCACCCCATAATGGACTGAAGGTTAAATGCAGAGAGGAAGAACCCTTGCTTAATTCTGAATAAACCAACAGCACCAGACACGATCAGGTCATATCAGGACAGGTAGCAACAGGCAGCAGGAGTAACCCCGGGCCCCATTCCTCCTCTCAGGGCTGAGGCTGCTGATCAGCTTCTGCCTGGGTCAGGGCTGGCTCAGAAACACACTGAGTCTGGTCCCCAATGTGGAGGGCACTGGTGATTCTAATCAGGAGAGACATGGGAAGGCAGGAGTTGATCTTTTCCCTATTAGGAGAGACAACATACACTGCGAGAAGGGCAGGGATGGGAGCTTCTCCTGCTTGCTGAGTAGCACTGCCCCCAAGTCAGTTTAAACTGAAGGGGAATAGAGAACAGGCTTTTGGTTGCCAAGGGGTTAAGGGGGATGAGGGAGGGACGGATTGGGAGTTTGGGATTAGCAGATGCAAACTATTATATAGAGAATGGATAAACAACAAGGTTCTACTGTATAGCACAGGGAACTATATTCAATATCCTATGATAAACCATAATGGAAAAGAATAATAAAAAGAATGTATATATATGTATAACTGAATCACCGTGCTGTACAGCAGAAAGTAACACACAGTGTAAATCAACTATACTTCAACAAAATCAATTTTTAAAAAACTGAAGGGGAAAGAGTGTGCTACCTACAGTATAGAGATTGATTAGGATTTCATTACCTCTGAAATCACTGATTGCGGGTTGAGAGGGTAAGGGTCAGCAGGCTTGTTTAAAGGGTGGTCTCTGTTGCTCATGTGTTAGGGGTCCCCAGGTCTGCAGTGCTTCTGCTACATAAATCCTCTCCCTAAACACATGCTCATTTTTTAAAAGAAAACATAATTGGTATTATCATTTCTTTTTTGTTATTGTTTTTTATTGTTTTATTTGAAAGACAATATTATATTAGTTTCAGGTGAACAACTTAGTGATTTGAGATCTTTATCCATTATAAAATAATCACCACAGTAAGTCCAGTTACCATCCGTAACCATACAAAGTTGTTACATTATTGAATATAGTATCCAAATGTACATTACATCTCCTTGACCTATTTTTTTTTTTGTAGCTGGAAGTCCGTACCTCTGAATCCCCTTCACCTATTTCATCTGTGCCTCCACCTCTCTCCCCTCTGACAACCACCTGTTTGTTCGATGACTTTGTTTCTATGAGTCTATTTCTGTTTTGTTTGTTTGTTCATTTGTTTTGTCTTTTAGATTCCACATATGAATGAAGTTATATTGTATTTGTCATTCTCTGTCCGATTTATTTCACTGAGCATAATGCCCTCAAGGTTTATCCATGTTGTCACAAATGGCAAAATTTCATTCTTTTTTATGGAGCTATCACTCTCCCAGATTTGAAACTATACTACAAAGCTATAATAATCAAATCAGTATGGTACTGGCACAAAAACAGACACATAGATCAATGGAATAGAATAGAGAGCCCAGAAATAAACCCATGCTCATAAAGTCAACTAGTCTATGACAAAGGAGGCAAGAATGTACAATAGGGTAAAGACAGTCTCTTCAATAAACGATGTTGGGAAAACTGGACAGCTACATGCAAAAGAATGAAACTGGACCACCTTCTTATATTATATACAAAAATAAACTCAAAATATATTAAAGACTGAAATGTAAGACCTGAAATCATATAACCCTTAGAAGAAAACATAGGCAGTAAACTCTTTGACATCAGTCTGAGCAATATTTTTTGGGATGTGTCTTCTTGGGCAAAGGCAACAAAAGCAAAAATAAACAAATAGGACTACATCAGACTGAAAAGCCTTTCCACAGCAAAGGAAACTATCAACAAAATAAAAAGGCAACCTACTGAATGGGAGAAGATATTTGCAAATGATATATCTGATAAGGGTTTAATATCTAAAGTAAAGAACTCATACAACTCAGTATCAAAAAAAACAAACAACCCAACTGAAAAATGGGCAGGGCTTCCCTGGTGGCGCAGTGGTCTGGAGTCCGCCTGCCAGTGCAGGGGATGCAGGTTCATGCCCCAGTCCGGAAGGATCCCGCATGCCGCGGAGTGGCTAGGCCCATGAGTCATGGCCGCTGAGCCTGCACATCCGGAGCCTGTGCTCTGCAGTGGGAGAGGCCACAACAGTGAGAGGCCCACATACCGCAAAAAAAAAAAAAAAAAAAAAAGGGCAGAGAACCTGAACAGACATTTTTCCAAAGAAGACATACAAATGATCAACAGACACATGAAAAGGCTTTTGTGACATCCTGGGCTTTTGAGGGGGAGCCAAATTAATAAAAATCTAGAATATTTTATACAGCTACATGAGCCAAAAAAGAAGAAACTATGATGAAGACATTTTCAGACATGCAGTGACAAAAGAAAGAAAATGGAAGGGAGGAAAAGAGGGAGGGAGGGGGAGAGTGGAATCCAGACAGCCAAGAAAGGAAAAAACAAAGGAAGACTGGATCTAGGAAAACGAACTCCAATGCAAGAAGTTGACCAAGGAAAGTTTCAGGATAACAGCCATGCAGCAGATTCAGAGAACAAGAATGGTAGATTGGACTTTCAGGAGAGATTACTCCAGGGGGAGGAAAAAACTGAAAGATTTCATATGTGTGAGCATTTGGGGAGAAAATAACCATGTATAGGAAATTGACAGGTCTGATGGTAAAATTCAATGACATGTACATAGAAAACAAGGTAAATGAAAAATAATTATTTATCCTCTACTCATTTCCAAGAAAGGAAATGTAATCATAGACAAAGTATGGCCCATGAGTGAACAATATTTAGACAGCTACCATAACATAAATTTTATGATTGATTTTCTAAACATACAGCTGAGTTGGTAGGATAGGGAAGAAAAGGTTTATGTGTAGAAAGGAAGCGTGAAAAGGAGCTAATTCATCATTTACCTACATACAAAAAAACACAATAGAAAATATTTAAACTGTTAAATCAACAAGAAGCAGTGAAAAAACACGTGTATTCAGCCAATGCCACCATCTGCTACTCAGAGAACTGCATATTCTCAGACTGAGATGAGGGTATAAACATGAGGTCATTTTATTTTCTCATCTGATCTCTACCTTCAACTGTGCTATATTGAATTTCATTTTCCTTTCAGCTAATAACCGCTCAGTCAGACCCCAGAGCTTGCTGGTCATTTTAAGAATGGTGTGAAATGTCCAATCCCTGTCTTCATTTTAAAACTTCAACCTGAGGTCCTGTTAAATGTCCTCCTTCTCTCCTCTCTTCTCTCATCTCCAGATGAACCTCAACCAAGGAACTCAAAGCGTGGAAGAGACATGTCAGCAATTTCACCCCCTTCCATTTTGGTCAGGAAGTAGGGGTCAGAGTAAAGGTGTAAACACCTTTATGTTTACCTGACACTGCTGTTGTTGCCTCCTAGTTAACACTGGCTGGTCTTAGATGTTGACCATTTGGCCAGAATCTTGGTGCTGATTCGCTCTCTTATATGGAACTGGTATGAGCTTTTTGAAGGACCCTCAGGTGCCTTCTCACCACCAGGTTCACCTCTTGTGACTCCATCCAACCTCACACCCTGGCCTCTTGCTCCTACTGTCCCTTCCAGCAGAGTGCTACCAAGCTGGCTCAAGCTTGGCTAACTTCCCCAGTTGCCCCTCTGGTCTACAAGAAATCCTGCATCTTTTCCATGCCTTTATTCCCACCTTGCTCTCATTACTTCCTCCCTGCTGAAATAGACATGAAGGGCAATCAGCCAATGGGCCTCAAACAAACAGCCATCAGAGGAATGAGATGCCCATTTGCCCTCTTGTAGATACCCCTAACCTCTACTTGGAACACCCTTCCCCCCCCCCAATTTCTTGATTCACAGCTGCAATGTGCAGAGGGTGCACGGGAAAGTGAAGAGATACCCCTAGCCTGAGGGCAAAATCCTTCCAGAGTTTCTGGTGTTCTGCCCATACAGGCTGGAGTGGAAGGACTGGGTGATGGCAGAAAGGCCACTTAGAGGCAGTATCATGTAATGGTCAAGAGCGAGACTATCTGTGATAGAACCCTACTTCTGTCGCTGGTCAGAATTACTAGTTACCTCATCTATAAAACAGAGGGATTTCGTAGGGTTACTACAATAGTTAGATGAGTAAATAACTCTAAGGAGTTGAGAATAGGACTTGGGACAAGCGTTATCTATTCCTATTATTTCTGCCACACGTTAGTAAGATCTTGGGAGATTAGTCTTGTCACCTTGTCAATTCTCTTTAGACTGTGGGAGTTTTTAGCACCTATTATTTTCCGCTTTGAGGTTATAGCTGCAATTCTGAGACCAAAGCAAAAATCTATTTATTGCCCTGCTACACATGTTTTTCAGAAATATGGAGATAAATACTGAAAGAAATAAAGCTAAGACAGTAGATAGCGATTGCCTCTAGGGAGCAAGACTGGGGGTGATGAAACCCCGCAGAGGAATGTTGCTTCTTATTATAAACACTTTAGTATTATTTGATTTTTTAAAAACTAGATGCATGCATTCCTTTGATAAAAATTAACTCAATTTTTAAAAAATATGTATATATTTTATTATTTTTTAACATCTTTATTGTTTTGCAATTAAAACAGTACAGTAGAGAAAACTTGGCACTCTCCTCCTTATGCGTAAGCGTGAAGGTTTCTATTAGAATCGAATGGACTTGAAATTGCTGAGTCACAACAACTGTACATCTTCAACTCCATTAGATCCTGTCAAATTGCTCCTGGAAGTAATTGCATCATCTGACCCTCAGAATAATTCCTGGTCCCTACATGTTCCCCAATATTTGCTATTACCAAACTTTTCAGCCTTTGCACATATGCTGGCTATGAGATGAATCCCCTTGGTGTTTTAACTTGCATCTTCCCAGTTACTAGTAACGTTGAGCATCTTTTCTTGTGTGTCTTGACATTTCTGGATGCTCTTTCATGAACCATCTGTTCTTATCCCTTGCCCATTTTCTTTCTTTTTTTTTTTAACATCTTTATTGGAGTGTAATTGCTTTACAATGGTGTGTTAGTTTCTGCTTTATAACAAAGTGAATCAGTTATACATATACGTAAGTTCCCATATCTCTTCCCTCTTGCGTCTCCCTCCCTCCCACCCTCCCTATCCCACCCCTCTAGGTGGTCACAAAACACCGAGCTGATCTCCCTGTTCTATGTGGCTGCTTCCCACTAGCTATCCACCCTACGTTTGGTAGTGTATATATGTCCATGCCACTCTCTCACTTCGTCACAGCTTACCCTTCCCCCTCCCCATATCCTCAAGTCCATGCTCTAGTAGGTCTGTGTCTTTATTCCCATCTTACCCCTAGGTTCTTCATGACCTTTTTTTCCCCCTTAGATTCCATATATATGTGTTAGCATACGGTATTTGTTTCTCTCTTTCTGACTTACTTCACTCTGTATGACAGACTCTAGGTCCATCCACCTCACTACAAATATCTCAATTTCATTTCCTTTTATGGCTGAGTAATATTCCATTGTATATATGTGCCACATCTTCTTTATCCATTCATCCGATGATGGACACTTAGGTTGCTTCCATGTCCTGGCTATTGTAAATAGAGCTGCAATGAACATTTTGGTACATGACTCTTTTTGAATTATGGTTTTCTCAGGGTATATGCCCAGTAGTGGGATTGCTGGGTCATATGGTAGTTCTATTTTTAGTTTTTTAAGGAACCTCCATACCTTGCCCATTTTCAACTGAGCTGTTTCTATTTTTCTCATTGGCATGTAGGAGTTCTTTATATATTCTGAATGTTGATCCTCTGATGGTTTTATGAATTGCAAGGATCTTCTCTTCATCTGTGGCATGTCTTTTCACTTTATTACAAATAAAATGGCAAGAAGGTGAGATAGGATAACACATTTGGTCAAGAGTAAGTCTCTTAACTCAGCCACTTTTAAACTAACCACATGGCATTGGGAAAATTATTTGATTTCTCTCTGCCTCGGTTCCCTCATCTTTAAAATGGAGGTAATAATACTCTTCATTTTATTGTTATTAGAATTAAGTGAGATAATATGTGCAAAAGACTTGGAACAGTGTTGAGAACCTAGGTGCAGGACAGGAATAAAGACGCAGACATAGAGAATAGACTTGAGGACACGGGGAGGGGGGAGAGTAAGCTGAGATGAAGTGAGAGAGTGGCATTGACATGTATACACTACCAAATGTAAAACAGATAGCTAGTGGGAAGCAGCTGCACAGTACAGGGAGATCAGCTCGTGCTCTGTGACCACCTAGAGGGATGGGATGGGTGGGATAAGGAGGGTGGGAGATGCAAGAGGGAGGGAATATGGGGATGTATGTATACGTAGAGCTGATTCACGTTGTTATACAGCATCAAATAACACAACAATGTAAAGCGATTATACTCCAATAAAGATGTTAAAAATAAAATAGCAGTTGTTTTTACAGTGTCTATTGTCATCACAATCATTTAAAATTTTGATGAAGCTAATTCTATTGTTGTCTCCTTCTATGATGTTTTCCTTTTCCAACTGATTTAAGATATCCTCCCCTACACCAATGTCATTAAGAAATTCTCCTATGTGTTCCTTTAAGTGTCTCATGGGTTTGTTTGTTACATGTATGTCTTTAATCCATATAGACTATTGGAGGTATTTATGTGTGATAGGGAAATAATATGATCTTTCCATTAGGGATGGCAATTTGTCTCAGTATCATTTATTGAATATCTGGGTCTGGCTAAGGGGCACTAGAGACACATTTGACTTAGGTTCATTAAGACACGTTTATGGCTTAAAGTCACTGTTCTAACCATCCTGGTTTTCAGGAATATCCCTGCTGCACACAGCCAGCTCCCCTGGATCCTGACATAGCATCAGAAGCACATGGGCAATGGAACAGGAACAAAGTATGAAATACATGTCTTTCTTACATCAGACAGGTAACAGTGTATGTAGAGAGTTCAGTTCTCATTGATGTCCAGTCAAAAATGTAAACTCTTAGCATTAGGAATTCACACAGTGGTACAGTATACACAATTACCAATACACCCCACGCTTACGTTTTCTGATGGGGGTCATGCCAAATAGAAAATACTAAAATCCCTGTGTTCTCAGGTCACAGACCTGGAGAGAGACTGCAAACAGCAAGTATAGCTGTGGGGTGAGTCACGTGTTTCCTTCTGTCCAATTATCAATCATTAAAAACAAATTTCCATCGAAAAGGCTAAGTTATCATTCTATCCTCTCTTCAGAAAATGTAATAAAAGCATTGTCATATGAAGAAATGAGACAAGGGACTTCCCTGGAGGTCCAGTGGTTAAGACTTCACCTTCCGATGCAGGGGGTGCGGGTTCAATCCCTGGTCAGGCAACTAACAATTCCCCGGAAACTTATCTGCTATGCCCCACATCTGCAGGTGTGGAAAATGAGTCTCAGAGAAATTGGATGGCTTCTCAAATGTAATGAACACCATTGATTTCCTACACAGCATCGGCTTCCCCTATCTTTCTCCCTAATAAAATCCTGATCTTGTTCAAGTGTCTAGTAAGTCAGAAAGAGAAAAACAAATACTGTATGCTAACACATATAGATGGAATCTAAAAAAAAAAAAAAAAAAGGTTCTGAAGAACCTAGGGGCGGGACCAGAATAAAGACGCAGACGTAGAGAACGGACTTGAGGACACGGGGAGGGGGAAGGGTAAGCTGGGACGAAGTGAGAGAGTGGCACGGACATATATACACTACCAAATGTAAAATAGATAGCTAGTGGGAAGCAGCCACATAGCACACACAGGGAGATCAGCTCTGTGCTTTGTGTCCACCTAGAGGGGTGGGATAGGGAGGGCGGGAGGGAGATGCAAGAGGGAGGGCATATGGGGATATATGTATATGTATAGCTGATTCACTTTGTGATTCAGCAGAAACTAATACACCATTGTAGTGCATTTATACTCCAATAAAGATGTTAAAAGAAAAAAAAGAATACAATACTGGAAAAGCCAAAAAAAACCCCCAGTATCTAGCCCTCATCCCTACAGCGCCCCCATACTCAGCTCCAGTCCTTCAAGGACAGCAATTAGCCGAAGCAAGAAGAAACTTTTTCTGTAAAGGAACATACAGTAAATATTTTAGGCTTGTGGGCCCTACAGTCTCTGCTGGAACCACTCGACTCCTCCCATCATGTCAAGGAAGCAGCCACAGACGATACATAAACTAATGGGTGTGGCTGTGCTCCCCTAAAACTTTGCTTCTGGACACTGAAATTTGAATTTCACATAATTCCACGTGTCATGAAATCTTACTCTTCTTTTGATTATTTTCAACTACGGAAAATGTAAAAACTGTTCTTAGCTCATACAAAATCAGATGGTGGGATTTGGTCCTACAAGCTGTGGTTTGCCAAGCCCTAATCTAAGCCATTCAGTGCATGGCATTTTCCTGGCAATGCCAGGAAAGGCATACCACCTCCGGGACCCAGCCACAGCCGAAGCATCTTAGCTGATGTATAACGGATTAAAACGAAGCGTCCATCGGATTCTAGAGGTCTGAACAGTGGGAAGGATAGAAGTGAGTGCTTCTGTCTCTGCTGTTCTGCTTCTCGCCCACTAATATTACAAATCTGAGGCCCTCTCGTGGAGGGTCCTGCCTGAATCCGGCTATTAATTTCCCTCCCAAGGCTGAAGTTGGCACAGGATAAGATTGGCACTTGGGTTTTGCACTACATCCCTGGAAAGTTCCTCTTGAGAAGATCAAGCGGAGTTCTCCTGGATTTCAGGATTGATTAGCTGCCCTCCATAAGAGCAGAGAATTATCCGATCCACTCCCTCCCTCCTGGCCCATTAGGATTGACGAGACAGGGCCTGGGATTCAAGCCGTAAATGATCCAAATAGGAACAGGAGATGGATATGTTTCTGATATGCCGTACAATTTCCAATATTGATTTTGATTCAAGGAGACCAATTAAAATTATCCACTCTGGTCAGTTGCAAAACTTACCTGCTCAATAACGTGTCTAAATTCATTAACTGCTTTGTTTTAACAATATTTCATTTTAAAGTTTAGTTTTATCTACACATTAGCTCCACTTTACTCACGCAAATAACAGCTTTATGGTTCTATTAGCAATAACTCATCATCATCCTCTGCAAAGCCAGGGGAGAATTTGCCACTTTGGAGAACATCCAGTACTTTTAATTGGAGAGTTTATGTAAAGCCTACGTTCACTTGAAATCGTTTGCATTCACAAATCAAGTGACAAGAGTATCTTTGACACAGTGGCTGTATTCAGTAGAAAACTCACCTCCAGAAGTTCCCCCTTCACCCTTCCCAGAGCTCAGGCTTAAAAAGCCCTGGTGGCAAAAGGAAATATTCCCTTTGGCCCATCACTGACATTTCCTGTTGGTAAAGTTAAAATGGTTAGTGGGGGGCTTCCCTGGTGGCGCAGTGGTTGGGAGTTCGCCTGCCGAAGCAGGGGACGTGGGTTCGTGCCCCGGTCCGGGAAGATCCCACATGCCGCGGAGCGGCTGGGCCCGTGAGCCATGGCCGCTGAGCCTGCGCGTCTGGAGCCTGTGCTCCGCAACGGGAGAGGCCACAACAGTGAGAGGCCCACGTACCGCAAAAAAAAAAAAAAGGTTAGTGGTAACGCAAGAGTGTTTAGGATACCTTAAACACTGAATATCTCCAAGGGAGTTCCCACTGCATTTAATATGGCAAATTCTTTCCCAAGAGCAGTCTTTAAATTAATCCTCGCTAAGGATAATTTTCTGATGCTTTTCTCAAAGGGTCATTTGTTGAAACGTTAGTCCATCCTTCCCCCCACACAATGGGATTGTCAAGAAAGTTCTTAGGGAGGGAGAGATGGGGGGTCACGCACACTAGAGGACCAAAGGCACCAGCAAAAATACCAGGACTGGGGGAGCAGAATAGCTGGAGGGTCTCGGCCTCCTGGAGGAAAGGAGGAAACTCACATTTGAGCATTTGAGAATGTGCCCAGCACTGCTTGAAGTGCTTTACCTGCTGTGCTTCCTGTAAAGCAGGTAAACCATGAGACACTCACCAGGGAAAGTTATTCACAGTTTACAGATGAGAAAAGACTTGTGACAGGCACTGTACCAGCCACTTCACACACCATACTTTCCATCTTTCCACAAGAAACTTGTGTGGGGTTGCTGAGAAGATATTTTCATCGCATTTTACAGATGAGAAACTGAGACTCTGGGAGATGAAGTTCACTCAGTGAGAAAAGGGAGCAGGTCTGGCAAGCCAGTCAGTCTGGCTCTTGTCTTGGCGAGGCCAAGACAAGGGCCCAGGGCCAGACGGGGGGAGGTCCAGGAACTGGGGGGAGAGCTTTAGGCTGAAGTGGAAAAGTTGACAGCAGAGTGCGAGAGAGATGTGCTAGAGAGATGCTGTCAAGATTTCCCAGAGTCTGTTGGAGGGCTGCTACTGCCTTTGAGGTAGGAACACTGCATTCCCCACCTAACCTCTCACACTTGGCCTGAAGGGCCCCATTTCCAGCTCCCTCTGGGTGGAACCCAAGCAGATGCGGGTGGACGCCCTGCAGTTTGGGGGCGTGCTTAAGTGGGACTTGATTACATGTGAGTGGAACCCAGTGTGAACTGGCTGAAGCCAAGGAAAGAATGACTCTGGCCCACGTGATCCAGAGAACAACTGGGATAAGCAGGATAGAAATGGGGCTCAGAATTCTGTAGAACACAGAATGGGTTGTCCTTGGTCTTCTTCGCATTTTTGATTTTGTAGTCCCTGCTGCCTGGCTTTCTACCCATGGTTGGAACACAGAGGCCAAGAGTTGCCTGAATGTTGAAGCTTTTGTTATTATTGAGGTAAAAGCATAACACATCAAGGTTCTTAATGACAAAGACCCCACTTCGTTTAGGTATAAAAGGCAGCCTGAGAATCACCATAAGGGCTTGCAGAGTCCAGACTGGGGGCTCTGAGGTCAGAAGCGCAGTCGACAGAACATTCTGGAACTGCTCCTGCCACAGGCAGAGCTGTCACGACACACAGAAGGCACTCCTCCACTGTGGGCTGGGGACGCCAATCCTGGGCCCCATTCAGCTGCCTCCGAAGGCTGGACACCCTTTCCCACCCTTCCACGGAACAAATTCTGCAAAGAGCCTCCTTCCTCGTGTCATCGCTGCTAAATGGTTTCCAGGCCATTGCATCTGGTTAATCCCTGCGGCCCAGTCGCAAGGAAGCCTGGAAAAAAGTGATACTGGCTTGGGAGGCAAGACTTGAAAGCTTGGAAACTTCTCAACATGAGAAGAGTGTTCAAGAGAGGCTCGGGCACCCCAAGGACACATGTCCTGCAAGGACACACTCTAGCAACTCATTCAGACAGTGTGCAGGGCTCAGCACAATCAGAATACAGGTCAAGGTCAAGCAGCTTCCTGTCCCCTTAGCCCAGCAATGCCTGTCCCACACCACGGTCACTTTGAGCAGACTAGGATCCAGTGCCCTTTATCCCTTCCCACCGGCCCCAGGGATTCCATACACTTCTGCTTCCTTTCCAAGGCTACCACCACCCATTCCATCAAGACAAACTGCAGAGCGGAAGGCAGTATCCTTCCCAACAGGCTCTTATCTACCGTGAAGGCACACCACCCATTCATTTGTTTAAAATGAGACGAAGTGCACATAACAGAAAACTAACCCTTTTAAAGTGTACAATTCGTCGATATGAGATACATTCATGATGTCGTGCAGCCATCACCACTATCTAGCTACAGAACATTTGCATCACCCCCGAAGGAGACTCAGGTCCATGAAGCAGTCACTCCTCACTCCCTCCCTCTCCCAGCCTCTGGCAACCCTACTAATCAACCTTCTGTCCCTATGGATTTACCTATTCTGGACATGTCACAGAAAAATGAATCATACAGTGGTTGACCTTCTGTGTCTGGCTTCTTTCACTTAGCATAACATTTCCAAGTTTCATCCACATTGGCGGCAGCTATTTTTATTGTAACAGATTATGTTTGTTGGCTAGGGCTGCTGTCACAAAGTACTACAGACTGGGGGGCTTGAACTACAGAGATGTATTGCCTCCCAGTCTGGATACTGTAAGTCTGAGACCAAGGTGTTGGCAGGGTTGGTTCCTCCCGAGGGCTGTGAGAAGAGGATCTGCTCCAGGCCTCTCTCCTTGGTTTGTAAGTGGCCGTCTTCTCCCTGTGTCTTCACATCATATTCCCTCTGTTCGGGTCTATCTCTGTGTCCAAATTTCCCCTCTTAATAAGGACACCAGTCATATTGGATTAGGTCCCATCCTAATGACCTCATTTTAACTTGGTTACCTCTTTAAAGACTCTGTCTCCAAATACAGTCCCATTCTGAGGTACTGGGCCTTAGGACTCCAACATATGAATTTGGGGAGGTCACAATTCAACCCATAACATATATTTTTTCCACTCCAAATTAGACAAAATAAACAGAACTCTTGCAGGACTCTCCAAGTATCGTCAGCACAGAGAAGTCTGATAGACTGTCATCCTCTATTGGCTTGAACTTAAGTTTGGTGGCTTTCAAAAGGCCAAGGCTTTCCCTATACCCCTGTGTCCTTGAGGTCGGCCACCTGGTCCCCTTCTTATAGTTCCTTTTCAGACCACAACAGGCCTCCTTCTCCATGAAAGGCTCACTCCCAGGAATTTCTTGATGAGACTCTTCTGGCTCTTGTGTACCACTCCCTTGCACACAAATACAAATACCTCTACACATCAAGGGCCTTCAGGCACCTGCTAGGCCAGGATGCCCATTGTAGCCCCTTTCAGCCCTGGGACCCTTGCCTATGCCCCAGCCTTTGAGCTTTTCCCCTCTCTTGGTTTTTTTCTCTTCCAATCCTCTGAGACTTGATCTCCCACCAGTGCAAGATTTAAACACATCAAATCCACCAGTCCTTGCTGCGGTGTGGGTCTTCCGAGAGAACTTGAGGTCTCTCCCCAAATAACATGTTCCCAAGGAACATGATAATGGCAAGGATCCTGAGGCCTGCAGGGAGAGACAGCGTGAAGCCACAGCAGCCAGGATTCCCCTATGCTGGGACAGTGTGATTTGTACATCTCTTTCTTTTCTCTTTCCTTCTGCAAGCACTTGGAGTCAGACTCACTGAATGAGAAGGAACCACAGCCCAGTGGAAGAGACCAGAGACCCCTTGGCCCTTGTGTGGTGTAACTGGATGTGTGCTGAGTGACCAGCTATATTCAACTACTCCCCAGGCATAGTCTACCCATTTGCCAGGTAAGGCTAATTCCACCCATCTTTCTTATCTCACGAGGTCTTTAGGATAATAAATAAGTCACTCAAAATGTAAAAGACAATGCGAAAATGAAGGGTTTTTTTTTTTTTTTTTTCCTACTGTTTATTCATCTAGCACTGCCAGAAGTGTCCAATAGAGCTTCATGCAGGGCTGGAGCCCCGGGGAATGTTCTCTGAGCTTGCCTAGCCTTTTCTAACCTCATCCAAACAATTTTTCTTGCTTCCCTGAAAGAAAATCCAACGCTTCATTTAGTGAATTAACCTCAGATGTTGGAAATGATTTCTTCGTAGCTATAGGGAGGCTGTCCAGGTTATGTCAAAGTACTGTTCAGCCAGGGAGGCCAAAAGCCAATCTGTTGGAAAACCAATCTGGATTTATCTGAAAAAGAGATTTATCCTTCGTAGAGCAGGGAGCAAAGCAAGGGATTGGTGAGAGCTCACAGATCAATTCTCGTTTAACCTTTGAACCGTGAGTCTGTGTTACATGGTTCCGAGTTCAGAGGGGCCAAGGCCTCTTCTAAGGAAGACAATAATCGTCTCATATCCGGTAAAACAGATGAAGGGGAACAAATATGTTAACCAGCACGGTAACGAGCGATTGCCTGACTTTGCAAGACCAGGCCCTGTTTCCACGCAGTTCCATTTGCTACATTAACTTCAGCCTCCAAGTAAGATTTTTACTCAGACGTGAAATAATTGTTCCTCTAACATCATGTGACAACAGGGAAATGCCCGGTATTGATACTGACACATTTTAATCCGTTCTCATGTGTAAAGTGAGAGATTTCCCTAAATGATGTGCAAATCTTAAAGGTGCCATGCCTCCCCCACCTGAAGCCAGATTTAATCTACGTTACAAATTAGTGCTCTGATGCTAGAGAAATAATCTATGCTTCCCTGCATGGAGGAGCCCTGTGCACTTCTAATTCTATTTATTACACTGACTAAATGAAAGGGGGAAGGTGCTTGGGGCGAGAGGATTGGAGAGAAAGAGAACCATTCTGGCTACTCCAACTGTTCCTTATAACTTCCTCCTGAGACCTTTCCATCTGGTTAGACTAGAAAGTATCCGACTTGCTCTTTTCAAATCGTGCTCTGCCAGCTGACAGCACTTTGGTGATCTCATCTGCAGTCTTGTCAAGCTTTGGGGATGTTGTGCGTCCAAGCCAGGACATTGAAACTTATTTACTAAAAGCTAATAGTTTCAAGATGTCTTATAGTGTGCAAGGGTGTTTCCTATACACTGCCCCTTCTCTCAGCCTCCTGCCAGCCAAGTGATAGGGACAAGGATTCCAAGCCTGAGAGGGCATGAGAATCTCTGAAGGGTCTGTTCCAACAGCTTCCCAGGCCCCAGTCTCAGATGTTCTGATGCAGCGGGTCTGGGGTCGGACCTGAGGATGTGCATGTGTGGCAAGTGCCCAGGTGTTGCTGCTGCAGCTGCCTGAGGACCACAGCATGAGGCCTGCTGATAAGGATTTACGTAGGAGGAGGTGGAAGCACAGGATCACGGAGGGAGGGCGAGGACTCTGTCCTAAGCCTCTTAACCCCAACCCCCTGCTGCCTCCCTGTTGCTCACTCAGCACCTGAGTTTTCAGTCCAAAATCCACCCTTCTAGAGGGAGGATGCAGAAATCAAATGGGGCCACAGGATCTGCCCCTCTGCATCCACCTTCACCACCCCTGTCAGAGCAGACAGGGGCCTTGCCCACCTGCCCATATTTGACCCTTCATCTGTCCCAAGTATGATCAGAAAACGCTTACTGCATTTTCCTCAGCTTTTTTGGCAGCCCCCGATACGTGCGGCTTCCACGTTCATGACATAACATTCCTGCAAATTCATCCTGGGCCACTAGCCCCCATTTCCCTCGTCCAGACATGCTGATTTACACCTGAACTCAGCAGAGAGTGTCCCTATGAATTTCCCCTTCCTTCATCTTTGGGGCCTTGAAAAATTGTGCATCCAGTACTTGGATGCCTTGTGCAAATCATTCAGCTTGCAGGAATGGTACGCATTATTATTCTGAGACTTTTGATACCCAGTAGGACCTGCACAGCACCTCTCATTGTAGAGACCCCTCCTCATCTTGGTTACCACAAACTCTGTACTGTGTCCTCACTAATTCTCAGGACCTCAGTCAATTCTGCTTCACCAACCAAGTTTACTCTGCCGATTGGAGTTAAGCCCAGAGTAGCAGTTTCCTCTTGCTGCCTGTTCTACCCTCTGGGAGCTAATATTGGCAGACCAGTCACAGATATGTCAGATACCTTGGATTTCATCTGACGGGACGTCCCAGTTGATGTCAGCGTGGGTCTGGCCATTTTTTCTATCACTCCTGCATTTTGACTCTGGGCCAGTTGGGGGGTTCCTAACACTCATGCAGGCCCTCCCCTGGGCCAAAGGCCTCTGCTCTCCTCTCCCAAATGCCTTCCAGATGCTCCATGCACCAGGAGGAGAACATTCAACCAGAGACAGGTTCCCTGGGCACACAAAGCTACTCCACCTTGTTCCAAAGTAGAGCTATTGGCTTTGCTTTCACACACACCCCCAATATACACACCCCTACACACACCCCCCACACACTCACCACCTCTTCAATCTAAGTAGCCCCACTGGTATCTGTCATATAGATTGGGCTTCTATGTAAAATTTTGTTGGAAGAAAAGAGTTAGTACAGTCCCATCATTTTATTTCATAGGTATAGAAAGTGGCAGCTCAGAAACTGTTTATGCAAAATGACAATGATAAACAGTGTCACAGCCGGGGATATTCAGCTGCCCTCTCTGTTTTCCTCCTCTTTCTCCTCCTCCTCCTCTCGCTCCTTCTTATTCTCCTTTTTGGACCCACTTTACCATACTATACTGCTTCACATATTGCTTTTTCATAAAGCAGTTATTATTAATTAGATGTAAAATAGCTATTTAAAAAGTCACTTGGTGAAATTTTAAAAATTTAATTCTATAAAATTAAATGTAATAGATATGCGCCTGGAAGGTTCTGAGCTGTAGAGTTTTTCCCTGGTGAGTTTTATAAAATACCACCACTTGATTCTCATAAGCCATTTTCCTTCGTCTATATAACAGAATCTGCTCCACAATGGTCAGGAGCAAAAGCTCTGGGTTTGTTTGTTTGTTTTTCACAATTAAGTTGAGCTTTGAAGATCCTTGGCAAGATGGCTTAGATACAGATATCAGCTCTTAATGGGCCCCTTCTTTTCCATAGGGTTATATCAGAGTCATGGGTGGTGTCAGGTGAGAGAGGAGATCAAGCCATCCGTACATTCTGGGAAGTGCTCTTATTGGTCTCAGTCCATTGTGATTGCTTCCAAGACACTCCTGGTCCAAGTCCACATGACATTGCCCTGGCCAGAGGCAGGACCTCCAAGACTCAAAAGCACATGCCCACCTGCCAGCCTTCATATGTTCTTCTTTTGGGCTCTCATGACCTTGGTGTTTGGGATCAGTCCCCAAGCATCCTTGTGCCACCCTCTCACAATCCTTCCCATCTTGAGTTGACATGTGGGAGCACCACCTCTACATCCTCCACTGGCCTCAAAAATCACAGTGCCCCCAAGTTCAGATGCCCACCCCCCACTCTTTAGACTCCATTTTTGTGGCAATCCAGCTGTTTTCCTCTATAAACCAAAAAATGAAAGACTCTAATCCCTGGTGTAGCCCCAGAACATCAAGTGACAAAGCTCAACTTGCCCCCTTAAGAGGGAAAAGTGGGGGAGCCCTCTCCTTCATCAGTGATGAGACCACCAAGAAATGAGACAGAGCTGCTATCTCCCTTTGTGTATCAGGCTCCAGGGCTTCTGCCTGATGACCCCAGTCATGTTCCAGTCAGCCCCTTGATGACATCCATGCAGGCAAAAAGGGATATCAGGTCATCTAATGTTCAGCATCTCTGGGCTATGGTTGGGGGTATGCACATCGTGTGCTAGACCCTGAGACAGAGGTCCTACTGCAGCCCACTGCCCCTTCCCAGTGTTCCACCTGGGGGCAGCCTTTTCCCCTCCTCCCCATCCAGGGCAGCTATCTGTGGGGTACATTAAGGGGGTGATGAAAAGCTATTCCCACCTGTTCCACCCACACCAGGGGCCTTTGCCCTGAGCACCACCCTGCAGTGTCCCAGGACTACAGGCAATTCCAATTCCCTTCTTAGGGTTTTGTCACAGAGTCATTATTAATAGTCTCTTCTATTGTACAACTTTTCATCAATTCTTGCTCTTTTCTCCAACCAGACCCACAGTTTCTTAAGGAGGGAATATGACTTATTCTTCTTTCATCCCTCTCCATGTTCCACATCTGGCACATGTGGAAGATAAGTAGCAGATATGCAATAATATTTTTATTTTCATTATATTTATCTGAAAAAATTCCAAGTTTGTGCTCATGAAAGAGCTTATGGTTCTTACCTTCTAGAACAACCGCCATCTACCCATGGGTTGAACATCCTGAATTGTTTTTCTCTTCTTTTTTTCCTCACCATCCCAATGCTTTAGTTCTTTCCTTTGCTTAACTGCTCCTGAAAGAAACAGAATGAATGTCATATGTTCTCCCAGAAAGGGGCCTCACAATGCAACTCACCAGGGGTGTGGGGAGGGGACTTTGCAGCAAAAGCTTCAGGCCACGGGGAGTTATTGTTGAATGGGTTCAGCGTTTTGGTTTACAAAATGAAAAGATGTCTGAAGATGGATGGTGGTGATGGTTACACAACAAGTTGAAGGTCCTTAATACCACCAAACTGTACACTGAAAATCGTTAACATAATAAGTTTTATGTTATGTATATTTCACCACAATTAAATAAATCAATTAATAAATTAATAAAGCTGCAGGCCTGCTATGGGAAGAACAGCCCATCCCAGCCCCGAGATGTGGTGGCTGGGAGCAAGAGACGTTCGATTGTGACACATTTTAATAAAGTATGCTAAATTATATGCTGGTGGCATTAATAGCAATCGGGCTCGTAGAACATGGGATCTAATGGCTCATAAATGAGATGCAAGTTCATTTTTACAGACCCACTATAATAAACTAATTATTTTGGAACTCTCCAATTATGCATGTTTCAAAAAGCTGAATTGCATTAAAAACATGTTATGGCTTTATAGATTTTGTCTGTAGGGAGAGGAGGAGATACATCTGCTCCACAAGTGCCCAGGGAGAGAGAGACACAGAGAGAGAGAGAGTCACAGGCAATAGATAAAGAATAAGCCAGCTGCCAAATGACAAATGTGGTGAAGGAAGACAAAGAGCTGTCAGTTTCCTCATCAATTACGGCCGGTCGCTAACCCACGAGACAGCAAATTGCACAGCCATCAGAGATGGCTCTGTTAGAATTATGGAGTTGGAGATCGCCACTGATTTATTCAGTGCCTGGGGTACAGAAGGGTGTCTGTTGCTTTGGGATTAAGATTTCCCTGCTCAGAGCCATCTGGAAGCTCAGGGGTAGCCCATCCGTGACAGAAACACTCTGACTCTGATTCTCGCGAGGGGAGCAGGCGTCCGGCAGGCCTGCCAAACACCCCAGAGGCTGCTGACATGCCCCCTAAGGCCCAGGTGAAGCTATGAGGAGCCTGCCAGGAGGGGGTTGATGTGCCACACACACTCTCAGATCCTTAAAGGGAGGGCCTCTATCGGATAGAAGGGCCCGCACACTCATCTGGTTAACCGCATGGCCAGGTAGGTTTAAATCCCGTGGGACAATCTCACACATTGCCTAACCATCAGAGTGGGAGGGTGGTGGTGTTTAAATTTTATTGTTTTTGTCTGTATAAAATTATATGCTCACTGCAGAATAATGGCTATCACCGCTTCACAATCATAAAATGCATAAGGTTGATCTCATTGCTTTTATTTTTCCAATGAATAACTGAACCTCTTCATGTCTTACTAGCAGGAGGTCTCATTTTCCTCTTGAAGTTTCTCCTCTCCCTGAATTGGCCCCAAATCCTGGGGGCTTACATGGTCCAACATGAGGCGATCTGACTTCTATGCTTCCCTCAAGAGGGACTGATACGCAAGTCTCTGCCTCAAATACTACTTTCCTTGCATTCATCCCCAGCTGGGGCTGGAAGCACCCTGCCAGGTACCTGATCTCAGGGAAAGTCACATCCTCACCACCTGCCTCAAACTTGCCAACCAACCATCAGAGTTTCACCAGGAAGAAGGCCCTTTCTTCTCAGGGTGGACCTCAGTCAAGGGTGCTGAATGTGCATGGCCAAGATCGCAGACCCCATACCTCTCTTTCCCACACCATGGCTCTCAGGGTTCCTGAAGTCCCCAGGTGCTGGGTACAGATGGGTCCTACAACCCCAGGACCACTGTCTATCTTTGGTCCCTAGGAACTCAGCACTGGTGGCCCCAGAGCTCACCCTTCTCAACCATCGAAACCAGTGTCAGCTTCAAATCTCTTTCTCCAGTGTGTTCCCCTCAACTTCTCAAGAAGAAGCCCCCTTTCAGTCAATGGGGATCTTTGTAAAGCAAAATCCTTAAGTGAAGCCAAGGGGCCCACAGACTCTTCGGAGAACCACGGAGTTCAAGGGATTTGCTGGCACCACACTCTAGAGAAGAAGCCACGAATTCCATGTCTGTTAGAGCACACCTGCCCCACCCACAGATAACCAACATTCTGCTAAACACCCTCCTTTTCTTTTTTTTTTTAATTTAAATACAGTTGACTTACAATATTATATTAGTTTCAGGTACACAACATATCTGATATTTTTATAGATTACGCTGCATATAAAATTATTTTAAAATATTGGTTATATTCCCCACGGGGTACATTAATCCTTGTATCTGATTTATTTTACACATAGTAGTTGTGCTTCTTAATCGCCTTCCCCTATCTTGCTCCTCTTCTCACCCTTCTCCCCACTGGCAACCACGAGTTGTTCTCTGTACCTGTGAGTCTGTTTCTGTTTTATTACATTCATTTATTTTATTTTTTAGATTCCACTCCTATATAGTTTGTATCCCACTTTTTCTTTTACTTTGTATTATATCTTGAGCGTATCTATTATCATTAAATATTCTTCGATATGAGTTTTACTCAAAATAAACTATTGTACAGATATGTCTTAATTTAATTGCCCCCTTGCCTGTTGTTGGACATTAAAACTGCTTTCTGGGAGGGACTTCCCTGGCGGTCCAGTGGTTAAGACTCCGTGCTTCCACTGCAGGGTTCGATCCTTGGTCGGGGAACTAGGATCCCACGTGCAGCATGGCACGACCCCCCAAAAATAAAACGTTTTTTTAAAAACTGCTTTTTTGGGGGGAGAATATAGATACTATGAATATTCTCATATATGAATCTTTGCCTGCATCTTTGATTATTTTCTTTGCACTAGTTCCTAGAAGTGCAGTTACTCTCAAATGATATGGACATTTTAGACTCTCAGTAAATATTCTCAAAATACTGTCTAAAAACCATTTATTTACAAGAGCATGATATTACTTATTTCTCTACATCTGTTCTAGCTTTGGATATTATCATTAAAAAATAAGTTTGGTAATTTAATAGGCTAAAACGACCTTATTTTAATATGTATAATAGTTCAATCATTATTAACGAGACAGGGAACTCTTACATATATTTTCTAACCAAATATATTCCCTCTTTTGTAAATTTCCAGTTCTTGTACTTGTCCATTTACCTAATGATATCCTAGCGCTTTCTTATCAGTATGAGTGAATACATACATAGAAGCCCCCAGACCCACCCCAACTGCCAATGAATGAATAAACAGGCAGTTTCGGAACAAGGTTGATGGATTCTATCCCCCTCTGCAGGGTGGCACCTAGGGCTTGAAGCCTTTGATCTCTGCATCTCTAGCAGCAAGCCCAATAAATGTTAAATGAATGAATTTATTATAAGTAATAACAACAAATAGCCTTTTGATGCCACTTTCGTGGCAAGTATTTTTCAGTTTATTTGCCTTCAGTATTTTTACATACATAGACATAGAATCTTTTTGATCTTCTCCTTAATGACTTCCTGTACTGCTTCTAAACCACAGAGGTCTTCCCCATGCAAGGGTGTGTGAAATATTCAATTCTATTTTCTGCTCATCTTCCCACTGTCTGCTGTGTTACATTTAATTTTATTTCTCATGTTCTTAATGGAAGCCAAGCCACTGGACCGGACCCTCCAAAGGCTCTTTTGAACCAGACGCAGAGGTAAACAGTCCCCTTCACCAGGGAGGGCACCTGAGGAGGTGGCTTGCTGCACTGCATGTTTTCCTGCATCTGCTGCCAGTTGGCCTTCGAGGGAGAATAATTTTTAACAGCAGGCTGAGCTCCCTTTGCCAGGAAGGAAGTTATAAACACCAGTCCTCTCCGCTCAGTATGGGGCTTCGTACTAAATCAGTTCATTTTCTTCCCTCCATCCGAGAAGCAGGCCTAAGCAGGGGCTTTCTTTACATAGGTTAAACATTCCTTTAATTGGATTGCTGGCATTTAAGCCCAGAGCCCTCTCCCCTGCCTCTTGGTCCCTCTCCTTCATACCTGGACTAGTGCCAGAGAGAAATACCAAGGGAAGACTTCCTTTAATGAAGAAGATATGAGAGGGGTCCTTTTGGAGATTTGTTACAGCTTGGAACCACCACAAACGAATGAACTGAATCACGAGAAGTCCCCAGCCACTTGATCATTGAGCAAAGGAAATCTGAGAACTCTCTAGACTGGGGAGAAACAGGGTTTGGAACACACATGGCATGTGCTCCACGAAGCACGTTTCATATCTGAGAACAAGGTTATTTCCAAATGCACATTCCTCGCCTGACCATCTGAAGGCAGTCCTAGGGTCATATGTTGACATAGAGAACCCTGACGAGAAACAGAGAACCAATCTCCAATCCAAGCTTGTCTAGCTTGTAACAACATGCATGGCACACCCTCCTCAGGCCTCAGATTCCTCCCTCACAAGTGATTCCTAAGTTCCTTCCCATCTCCGACACTCTCTGTCCCTCCATCTTTCTATCTCAATAATGCTGCTAGTGTGCTCAGAGGACCAATGATGATACGGGCAGAGGATAAATCCAGATACGTTTACATCCTTTCCTCTATAAGAACACGATGTCAATTCAAAAGGTCAAAAGCCTAAATGCCCTGGATCCATGTGACATCTAAGAAGTAAAACTCTCACAAATTGGATTCAGCCATTAAGTCCTGAAGATGAAAAAAGAGGAACCAAGTATGAAGAAATTTCCCTCAGAGGAAAATTAAAACAAAAACAACAACCACAGAAGGAATACATGCTCATTAAGCATCGGTTTGTGTCAAATGTGTACATATACATGATACTGTCCGCATTCTACAGATGTAGAAACTCACGCTGAGAAAAACCACAGTCCCCCGACCCTTCCCCATGGGCTGTGGGCTTCATGAGGGTTGGATCTCTTTTGCTGTTGCTGCTGTTTTAGTTTTTGCATTTGTTTGTTTGTTTCTGGTGTATTCTCAAGACTTAGCACACTGTAGGCACTCGATAAATATTTCTTGAATAAATTAATTTAAATTAGCAAAAGAGATCCCTTCCTCCAGGTAACAGCTAAGCATGGCTGTTTCACCTGGAGGTGAAATTTCACCTCCCACTCACTCCCTCAGCCAGATGCCCTTATGGAGGATACAACCTACACACCTGTATATGGCAGCCCTAGGTAACAATGTCGCAAATGCATATTACTGATGGCCCATAATTTCTGCCAGGAAGGCATCAACAACAGGGCTTAAATCACCCTCCCAACTCACAGGGGTCATCTGGTTGTGTTGCCATAGGCCTGGATGCAGATGACGGCACCCCTCTGTTATCCTCTCTTAAAGACCAATTCTGATGTCCTGGACCATTCAGATCATTAATGACTCTCATCTTCAAGCTGATGGATAATATTAGCATGTAGCTACTACCTCGATATTACTTGGCATTACAATTTATAGAACATAAAAGGAGAATAATAAACCTTTCAATTGGTCTCTGTCTCTTGCTACCCTAGAATTTACCATTTCTATTTGTTTAACTTTTTACTTTATATTGGAGTATAGCCGATTAACAATGTTGTAATAGTTTCAGGTGCACAGCAAAGTGACTCAGCCATACACATACCTGTATCCATTCTCCACCAAACTCCCCTCCCACCCAGGCTGCCACATAACACTGAGCAGAGTTCCCTGTGCTATACAGTAGGTCCTTTTTAGTTATCGATTTTAAATACAGCAGTGTGGCAACCTAAGTGTCCATCAACAGATGAATGCATAAAGAAGATGTGGCACATATATACAATGGAATATTACTCAGCCATAAAAGGAAATGAAATTGAGATATTTGTAGTGAGGTGGATGGACCTACAGTCTGTCATACAGAGTGAAGTAAGTCAGAAAGAGAAAAACAAATACCGTATGCTAACACATATATATGGAATCTAAAAAAAGAAAGAAAGAAAGAAAATCATCAGAAGAACCTAGGGACAAGACGGGAATAAAGATGCAGATCTACTAGAGAATGGACTTGAGGACATGGGGAGGGGGAAGGGTAAGCTGGGACGAAGTGAGAGAGTGGCATGGACATATATACACTACCAAATGTAAAATAGACAGCTAGTGGGAAGCAGCCGCATAGCACAGGGAGATCAGCTCGGTGTTTTGTGACCACCTAGAGGGATGGGATAGGGAGGGTGGGAGGGAGGGAGATGCAAGAGGGAAGAGATATGAGGACATATGTATATGTATAGCTGATTCACTTTGTTATAAAGCAGAAACGGACACACCATTGTAAAGCAATTGTACTCTAATAAAGACGTTAAAAAAAGACAAAAACTAAAAATAAATAAATAAATACAGCAGTGTGTACATGTCAATCCCAAACTCCCTAACTATCCCTTCCCTTCACCCTTCCTCCCTGGTAACATAAATTAATTTCTATTTTCAAAAAAAGTTTTAGCCCAGAATTCAGTTCAAAGAGGAGAGACAGCTCAGCATTTGGTAGATGCTAATATTTACAACAGATATCTCAACCCACAAAAATAAAGTGTTTTGTCCTATTTTATGGGGCAAAAATCTGTCCTTAATTTGATCCAAACCACAGCAAAGCTTACAAAGTCCTACCTCTAGGCATAAAAGGAGTAAGGTGGGCTTTTTTAATAGCTGCTGAAAGAACACATAATTCAAAGCTTTTCCTGTGTTTGATTACAGTGATCTAAAGGAAAGATGATATTAGTAGAATTATAATCAACAAATCATTTGCAGAAGATAAAGTGGCTGGTTGGAAATGAATCAAGTGCCTATATATTATGTGGCAAACCTAACCACATATTAACCAAACTGAAGATCTATGTAACTATCATTTGTTTGTTTCCTACTTTTGAGCTTTCCTTGGTAAACAGCATGGTTGAACAATCCATTTTTGGTGAACTTTTGGTGTAGCTGATCCACTACTTTCAACTACTGCCTCATCCTTGAAATTTACATCAGTTTTTCTCCAGTTGTTATTGATCTTATTATTATCAGTAAAGTAATTAACTGCCTTTGGTAAGGGACTTTTTTTTTTTTTTTTTTTTTTTCGGTACGCGGGCCTCTCACTGTTGTGGCCTCTCCCGTTGCGGAGCATAGGCTCCGGACGCGCAGGCTCAACGGCCACGGCTCACGGGCCCAGCCGCTCTGCGGCACGTGGGATCTTCCCGGACCGGGGCACGAACCCGCGTCCCCCGCATCGGCAGGCGGGCTCTCCACCACCGCGCCACCAGGGAAGCCCGGTAAGGGACTTTTAAATTTCCTCCTTTGCCCAATGTTTTAGGGGTTCATCTTGTGACTCCATTGTTTTGGGGTGGGACAGCTGGCTGGACTGAAGGGCTTTGACTCATCGCTACACCTGAATGGCGAGGACAACTTTGGTTACAGAAAGAAGCGTTTGGCATCTGTAGCCTTTGATGACAGTGTGTCCAGGAAGGAAAATTCTTCAAAAGCATTGAGAAATGAGTTTGAACCAAAATGATGACATGAGCTGAGAAGTAGAAAAATCTCCTTTCAAAATGGAAATCCTCAATGTAAGAAATAAATCAAGACAGAATGGTTGAAGATGTTGTGGTGGGGGAAGTAGACTGTGAATCAGGAACTTGATTCCTACTTGATTCGTACTTCTGTCCCACTACCTCAGGCAACCCTTTAAGTGGTCATCTTTAGCTCTCCCCAGTGAGTGGTCCTGTACACTCACATGACGGGAAAGGTGGATGACAAGGATCCACATGTCGGGACTTCCCCGGAGGTCCAGTGGTTAAGACTTCATCTTGCAATGCAGGGGGTGTGGCTTCGATCCTTGGTCGGGGAGCTAAGATCCCACATGCCTCGTGGCCCCAAAACCAAAACATAAAATAGAAGCAATATTGTAACAAATTCAGTAAAGACTTTGAAAATGGTCCACATCAAAAAAAACTTTAAAAAAAACCCCAAAACCAGAATCCACATGTTGGCAAGTATCTTGCCTCGATGGGCCAGAATTTCTTCACCAGTAAAATGGGTAAGAAAGACAGCCAGCCCTTCACTGCTTATTCTTTGATAAAATTTCAGTGAATCAAATACTTCTCTCTCTCAGTCTTGAACAGACTCAATTCTTATTTATAATACGTATTCATCTCAAACATATAATCAATGCATGCTCATTTTAGGAAAAAGAAAGAAAAATCAAAGAAGAAAGGTGAGCAAAAATTTTAAATCACCCATTACCTCATTATCCCATATTAACTACTGTAATTATTTTGTATAGTTTTGTTTCAGGTACTTAAAATTTTTTATTGGTTCCTTCTGTAAATATTGTTTTGACATCTTTTTATTCCTAAGTAATACATTCTGAATATCTTCATTGTCTAAAGATGTTTCCTAAATTATTATTTAATGACTTTACATTGTCTAGTCATATAACTATAACTTATTTAACCAGTTCTGTATTATTGAATATTCATTTGTTTTCATTTTGGGGGTGGTATAAATAACACTGAAATGTATATTCCTATAATAAAGGCTTTGCATATAGCTTTAATTATTTCCTTAAAACAAAAATCTATAAATGGATTTCTGGTTCAGCAACTATACATATTTTTAAGGCTCTTAAATATCCCATGAAAATATCATCCCAAAAGGTTCTACTCCCACATTTGTGTTGAAATGCCCCGTCACATCTAGCCTTATCATCACAGGGTATTACCATATACATATATATATTTAAATCTTTGCCAAATCACTGAAAGAAAAAGAGTATCTCACTACTTTGCATTCCTTTTATTACAAGTTGAGCATTTTTTCGTATGTTTATTTGAGAGCTGTGTTTTGTTAAGAGTAATTTCATTGCATTTATCCTCTCTTTTGCATTTTCTTCTTCTTAATAAACAGTTCCATTCCCCAAGCTGCTATCAAACACCTTTTTTTCTTTGTAAGAAATGTTTTATTTTCATATCGTTAATCAAAGAAGAAGACCCAGAAACAAGGCATAAATCAGTCTGGTCCTCACAGGCGAACTGCACTGATAGAATGTATGTTTTAGCTCCATGGGAGTCAGGCTGGTATAGCTCGTGGGAAAGAAAGCTGACCCAAGCATCCTTCTCAGGCAATCCTGGCTCCACATCTTCTCCCAGAACTGCTCTTCCACTAGTTCACAGTGACGTCTTAATTGCCATATTCCAGATCTCCCTGCCTACCTTCTGAGACCCTCAGCAGAAATTTCTCTCCATCGTTTTTGACCACATTTCCTTCTCTGGGATGCTCTGAGCTGATCACCCCTGGTTTTCCTGCCATTGCCTCGGTGACTCCTTCTCAGCCCGCTCCACCAGCTCCTCTGTCCACTCATTCACACTTCTCTCCTCCCTGGCTTGGCATCTGTATTCGTTTCCTAGGTCTGCTGTACCGAAGTACCACAAACCAGGTGGCTTCAAGCAACAGAACTGTATTGTCTCAAGGTTTTGGAGGCTGGAAGTTCAAAATCAAGGGATTGGTAGGGCCGTACTCCCTCGGATGGCTCTAGGGGAGAACCCGCCTTGCCTCTTCTGGCTGCTGCTGTTTGCCAGCGTTCCTTCGCACACCTTAACTTGTGGCTACCTCACTCCAGCCACACGGCTGTTTCGCTCTTGCGTCTTTTACATCATCTTCTCTCTGTGTGTCTATCTCTGTGTCCAAATCTCCCCTTTTCCTAAGCACACCATTCATATTGGATTAGAGATAAAGAAGTGCTCCTAGAAATTAAATATTCCTAAAACTCTCAGAAATACAGAAACTACCCCAAATGCTTTTCAAGTCCACATAATTTGGGTAAATCTTTGGTAAATAAGAGTAGCTATAATATTAATATAAATAAATATTTATAATATATAACTATATAATATATTTAGACTATATTCATAAATATAAATAATTAATAAAACAGCACCATCTTCTGAGTGACCAAGTGTTTTAAGCTCACGTGTGGAATAAAAGTTTTAAGAATGTACTTTTTAATAATAATTATGTTTTATAATATCTGCCTTAAAACAGTTTCCAGAGTCTTTTTGGTAACTCGCAACCAAAGAGTAGGTCTGTGGAAAATCTTGAAAAAGAAATCTTATATCATAAGGTCAAAGTAAGCTAAAATTGGGTGGATTTATTTGTGTGTGTGTGTGTTTTTTTTTTTTTAAAGGAGCTTTAGTATCAATACTGATGCCAAACTAGAGTTTGGTTTTCTCTGTTAAAACAGCAAAGTTTTCTTGGATTATTGGTCTGTTCCTAATAGAGATGGTTAAGAGTTTTTTCTTTACCTTTTAAGCAATCTGCCTAGGAAACAAAGATTCTGTGTCTCATCAGAATCATTTCCTGTGCTTTATGTTGACTTTATCACGTCCTTGATTATGTGAGAGAACCCAGTCTTCTCACTTTTAAAAGAGCTAAGGTGTTTTGTTTTGTTTTGTTTTAAATAACCATGTTATCTCCTTCAGTTACCTTGGAAACCTTTTATTGTTATTTTGGCTGAAAAGGTAGCTAGGTACTGCTTCCCAGTGACCTATGATTCTACTTAGTCAAGAGTTCAAACCTTCTGACATTTTTGACAACTTTGCCTTCCCCCAAATCAAGTCCTAAATGAAATCTTCTTGCTCTCAGACCGAGTCTGATATTTCCCAGAGGTCCCCTGGAAAATCTCAAAGAATTTGTTCTTTCCCCTTGTAAAGTGTAAAATGTTAAAAAGTAATTAGGCTTATTTAATACGCTCAATGGCATGAAAAGCATTGTCAACTGAGAAATGCTTAGTCTTTCCTAGGTATGGGTAAATATTATTAATAGAAGTATTTCAGAAATGGTATAAAGTTCCTAGAAATTTGTCAATGCCCTCGTCGTGCTCCATATATCCTGGTGCTGTTTGGGGGTTGTCTAACCAGCTTCTATGACTTGACCTATTAAAAATAAATAAATTAAAAGTCAGGGCTTCCCTGGTGGCGCAGTGGTTGAGAATCCGCCTGCCGATGCAGGAGACACGGGTTCGTGCCCTGGTCCGGGAAGATCCCACGTGCCGCGGAGCGGCTGGGCCCGTGAGCCATGGCCGCTGAGCCTGTGCATCCGGAGCCTGTGCTCCGCAATGGGAGAGGCCACAACAGTGAGAGGCCCGCATACCACAAAAAAAAAAAAAAAAAAAAAAAAAGTCAGTACATTTTTCTAGAACAGACAGACAGAAAAGATGCATTTGTGAGCTCATCAGAACCTCACCTCTTTTGAGATGACATTTAGCAGAGATGACAGAACATGTCTGCTTTGCCCAGGATGTTGTGTAGAATTAGCCAGATGACACATGCTTTTTGGTGAGTGTTTTGTTCCCTTCTGAAAATAGACACTGGCTTTGGAGAAGCCCCACAGACCTTCTTCTTCAAGACATTGGGAATGTGGGATAGAGCCGTACAAGCACAGAAGCAAACATCATAACACAGACCACTTTGTCCAAATCCCTCATCTCACAGATGAACAGCATGAAGCTGTGTGAGGTTAAGGGGTCCACCTAAAAGTGCAGAACATGTCAGAGGCATGGCCAGGGCAAGATGAGGGTTACCCATTCCCTTCACATGCCCTAAACCTCCCTGCTAGAATCTCCTGTGATCTCATACGACCAAGATGGAGTCAGTGAAGGTTTTTTTTCTCAAATGCTAGCACTAGAAATGTTGATTCCAAGAAGGTTCCCTGAGCCTGCATTAATATTTACATCCTTCCAATTTAAAGGAGGCCAGTAAAGAAATCCTGTTGCCAAGAAGTCCTATTTGGACCTGAGTTGGGGGGATGCAGGATGCTTCATCTTTATTTCTGTGGACATCCCAATAACTGTGTTGGCTCTGGTTCAGTACCTTTGAGACTGTCTCTCCCTATCCCTGTAGCTTTGTTGTCATAATGCCTAAAATTACAGTGTACCAGATTCAGTCAATTGCTTACCAGATTCCCTTAAAAAGTATATAACATTGTTAAAACTATTGTTTTTAAAAAGCTCCTTTAAAACATGACATTTATTAGCCATTATATTAAGATAAACTATAAAGTTATCCCCAATATAGATGTTACCTTTTGATTTAAATTCCTATGTGAGTAAACTAGGCAAGGAACATTAAAAGCAGAATGCCTTTTAGGAGCCACTGGGTAATGTCAGAATTTGTGGCATGCTAAACACCAGCAGAGCATATGCGAGCCAGTCTTGGTTAATCACATTTGGGGTCCAATTAAACTTTTCCCCACTTGCTCCAGTTTCTACCTGGGGCCCAGTGAAGGGAGCACAGCAGGTGAAATTGCCAAAGACAGAAGGAAACTTGAGCTGCGGGCGTGTGAGGACAGATTTGCAGCTCGTTAGCTGGGCTCTTTGCAGATTCTGAAGGACAAGCAAGAACAAAGTCAGAGCAAAGCTGGTGATAGGAGCTTTAAACCCCGGGGAGCTGCTCTTTGCTATCCCTTCCTATGAACCAGAACTTCACCCACCACTTAGCTGTGTTGGTGCTAAGGGTCTCCGCAAATGCAAGAGCAGACAAGCTCTGCGGCTCAGTGCATCAGGACAAGGAATGGCTTGAGCCCTTTGGGGGGGAACTGTGCCATTCTTCTGTAATTTTAATTAAACCAGATGTGTGATCTTCTGTGGCACCTTTATCTTTCAAACTGATGGAGAAGGGCATCCAGAAAACTGACCTGAGTCTTCCTTGAAGTGACCATCCCAGGTCTCTGTACTCGAAGGGTCTGGGAAAGAATTCCTTAATGCTTCTTCCCGTGGAAGAAGTGGTCCTTTTGGTCAACCTGATGTACCATTAAGGTGTTTGGGTTAATAAAATTGGGATGCGGGGTTCCTGCAGTGATGCTAGAGGAAAGATCCATTGGGACATGGGGGCAGGAGATGGAGCTGACATCTGAGCCGAGAGAACCTTTGTTGGGAGGTATCTTTCTCCACTCTGACCATGAGCTAGCATCTAGAGGTGCTTCTGGTAAAGGAAACAGAATCTAGAAGAAAAGAAACATCTGCCATCAGGCTGTCCACTGGAGTTGACACAAAGCAGAGGAGCTCCAGGGAAACTGGTGTAGGTGGTACCTGGTCTCCTGTCTCCTCCCTCTCCGTCCACCTGAAGAGACCGGTGACCGTGTGTCAGGCTCCACTCTCTCCAAGTTCCCAGGCCTGGTGAAACTTACCCAGGAAGAACACACCAGCAATCGGAGGCCCCCGATCCTGGCAGAGCGGCCTTCAAAGCTATACTTCCCGTGTTTCCCGCCGTGCCCCGTTCTGTGTCTGAGAGCCATCTGCTTTCCTCTGAGGTCCCCAAACTGCCCCCGTTGTCCACCAGTTCCTTTCTTATCATTCTCTTCCATTTCTGAAGCAGAGTCGGCAAAGCATGGGATTTGGAGAGAACGACGTGGCTTTTGCTCCTTTTCTCCCCGGCTCACCCTCAGCGAGCTGGGAAACCCGTCCGAGTCTCAGTTTCCTCTCGTTTATCATAGGAATAACCTTGCCCTCCCCACACGCCTGCTCTGAAGGTGGACGAGACTGCATATCCAGGGTCCCGTGCGGGGCTGCCAGGCACGGGCACTCAACCAGGACATGCGCCCCCTGTGCCCACGCCCCTCAGTGGGGGCCATGCTGGCCTTTGATTTCCTTCCTGTGCTGCAGGGCTCTGGGCTCTCGTTCAGAACACACATCTGGATCTTGGATTCCTATGGCCATTATCCCCTCATTCAGTCAACAGACAGTGGCTGGGCCCCTCACATGTGCCAAGCGTGCACTTAGGTGTCAGCACCCTGGAAAGGAGCAGGACACACACCTAATTTTTAGCGCACCCTCCCGGCAGGGGGAGACCGACATAGAAATACAGCGTTGAGGGGCTAGAATGGAAGCACACGTCAGCAGCCCCAAACCCCACCAGTGTTCCCTCTGGGCCTCACATGCCACTGCTGCTTACTAGTCCTGGGTAATAACCTCCTGAGTCTCAGTTTACCCATCTTTAAAGTGGGAGTCCTCTCAATTTACAAAGGCGATGCAAGTTCCTGACACCTAGGGAAAAGCCCTCTAATTTGCTTCAAAATGATCCCCCAAGGGTTTCGCGGTTTTGCACGTGGCTTTCCAAGGAATCAGTTCAACGATCCAAAAGAACAATTTCCCTTAAAACAAAACAAACAAAACACACAAGCTGGACCCAAAAGCCACGCTAGCTTCTCCTCCTCAGGTGGATTGCTGACACAGCTCTCAGCTGCCCAGCTGGCTCCCTCCCCGACGGAGAGCAGGAGAAAGGCCACCCCTTTGTAGACCAAGCTTCCCACTCTTTCCTCTGCCATGGCTCAAAACAGATTGCTCTGCTTGAAGCTGGTGGGCTATGCCTAAACATCCTGATGACAGGAACTCCCAAAGCTTGCAGCTATTTCTGAGCAGGGAGTGGGGCGGAGGTTGAAGAAATAAAATCACCTCTAATAGCTAATTATCGATTCCCAGGGCTCCTGACTGCAGCTTCTACGTGCAGAAACACATGAAGGGAAGACTTGAAGTGCCTCTGAAGGGGGGACATGGCCATGCCCCTGCTGAGCAAACCCAGCAAAGGGACACTTGGTCCCTCTCCAGGAGAGGGATGTAATAAAGAGGGACAGGAGGAGAGGACAGTTCCTGAGTACCTCTCTACCTCAGGCAACCAAGGCACCTCATTTAAAATTCACAGCATCCTAGGCCTTCCCTGGTGGCTCAGTGGTTAAGAATCCACCTGCCAATGCAGGGGACACGGGTTCGAGCCCTGGTCTGGCAAGATCCCACATGCCGCGGAGCAACTAAGTCCGTGCACCACAACTACTGAGACTGTGCTCTAGAGTCCGCAAGCCACAACTACTGAGCCCACGTGCCACAACTACTGAAGCCCGTGTGCCTAGAGCCCGTGCTCCGCAACAAGACAAGCCACCGCAACGAGAAGCCCTCGCACCGCAACAAAGAGTAGCCCCCGCTCGCCGCAACTAGAGAAAGCCTGTGCGCAGCAACAAAGACCCAACGCAACCAAAACAAATAAATAAATAAATAATTTTTTTAAAAAATAAAATTCATAGCATCCTAGAAGGTAAATTTTATGTTCTCTACTTATGTGAATTGCCCATAGTTGCATAGATATAAGTGGAGGGACCGGAATTCAAAACCAGCTGGGTCTGATTCCTTATTTTTCACCCTAGTCCACAGTCCCCTAATCCAGTCTCAGAGAGGGTAGGGAGATGTCTCATGATGAGCTGGGGGGTCTCAGGCCACTGGTTATTCTGGAATTATCACTTCAAACTCCAAATTGGCTGTAGTCAACCATTTCCGTAATTCAGCAAGGCCACCTACCTGGCACATCAGACCGTGAAGTCCTCACCTTTGGTGCCCTCCATTTAAGAGAGGAGGTACCACCTCTGCTTACCAGAAACTGCCTACCCTCCTCCCCACTGCAGCCTTTGTGCCACGCCCTCCATGCGCTTTAACATCATCAGATGTGTTTTTCTTAATTAGTCATCATTACTGATTTGACATCCTGTTGCAATTTTTAAAAAAACGTGGTGAAATTAACGAGGCCCCTAATAATATTCAGTCTTCTTATGCTAATTATTTTTTGGTGACCAAGTTCATTGTTAATATAAAAAGCACTATCAACCCTGCCAAAGATCAATATTTGTACAGAAAGCGAGCTCCGGAGTCTAAGAGAAGAGACACGCCATCATTGGTGGATGTTGGGAGAAGCCCTGAGACTGTGGCCCCAGGAGAATGCGGGCTTGCTTTGGGGAGGGGCTAAAGACAGGGATGAGGAGAAGGGTCCTCGAGGGAGTCTGTGGAAGAACTGGATGTGGCAGTCACTGTGGCCAGCTGGGAGACTTCTGAAGTCCAGACGCTGATAGGAATTCAGAGACACTGAAGAGTCAGTCTTGTCTTCACCACCACCCCCAATCCCCACCCACCTGATTTCCACGCCCCCAGGGATCCAACTGTCCCCTAAGGCCTCTCAATCAACACCTTCTCTCCACGCTCCCTTCCCCTGCTCTGCTGACAGCTTGTGCTTCGTTCATGCTTTCACCATCAGGAGACCTGCCCACCCACATCCAGTCTCAGCCCCTCCAACCCAGCCTCCAAACCAGAGACCAGATCATTGTTCCCCTGCTATGGAGCTTTCCAGTGGTTCCACTGCCTGGAGTACAATCCAAGTTCTTTGTGGAATACAGTCTCCTTTCATGGAGTTCAAGCCTTCCAGACCTTAACTGTCTCCCCAGGGTACATCTCACAAGCTTGAAATGTTCTAGTAACTCTCCCCCACCCTACCATTCCAGACAGTTAACTCAGCTCACTCTCCGCCCTTAAAAAATCCCACTTCTTGAAGAGGATCTTTCCAGCACCCTTGTTCAGAGCTCCTTGTCTGCTCCATGACTCTTGGCCTTCCCACTTTTATAGGTCCATCACACTGCTTATAATTTTCAGTATTTGTGTCTTTCTTATTCCCTGGACCGTGAACTTCTCGAGGGCATGGCATTTGTCTGGTTCATCTCAGGCTGCACAAAGCTCAGTGACCCATAAATGTCTGATGAACAAACGGACAAGCAAATTAATCCTTGTGGGAGAAGGGATTGTGGGAGAAACTGAGGGATCCGCAGGCAGGTAAGCTGGAAATAGAATCTCAGGTATAACCTGAAAGCTAGGGCGAGGGGGGGCACATGGCGTGCCTGCAAGGGTTTACTTTTCCCAGTAAATGGACTGACTGTTGACTAAGGTGTTTATAACGAACTGGTGGAAAGGAACAGGCCAGGGTGTAGACGCCTGCCTCCAGATCAAGCAATTACTACGGATGCTGGCTGGGGACATGGCTTGAGGGAATACAGAAAATTTACCAACCACGTTTGGCTCAAGCTGTGCATGAAATGAATCCAAAAGGGTGAACCAAACCAAACCTGAACTGTGTCCAGGAGACATATTTCAGGAGGTCCCAATGGGCAAGAAACAGCAATTGCCAATGAGGAAAAGAGAGCTGGGCTTCTTGCAACCCTGTGGAGGGGACTTGCTGAAGGGTAGCATCTCCTGCTCTGAGAAATGTTGGGATTCTTGTTGAGGGGATGCATTTCCCTGCTGAGCAAACCGTGTGTGCATGAACTGTCAGGTCTCCTAGGAAATGCGTAGCTCTTTCCTGGGCACACTGGGAGTCCCTTGGCTCTGATCACAGAAGAACACTGGAGATGCTCAGGGTCTCCCCAGGAGGCACACTGGTGGGGGAAATCCCATCAACCAGCACCAAGCAAGCTCTCAGGCCACACACACGTCAGCCCTTCTCAGAGATTCACTCAAAGATACCTGGCCTGGTGATTATGGAGTATAATTCCCTTAATATCCAAAGAGAGACTTATTGAGCCTCTGTCGGGTACCATGCACAGTACTAAGGGCTAAATCTCGAAAAGCCCTTCTTGTGATGATGCATTCCTAAAACGTTGTTAGTTCACCTTCAGGGAAATCTCAGGAAGCACGATTTGGAAAGGAATACCAAAGAGCTATTGTGCTGGTCTGGAATCTTTATCTCCTAAAGATCTGGCAGCCTCTCTTTTCCTTGGCAGGAAATGGGCTAATATGAGAACAGGGATTCTTTTCCAGCATAAAAAGGGAAGATTGTATATATATGAGCTAAGCTTCATTTGAATTGAAAATCCAAAAACTGTCTCCCAAGTAGAAAGAGTCAGAAGGTTTAGTGCCCCCAGGGAAATGCACTCGAATTAATATTTAAAGATGGTGCAGTCTTTCTTCAAGTTTCACGGCTGGTAACTAAAGTAAGCCGTGAAGTGCAACCATGCTAATTGGCAAGAGGCACACGATAGACAATAACAGCGTAAAAGTTCATTTCTCACTGTAATTAATTACAAAAGAGCATTTTTAAAAATAGAGGAACGGTACTTCCCTGGTGGCGCAATGGTTAAGAATCCACCTGCCAATGCAGGGGACTCGGGTTCGAGCCCTGGTCCGCGAAGATCCCACATGCCACAGAGCAACTAAGCCCGAGCACCACGCCTGTGCTCTAAAGCCCACAAACCACAACTACTGAGCTCACGTGCCGCAACGACTGAAGCCTGTGCGCCTAGAGCCCGTGCTCCACAGCAAGAGAAGCCACCGCAATGAGAAGCCCGTGCACCTCAACGAAGAGTGGCCCCCGCTCGCCACAACTAGAGAAAGCCCGCGCGCAGCAACAAACACCCCACACAGCCAAAATTAAATAAGATAAATAAGTAAATACATTTTAAAAAATAATAAAAGAACGAACACCCACATTCACCATATGGATCCTAAAGACCTAGATTGACAGGCTCTGTAGTTGCACAATATGACATCACGACTCCATCTTCCAGAAGTCTAAGTGAAATGAAATCTTTTTGTATATGAATGTGTTAAAACTTGGTGCTTCAAGTCCAGTGTGGTGTCTCAGTGCCATGGAATACACCTTTGGTGACCACATATAATGTCTAACGTAAATCCTTTGACTGAAAAAAATATAATTGAGTCAGAATTCTTTAGGGGGTGCTATCCTTTTTGACCACTATGAATCTTTCCAGTCCTACTATCTTATAGAGATTACTAGGCATGCAAGACTCCACCTCGTCTACACCAGAGTCTAACATAGGGGGAAGAGACTCAAGGAGATGAGAGTCGGGCGCAAACAATCAGCTTTATTAAAGTGCTCAGTAACTGCCAAAGAACAAGGCAAAGTTCAACTTGAGACACAGCTGAGATGTGAGGTCAGAGTGGAGCATTTTTGTCACTGCTTGTCTTAGCTTAGGTGCCTCCCAAAACAGAGGCTGGGGTGTGGGTAGCTTATTTGTGAGAGAAGCTCAGGGAGCAGCAGCAAAGGGCCGGGGATGGTGAGGGAAGGAGGAAAAACCCATCCATGGGTCTATTATGGAGGTCACTGCCATGTGCATCTGGGGCTCAGTCCCACCTGGGACCTACAGAGGAGTATACAGAACACCTCCCAGAACGGTCCACCCAAGGTCAAGATGGAACATGTATCTACTGGCCCCTAAACCCTTGGTTGAGTGTTGCCTCACGTCCATGCTGAGCATATACGCTTGATGAGTGAGCTCCCACCAGCATCGGGGGCGTAGAAACACTAGGGGTAGAAATGAAAGGCCATCGTGGGCACTTGGGGTGAGTAGCTGGAAGCCCACTCAGGAACTTTCCACTATAGCTGTGGCTAAAAATGAATGGGGGACAAGAGTGTGTGAATTGGGACACCAACGGTGTGTGATACACTCTCCAGACGTGAAGAGTGGGGGCCCCCCAGCAGGGGATGGGGAGCCAGGTCCAGTGGCTTGCAGACGGCTGTCTTCTCTCTGTGTCTTTACACGGTCTTCCCTCTGTGTACCTGCGCCCCTGTGTCCCTTTTTACATCCAAATGTCCTCTTCTTATATGGACACCAGTCAGATTAGATTAAGGGCCCATCCTAACAGCCTCATTTTAATTAATCACTTTTAAAAGTCCTATCCCCTAATATAGCCCCTCTCTGAGGTACTGGGTGTTAGGGCTTCCACATATGAATTTTGAAGGGACACAATTCAGCCCCTAATATGAGGAAAGGCTAGGATTCTCTGCCTCATTCAGGGAAGCATTAATCAATTCTAAAGGGAAAGTACACGGCTTGGTATTGTCTTGGGATTGAGTCCCAGTCAAGGTGTGAAATGGGATTTCATGCCTCTCTCAGCCACTAGCCTCCCCTCCTTCCCTGGTGGTCTCCAGGGCAGACAGACCTGCCCAGTCGTCTGCAGGCTCCACCAGGACACAGAGGCAGCACCTGCCTTGTTCCCTGCTGAGAGCAATCTACTGCTTTGAGGTTGATTCACAGTCAATGGCATCAGAATGGCTTCTGTCTGTCACCGGTAACAACTAGGCTTTCCTTCCCTTACTGACATGAACCCTGAACCCAAATCATTCATTCAGCCATTCAGTCACTGATCCAATATTTGTTGAGCACTTACTATGTTCCAGGCCCTGTGCAGTAAATTGTAGAAACAACCCGTACCTAATGCCAGGCACAGTTGCAAAAACTTGACATCCATAGTCTCATGTTATCCTCAGCGCAGACCCTGAAAGGCTGACCCTTATCCCCAGTTTATACTTAAGAAAACTGAGGCACGGAAAGAATAAGCAGCTTACCTAAAAGGTTACACAAGTGATAGATTAATAGGTAAAGGCAGGCGTAAGTGGTCAAGTTCAAGGGTGTTCTGAGAGAATTCTAGAGATGGGGCCTACTGGTCATGACTGGTCTTTTAGGAGCTTCCCGGGCATAGAATGTGAGAGGGCAGAGACTATAAAGAGGCAGAAAGGGAAGCAAACATACCCCACTGAGTAAGCATTTCAATATTTGTTAGAAAATGGCACTCAGAACTCTTTCAGGTCAGACCTTGGACCTTGGACTCTAGACCCTTCCTGAGAACCATGATCTCAGGACTCAGAAACCACCTGCAGAGGTGATCCAAGGCATCTCTCAGATTTCAGAGAACTGAAGTCAACTTGTATCTTCCTCATTCACAGAGATCTCAAGAGCAGGATCTCCCAAACTGGATTTCCCTTAAAACAGTGAATCGTTGGTCTTCTGACCCATACTCCAGACTTGGGGCAAAGTCTCCCTGGCTAGGAATGCCCATTGTTTCTGAAGTCAGATGTAAATAAAGTCAAGCCTTATTTCCAAAGAAAGTGTTCTATCCTCCTTACTATTTTCTTCTGGGTTGTGTTGTAGACAAAGCATTTCCTGCAATTAGGTAACTGTAGCTGTAACTTATTTCCTTTACCGTTAATCTTTTATAAACTGTGAAACGAACAAGCTGCCCCATGACCAACCTGTGAAACCTGCCATCTCTCACTGCCATTTAAGCAGAATGCCTTTGCTTAGAGATGCTCTACTGATAGCACTTGAACGATTTTGATGACTGCCTCTCTCCTGCTCGTTATAAGAATGCTAATCTTCAGATCTCTCTCTTTCTCTGTGCATTCATGAAAGGACTCCAAGCTCCCCACGCCGTGGTGGAGGTGAAATTCAGCACGGTATTTGCTGACATTACCATGGTCTGCTCACAAGGAATTATCTGATGATGCGGTATTAAAGAATTAGGTCAAAGAATCTGGATAAACCTTTAGGATTAAAGGATCTGCGGTTGTCTCACTGATGAATATTTTGAAAATCTAGTTATAGTCAGACACAGACAGTATAGTCATTGTTCATTCATTTGGCAGATTGGAACCTGTGCTTACTAAGTGTTCGAGAACTCTTCAGAGCACCAGAGAAATAGCTCTGGCTTTCCAGGAACTTGCAGTAGAGGGGGGCCGGTGGGAGGCAAAGCACAGTGAGGCTCCCTCCAGTGGGATCACTGGCATGGGAACCAGAGGAGAGGGTGACAAGCTCTGCCCGCAGTCAGAATGGATTTCACACAAAAAAAGGTGACATTTGAGCTCATCTTGAAGGATGGGAAAGAGCTTGCTGGATGCAACATAGTGTGGGTACAAGAGGGCCTTCTTGGTAGAGGAATTAGCATGGGCATAAGAGCAGAATATGGTGTGTTTAGAGATTTGCCTACCCGACACAGGGTATGCATGGCAGACAATGTGCTAGAGAGTCCCCAGGGGCCAGATCCTGCTTGACTTGAATATCAGGATAAAAGTTGGTCTTGACGTAGTAGGCCAGTAGTTTCAAAGCGTATTTCATGAAGTCAAAGAATCGTTAGCAAGGGGAAAAGGGCTGGCAGGAAGGGTAGCAAGCAGAGTGCTGAGTTCTTCACCCCACTGCAGTCAAAGCAATTTGGCTCACATGAGTTCAGTGGACATGGTTGTGAGAATGGGAAAGAAAACACAAAGCATTTCCAAAGTAGATGCATTAGTCAAGCTTCTCCAGAGAAACAGAACCAACAGGATATACACATAAAGAGGTTTATTGTAAAGAATTGAAGGGAATGGCTCACACAATTATGCAAGCTGAGAAGTCCCAAGATCTGCGGTCGGCCAGCTGGAGACCCAAGCAGACTTGACTCAGTCTGAGTCCAGAGGCCTGAGAACCAGGAGAGGTGATGGTGTAAGTTCCAGTCCAAAAGCTGGCCAACTCGAGATCCAAGAGAAGCCAATGGTTCAGTTCAAGTCCAAAGGCAGGAAAAGACCAATATCTCAGCTCAGCAGTCAGGCAGGAGACAGTCTCTCTTCCTGGCAGGAGAGTCAAGTCGCCCTTTCTGTTCTATCCAGGCCTTCAACAGATTGGATGAAGCCCGCCCACATCAGGGAGGGCCATCTGCTTTCCTTGGGCCACCAATTCAAATGCTAATCTCATCCAAAAAACACCCTCGCAGACACACCCAGAATATTTGTTTGACCAAATATCTGAGCACTCCGTGGTCCAGCCACAAAAGATTAACTCTCTCGGTGGAATTAACAAAACTTAGAATCAAGAGCAAAGGTTCTGGAGATCAAAGACTGAGTCTTTGCAATAGGAAACCTACAGCAATAGAAAGGACCAGGAAGATGGAGGGAGCAGTCATCTCCTCCATCTCTGTTCCAGGACCAGGGCTGGTTCCCGTAGATCTTCTCAACCTACCCACACCCACTTTACAAGAAGCTTGAATAAGCATCCGTGTTGGGGGGCAAACAAAAGAAGCTGGCCGGAAACCAGCCTGACTCCATCCACCAAGAGGCCCAGATACCTGCTGCTTTATAAGGCTCCAGTGTCACCCAATGACCGATAACAGACCACCAGACGCCTGTGAGACCACCTTGAGACTGGAGTCACAGTGCATGCCCATCAGGGAATCAAGGAGCCTGGCACGGCCCCTTCTCCAACTGGGGCTGGGTAGCTGAGCCCTCTGTCCTCCTGCTGATAGGACCAAGGATTCATTCCCTTTCTTCTATATTCTGGGCCAACTCACGTATCTACTTCCATGGGGGTCTCCTCTATGGGGTCCTATCCTTCCCAAGCCTGCCTGTGGAGTGAGTCTGCCCAGCTCCCCCAAGACAGGCACACTGGCCCCTTCCTATTAAAACTTGTAGTGCCTCTCAGCAAATGGGCACCACAAAGAGCATGTTGAATTTACAAACTTTTTTAAGAGCACAAAGGCCTACCAGTCACGGACCCTGGTTCACACTACCTCCCCTTTCTGAGATATTCCCATAATCTCCGGAGCTGTCAGTGATCCTGGATCACTCTTCAAAGTAGAGCTCAGCAAGCTTCTCAGCCCCTCAGATCCTTGCCACTCTCTCGGCCACCCAAGCTCTCCATCCTCCACCACCGAGGTGTCGTATCCCAGCACAGGGCAGAGAGGCGGGTAGGACGGAACAGAGTGTGTGAACCAGGGGTCACTGGTGGACCCCGGTTCCGGGCAGATCATTCAAGTTTCAGTGACTCCCCCATTCTGAGCCTCTGCCCCACACAGGAATGTGCCCTTGGGGTATAGCCTCTTCCTGCCCATCCCTGAATATTTCCATAGTTTGGGTTGGTTGGAATCAAAACACTCTCCTCTCTGTAGCAAACAGCTCCTTAACACCCAGTTCCACACAATTTACTTAGGATGAAATCTGATGCTCCACATCCATACTGTGCTGTTCTCTTTCTTTCGCCTCACAGGGAATTGGTTCAGCGAGAAATGCCTCTTTAGGATGCATTGATCTCTCTCCCCAGCCTCCTGATTCTGGAATGTGGTCTGCAGAAATTCCTAGAGGGAGGGGCTTTCTTCCCAAGTCCAAGGGCTGCCACAGCAAGAGAGCATCCACTAGAGATGCTTGCAGGATCGCTGACCCCTTTCTTAAGCACAGCACCGTCCAAAGAGAACTGTGCTCAGAGTCAACAAACTCTTCAGCCATTGACCCACTTGACAAATATTTATTAAGTGTCAATCATGTGGCCTGGCACTGCCTGAGTGTTAGGAATACATTAGCGAACAAGACAAGCATCCTTCCCGACCTTCACAGGACAAGCACTAAAGTTCCTTTATGTCTTTCAGCTGTGTGACCTTGACCAATGCACTTCACCCCCGTGAGCCTGATTCCTCTTCCGGTATAGAAGGCTAATGATGTGAACTTCCTGAAATAACACATGGGACCATCCATGGGACAGGGCCGGGCACATTCTAAGCATTCAAAAGCCATTAGCTGACACGGAGAGATTTTCCATCTTGATCTGGAATTCCTGGAAACATCATCAAGTTGATGAGAATAGCCTTAGGGCCCAACTGGATGCAAACTGGGTTTTGGGATCCAGTCTGAAAACATTCAAAGTAAAAAAATTCACAGACTATGGCAGAAAAGCAAATACCTCTTTATGTGGTTCCCTGCTTAATTTATTTCCAACTTTGTCTTAAGTGATTTTTCTTTCTGATGAACATGAAATGGAAAAATTTTTAACTAGCGTTAAAATTCCCGGTGAATGTTCCAGATTCATAAACCAGCTCCCGTGGGTGCTTCTAAGCAGGTTGGTGGTGTACTACTGCCCCCATGTGTAGCAAGCTTAGCTAGCAAGGATCTGGGAACTGAGCAGACGTTAGGATGGGTTTTGTTTTTTTTTTTTTTAAGCAGGAACACTTAAGAAGAGAAAATGGACTCTCAAAAATCCTCTTTATCCAAGATCAAATAGAATAAAACCCAATTAAGTCAGTGCAGCTGTCGGCTGTTTAACCAACTCCAACGGCACATCCTTTCTTCCCTCCCCTTGCTGCTGTCTTTCTCCCCCCGATGTGTATTGGACACCAGGCTCCATTTACAGGGATGGATCCATTAACCCCAGAGATAGAGAAAATTCTCCTAATAGAGTGCAGGGCTCACACATGCCCCAAAAGGCAAGCTTTGAGGCCTGACGTGGGGAGACCTCTAGGATTCGTGGCCTCTGCCCAGAAGAGTCTCTGGGGTACAGTTGTTCAGTTGGCCTGAGTTCTTTCCCCACAAGGCACCTTGTATGTCCTCTGCCTGCCTCAAGCCGGCACCATGGGTCTTTGTGCCATTTAGGTCAAAAAACATTTACTGAACAGTCATAACCCTGCTGGGAGCAGATAATCGAGAAGGAGAAACTAATGGAAGGGCAGACGGACACAGTGCCCAGGAACTAGACATTAGGAAGCACGGGTATCACAGGGAGGAAGAGAGGGGCCAACTCTAACGGGAATCGGGAACCGCCTACCGGAAGAAGGGAGACCAAGATGAATCTTAGAAGCGGAAATGCATTATCCCACGAAGGAGTAGGTAGATGGGAGTCACGGGCAGAACCTACCTATTGCAAACAGTGTCGAAGTGTGAACGGGCACAGAACTTTGGAGAAATGGAGTGTAGTTCAGCATGACTGGAACGCAGGGGTGGTTTCAGCAAACGGGAAGTTTACAGAGGTGATTCTGGAGGCCAGCGCATGCCAAACTAAAGACATGGGCTGAAGGCATGGCCACAAGGTGTCACGGAGGAGAGCAGGGAAGCCTGCCTTTCACCAGGGCGACAAGGTCAGCTGGACAAAGGAGAAGCCACCTACTGGAAGGCTGTTTCAGCAGTCAAGGCCAAAAAGACCAAGTTGCAATTCAAGATCAGAAGACATGGATGGAGAATTATTACAAGGAAAAGCATTAGGTCTCGGGGTTTGTATAGCCAACTACATTCTCTTCCCTAATAGCCCCTCATGAGAATGAACAAAGAACTAACACTTTCACTCTGCCCTTGTCTGGTTCCCAGTCGTCATAAAATTGGGCCCGGCTGCTGCCTTGTTGCACTTCTCACCATGCAGGCCAGGTCACCAAGCCTTCTGTCTCTCCTCGGGCCAACTTGCCTGTGCTTCTGACCAGCTGCACCACTGCCAGAGAGGCGGAAGTGACAAGTCTTGTAGAGGAGAGGATTTGACCAGCTCAAGACTGCTGGGTGGCTCAGAGGTGGAAACTGTGAGGCCTCCCAGCATGACAGCAGCTGGCTCTCCCTGGGCTTGGGCTCAGACGCCTGCCCCTTCTCTGGGTTTTAACAGCTGATTACAGAAAACTCAAGCTTCCTGGGTTTTATCAGCTCTCTGTTACATGGGGCGCTCAGAGGAGACAAAATGAGGAAGTGGGAAGAGTTAAATCCTAGTACTTTTTGTGCAATCTGGACAAGCCACTTCACCTCTCAGAGCCTCAGTTCCCTCGTCCAATGGGATGGCCGAGGGCTTTCCCATGGGGTAACTGTGAGGAATGAATGAGGTCACATAAGTGGAAGCACTGAGCAGGTGGTTTGATTGTTTTCATCCAAGTGGAGATTTGGGGAGATCAAGACAGGGAGCCCTGCCCACCTCCTCTCACTCCTGAGTATAAAACGACTACCTTGCATAAGACCACATCCAGGAGGAATGGGGTTTGTGTTTGGGTGTTATGGCTGATCCCTGCTACTTTAACCAACATACAACAATTGAGAACACTCAGGTGTTTCTCCTAATGTTTCCTAACAATAAGGTTTGTGCAACCAAGAGAACAGTAGCTTTCAGATATTAAAGTGCTTATATGCATTAAAGAACGTTATCCACTGGGTGTCAATAAACGATAAAAATTACATAATTTTTCTCTCATAGTTTTAAAAATCCCACTGTTCAAGTGGTTTAAAAATGGAGTCAATTATTGAAAATGGATAACCAGCAAGGACCTACTATATAGCACAGGGAACTCTGCTCAATATTACATAACGACCTAAATGGGAAAAGAATTTGAAAATGTATAACTGAAAAAAAAATGTAGTACAATCCTAGGGAAAAAAAAAATCACTGAATTATATACACACTTTAAAATGGGGGAATTTTATGATATGTGAATTATGTCTCAATAAAGCTGTTACTTTAAAAAGAAAAAAGAATAAATATTGTGAATTATTTTTTTAAAAACTGAGTCATTTACAATTACGCTTAAAACATGGATGGATACCATATACATAATGTTAAGCAAAAGAAGATAGATACAAGAATATGTATCTATGGTTCTACGACATATGGTACATGTCATAGAACCATAGATACATGAACCATATGGTACATGTACCATATCTTTATCTATTAAGATAAAGTAGTAACACAGGCAAAAGTAATCTCTGCTGTTAGAAATCAGAATAGTGGTTGCCCTGCGGATAAGGGTTAGTAATGACTGGAAGGGCCAATGAAGAGAGTTTTCTGGGGAGCTGGGACCACTTTTTATCTTGACCTGAGTACTGATTAGGTATGTTCAGTTTGTAAAAATATAGAGAGCTATACACTTAAATGTACTTTATGTGTATTGTATTTCAATAAGGGGGTTTGGGGGTTTTAAGTACATTCTTACCTACTATAAGAAAAAAGCTTTGTCCACTTTCACCATCCTAAGTTATCAACACCAAGAGTCTCCAAATGATAATGCTAACATTCTCACCTATCATTTTGTCTCTCCTGATATCCCTTTGCCTGACCATTGACAGAACACAGCTCTGTGTGATTTCTCTTCAATTACAGTGTGAGTCAAAGGCAGCACAAGAAGCCATTGTAAATGGCTGCCCTTCCAAGAAAGTGATGGTTCATCAGAGAGGTCCCAAGTGCTATTTAGGACAAATCCAACACGTACACAACCTTGGAACTGGTGTTTGATTCCAAGGTTCTTAATGGAAATTGCCACAGACCTCTCTTCTGCGTCAAATCTCCTTTGACCCTTACTCGAAGAGATTTCCACCAGGAATGTTTCCAAAATGTGTTCTTAATATTCAGGTCAGGCATGGAGGGCTATGTTAGCCCAGTGGGAGGGCTACCCACATGGCAGGTCTGGGAAGGAAAAAGAGATAAAAGATGCAGGAACTGTACTGAGCTGGGAGAAGTGTCTTCCTTAAGCAGACTGAAACATCCTGGCTGGAGAGAAGAGAGAGACCATGTTTTATGGAGGGTTCAAGGCCATGGCCACAAAGTCGGTGCTAAGCATAAAGCCTCAGGGAAAGGGCACAGCCAGCAATGAGAGAGTGAACTTCAAAATCAGAAGTCAGGAGAATAGAGAATAACAGACATCACAGAGGGCAACGCCAGCAACAGAGGTGTGAGTTGTGCAGAACCAAGAGTCTGACTAGTAAGAGCAGGAGAATCTCTCTCTTAAGTGATGCTTCAGGTAGCAGGGGGTAAATTTAAAAATTAAAAAATAGAACAGGACAGGCTGCTGAGGGACCATATCACCTAGATTTATAATGTAATTCTGAAAACAAACATCCCAAACCAATGTTTCCCTCAAGTTTTTTTTTTAATCTATTCCTCTGAAATAAGTCAATTCCCTAGTAACTGTGGGTCACCAATGATGAGCCTGGCTTTGTGGGATACGGAGGAGGGGGGCCCTGCCCTCATGGAGAGGAGAACCTTCTGAGAAACATAAGTGTTACAGGATACAGGCAAAAGATGCCATTAAGAGGAGGATTCAAAATGTCTGGGGAACTTGAAATGGTCCATGAACTGGGGGATTCTAGTGACCCTACCCAGATCGGCGTAACGCCAGCCAGAGAGAATGAACACTAGCTGTAATGGGGACCTTATACTGTCATTAACTCTATGACGGAAGTACTTCAGAAAATACTTGAATGGAATCTTCAAGTCAATTCACATATTTCCTGGAAGATGGTGTCTCTTGAGTGATTTATTCAGAGGCGTTATCAGTACAGTTAACCATAAAACCCAGAGACTGAGGGGATATTCAGAATATCCCACCAAATAGAACAAACACTGGCTCAATCAGAATGGGTGGTAGTACACATGTACCGGATATTATATGTGTGTGTGTGTGTGTGTGTGTGTGTGTGTGTGTGTGTGTGTGTGTGTATATACAAAAAGTATAATGACAGAATTCTAGGACATCCAATCTGGAAAGTATCAGAGATCTTCCAACCCCTCCTCCCCAAGTACCCTTTGTGGGGGCTTCCATTTTCCCAGGGTTTCCATCTGCCACATGCATTGGGTTTGCCCAAGAACTCAGATTATCAAGTTTCCTTTGGTACAACTGGGGGATTTTTGTATTTTGCCCACAGGTGGTGAGTAATACAGTTAGCAAACAATTATACAGAAGCAACTTGGTCTAAATTCTATTTACCGAAAGCAAGCTGATCTGAATCTCTTTCCAAGAATGAATCAGGGCTCCAGATGCTTATAACATCCTTATAGAATGGGAAGACTGGCCTAGGGTTTTGTGCTTGGGACCTATGGTTCTGTTCGAGGCTATCTCCAGACAAAGAGTCACCGGGGTTCCTGTGCTGGATTTTGGGGTGGAATTCTGAGGTTCCATGAAAAACCTTCATCTAGCAAGAGAAACGAATCTTAACCTGGCTGGAAAATCAGAGCCTGAAAAAGCACAAGGCGAGCAGGGAATGAACTTTGGACTCAGAAAATTGTCATTATCCTGGGGTGCCACGAAGACGGGCCCCGTGAGGGGAGAAGCCATGACTGAGAGCACATCCCAGAATCCTGCCTCTGATGGGTGTGTATCTACCTCCGGCTTCAGATACTGAAAGCTGAAGACACATAGAACAGGATTCCAGGCCTCAAATCCAGGGAACCACACGTCTCAGGGCAGGGGTCTGCAGCAGTGCCCAGAGAGCAGGTTTGGGGTGACGCTTTCTTGCTGTGGAAGACTAAGTCCCAGCCCTCCTCCATCCCAGTCTCATCTGTACGACAGTCACCAAGTCTCCCAGCCGGTCTGACCACACGCTAGACAAAGACCTTCGTTCAAAGCCCCCTACCGCCCAATCAGAGATGAATGAAGGTCTGATGCTGGTCAGCCCCTGGATACATCACTTAGCAGAAGAGAACTGAAGGAAGTCAAGGCGGTGCTGGCTCCCAAGGCACTTAGAGCGCGTTCCAGGAAAGAGGACGTGCGCCACGGAGTGCCAGATCAGCCGCCAGCCCGGGAAGAAGGGAACAGAGTTTGGGAATGTTGGGATGTCAGATCCCATAGATCTGACTGGCAGCATAATTATGCCAAAGCTGTTTTGTTATTGATCAATGGCACTTTTTTAGGGCCATACAGCTTGGCGTGGAGAAAACCTTGTAGGACAAGAAGCAAGAGCATAAAGGTTTGAAAGTAGAAAGACCTGGATGTAACCATAGCTCTTTGACCTACTAACTATGTGAGTATAATTAAGTCACTTCACATCTCTGTACTTCAGCCTCATCGGTAGAGACCAAAAAACCCACCTCCTGGATTCTGTTGATCATTAAATGAGATAATTGACTCGACTTACCTGGCACCATTTATGGAAATCATAAACACTCAACCAGTGTTCGTCCTTAAGAATCGTTTTTCTTGACAGAAAGTGACCTAAGCAAGCAACTGCTTTCCTGAATTAAAGTGCACTAAAAAGAGTAGCAAAATGAACAAATGTGACAGCCCCCAGATGTGGCCCAGATAAGGAGATGTACTGAACGATTAGATAATGACTCAAACCAAAAAATCCGAATAATAATGCTTGACCTGTCCAGACCCTAAATGAATACCATCGTATTATTCATTACACCTGAACAAAAGCCAGAGTATCCACTAAAGCCAAATTAATGTTTGCCCGGGTGGGTCCTAGGATCCAGGTTAATGGAGGGGTGTACATCAGGGCAGCATGTTGGAGCCCAGGGCAGGGTTCTTTGATCCTGAAGCTGCTTCAAGTGCAGGAATCTGATTTTCTCTGGTATGTGAGAAAGTTTAAGACTCTCACTCCATATCTCACACCAGTAGGGAACTTCCTAAACAGTTACCTTCTGAATGCAAGAACAATCTTTTCCAGGACCTTCTCTGAAGCCCAGATTTTCAGTGGGCTGGGAGGGTTCCATGCTTTGCTTTCAGAGGCTGGTATGAGCTCTGTGACAGCAGGGGTTTTAATGAATAGTCATGGGCTTTTCTTTGAAGGCAAATCTGCTGGTTAGTTTCCTGCTTCTCTATCTTGCTTTAGACTATACCCATGATGAGGGTGACCATATATTTTATAATGGACCCTGGGACACTTGAGAGCATGAAAAGGGCACTATTAATAATTTAGTAGAACCACAGCAAAAACCAAGATGGTCACCATATCATACGGTCACAGTGAATCATCTGTGATTTCAGTTCGTTTGTTCAGACACTTCAGAAGCAATCTGAGAAGGTAGATACATCCCTTCCCCAATCTTTCACAGCTATTGCATCCATCCTAATTTGTCAGCAATGCTTTCAGCAATGTGTCTATATGAAGACTTGCTCATAGATTGCATTTAGTTTTCATATACAAGCTCTCTTTCTTTTTGCAGTAATACTACATCCATCTATATAATAATTAAATTATGTCATCACAATAACAAGTGCAATTGGCATAGATATAACTGACTCTTGATAAGCGCTCTACTCATTTGAGGGCAGTGGTTCCTGATACAGCAGACAGGAGCCTAGTAGCTTTAAGAGATCATTAAACTACGAGTTAGTATGTTTCCCAGAGGTGAGAGGCAGTAAAGCATAGTGGTTAAAACCATGGATGGTGGCTGAGTGAAGTCCCAGCTCTGCTACTTATCAGCTGTATGAACTTGGGCAAGTAACCTCTCTGTGCCTCAGTTTCCCCATCTGTAAGACGGTTTTCCAATAGCATCTACCTCATAGAGTTGTTGTGAGGATTAAATGACTTAACAGAAGTTAAGTGCTTTACAATATGCCTGGAACGCAGCAAGTACCGTGTAAGGCTTTGCGATTACCGTTATGATCATCGTTATTGACCAGAACGAATGTTTAGAGAACTGGTTAAGTGGAGTTTGGTTGAAGGAGCTTTCGCTATATGTGGCCCCAAAATATCAATAGTGTCTGGAAATAAATATGGAAAAATGGTGAGGCAGCTCTGAATTGGGAGGTAAGTTAATTTTATCAACAGAGACTGGGAGGGGCCCATCATCATTTGGGAGAGGTCAAAACATCTAGAAATGGGGCTCTGATGGGTGACTCTATTAAGAATTGGGGGACTATCAAAAGAAGGGCACTCCAGGCAAAGGGTTCAGCCCACACTAAGGCAGATGACTCAAGAAATCACACCAGCTGAAAAATGGTTGAAAATAAGTTGGGAGGGAAGAGGAATGAAGTTAGAAGTGATACAGGTGAGGCCAGAAAGGCAAGTAGGGGGTCAGACCCATTTCCTGGAGGAAATGAGGACAGATGTGGGAGAGAGCTTCCAGAGCAGCTCTGGTTATTGGCAGGGAGCTCCCAGGGGGTGTATTTAGCCAGGAGGGGCAGACACCGCCATGCACCCACTCAGCAAAGCTGCCCCAGCCTGAAACCAAAATCATGTCTTTGAATCCAAATATACAAGAACTGTTCTGGGCTCTGTGCAAGCTGTCCATCACATCTGGCTGTTAGCTTGTTGACAGCAGGGTGTAAACTGATGTTCAATTACCAACGGAACTTTTTCATTAAACCAGAACTTTAAAATATGCATGTAGAATTTTAAAAAATAACCTGCACTAACGAAACCAATTTTTAAAGGTCTGAAACATGGCTTTGCCAGGTTTTCAAAGCCATCTGTTTTCAAAGCCTACCTTTCTCCTTGTTTACCACAGCCTGTCTGCTGTTTTAACAACCTCCAGTGGGATTTCACACGCCTCATTATGCAAAATCACTGCTTATGCATTCCCTCTGCTACTTGCCTAACTAATCTCGACTCATAACACCTTTCTGAGGCAGACCCCCAGTCTGGGGTCCTCCTACAGGGCTGTAGATCAAGAACAGTGGTAGAGTGTCAGAGCAAGACAGAGCAAGACATCCCCCAGTGTATTACTGTTAGGAGACAGGCTTGATCTGGGACCCTACTTGAGGTGAGAAGCAAATAAAGAGCAATAATGATTATAAATTCAAAACCTCTCTATTCAGGAAAAAAAAAAAAAGCCAATAAACAGTGACAGGGAGGTCTTGCATCAGATATAAGTTAGAAAGGCAAGTTTGAGTCCCATCTTATCTATTGCCCGTTTCCTATAAATTATCAAAATTATTCAAAGATTTTTTTCATCTCTTCCTCTGCGTCAGGCTTTGGGCCTGTCATCTTTTGGTTCAGAACAGTCAGGAGCCTAGGTTCAAACCCTAGTTCTTCCGTTTCTCAGTTACAGGACTTTAAGTGAGACACTTAGGATGACTAACAACCATTCAATCGTATCTAAATGGTGAAGCAGGCAGGCAGGCACCAGTGACAGAGCTGGTCGTGTTAAATGGCCACCAGAGTAAAGCCTGGATTACCTGCGATGGATCGGTGTCCAGTTCAATGACGTACCTTCAGGGGACCAACCACTGAACTAGGCCCCCAAACCTGTTACACTTGGGGCAAAGTAATGAGGGTTGACTTTGTAAAGTACATTGGTTCTTAGTCTAAGGTAGGGATGCTCAGCCCTGGTTGCATGTAAGAATCACCTGGCGGCTGATAGGTACCAGCACTCAAGCCCTGGCACAGTGTCCATGTTCTCCTTCAGTTAGTGTAGGGTGAGGTCCCAGGGCCAGAATTTGGTTTTTTTAGTAAATTTTTATATTGAAGAATACATGATACAATAAACGACGCAAATCTTTGATGTACACCACAATAAAAATGTTTAGAAACTGAGCATACACGTGGAACTACTGCCCCAAATAAGATATAAAACATTACCAGCATTCCAAAAGCTTCCCTTCTGCATTTTCCCAATATTTCATCCCCACCCTGCAGGTAATTACTGTTTTGACTTCATCACCATAAAATTCCCTGATGTCAAACTGTGTATAAATGGAATCATACAGCTTCTTTCTTTCTTTCTTCCTTCCTTCCTTCTTTGTTCTTTCTTTTTCTTTTTCTTTCTTCTTTTGGTCTGACTTCTTTTGCTCAGCACTATGCCTATGGAATTCCTCCAAATCATTAGGTATTGCAATAATTGCTGTAGTGTAGTCCATTCTGTATTCCACAATTCATCCATTCCCTTGATGATGAACTTTTGGGTTGTTTTCACTTTGGAACTTTTATGAATAATGTTGCAATGAGCATTCCGGTACATGTCACTTGGTGCCCAGGGAGAGGCATTTTTCTTGGGTATATATCCAGGACTGGAATTGCTGGGTCATAGCATCTATGTAGGTTCATCTTTAGTAGAAAATGCCAAACCCTTTTCCAAAGGAATTGAACCAGCAGTGTATGAAAGTCTAGTTGTCAATGTTATAAATGTTGGTGTATAGTGGTATCACATTTTTCTTTTAACTTGCATTTTCCTGATGACTTATGACGTGAAAGACTTTTTTGTGCTTACTGGCAGTTGGATATATTCTTTTGTCAGGTGGCTCTTTTGCCCAACTTTTAAATTGGGGTGTCAGTATTTTTCTATAGATTTGTAATTCTTTAAATATTTATTATAGGAGTCCTCTGGAAAACACCTATTATATATATCTTCTCCCATTCAGCAATTTACTTTTTCACTCCCTTAATTCATGTCTCTTGATGAACAGAACCTCTTAATTTTAGTGAACTCCTGTTTATAGCTGGGAGTTATATACATTTTCTTTATGGGTCTTATATAAATTTTGCCTACCCCAAAGTCATAAAGATGCTCTTACATTATCTTCCATAAGCTACGTGTTTCTCCTTTCTTGTCTAGGTCTATGATCCAGTTGGAGTTGATTTGGGGCTATTGTGTAAGGCAGGGGTCATGGTTCTTTTTTTTTTTCCCAGAGAGATGCCCAATTGACCCAGTTATTAAAAAGACCAACTTTCCCCACCCTGTTATAGTGTCAATCAGTATTTCATTAAACGTTCATGGTAGGAAAGCTGATTTTAGTATGCTTCCATGGTTGAGATTTACTGCTCAAGATCATAGAAAAATAAGAAGTCCTCAAGGATGAAGCAAACAGTAACTAGATGTAGACTTCTGGAATGGAAAACCTGCCAATATCTTTGTGTGTAAGTTTAGGAAAAATTGACGCTTCATGGCTGAGTTGAGAAATCTAAACATCCACACAACAAAGCAGAATTTGGACAGCAGTAGCAGCACCCAAAATGACCGAGCTCAGAGCTCAGCCCTGAATCTTGAAGAAAAGAGTGACCGTGGCACCAGCTCCAGAGCCGGGAGATGGTCAGGGTAAAGCAGGTAAATGAATGCTCTTCAGCTGTACCCAGGAACAGCTAGGCAGCTCTGTAGGAAGGGAAAGGGCTGCATCCCAACCCATGAATCTTGTTCCTCCTGATCATTGGTTCTTATGAACTAAATGAGGCAGGAACTGCTCCCCTTTCCCTAGAGAGAAAACTGAGAGTTGGGCAGGTTGAGGACTTGCCCAGAGTCACCTGTGTATGAGCCAGAGCCAGGATGAGTCACAGAAAAGACAAGTTCCCAAAGGTGGACATGTTTCCCAGCCTTCAGAATAAAGCCTCCATCCTCAGAGGAACAACCTTCCTCCCCAAGGCTCACTCAAGAGACTTTATCAATTAATTACTAGTGCAAACTGGTAAATTGGAGTTAATTATCTGGACAGATCTAATTGCAACTACAACTTTGTTGAAATTAAATAAAACCACCGCTTAAAAGTGCACAGAGCCTTTTCAAGGTATTACTGAAGGGTGTCTGAACAGGTCCAGCCAAGGCTGTGAGCTCGCTGGGATGCTGAGGTTGAAGAACTGGTCTGTAGCACACCAGTCCTTGGTGGACCCACTTCTGCATCTCACCCACCTCCCAGGAATCCCAACATCCCAGGATGGAAGGAGCCAACCCCTCCTTCCCAGCTCTGTCCTATAGTATGTCCAATCCAAGTCCATGGAGCTGGCATAGCCTGGTGGGCTCTTCCGTGTTGTTCCCATCTCTGCTCTGACATTGAACATTGTCTTGTTATGGGCCGTTGGCTGTCATTCCAATAGAGCCTCTTCCAGAGGGCACTGACCTCAACAACCTCAGAAATTCAGGGACATGAAGCCTCCAGGGGGGCATGTTGAGTCTGGCTAATGCCTGGAGGAAGAATAGGAGTTCACCAGCCAAAGGAGATAAAGGCATCCCACACAGAGGAAAAGAGATGTGAAAAGTGCTGAAAGCAGAAAGGAGTCTTAAGCAAACGAGAATCTACAGAGTGGCTGGAGGTAAACAAGCTGTAGGTGTGATGAGGCTGGAGAGGTTGACTGGGAGCAAGGAGAACCGGGTAGGCCATCATAAAGAGTTGAGACTTTGCCCCAAAGAACATTCTAGCCACGGGAATGTATTAAAGCAGGGCAAGGTTGGAAGACTTCTCACAACAAGATGAAGTTGTGTAACTGAAGAAGCTCAGAATTGGGAATCAGGTCACCTAGATCCCTGTCCCCCGTTGGCCAATAGGCCAGTAATTTTTCTACTTAGTTTCCTCATCTATAAAATGGGAAGAAATGCTTGTCTAACTTCTTTCATGGGGGAACATTGGGGAAAACTGACACTTCGTGGCTGGGCTGAGAACTCTAAACAGTCACAAAACAAAGCAGAGCTGGATAACAATACTAACACCCCAAAACCACGGAGCTGGTCGCCTGGCCCTGATGCTTCCCAGATTCCTCTCAAAGGGTCCAAAGAAAATGGCGACCATGGTGTAGCTCCAGGCCCGGGAGATGCTCTTTGGCAAAGCAGGTGAATAGGTTTCAATCGCACCCAGGAACAGTGGCTAAGATGAGATCATATGTATACACATGGAATCCCCAAAACACTACTCAGACTTCTCAGGCTTGAAAATCACTTGTATTTGAAGACATAGACCACCTTCATCAGATTCTGACTTCCTTCTCACACCTTGGGAGTCACCATGGCCATAACCCCCAAGCCCACCAACCCCAAAGCCCATCCTAGTAGAGCATGGAGGGCACCATGGCCTCGGCCCCACCTTCTGGTCAAGTAAGGAGTCACTCTGATGATGAATCTATCTGGGTGATGGCAAAGGTTCAAGCTACCCATCTTTTCCCCCTGCTCTCACCCCCACTGAGCAAGCCATACTAGGTAACCAGTTTCTGGGTTCCATCTCTGCCTAAACCCCTGATTTACCACTGAGGTTGTGGCCTACTGACCATGACCCATTTGTCTGGACCATAGCATCCTTTCTCGATGTGTCTGTCCTAGCCCTTGAGAAGGCTGAGCCAACAGTATTGCCCTGGGCCAAGATGGAGCCAGGGCTGACCTCTCTCCAGTGGCCAGAGTGCCACAGGGGTCGATTCAGCCTATATGATGACTAGTGCCAGGTCAAATCGGCAGTAAGCCTGCGAGGGGGGAGGGAGAGCCCCATCTGAGGGGCAGAATTCCTTATTCAGCAGCTGCACAGCTTTGAGCAAGACACCTAACATGTTTCCTGCCCTTCTAAAGGTCATTTTTAGATTAAAATTCCCTGAGCCCAGGACATGGAAGCAAACTTCAACGTCCATCGACAGAGGAACAGATAAGATGTGGTACATATATCCAATGGAATATTACTCAGCCATAAAAAAGAATGAAATAATGCCATTTGCAGCAACATGGATGGACCTAGAGAGTAAATCAGGCAGAGAAGGACAAATATCATATCATGTCGCTTATATGTGGAATCTAAAAAAAAAAAAATGGTACAAATGAACTTATTTACAAAACAGAAATAGAGTTAAAGACGTAGAAAACAATCTTGTGGTTACGAGGGGGGAAGGGGGGAAGGATAAATGGAAGATTGGGCTTGACATATACACACGACTACATATAAAATAAATAACTAATAAGGACCTACTGTATAGCACAGGGAACTCTACTCAATACTCTGTAATGACAAATATGGGAAAAGAATCTTTTAAAAAGTGGCTGTATGTATATGTATAACTGATTCACTTTGCTGTACAGCAAAAAGTAACACATTGTAAATCAACAATTTTTTTAAAAATAAAATAAAATTCCTGAGCCCAATTAAGATTTTGGTGATGTTCACACAGGGAGAACAAAGATTTGGAACAGAGTGGAGACTCCCTGGGGTCCAGGTTCACCTCTGATCACTCTTGCACCGAGGGTGTCTTATGCAGACAGGCAGCAGAACTATGCAGCCCCAGAGCTGGCAAGGTCAGGGAGAGGCACAGCAGACACCCACCTCCCACCTGCTTTAATCTCAGAGAGCCCTGTGTCCCAGATGCCAGCACTGTGTGGAAAGAAAGAACCCTAGCCTGGACACCAGCACACCTGGGTTCTGTCCCCCTTTCTCCCATGCCGGCTTTGTGATGTCGTCGAAGTCTTCCCCTCTGTGAATGGGTTTCCTCAATGACAGAGATGGGGATGTGAACGAGATTCAGCTCAGAGATGCTATGGATCAAGGGCACAATGAAAAGCAACATCTGCAGCGCTGGTGATGACAACAGCTAATGTTCAGGGCTATTCTGTTTCAGACACTGAACACATGGCATGTCTGATTTCATGCAGTCCCATGTGACCCAGAGAGGCATGCACCGTGCTGACCCCATTTTAGAGCTAAGAAATGGGCACCTGCCAAGTTCCCATAGTCGTGGATGCTGCCTCTCTGCCCATGAGCCTTACCCACCATCCCACACTGCCTTAGTCTTGAGTCCAACAGTCCCTTTCCCTCTAGGCCATCCCAGCATGTGGCTCCCTGCATCCTGGCACCAGCACAGGACCCATTGTATTCGAATACCTCCAGCTGGAATTACGACATGGTCCTGAAATTCGATAGGAGAGAAACTTTAGTCAGGAGAGAAGACACCCCCTAGAGACTGTGGTTAGCAAGACTTCAGAAAAGCTGCATGTGCAAGTCCCAAGCAGCCCTCAAGGACTGTGAAAATAATTGTAGTGAACCAAACCCAGCATCAGAATATAATAAGACCCAGAAGGGGAATGTCGGTCAACAGCAAGAGCCACCCCTAGGATGTCCGTGAGTCAGTGGGGAGGACGGTGCCCCAGAGGAGGTCCTGCCTGGCTGACTGGTCCCTCCTTCCTGCCAACACCAACCAGTCACCTGCTGTGCACTGCCCTGTGCCAGGTACTGTGGGGGCATCAGGCAGGGCCCCTCCCCCGGGGAGCCAGCAGGCTGCCAGGAGAAGGCAGGCCCAGGTAGACCAGTTCAGAGCACAGGCAGAAAAGTGGCTGCCGACCGAATGAGCTGGGGACTCGGGATACTCCCAGGAGGAGAAACTGCTTCCGCCTGCCAGGGTCAGAGACGCTACAGAGTGAAGGTGATTTTTGAGCCAATAATAGGATTTCACCAGGCAATAAAGAGCACTTCTAGCAGAAAAGAAGGAAGGAACAAAGTTGCAAAGACATGGACTCAGGTGTTCAGGGAAGGGGGGTTGCAGCTGAGGCTGGTAGCGCATGGGAGAGCAGAGGGTAGGGAGTCTCAGAAGGCCCAAGAAGGAGGCAGCAAATGCCACACAAAGAAGTGGGGACGCGTCTTCCGCCTGCAAAGGGCATTGGCAGGGGAGTCGTATTGAGAGCAGCCAACCAGACGGCAGAGAGCAGAGTGGAGGGTGGATGGCGCGGTGGTGAGAGAGGCTCCAGGCAGGGGGACCCCTGGCCAGGACAGGCATGGAGAAGAGGCCCAGAATCCAAGAGGAAACTCAGAGGCTGAGTCATCAGGTCTATTTGGGGGTCATGCTGGGGCCAAGTGGGGACAGAGCAGCTGACTTCAGGGGTTTATGCCCCAGCCCTGCACATGGAGGCAGCCAGGCTGTTGGGAGAGCCAGCCTGGAGCCAGAATGCAGAGGGAGGCTGCTGTGCACTTAGCTTCTCCCCAGGCTCATCGCTGACACTCAAGACGGCTCAGACTGGCACTTGAGATGTGGCAACTGGCTGCCTAGCAACCTGGCTTCTCAATGCTGATCCCGCTACACACACTCATGCATGCACATATGCACATGTGTGTGCACATGCCCACATACACACATGCGCACACATGCACTTGCACACGTACAATATGTGCACACAGGCACACACACACACACACACACACACACACACACACACACACACGCACACTGCAGCTCCTCCATTCCAGGCAGGCTCATACCCTCCAGGCCTTTGCCCACCCAGGGCCCTCTCCTCATCCTTCCGGCGAAACCCCTGCCACACCCTGCCTTGCCCTGGGTTTCCTTCTCCAAGAAGTTACCGCTCCACGCTAACTGCTCACCACCGGGGCCCTGTGATGTCTTTTTTCCAAAATTGCATGCAATGTCATTTTAGACAGCCATAGCAAAAGTGAAAAGGAGCGTATAAACTGAGCAAACCAAGGAGGGACACTAAATGTTGGCTGGGGCTGGGGAAAGTGTCTGGGGGAGGGGATTCTCTTCCACTCCATTCACTGGGGTTTGGACACCAGGCTGAGTACACAGAGCAGCCCAGGTCCCTGCGCTCAGGGGTGAACAGGCTGGCAGGAGAGACAGAGGATGGATGTGGCGTCCTGGGCACAGACAGGGACTAGGCTCTGAAGTAGGGTGGTGCGGGGTCCTCAAGAGCTCTGCGACAGGGGAGGGGTAGGAGGAAGGCCTCCGAGAGCAGGTGAAGAGGACTGAATGACTTTGGGGGCCCTCCCCAGGTTCCCAGACCCAGGTCAGAAGCACATCCTAGGCAGAGCCCCAGGCAGCATGCCAGCAGGGACAGAGATGAGGCCCCCCTCCCTGGCCTGCATCCTCGGGTTTCCAATATCCAGGGCAGCTTCGCCAGCTGAAGAGGGAGAGAGGTGTAGGTACAGTGCTGCCCAGGTATCAGGGAAGCGGTTCTGAGAGCACCAGTGGCCACCACAGAGGGGCTGAGTGGGCAGAGAGGAAAGGAAGCAGCTGGTATGAGCCGGGCGGGCAGGGAGGCCACCTGGGAACTCCATGGGGGATAGAAGGGGCTTGCGGCAGGAGCCCGAGGTCTGTGATTAAGCTGGTAGGGACTGAGGCAGCCAGTCTCACTTTGAGGCTGTCACTGCCACCCTATTCATGTGACTGCATCCCCATGATTAATCCATTCTTCCCCTGACAGCTCCTACTGAGCTCCTGGTGTGCCTGCCTGCCCTCACCACCACCACCCCAGCCTCTGCCTGGGAATCAGAGGGCATTGCAGGGCCAAGGACAATTCTGCAGACCCTGTTCATCTGTCCCTGGTGCTTTCTTTCTGAGTCCTCCTAGATTAAAGATGCAGGGTGACTGGTTTCATCCAGTCTGCCCCATCTCAGGGCAACTGGAATCAGCCCAGGGCGTCCCTGAGTCCCCACTGATGGCAGCATCCTATTAATCAGCCAATCCCCACACCCCAGAGAACCTGCCATTTCCCAGGGATTATTAGACTGTTACAGGGACTTTTTCCTAAGAGGGGGATTAGCCTGTATTCTAAGGGGTGATGGGTTCATAAACAGAGAGCTTCCTTTTTCTCTTGTTGTTCAAAGATGGTCTTGCAGCAAAGTGGTGGTGAGGAATCAGCCCTATTCGTTCATCTCAGCCCTGCCACTTCCTGGCTGTACAACCTCGGACAGGCTACATAACCTCTCTGAGCCTGTTTGTCTTCATCTGTAAAACAGGGTTAAAAGAAGTAGGACAGGCAGGATGATAAGTGATAATGATGTAAGGTACCTGTGCCCAACACGTGGTGACCATTCACAAAAATTGCTTCTCTTCCTTCTTTGTCATGTTTTTGTTGCCACTGACCTCAGGGGCAGTGAGGTGTGAAAGAACAAGTCAGGGTTCCAAGCTGCATTTCCCTGAGTTCAGCTCCAGCTCTGTCCTTTATAAATCACCCTAGTTTTCCAAGCCTCCGCTTCAGCAATGGTAAATGAGGAGAATGATGGAGAAGCTGCAGAGTGCAGGTAAGGATTCAACGGAAGGAGCCTGACACCAGGTCTGGAGCACAGGCACACTCAGCCGTGCATGCCCTTCCTCTTGCTGGGGTGAAGATGACAGTGGGTTTTCCCAGTTCAAGAGCAGCAGGGTCCTGAACCCCAGGATCTCTACTTTGCAAGAGCTGATGCAGATCTGACCAGGAGCTCTCCCCACTCTGTACTCAGGGTGACCTAGAAACTTGTCCAGCTTCTACCATGAGTGGCTTTGATCCAGCAGGAACCATACCCCCCCTCCAACTTCATGGATTCTAGTAAAATTATAACTATAAGATATTACTAATATTAACAATGAAATGATTAAGATACGAGATTGCTAATGGACAGTTTCTAAATGCTTCCACTAAGATGCTACAGGCAAGATCAATCCTTGTGATGTGCAGTCTGGGAAATCTGTCCTGAATAGCTGCCATGCTCAGAGTACTTGCACCAGATACTATGTGGGACAGATTCATTGTAAGAGTGGCTGCTCTTTGCAGTGTCACTTTAAAGCTCCTCCTATAAAGAGGTGGACTCTATTGGCCAATAGAATGTGACATGGTGCCAGTTTCAAAAGCTAGGCATGCTTCTGTTGTTCTTTTGGGCCCTGGCCATGTGAATAAGCCCAAGCTAGCCTGCTGGGTCCTGAGACATCCGATAACTCCAGCTGTCCACCAGCCAACTGCCAGCATGTAAATGAGACCATCTGAGATAGCCAACCCTTAGCCCATCTACCAGCTCAGCACAGACACATGAGCCAGCCCAGCCAAGATCAGCCATGCCTGGCCCCAAACTAACAGGTTTCTCAGCTGACATACAGACTTATGAGCAATAATATATGCTTTTTTTTTTTAAGCTCCTGAGTTTGGGGTACTTTGTTGCACAGCGTTAGCTAACTGATACACCACGGTAAATCATCTGATTATCTCACTTTATCTTTATAATAATAACCCTGTGAGTTAGGAATTTTTATCCCAATTGTACAGTACAGGAAACTCCCCTTCAAAAAGCTTTAGCAACTCACCCAAGTTGTCACAGCTAGAAATGTGTACAGCCATAAATAAACCTCTGACCTGCTTGACTCAGTAGATTGTATTTTTTCTACTGCAGCAACTTCTCTCTTTTCTCCAGGTAAGAATAGCAGATGGTTACTTAAAAGGGGGATTACAGAGGCCCAAGCCACGGTGATTGCTCTCACAACGGGACAAATCATACTCTAACGTTCCTGGCCCTCGTTAAAAAAGCTTCTCAGAATTTGGGGGCAGGCGTTTTTTAATCTTTCAGTGTGACTTCCCATCAAGAATCTCAGACTTTTCCAGCAAGTCTAGGAGCTGTAGCCTTGACCTTCCTCTGCTTGTTAATTAGGGTATTGGAGGGAAAACAGAGAAACCATGTGTAAAGGCAGAAGGGGAGTTTTCAAAGATAAGTTGTCCTTAGGGCCACTCAGCTGAAAAATTTCATTAACTCATTAATTAAGATATATACCACGAGAATTCCAGGGAAAAGAGCAAATACCATCTGTACTGTGGAGGAGCCAAATTTTTCTTTTAGCCTTTAAGACCCAGTAATGAGCACATGCTCTGAATTATCCTCCAAATTAACTCCTTCATGGGAGTAGAGTGGTGTTGGCAATCCAGTTCTGTGTCAAACAGTGCTCGGAAAATGGCGTCCATGAGGTTTAGTAGTCATCTTCTTGGACCCAAGTTTTAAGAAGGCAGGTTATACACAGCTCAACCTAAGAAGTCTCCTTCTGAAAGTCAGAGGTGTCTCGGGATGGAGTGTGCTGCCTCACAAGGTGGTGAGCCCACCAGCATGAGGGGTATGCAAGCAGAGCCTGAGTCTGGCTGGAGGCTAGATGAAATGATCACTCAGGCAGGCCCCTTCCAGTTGTGAGACTCTATTTCATGACTTCTAAAAGGTGATTCACTTACCCACAGAGAATGGTCTCCTTGACTGTCATTAGAATATCAGAATATATTAGAATATTCAAACATCTTCAACGGTCATAGCAGCATGCCCAGGGTTTCAGAGACTATACATGACTTTCCAGCAGGACGCTGGGTTCAAGGAATCATTAAGATTGGAAGCATTTTCCTACTTGGTTTAAAATTTCCAGCTTTGATCGCTAAAATTGGGGCCTAGCAGGAGGCATTCCAAAAGCAAATTGTGAATGATGATGTTATTTTGGCCTCGGTCAGGCTGGCACTTTGGGTGACCATGAGCCATCAGGCAAGAAAACTCTTTTGACAACTTACAAAATGTTTAGATTAATCAAATTTTAAGGCTGGCTCCTGCCTGGGGGAGGATGGAGCTTGCAGGAGTGGCTGGAACATTTTACCATACCTGGGTTGATCACAGAGGGCGATTAATTTGCTTTTCTAGCAATTACAGACATTGAGTCAGACAAGTGTTGCATTGGTACGTTTAATTGGTAAAAATACTCTAATTAGATTTTTAATAGGTGCCTTCTGACTGCAGAAACAACAAAGATGATTGATTTTTCTTGTGAAATCTTTGGAGGAGAAAATCTCTTGCTTTCAAATTTGTTTAGAAGCCATTTCTCTGAAGCCCCTTCAGTTAACATTTGGGCTCTTGTGAGCCTCTCGTGAGCAGAGTGTATTTCAAATATTCATGGGGGTCTAAATCTGTGTTCTTTCTCAGTTCAACCTTTTGCACTCAAAATTCATGAGTGTATATTGATTTAGGCAGCCTTCCCAGGACCCTTGTATCACTGGGCTCTTTTGTTCAATGTTAATATGCCCCCAGCTTATCAATTATTCACTTGTTAAATGAAAGCAATGTAAATCTAGCATTCTGAGCGGAAAGAACTGTTCTTTTCATTCCCTAAAATTACGATGGCAACAGAGGTTGGTGACTTCACCAGACTAATGCTTGGTTTAGTAGGGAACAATGCTTGCTGGCCCGACCGTGTTCTCTTTTGTCGGAGGTACCAATGCGGTAAAATCTGAGTTAGCAAATATTCACCTTCGGGAAGGGGCTTTTCACATCATATTTTGAGGAGCAAGGAAGACAGAACAAGAGAGTAAGATCAGCGTCAGAGACTGAATATAAAGGAAGCATCAGGGATCATCCTGAGATGGAGGCCTCTCTACTACATCTTTCTCTTCGTCCACCTCTGCCCCCCTAACGCGACCGTGACCATGGATGATAGTAAGCACAGCTATGGTTCATGTAGGACCCATCTCTGGCCCCCAGCAGCCCTGCCAGCTAGGTGATGGCACATTTTGCAGATGAAGAAGCTGAGAAGCAAAGGGGGCAAGCTGTTGGCTGAAGATCACACCACCTGGAAAAAGGTGGAGTTAACAATTTGAACCCAGTTGTATTTCCTCAGAACACATGTCTGCGGTTCCCAACACTTAGTCAAGGTCACACAGCTAGTTGGGGTCAGGACCAGGGTTTATAAGTGGGGCCGACAAACTCCAAAACCCACACTAGATCTGCTTCTAGCACTGATATCCCAGACATGCCTCAGACCCATCTGTGTTCTCAGTCAGCAAAGCAACATTCAGCGATGGTTAAGATACTTTCAGGTTTTCTTGTTTATGAAATGGGATAGTAATGTTGGCTTCGTATAATAGTTACAAGGATTCAACCAGGTAATAGTATTTCTGTAAAGTACCGAATGCACATTGGATCCTCCGTTAAAGCTGGTTTCATTTCCCTACTTCCTTGACGTTCTTTCCCTTCCGAACCCTGGTAGAAGACTTAGACGTGTTGGAATATTCGAAGCATGGCTTGGAATTACAAAGGGTTTCTGGTTAATTAACTCTCAGTTAATCAGATAATTCAATTAACCACAACACTCCCATTCCCTTGAGCAATTGGTTAATGGAAGTTTTATTGTATACAAAGCATTACAGAGTGTCATCCAGTAACACTACTTACAGAAAAATGGAGGCCAAAAAAAGGCATTTCATGGGAGAAATGGTAGAACATGTCATCTTTGGCTCAGCTGCCTCCTCAGCCACCCCTTCACCCTCCTACCCCTTCCCTGTCCTAGGACCTTCATTCAATCCCTTTTCCAGACGCAATGGTTAATAGCATCAAAGCTTCTGCCCAAGCCAGGACTGGCTGCAGTTTAGATATTTATCCTGCCAACACTTACCACAGCTCTATTTACATGCTATGGGGCAAGGTAGTGGGATGGACTCTATTCTTAATTTAATGTATAGTCAGTGTTCTCTAGAGAAATAGAACCAGTAGGATATAGAGAGTTATATTGAAGGGGATGTATTATAAGGCTGAGAAGTCCCACCATCCGATGTCTACCAACTTAAATGCTAATCTCTTCCCGAAACACGCTCACAGATATACCTACAAATAATGTTTTATCAGCCATCTGGGCAAACCTTAGCCAAGTCAAGCTGACACATAAAATTAACCATCACACTTAGCCCTCTTCGTCTTCTCAGCTTACTACCCAAACACTGTTCTTCCTAGAAACTCCTCTGTCTTAAGAGACATCTTGAAAAGGGAGAATGCATCCAACATAAAGAATCCTATCTGGGCTTCCCTGGTGGTGCAGTGGTTGAGAGTCCGCCTGCCGATGCAGGGGACGCGGGTTCGTGCCCCGGTCCGGGAAGATCCCACGTGCCGCGGAGCGACTGGGCCCGTGAGCCATGGCCACTGAGCCTGCGCGTCCGGAGCCTGTGCTCCGCAACGGGAGAGGCCACGACAGTGGAAGGCCCCACGTACCAAGAATCCTATCACTGGCTGCCCTGGGTAGTGATCCACAGTGCCAGCATCATTAATATTACTGCTCCCCCACTTTCACTGTCAAAGGTTTGAATGATAAAGTGTGCAGCCATCGGACCTCTCCTGGTCCTCCATGCTCACGTGGCAAGGGACTGTTCTACGGCAAGCTTCTCGTACACTGTGGTACAGTGAAAAGACCTCAGGTTTCACTGGCCCAGCACACAAGGATTCACATCCTCGCTGTGCCCTTTGTTCTTATGCACATTTCCTGACCCTTCTGAACTTCGGTTTTTCTACCTGTAAAATGTATGCAGTCCCCCTCATTGTATTGCTGTGAAGATGATGTCGATAAAACACTGAGCATGAAAGAAGTCCCCCAAAACATTTCCTTCCTCCCCTTCCCTTTCTTTCTTCCATCCAGTTCGGAGAATTTTCTTTGTGCTTTAAAGTTGCCTTCTCTACCAATACTCGAAACTGCATCCATCCTATCCTATTTTGATCTATTCTCCCTCAATTATTTCCTTTTTCAATATCTTGATTCCTTTCCTTTCAACAAGGACCCTCTTCTGCTTTCCAATACGATCGATTCTCCCCCACTTTCAAGGAAGTCACATTAATTAAAACATACTTTGCGCCAGGCATGGCAAAGGAGGCTTGATTAGACCTTACCTCACAGGCACTTTTGGAAAATCATCTTTCCCTTCGCCCTTCTGGTTCTCAGCCAATCACCTTTCTTCACGCATTACAAAAGACTTCAAGCATGTTGTCTATTCCTCTACCTTTAGCTTCTACTCACTTCCTAACTCCCTATAACAGAGCTTTCCAAACGCTATTTTCAAATGCTCTCTTAAAAGCAACCAAGGACACCCTGCAAAATCCAAATGACTTCACTAGTTCTTCACTAGTTCCCAACCTGTTGGAACTCTGTAACATTTGACACTTTGAGCTTATTCATGAAAGTGAGCATGTTACTTAATTATTGGGAATGTTACTTGGGTTATCTAATGCTCAAATGTTCTCAGAAAATGTGTCCTTTTCTAAGAAAAGGATAATGATGGAGGATCCAGGCAGGTGGTACATGTGAAAGACAAGCCGATGTGAAGCACGTGGCAAATGCCCCTCACAGGGTGTCTGTCATTATTGCAAATGGCAGTAATAACAGGCAAGGCTTCAGGTGCCTGCAGGTGGGCACCTGCAATGCTCATTTTCAAAAACTAGCAAGCAAACTCTCCAAACTCTAGAAAAATCCAGCTTCACATGGATCCCAGGAAGAAACGGCTCTGTTTCTTAGAATGCAGAATGGACACGGCCTAGCAGAGAAGCAATATGTGTGAAAAAGTCTGGGGCCATGGCTGTAAAGAGGAGAGCAGGCTGGAACTGCCAAGACCTCTTTGTCACCAAGCAAGGAGACCCTCCCTGAAAGTAAAGCAGAAAGATGGAGACGAGGGAGAGAGAGAGAGATGCCTGACGCAGTCAAAGAGTCCAGTACCTAAAGCAGATACAGTCCATGGCCAGCTCAGTTAGCCCAAACATTTCTTTATTTTTTCTTTATTGTTTTCTCAAAGTGTTAGGAGTGAGTCTCTGAAAAAGCTGCCCCCAGAAGCACCAACCAAAGGAACAGTTAACATGTATTGGGGGTTCATTCATGCCAGGCGCCTGCAGGGCTGTTTTGCCATAACATGCCGCCATCAGACTCATTCAGCAGAAGATGGATGGAAACACACAGAGATAAGGGATGTCTCCATGGCCTCACGCTAGTAAACGTCTGGTTTCAAGCCCACGTCCTTGAACTCCAAACAGCCCATGGTCCCCAGACCAGCAGCAGTGTCACCTGTCACTTAGAAGTTTGTTCAAAACGCAAACCCTTGGGTCCCATCCAGACTGGATGCCTCAGACACCGTAGAGATGGGGCCAGGAGTCCGTGTTTCAACAAGACTCCCAGGTGTCTGTGATGTGCCAAGCCTGAGAATCCCCACTCTCTGCACCCCTGAACCACGGGGATCTACCTAGAGTGGGGGTCCTGACAGCCCAATGCTGGCCGCACTGTGCGCCTGCCTTCGGAGCCGCTGCTCTGGCCACAGCCAGAATTGTAAACACTATTCACCTGGAGTAGCCAAGTAAGCACGATGACTAAAGGTTTGGGAAATAACACCAGAGCCAGCAGACCAGCACAGGAACAACGCGAGTCCTAAAGAACACCCATGTCTCTCCTTGATGCCCTGCCCTCTGACCCCCGGGTTGACCTTGTAGGTCAGTCATACTTAACCCCTGGCTACACACTGGAATCACCTGGGGAAATTTTAAAGGTATTGCTGTCCTGGCACCACTCACAGAGGTTTGAAGTGAATTGATCTGGAGTGTGGTCTGGACATGAGGATTTTTTAGAGCTCTCCAGGTCGTCCTAATGCAGGATCAAGCTTGAGAACCGCTGGCTGTGGGATGTTTCCAGGCTTTTCTGAGACACAGCTCTCTCGTGGCCCACTGCTTAAGCCATCCCCTGTCACAGCTGCTGCAGGAACACGGCCTCTGCGCGGAAGCTCTTCTCTGTTGGGCTGTTTCCACCAGGCTTATCTTTTCAGTACAGTGTTGGACAGCACAAGGAAGCCCACTGCTAGGTAGGAAGGTGGGGTTTCCACCTAGCACACACACCATCTTTAGTTTCAGGAGCCCTCTAAGACCGCGGTTCATAAACCAAGGGAAGGGAGGCAGCCACTACACCCAGAGGCTATGCCAAATCTCATTTGAACAAGCTCCCCACGTGTTGGGTTGGGAATCACTTAGAAGCGTTTAAGAACATTCACTTAGAAGTCAGTTGTCCTGGGTTCAAATCCCAGCTCTTTCACACCCCAGGTTTGTAAGCCTGGGCAACCGAATGTCTCCAGCCTCAGTTCTTCATCTGTAAACTGGTTTTCTCTGGACGTGTAACAGATGAGCCCACACTTAGTGGCTGAAGACAGACCCATTGCCTCACAGCTCTGTAGGTGGGAAGTCCAGGCATGGTATGGCCGGCATCTCTGCTCCAGGTGTCACAAAACCAAAATTAAGAGGTCAGCAGCTACACTTTCATTGTTGAGCTCAAGGTCAACCTCCAAACTCATTCAGATTGTTGGCAAATTCAGTTCTTTGCTGCTCCAAGATTGAAGTCCCCATCATCCTTTCAGCTCCCAGCCAGGGGTCCCTCTCAGCTATTAGAGGATGTGTTCAGATTCTTACCATGTGGTCCTTCCATCTTCAAAGGCAGCAGAAGTTTCCCCACAGCGGCTTCCTCTCACACTCTGTTTTTTTTTGTTTTTTTTTTTTTTTTTTTTTTGCGATACGCGGGCCTCTCACTGTTGTGGCCTCTCCCGTTGCGGAGCACAGGCTCCGCACGCGCAGACTCAGCGGCCATGGCTCACGGGCCCAGCCGCTCCGCGGCACGTGGGATCTTCCCGGACCGGGGCACGAACCCGTGTCTCCTGCATCGGCAGGCGGATTCTCAACCACTGTGCCACCAGGGAAGCCCTCCTCTCACACTCTGTATCTCTAAATTCCTCTGTCTCTAACCTCTAGACCCAGGTTTTTTTTTTCAAACTTTTAATGTGCTCGTGTGATTAAATCTGCCCCACCCTGATATAACATATCTAATCAGGAGAATGAAATCCATCACATGCACAGTCCCAGGGATTAGGCAGGGTGGCTACGCCAGGAAACGGGGATCTTGGGGCCATCTTAGAACTCTGCCAATACCAGGGAATCATAATGGCACTTAGTTTGCAGGACTGTGGTGAGAAATAAGAAAATGCCAGCTGAGCCCCAAGCGCAGGGCTGATCATGTCGCAAGCATTCAATGTATTAGATGTTGCTTTTCTTGGCAGTCTTGTGAGTCCAAGATGTCCTGATCCCTGGCGTTCCTTTTCAGAGACAGCCTTTGCTGACCCCTCCAGCTGAAATCCACCCTCTCCCCTTATCAGAGCTGAGCTCTCCACGCACCACCCTCCAACCCCATTCCGCCACGTTCTGGCAGCATCGTTGCCCAGGAAGCACCAATGGATGGAACAACCTTTTGGAAACACATGAGGATGTTTCTGCTGGAATGCCAAGACAGCAATTCCTGCTGGTCTCATCTGAAATCAGCACAATGCTCCTTGCGAGGATTAGGTTGATAGATCAGTATCTCCCCCTGATGCCTTCAGAAGCACAATGTGAATACTGGAGCTGTCAGTGTTAATAACGCGCTACAATCCTGTCCTTTAAAAAAAAAAAAAAAAAAAAAAAGGCTTCTCAAGGCAGATAAAGAGAATCTAATTGAAAACATCATAGGCAATCTTCTCTAAGTAGCAGCTACAGCATCAATTTTTAGTAATGAAATTCTGTTTTGTTTTATACCCCTCCCCCTAAATTATTTACAGGAAAACATCAAAATGCCTGCTAGCTCCAGCCTGATGAGTTTTTCTGTATAAATCCTGTACTGGGAATCAAGGGGCTTAGATGTTATTACTCGCTTGGCAGCCAATGCTCAAAATAACCTCAGGCGGTCTCTTTCTCTCTCTGAACGTCAAGTTCTTCATCTGTGGATGAGGCAATAGAGATAAGTGATCCCTGAGGCTCCTTTAAGCTCTAGAAATAATCCCTGAATACTCCTGTCGACACCCTTCCCTCTGTGAGTGACCTGAGTGCCCGCAGCTCACAGCCCGGCCCTGCAACCGTCCTATCACAGTATCTCCCCGGGTGAGTAATGTCTCTCCAGGTGTGTGATGTCTCCCCAGGTGGACTCTCTAAGGTCCTGAAGGCCTTGGGCTGTTGTGTATTTCATTCATTTCCTCCTCAGTTATCCATTCTGTGCTGACTCTGGGTCATATATTGTGCTAGACACAGAGGATACAGTGATGAATAAGACAGTCCTCCTCCCACAAGGACGTCACTGTCCAATAAAGAACAGGCTGTAAGCATGTGCTGGCAGTACAGCTTTAGAGGCACAGGGCTCAGAGTGAAGGCTTGGAGAACAGTAAGGAAAGGAGGAAGAGGTGATACTGGGTCTTGAGGGATGGAGGGATGGTTGCAAATGCACAGGGCGGAAGAGAGCAACCCGGGCTGTCGGTATGTGGAAGTTACGAAGAATTTGGGATGGTTGAAGGATACAGCTTGAGGGTGCTGGGAAAGTGGGAGATGCTGGAGAGGCAGCAAGAGCCAGGTCTGGGATACTTCATGTCACAAGCTAAGGATCTTGGGTTGAGGCTTGCAAACATCGGGAAGCCCTTGTAAGGACTTAATGGAGGAGTCCTGGCTCCAGAGAGCACCTACCACATCGCATCCGAGGTCAGTGGTGCCCCCAAAACTCCACAGCTTATAATGTGAACAGGCCCCTGGAGTCGGGGAATTTAGCAGCTCTGCAGACGGCGGCGACAAGTGTGCCCTGGAGGGGACAAGACTGGAGCAGAGAGAAGTCAGGAGGCTGTTGCCATGGCCTGAGAGAGAGAGAATGAGTTCAGAAGCAAAGCAGAAGCAGCAGGCTGCGAGTTTCACAACCAGAGCTCCAGGCTGGACCCAGAAATGAACGCTTGATTGGAGTATCCACGTGGGTTAAAAGAGAGCAAGCATACTCCAGGTGGTGCATGCAGCAAGAAGGGGGCTAGACATGGAGCCTGCTGGCCTTTCTCTGCAGACACTGAATCCAGGTGCCGCTCCGAAAGGCCTTCTGAGCAGGTTTGGAAGTTCTCACAGGGTCTGCCGCCCTGGAGCACTCAGAGTGGAAGAGCAGACCCCCTGCATCCTGGAGCACTTTTTCTTCCACTGAACTGGCAGTGACAGGAGCTGCACGCAGGAAGCTGGGGGGAAGAAAGGGAGACTGTAGATCCAGCCAAAGGAGGGAGCCCCGCCAGTCACAGTGTGGAAGAGGGCACTGCCCAGGCACCCTCCCCCAGATCCGCTGAGCCCTGCAGCCCCTCTCACCCCGGAAGCCCTTGGTTTGGATGGAGGAAGAGCCCAATCCAAAGGGCTGGACTGATGCATGAATCAGAACCAGGCAGCCTTTGAAGTTCATTTACTCTCCAAGGATGTAAATCTAGAGGAATGTGAGGGCCTCAAAGGACAGTGTGACAACATTACCCAAAAAAATCAATCAGGAAAGCAGCCCAGAGGGCCTCATCTTTAAAGATCTCTTAAACGGATGGCATGGTGCCCATTTTCCATTATGACCCAGCTCTACACAGTAACTGAAAGGAGGCCCACGAAGCAGACAACCATAAAGCACCGACCCTTCTCTCCTGGTAATTATGTGATCAAATTATGAAGGCCTCTGAGCCAACATCTCAGCTGCGACGACGCGGTGGAAGAAGACCTGTTGATCTGTGCTGGAGGGAGAAAGAAAAGGCCCCTGGAAGTGTCTGGCTACCATCAGAAAAGGATGTGCTTCTCCCTTCTCTTCACCCCCTTGGAAAGATCAGATTCTCTTTGACTTGTAGAGTGCAGACATTTTCCCAATTTGCATTGCCGGCTGTTTTGCAAGAGTCTTAAAGAAATGAGCCTTTGGGGGGCAGGGGGTGGGGGAACACACAGGTAGCACCGCAAGCTACAGGTGCAGTTTTTTATCTTCCTGTATTCAACATTTGTGATATGGAATATGTCCTATCCTGGGGTCATTTCTTCCAAGTCCATGGATATGTTTCAATCTCTAAAACCTGTGATTGAAAGTTGAGGTCACACTTCCATTAATGCCCAAATAATGATGTGGAGCCCTACCTGTCCCTGCAGGTCTCAAGGGCTTCTTGTGCATGCCCCTTGAGGTTTTTTTGAGAGACCCGGGGTGTTAACGCTTGATGCCTGGGGAGAGTCAGTTCCGGTTCTTGTACCTGGTGTCTGCATCAGTCCTCCCCTCCCACTGCCTCTACGAGGAAGTCCTCCTTGAGAGGGCCCCAGACACCAGCTCCCGTTCTCCCAAACGCTAGGATCTGGAAGAACAACTGCCCCAAGGACCATAAGTCTCACTCTGTCATCTGGGTCCTGAAGCAGCACGGCTCACCCAGAATCTCACACAGTTCCTCATGGAATCTGGCCTCGGCTTCTGGAGAGAGTCTCTGCAATCTCACGGATAACCATGGATCAAGCCTCACCCATTGCTCTCCACCCCATACACACCCCTAAAAGGGTCCACATCTTCCTACAAGTAAGCAAGATTTTCTAATCATAAATGTGGCTCAAACCTTACTTACCACTGCAACAGTTCTCTAAAGGAGAAAATCTGGAGGAGGGCCCCTCTGCCTATGACACAGACAAAGCTTTTCAAATCAGACAGAGCAGTTTAGGTCCAGGAAGTCACTGTCTCAGGCAAATTCATTCCCAAAGAGGGTTGATGCTGTCTAGACTCCTAACCTAAAGCTACAGGTTGATGGTTTTCCTTGAGCAAAGGATCATTCGGACCCAAAACATTATTCAAGACAGCTGGAAATATTTACAATCTGGGTCTTTACAGAAAACATTTGCTCTAAGTGACTATCAGAATTCCTTCCATTATACAATTCTGGTCATGTCACTCCTCTCGTTTAAAGCCTTCAATGGTTTCCCACTTGCCACAGGATAGGATTCAAACTCGTTAGGACAGCAGAATTCCTGTTGACAGTGGAAACTGAGCTTCTACCTCTACTTCAGTAAGAAGGGTAGCAGAGAACCCCATGGGTTGCCATTGGGATGAACCCAGTAAGGAGAAGAAGCAAAGCCTCTTGGGTATCAGTCAAGTCTGGGTCCCTTGGGGACAATCAGGCACTATTGTCCAATGAAGGAGGAAGAAACAGCTTTCGATTTAAAATTCAGAAACGAGAAGCTGTCCTCTAGGTATGCCCTCTCCTCCAGAGATAACGTGTGCAAACATGCCTTTATGTTTTGAAGGTCTAGGTGGCCCCCCTGAGGCAACCAAGCTCTTTTGTTTGATAAAGAACCTGAGATGAGGAAGGAGAGTGGTTGGTGGGGGGAGGTGATGGAGGCCAGGGCTTGTTAGGGGGGCAGATCCGGCACTGCGTCGTCTGTCAGTGGCCCTGGAAGAACCAGGGGGCCTACATTTAAAGGAGAAAATAATATGTTAAGTAGCATCGGGCCCAGGGAAGAGTCAGAATCAAAGAGGAAACCCAACTCTGTGCTCATGTGCGTGGCTTGCTTTGGTGGGACCCCATGCTCCCATCAGGGTTCCTTCAGAAGCAGCTACCACCCAGTAAACTTCCTGGCCACCACCACGTGAGCCAGCATTTCAGGTGACTGCACACTTCAGAGACACTGTGCACTGATTTCCCTGGTTGCTCCTTAAGCTGGGTGCTGGGCCTTAAGCCCTGTACTTTTGGAATGTTCTAGAACATGCTGGTAAACACAGAGCTGGGAAAATGGACGCCATCATTGCATGAACGTGACATAGCAAGCCTTTTTACTACATGTTCCATTGCAACCGCAGAACCAGCCCAAACTGGCCCTATCCTGTATCTAACCAGATACTGAGTTGTTTTGGGGAGCCAACAGAGCAAAACTGTAAATCATGCAGTCGAAGCATGCACAGAAGAGACTATTTTGACCTCTACCAAGAACCAAAGTTTCTCCCCCACCATGGAAATAAAAGATGACCGGAACTTGAATGCCGGAACACTTTCAGAAGTGAAGGGTCTGTTGCCCAAGAAGATCCAGTGCTGACGCCCCCTTTACCCTACTTTACCATAAATGGCTAAGTTCCAAAGGCCTCCAACTGAAACCTGCCCTGCCAGCGCTTCTGCATACCAACTGTCCTTCCCAAACTCAAAAAGTTTGACCAAACCCCAGATTAGAGAAACAGATTTGAGCTCTACCTCCTGTCTTCTTGCTGGTTGACCTTTGCAATAAAGCCTTTTCTTTTCTCAAAAGCTGGTGACATAGTATCGTCTTCTATCCACGTCCGGCAGCAGCCCTTTGTGACACCATTGCTGCTTTACAGCCAGCTCTATTCTACCCGCTTCCCTTGCTCCAGCCAACTGTTCCTAGACAACCCCCACTCTTCCAAGCCTGCGTCCCCTCTGCTGGAAAGGTCCTTCCCCCTCGTCACTAAGTGAGATTATATTCATCCTCCAAGACCCAGCTTAGATGCCATCTCCTCTGTGGCATCTCCCCAGAAGGTTGCACGTAGCTAAGAGGGCCTACACCGCGTTCATCAACAGAAGTGAAGGTGGCAGGAGATACAGGAGGCAAAACAGTGATAGAGGGGTGGCCAGGTGAGGCAGAAGAGGATGAAACAGGACCCCAGCACAGGCACAGCCTCCTCTAAAGAAACTTTTCAAGGATTACGCTGGAGATATCACCAAAAGAACAGCATTCTGCTAACTCTTTTTCTCTGGTAGAGTCAGAAGCCACAACCTCAAATGCACTTAAATCACGGCTTCCCAAGCACTTCGGTGTTTTCACAGCGTCCCCTACCCTCTCCACACACACCGGGGCAGAACAAGCTGCTCTCCTACCTCCCCACTAAAAGAATCACTCCACCTCGGACCTAGCGTGCACCTGCCATGTCCCGACAGGCTCCACGCCCCCGTCTTTCTCTTTCTCCCATTACTTGGCTACTGTTCATTGCACCTTGACCTTTAAGCCTCGTGCCTTCTTTTTGCCTTGACTTTCCTTCCAGCTGTATAGTTTTGTTGGGTTTGTTTTTGCGGGTTTTTTTTCTTTTTCTTTCTACTCCTTGACTCAAAACGTGTGAGCATAGCTTTTTTAATTTCTTTTTTAAAATCGAGATTAAATACACGTAACACAAAACTTACTTTTTTCATCATTTTAAGGTGAACAATTCAGTGGCACTAAGTACATCCGCAGTGTTGCGCAACCATCCTTACCATCTCGTTCCAGAACTTTTTCATCACCTCAAATGGAAACCTGGTGCCCATTAAATAGTCACTCCCACTCCCCCAGACCCTGGCAACTACTGATCCACTTTCTGTCTCTATGGATTAATGTTTCATATTAATGAAATCATATCATATGTGGTCCTTTGTGATTGCTTTCTCTCAGCTGCCATAATGTTTTCAATGTTCACCCAGGCTGTAGCAGGTATCAGTACTTCATTCCTTCTTGCGGCTGAATAATATTCCATTGAATGGAGAGACCACATCTTATTTATCCACTTTTCACTTGATGGGCATTGAATTGTTTCTATTTTGGGCACGAATATTTCTGCTGTGAACATTCATGCATAGGTTTTTGTTCCAACACCTATTTTCAATCCTTTCAGGTGTATACCTAGAAGCAGAATTGCTGGGTCACACGGTAACTTTACGTTTAACTTATTGAGGAAGCACCAAACTTTTTTGTGGATAAATTATAAGTAAAGTCTTTCCCACCCAATCTATTCCAGAAGATCCCCTTTCCATAGGCTGGCTTAAGGGCAGCACCTGGATCTTGGAAAGAAAACCAAGACTTGCCCTGATTTATTGGAGGACGTCTAGAAACTTCCCCGAATCTTTCCGCCTTTGGGTGGGAAGTGTCAGATCCTAACAATTAGCCTGTGGCTCCAGATTCTCCAGAGCAGGGGCAGAGAGGGCTGGAGGGTTGCACAGCCTTTTACAAGTCAGGACATGCTTGACTTCCTCCTGAATCCTATTTGGCCAGAAATCAGTCACATGACCACAAACTACACTCCAGGAAGGAGGGAAAGTGTTCTCATCCTGCGTGTGGGGAAAGAGGAAAATGAATCAGGGTTTGGTGAAGATACCCACGTGTCTGCAGAAAGGCCTGGGGCCAGTAATGGTGTGAAATGTGCAGCGTTGTGGACAAGCGTCACGGGGGCCGCAGGGAGGGCCAGGAGATGGATTTGGGTGGGCAACGGGGTAAGAGAGTGAACGGTGGGCACTCCTCAGGACCGAGAGGCACGGGGCACGTGGTCCCACCATGCCCCAGAGCACCCCTTCTAAGACATGGCCAAGCCCAGAGTGGTTCCACAGGGTGTTAGAGCTGGAAAAAGCCAGAAATGTCATCTTATCCAATCCTGCCATTTTACAGAAGAGAAAACTGAGGCCCGGAATCGGAAAATACACGCCCACGGTCAAGGCACCAGAAACACAGCTCATTGGCCAGTCATCTTGCTGGGCAGAGTTGCATTCCCCACCCAGGAACAAATCACTGCTGTTCTCCAAAAAAGGGGGGAGACCTTCATGTACAAAGCAAGAGCTATTCCAGGCCACCTCCGCTGAAACAGAAACACACTCGTGGTGCCTGGGGGATACAAAGTGAGACCGATTACTCACTTACCATCCTCGGAAGCCAGGCGGCATTTGAAACCACACCATCTTGGGAGACCACGCTCCCCCTCTGGCTGCTTCTCTCACGTTTCTTGCCGCCATCCACTTCCGTCACTCTGACAGCCTCCCTCAGACAGAGCCCCAACTAATCCACACGGCAAAAGGCATCAAGCTCAGGAAAAAACTGACCTGATGGGTTAAAATAAAAACAAGACTAATGGAGACTTCCCTGGTGGCACAGTGGTTAAGAATCCGCCTGCCAATACAGGGCACAAGGGTTCGAGCCTTGGTCCAGGAAGATTCCCACATGCTGCAGGGCAACTAAGCCCGTGCACCACAACTACTGAGCTACTGAAGCCCGCGTGCCACAACTACTGAAGCCCGTGCGCCTAGACCCCGTGCTCTGCAACAAGAGAAGCCACCGCAATGAGAAGCCCGCACACTGCAATGAAGAGTAGCCCCTGCTCACCGCAATGAGAGAAATCCCATGCACAGCAACAAAGACCCAATGCGGCCAAAAATAGATACATTAATAAATAAATTTATATATATTTAAAAAACAAGACTAATGGAACCATAGCTGAAATCTTGCAACTATTTTAGAATAGCTCAATAATGCAAAATATCCTTCTTAATTACAAGAGGCCGTAGCATATCATGATAACAATAATGACCAAAGTAACTGTCGTTATGTAGTCAAACAATGTAAAACACCAACAGAAACAAGAAGGGCTTGATTCCAGAGTCTGCCTGACTTGCCAATTGCAAATCCCTTAAACTTCTCATTAAGTGTGATTTTTAGTTGATCTATCTTTCATCTCAGACAGTAACCTTTAATGGAGTTAATTAATGGAACATTTTTTAAATCCCCCTGTAATTTTTTTTTTTGATTACAGTTATAAAATACACCATAGTAACCTTTCCTGCTTTTGTAATTACTGGTTTGTGAAATTCCGATTATTTCCTTTTTATGAACAATCACCTTTAAAGAAAGTGTCCCTGGTCATTGTTATGTGGCTTTCAGTTTGATAACAGAAATTATAAACCACCACAGCCCAATATTACAGGCCATAAAATCCATGTCACGTAATGTTGTGTGTAATTACATCCTGCATTAAAATCACTCGTCTCTCCATTGTCAGCCTGCGTTGTGATTATCTGTTTATATGTCTGGTTCCTCCACTAGATTCTGAAATGTTCAAGGGCAGGAACCCACAATATGTAATTCATCTCTGAACCCCTTGTGTCGAGCAGAGGGTCTGCCCCACCAGATTCTTGTTTTGTGAGTTGATGGGTGGTTGGATAGGCATCAGAGTTACCATTTGAAATGCTTCACTTCTTTTGCTCACCCAAAAAGCACTTCTTCCTTCAAGCATTTTTTTCCAAGCTTAATACTGGTTTGTTTGCTTTCTTTTTCTTTCCACCCCATCTGAAGGAAATGACCCTAAATGTTAAAAATCCTCATCTCTGTATAGCAAGACCAAGGGTGGCATTTATCTTCTTCTTCACATCATTTTGTACTTTCCAAATTCTCTCCAATAAATATATAGTTCTTTTCAATCTGGACATATTTAATAAGGGGGACTTTAATCAAATACATCTAATCTTGAAGAAAAAAACATGCAGGAACACCTACAATGGGCAAAGCACATGGAATAGAGGTCAGTGCGCACCACGCTCTAGGTGGGACATTCACATAGTCAGTGTCACTCTCTATTATTACTAACTGCGTGGACCACTTAGAACCACTCATGTCAGGGCTCTGGCCCTGTCTTCTCATCTACAAGATTAGGGTGGTGGATTCCAGGATCTCTAAAGTCCCCTTCTGATCCCCAGTCTTAGGGTGTAAATAGATAATTTTCCATAAGAAGTCATCCAAATCGTGAGCAAGACATGGATAAAATTATCTGAGAAGGTCGAGGATGGTGAGACTACTTCCAGTCAGTGAATCAGAACAAGTTGGAGAAAATGATGCTAGAGCTGAGTTTGGGAGAATGAGTAGGACGCCAACATGCTTGGAGGATAGGGGAAGGGCTGTACAGCAGAAGCTCCCTGAACAGACGCAGGGGTCGGGGCGGCGGGGGGTGGGAGTGAGGGCAGAACAAGAGGGTGTTCAGTTCACAAGGGAAGAATGAACTGGCTGCAAGTAGAGAAGCCGTGGATGGAAGACAAACAAAGCAGTCTCAGGTTGAACCTTGTAATTGACGAGGAGAACCCCTCAGGAGGGCAGAGCTCAGAATAAAAGGCTGAATCTTTGCCTAAAATAAAGCCACAGCGTGGCTGAGATGATTGGGTGGCACAGGTCACAAATAGAAGCCTCTCAGCCAGCAAGATCGGGACTGATGGCTCAACATCACCAGACAGTGGCTTAGAGTATGGAATCGCAAAAAAATGACACAAGCACACCTGCAATATCCTATTTTAACTTAAAAGTGTATAAATATGCATCCACTCTTTGGGTACATCCTCACTGCTTGGAGTTCCACTTGATTTCCAAATCTCCTGTTCTATTCACTTGAAGTAGAACAAGAACTGAAGACACTTCGAAGCAACTGGGACCCAGAGTTCTTCCCCATTTGTATAATCCTTCCCCAAATTTCACAGTTGCTTTGCCTGCACTCAATTTGACAGCAGTTTATAAGCAACGTGCCTTTATTAAGTCCTTCCCAAGCACTCGACTTAATTTCCATGGAAATGACAACTCTGTTACCTTCCCACTCATACTCCATCAGTACCGCAATATTTACCGAATTTCGTAACCGCTATAACAAATCATGTTTGCATGAGCAGGTTTGGGACAAGGGTAACTGACTCTTGGTAAAGCATCCAGTTTCCCTGATTGGAGCAGCTGTGAGCCTCGGAAGGACGAGGGCATTGGTCAGCGGGTTTTACAGAGGAAAGGAAGACCACTGGTTAGCACAGCAAGACGGGTAAGTGGAGGTCAGTTAGAAGCATGGTGTGCTGGCTCTGGGTGCGGGGGCAGATGTGTGGTGTTTGCAGGTGTCTATAGTGTTAATACTCTCAGTCTGACATCCCTGAATGCAGAGATGTGTACAATCAGCTGGTGTGACCCATAAGGGGCAGCTCCAGGACACACTGGTTAAGAGCATACCTCTGGCCATGGCAATGAGAGATCTCTCCAAATGGACCATGAAGCAAGAGAAGAGGCTCTCAAGAATCTCCAGGTGAATGCCTTTCAAATGGGTTCCATTTTTTCTTAATAGCAAGGAAATAGTTCCGTAAAATAACTTTCCAGCAGTTGCATGAGGTTTCCCCTCTGCCACGTCTAGGCTTTCCCTCTTCACCATTGCTCTGCTGATACCTGCAAGCTAGTCTCCAGGTTGAAAAGCCTCCAAGTCACCTGTATCACTCATATGACCCCAAACTCAGAATAGATCCCCAGGATGGAGGAGAAAGTGAACCCCGGGCTGGACCAGAACAGGGGCAGGCTGGACCTCATCCTGATGTGCAGAGGGGGACTTTGGGAAAGAGGAGCTGGAAAGGGAGGCAATGGAATCTGCTACGGACTGAAATGTCTGTGTCACCCCAAAATGCATTTATTGAAACCTAACCCCCTAGGTGATGGTATTAGGTGGTGGTACTTGTAGGAGGTGACTAGGTCACAAGGGTGGCACCCTCGTGAATGAATTTCGTGTCCTTATTAAAAAGGACTCAGAGAGCTCCCTCACCCTTTCCACCATGTGAGGACACAGCCGGAAGACAGCCATCTATGAACCAGGAAACAGGTCCTCAACAGACACCAAATCTTCCAGCACCTCAATCTTGAACTTCCCAGCCTCGAGAACCATGAGAAACAAGTGTTTGCAATTTAAACCACACAGTATATGATATTTTTGTTACAGCAGCCTGAACACACTGAGATAGAGTCTGATGCCTGAGAAGGCAAAGGGAGTGGGGTCTCTGCTGCACAAGCTAGGAGAGCTAGGTCCCTGGGTACATCCACATCCACATCCGGTGTAGGTAGTCCCTCAGAAGCAGTGGCCATTTACTCTCTGGGATCTTCCAAAGACACATTAGACCCCTGGGTCTCATGGGGCTCTGAGAATGGACAGAGGACCGGTTTGGGGGCTTACGTCCACGGAGGTCTGTGGCCACGGCCGTGACAGTTTCGCCAGGCTGGGGTCTGCTGTAGGACAATGGCTACCTCCCAAGTTTGTGGCAGGAGACCTGCTCTGGCCCCCCAGTCATCCTCCTGCAGAGGGAGATCTCCTGAGCAAGGACTGGGGCTGGAAGTCAGGGGGTCAGGGGCTGAGTTCTACCGTTTGAACAACTTCAGCTGTGTGCCTGCCATGGGCCAGGCATCCACCTTGAAGAGACCTGGTCCCAGCCCTGCAGCCCTCAGCCTTTGCAAGCGGTGAGCAGGCAGATGGAAATTCCTCAGTGGTTTTCAACATCTCACGTGCTATATACCACCCACTACTCCATCAAAGAAGCCAGGTCTCAAATCAAGTGAAACCCAAAACCCACATTTTCCTGAGGAGGAAATTAACATGTTTACAAATATTCTGCAGTAGCTGTCATTTATGGAGCCGAGGACTCCAAAGACATGGCACTTCCGTCGGTTCTCTACAACGCAAGTGAACAAAGCAGCAATTTCATTAGTAATCAGGGATTGTTACAAACCCGGGAAGCATAAATGGTGTTATTATTACAGCAATTATTGAAAAATGCATGAGTTAAAGAGAGATTGTCACAGTCATGGAGGTCGGGACCATTCAGGATATGAGAACTCTTAGAAATGAAGACCCTGTGATGTTCCCTAGAGTCCGTTCTCCACCTGCCACCTGTGTGTGCACCTGGTTGACCACCACGGAAGACTGAATGGTCTCGAGGATGCTTCTCATCCATCTCAGCCATTTCTACAGACTCTGGTTCTCAGAGGGTCATTTCGTGTCACCTCTGAGGAAAGCCAGCTCGACCCCACTCGAGCATTTAACCAGACTTATCCCCGGCGGTGTCTCCACCCCAGTCCTTGCTCAGGAGATCTCCCTCTGCAGGAGGATGACTGGGGGCCAGAGCAGGTCTCCTGCCACAAACTTGGGAGGTAGCCATTGTCCTACAGCAGACCCCAGCCTGGCGAAACTGGCACAGCCATGGCCACAGACCTCCGTGGACGTAAGCCCCCAAACCGGTCCCCTGTCCATTCTCAGAGCCCCCATGAGACCCCGGCACTTGGAGCCCAATTCCCACCACGCACACCTTCCCTCTGGTCTCAGTTCGTTTTCTTCACGCTCTTTCCATTTTCCTAAACAAGCCCCAGAAAAAATGGGACTCTGTGTGTCCATCCTACTCAGATCTTCCTCCTGCACAAAGCATGGGGCCAGCATCTCCAGCTGCTGTGGGAGGATGGAAGACGGAAGGGCTGGGGGGCACAGGAAATACAATTTGGGGGGGAAACAGCAGTTATTACTTCCAAAGTACGATGAACACACTTTGAGATGTCACCTGGGATGGGAGTAGCTGATAAGACTCCAGAGGATATGTTCAAATTGCTGCAGCTGGGCCATAATCCACCTCTGAAGGAGGGGCCCTGGGCTGCCCTCCTTCACCCTCTGTCCTAAATAGCGCTGAGTAAATTTGGAGAGAGCCTCAGCGGGAGGGTGCGAAGTCGGTGACAGCTCCCCCAGGCCCCTGGCAGGCGACTCTTCCTCAGTCCTCAAGGAAGAACTCCAAGAAGCAAGCAAGAGCCCAACCACAGGTCCCCTTGGCTTCTGAGATGCCCCAGAGACAGGGGGAGCTTGATGCAGTGCCCTGGCTGCCTGGGGCCTAGCTCCCTGAACCCCTGTAGTCCCTCATATTCTCTCTCCCTCCCCAACTCAGTCTGTTTGAGCTGCCTTTACCACTTAGACTTCTAGGGACATTCTGTTCAGGATCCCTTGGATATTCTCTAAGAAGATGGAGGCTCTCTGCAACTCTCATCTTCTCCTTCTGAGCTCTCACCAGAATTGCTTTCCACAGTCCGTTCATGGCCATGGAGGCTTTTTCTAGCATCACTCCCACACTCTTTCAGCCTCCACCAATTACCCAGCTCCAAAGCTGCTTCCACATTTTTAAGCATTTGCTATATCAGGACCCCATGTCTCGATACCAATTTCTGCCTTAGTCTGTTCAGACTTCTATAACAAAATACCATAGTCTGGGTGGTTTATACTAAATGTCCATTGAAAGATGAATGCATAAAAAAGATGTGGTATATAGATATACAATGGAATACTATTCAGTCTTAAAAAAACAATGAAATAATGCCATTTGCAGCAAGATGGGTGGACCTAGAGAATATCATACTAAGTGAAGTAAGTCAGACAGAGAAAGACAAATATCACATGATATCACTTATGTGTGGAATCTAAGAAAAAAAAAAAGATACAGATGAACTTATGTACAGAACAGAAATAGACCCACAGACATAGAAAACAAACTAATGGTTACCAAGGGAAAAGGGGGTGGGAGGGGGGAAATTAGGAATTTGGATTAACATATACCCACTACTATGTATAAAATAGATAACCAACAAGGACCTACTGTATAGCACAGGGAACTATACTTAATATTTTGTGATAGCCTATAAGGAAAAAGAGTCTGAAAAAGAATATATATGTATGTATATGTGTGTGTGTGTGTGTGTGTGTGTGTATATATATATATATATATATATATATATATATATACACACACACATATATATATATATATATGAATCATTTTTCTCTACACCTAAAACTAACACAACATTATAAATCAACTATACTTCAATTTTAAAAAACGAATGGGTGGTTTATAAACAACAGAAATCTATTTCTCATACTTCTGGAGCCTGGAAGCACAAGACCAGGGTGGAGCATGGTCGGGTGTGGGCCCTATTCTGGGCCATAGACTTCTTGCAACCTCACACAGTGGAAGTAACTAGGCAGCTCTCTGCATCCTCTTTTATAAGGACACTAATCCCATTCACAAGAGTTCCACCCTCATGACTTAAGCCCCACCTACTAATATGATCTATCACCTTTGGGAGCTAGGATTTCAACCTATGAATTTGGGGGACACACATTCAGATTATAGCAGAGATGATAGTTTTTCCATAATGGATTTTCTCTAATCAGGTCTGGAAGCTTCCAGAAAGGTGGTGCCAGCATTGTCCCAAGGGTTTTTCTATGTGGCACTTGGGTTGAGTCCACTGGTTCCCTGAATAAGCCTGTGTTATATTATGGGTTAACGTATTATCAGGAGTCAGGCTTCCTAAAGGACATCTGCTAGTCTTTCCAGGAGGTTGAATGGGGGTTTGGGAGAACCTGGGGGCTGGAAAGGGAAGGACTTTGGGATTTGGGACAAGCCTCTTGCCAAATAAATGAGGTGACAGGTATTTAGTCTCTTAGGTTTGGGTCATGGATTATTCTCAGACACCCTTAAGGTGGCTTTTCCTAGATCTCATTTAAAAAGTACAGGTGGGAAAGACAGATAAAATAATAGAAGAGAACCGGTGTGTTCTAGAGAGAAAAAATATAAATGGTGAAAACCTGTCAGTTATAATAATAACTAGTAGTAGAACCTGTTTGTCATCCACTAATTTGGCAAAGATTAAAAATGTATAAATGCCTGAGAATTCCCTGGCAGTCCAGTGGTTAGGACCTGGCGCTTTAACTACCTGGGGCCTGGATTCGATCCCTTGTAGGGGAACTAAGATCCTGCAAGCCTCATGGCATGGCCAAAAAAAAAAAAAATGTATAAATGCCTAATGCAGAAGAGAATGCAATGATATAGGTGTCTTATCTACCACTTATTGTGGTCTAAATAAGTATGGGAGGCAGAATAATGCCCTCCCACAGAGGGTCCATTTCCTAATCTCAGAGCCTGAGGATATGTTAAGGTACACGGCATGAGTGAATCAAGGTCGAAGAGGGAATTCGGTTGCTAATAAACTGACCTTAAAATAAGGTTATCCTGGATTACTTGGGCGGGCTCAATATACCCACAAGGGCCCTTAGATGTAGAAGAGGGAGGCAGAAGACAAGGTCAGAGTGATGACATGGGACAAGGACTCAACCCACCATTTGCTGGTTTTGATGATGGAGGAAGCAGCTAAGAGCCAAGGGATGCAGGTGGCAACCAAAAGCTGCAAAGGGCGAGGAAATGGATTCTCCCCTGAACCTTCTGGGAAGAATACAGCCCTGTTGACACCTTGATTTTAGCCCATTGAGGCCCATTTTGGACTTGTCACCCTCCGACTGAACTGTAAAATGGGCATCGTGTTGTTTTAAGCCACGTTTTGTGGTAATTTATTATAAGAGCAACAGGAAATTGATGCAACTAGTATAATTTTCATTACACTGTACTACTTTGAAAGCATGCTTTGAAAGTCTGAAAATGTTTATGTTATTTGACCGGCAAGTCCATCATTAAACTATTTCGAGGGATGGTACCTGTGCTCAAAGATGTTCATTATAGTACTAGTAATAATAGCAAATAATGGAAACAACCTAAATGTCCAACAATATGGGACTTGTTAAGTACATTAATACGTTCTTGTGATGCAATGTCATACAACCTAAAAAAATAGTTGAGGTAGGGAAAAACTTACTCAAGGTAAAATAAGGAAAGCAGGACCCCCAATTTTATATAAAATATGATATTCGTTTCATAAAAATACATCAGTGTACACATATGATATAGCAAAATGCCAAAACTAGTTATCTCTGGGCACCAAGACTATGGGTTAAATTTCTTTTGTTTCTTGTAATGTTTCTATTTTCTGAATGATCTATAACAAATATGTCTTATTTTTCTAATCATGAAGAAATTTTAAATACAACTCCACAAAACAAAACAAGACAAAGCAAAAATCTCCAGGGTGCCTAACAAGGATATTTTACAAAAAAAAAAAAAAAAAAAATACAAGAAGTAATAGAGTTCCTCGTGTATCTGTGAATGGAGGTGGTTTTGTGTCCTAATGAAAACAGTATCTTAGAATCCTGGAATCTCGGAGTCAAAAGGGCTCTATGAATACCCTACTCCACACCCAACTCCAGTGTGAATCTCCTCTTTGTGAGACAAAAGATAAATTAGATTTTACCATGAGTAGTACTGGGGATGAGAAGCTCTGTGCCTTACCCTTCAGGGCCACCAAGGGCCTGTGGTCTGGATGTTGAGTACGTGCATTGACCTGTGGAGAGAAGATAAGAGGAGCCATCTTCATTTTCTGGACTGTGAGGTCTCTGAGGCAGGAAGCACGTCTATTCTATCCCCAGATGTGTCAAACACATAACAGGTGCTCCATAAATATTTCCTGTGGAATGAGTCAAGTTAAAGGGACTGTGGCTGGTTCAGAGCAGGAACAGGGTTCACAGTGACCATGCAGGGATGCCCCCCAAGTAGGTGGCCAGCCCTGCACTCCACAGCATCCAAGGGACATCGCAATCTATGGCTCACATCCTAGTATATATGGGAACAGGCCCCAGGAAACTGGTCTTGTAGGATCAAATGCGGTGGAAGCCCCCTTAGTTCCTTGGAGTAGGAGACAAAAGTGTCTTCATTTCTACCTCCTTGCCCGGGTTGGGACCAACTCAAAGTCAGGTCTCCATGACAGTGACTGGGCTGATGGGAGGCAGGCAAAGCTGGTCACAGGAATATGCTGAAGTCTTATTTGCATGGGGTCAACACAAGGAAGTTCTTGTCTGATGTACTTATGAGAGTGAAAGTAGCGTTGGCATCAAAATTCCGGGCTCAAGCTCTGGCTTCGCAGGCCTCTGACCTCTCTCTACCTCCTGCCTCTTCTTTCTAGAGTTTGGGCTCATTCTTCTGCTACGTATGGGCTCCTTCCATGCTGTGGGGAAGATGACTCCTGGCTGCCAGAGTCACACCCTTCCAACCTCATGATCCCAAAGGCTAAAGGCAGTCCTTCCAACTATATGCAGCAGAAAAATCCTGGGAAGGAGCTCTGACTGAGCCAACTAGAACCATGGCCAGAAGGATGGAGCCCTCCAAACAGCCAGACCTTGTCAAGAACCCACACTTCAGCAGAGGACGGAATCGCGGCTCTGCGATCGACAGCCTCTCCACAGCCATTTGGAATTCGGGGTGGGGAGGGTGAGAGGAAGTTTCTGGAAGGAAAGAGGATGCCCGGCAGTCCTAAACAGCAAAATATCTTTGACAACAAATCCTAACTGCTCTTCCGGACTATGCCCACCTCCCCTGCCACTGCACCAGCTCCCCCTATTTTGTACATGAATCATCTCTGTCTCCTGCAGATTCCATCCTTTCTGTTTCAGTCATGGGCCTGTTAATTAGGCCTGTTCCTCACCGTGCTTCGGTGCCTTTGGTTCTGTGACACGGGGCTGCGGGGAAAAGCAGCTAAAGAGGACTAATTAAGACTCGGAGAGCTTTCAATAAGGTACATGGAAATGAACAAATTAACTGACGATGCCAAAAAGGCAATATTGCCCCAGTGGGGATTCCGCATATGGAGGTAACATTAAGGAGTGCAATAGTCATTGAGAGCAAACTACGAATTATGAGTGATATTCAGTCCCATTACCCCCAAGGTGCCGTATGTAATAGCAGGAAAATGTCATTAGATGTTAGGAGACAAAACAAACAGGTTAAGAAAGCCCTAGCGGGTTATTCCCTGGTGGCGCAGTGGTTGAGAGTCCGCCTGCCGATGCAGAGGACGCGGGTTCGTGTCCCGGTCCGGGAAGATCCCACGTGCCGCGGAGCGGCTGGGCCCGTGAGCCATGGCCGCTGAGCCTGCGCGTCCGGACCCTGTGCTCCGCAACGGGAGAGGCCACAACAGTGAGAGGCCCGCATACCGCAAAAAAAAAAAAAAGAAAAAGAAAAAAAAAGAAAGCCCTAGTGGGGGAAGCAGAGCGAAGGAAACAGGGGGACGCCTAGTTGGGGACGTTTTGCTTGCAGTAGGCGACAAGTCCCAGGCAAAAAAATGGTCTCTTGTTGTCGACCAGTCTTTGCAAATATGTGACTTTCTGCTTTGGCGAAAGAAGACTCCTTTTTCCTCTGTTAGCTTGGATGATACTGAGGAAGGCAACTCGACACATTCACGTAGGATCCAATGACATCCCTTTGGGGTACCTTTCAGACAGTGGCATCAAATGCGATTCCAAGACCATCAGCATAAACCTCATCTGGGAATTTCTTAAAAATGTAAATTCTCAAAACCCACTCCAAACCTACCCTGGTGTGGGGGGCCCAGCAACTTCTATTTTAACCAGGCTTCCAGTCCAGGGGGACTTTGATGCGAGGCTCAAGTTTGAGAACCACTGGTCTTGGAATTAGGAGCCTGGGGGTCTGTTCTAAGCTGTGTGAATTACAAGTGGATTTGACCATTTAACCCCTTTGATGCTTCCAATGGCAAATATAATTGCCTTTACCCTGCCTCCCTCACCAGGTTTTCATAAGAAGCCAGTGGGATAACTGATATCATGGAAAACAGTGGAGAATGACACAAATATGATAAATTATCCTGATTATTTCAGATACAGTTGGTCCAACTAAATGGAGGTTCCAGATTCAGAGAGGCAGGGGCAGATGGCACAAAGATGAATAAAGGATATGATACGAAACCCAGGTTTCTGGAAAACATTATAATTTTTACTTCCCAAACAAAGGGTCTTACAAAAGGTTTGCAGGCTCTCAAACACCTTCCCCTAGACAGTTTTCTGCTGAGTTAAGTGTTTTCTGATGAGTTATCAGAAGTATCTGGTTCTCATTTCCCTTTAAATTCATAGGAGCATAAAGATGAAAAAGAACTGGGGCCAGAGACAAGTGCTTTGCCAAAGCTCTCCCGCCATCCATAGTTGAGATGGTTCCAGGTTCTCAGCCCTAGGACATGTTGTTGGGCTGTTCATCCAGGCAAAGGCCAAGTCTTCTGGGAACCAACCAACTGGAAGGTGGGACCATCCAAGATGGCAGCCCTGGACTCCCAGAGCAAGAGAGGTGGGGCCTTGGCAGATATAAGCTATGTACTCCCTCCCCACCCCAGATAAGGGACTCTGATGAAAGAGGGGAAATGAATATTTAAAACATCTTCGAAGGGGAAAGGGAGACCCAAAAGTAGACGCACAGCTTGGTGGTGGGAGGGGATGAGGCATGGACAGAATATCACTTTCTTTGGATACTGAATTGTAAGCTTCAGAGGTTTCTTAGCTAAATCTCTCATCACAGGATGTTAGAGCCTGGATACCTCCAAACCCCACTATCTCACAGGTGGCTGTGTTAGCTTTCTGAGCACAGGGAGGTGGGCGGCAGTGTCCCTGAGCTGTCGCCCATCTGAAGATGCCTCTTTTGGGACTTCACACAGAAGCAACATCATGTACCACGACTCCTCTTTCCTTCAGAACTCTGGCTTCATTTGTCCACCTTGTCTCCTATTTAATGCTGCAGAAGGTAAGTCTGACTTTGACCCTTTGTCATGAGCTTCCTCTCTTGGAGTCCGCGTGGGTGATTATTTCTTTGTCCTTGGAGTTCAAGAACTTCACCCGGCTATTTTCTAGGTGTTGATCTGTTTTTATTCCTTTCACCTGGGGCCTGGTGGGTACTTGTGATCTGCAGATGTAGGTTTTTCTCAGACCTTTTTCATCCTGTTATTTCCTTGAATGCCACTCCTATTCTTTGTGAGCTGAATCTCTCTTCCAGTGACATGGATTTTCAAAATGCTGAGGCTCTGTTGTCTGTTCCCTAGAGCTGTCCGCAGCTCTCCAAGTTCTTATTTCTGGTCACTTTGCCCTTTTCTAAACAGTCTGCTCAAGATGACATCCATTCAGGGGCCTCTAAATGGAGGGTTCATTCAAATAGGTCAGTATTTGACTTATTTCCTCCCCTCCAGCTCTGGTAGATTGACTTTTCCTCCGTATATTTTTGCCAAAGGTAAATTCCACCCACCTGCCACTGAAACAAGAGGAGAGGTATTACTTTGGGCCCCAAGTACAGACTGTTTCAAGAGCAAGGCACGAATCAGCCATAGGCGGGCCAACTGTCAGAGACTCCAGGAACAGCCCGGGTCCTAGCTCTCTTGCATATTCATTGTACATCTGGCATCTGATCTCCAAAAGCACAGCCAGGAAAAAAGTCAGAAGCTGGTTCTCTGCGGGAGAAATATCACCCAGATGCCCCATTTCTGACGCTGGCAATTACAATCAGCTTCTTTATGGGGGTTGTGATCGGGAAGGCCCTAAGCACTTACTCATTGGCCATCCAACTAAGTGATACAATCTCTCCTCCAATTATTTGCAAGCAAGAGATGAATGAAAAGTCAGCTCTGGCTGGATTTTAGATTGACCTTCTAATGACGGGAATTAGAGTCGTTCCATGGAGTTGAAATTATGTCTATCATCCCAAGGATAGGAGAGATTCAGGGGAAAATACATCCTTAATTTTTATGATTTTCTGAGAAATCCCACAATTGTCTGTTTAAGACTTTTCTCAAGTGTTCCCTGGTTATGTAGTTCCAATGATTCGGTAGCTGTCTCACCCAATGCCCTCAACATAGCAAATGCCAGGCTTTATATGTGGCATTGGTTGTAAGCTTCTGGAATTTAAATGATTTTTAACTGTCCTCTATCTATAAAGGCATCTCATACCCTCTTTGGGGAAGGATATGGTGTAAATTATAAGGATTTCTGCAACCTAAAAGGCCTTGGTTTCACAAGCTCATTGATACAAGCATCCTCACGCTTAAATCTTAGTTCTTAAATCTTTAATGGAGTTGAGTTCTCACCTCCTCATGTGGAAAATCTAGTCTCTTAGTGAACTTATCCAGGTGAGTTAACCTGTGCTCTCCTAAAAGGCAGAGCCAGAGGCAAGGGCTTATGTCCAGGTATTTTATTTTGAAAAGTAATCCCGAAGAACAGGAGTATAATATGGAGAGACTGAACCTGGAGGGAGCAAAGCTGATCCATGGCTGTGAGATTAAGCTGGTTAACCATTGAACTGCAAGAAACCGGAGCTCTGACCTCCAAAGCACAGCCAGGTAGAATGCACCTCAGAATTGTTTTTCCTAGGATGGAAAATGGTAGTATTTATGGGCCAGCTCTTATCCCACAATGGTCGTTTCCATTGACCTCACGCTTCCAGGATTGCCCAGGTGCATGTGTCAGGATGCTTGCATGGCTCCTGCAGGCATCCCAAGTGAGGGAAATGTCAGGGAAGACGGCAAGAGACACCTGGTACAGCGGAGGAGAGGTTCTGCCAAGTTACACCTGCGGCAGCTGGTTACCACAGCAACAGTCAAGCCAAACTACAGGCTGAGAGGATGTGAAGTTGAACACAAGATGCATCCTCTGCAGTGGGCACTGGCAAGGAGTGGGTCTTCCATGTGTCTTTTCAATGTTTACTATTGCAACCAGGAGAACCCGTGCTAATAGGCACTGGTTACAGAAGAGGACCCACCACCCTGTGCACTGGGAAAGAGATGGAGATTTGGTAGAGACAGAGGTAGAGATAGAGAAGGAAGGTACCCTAGTTAAAAAAAATTAGATGAATGGAACATTTGCTAAGTAAATATAAACTTAATATAAATATAAAAGTACTCTTTGGGAACTTTTACACATACAAACACTTTTAACTCTCACTGAAAACACAGGAAGTAGGTATTATCTTCATCCCATAGATTATGAAGGTGAGTTTCAGAGAAGTAATACTCCCAGGATTATGCTGAATCCAAGTCAAGGTTTGGATTCAGGAACAACGTCTGATGCAAAAACAACGGCATCGTATATCACCCAGGATGATAAAATCTATCAACTCCATTATTTTAACCAACAAACTGACTTGAACATTTTTTCTTGGTTGGTTGGTTTTAAGTTTTGTGAAAGCTTCAGGCTTTCTTTCCAATTGGCTGGTGATTAATGTGGTGCTGCCAATATGAAAATGAAAATATAAACATGGCAGGGATGGCTTTTGGTAATATGCGTGCTAAGCTGATACAAGCCAGTCCCATCCTTGCCAAACAAACAGAAATTTTGCATGCAATATCATGACAAAATACGTAATGCAGAGGTGGGTTCAAAACTAAGAAATTGAAATCCTCAACTGCCAAAAACATTGAGAAAAATTAAAAATAGAATAGAAAACCAAGGACTCTATAGGGAACCACTGGTTTCTTCCCCAGAGTATAGGTCCCAGTGGCTTGGGTTCTAATTCCTACAAGGGGACTGAGACTAGGTGTTCAGGGCTGAGAAAAGTGGGGAGTCAAAACTGTACTATGTGTATGAAGTCCAGAGATTCAAAAAACTGCCTCATCCTTAAAGAGGATATAGATGAATTCCATCTACCTTCCTAAGGAGGCTAAAGGAAGTTTACTGTCTATCAAATCATTTGGCAAGAAAGTTACCTATATAATATCCAAACTTCAGGCAAGTTCCTCTTAAAGGCATAAAGTTAAATTACATTATTTGAAATATAGAGGAACTACAAACCAAATATTTAACATAAAAACCTTTGCAGGTCAGTGGACCCCCTAAATAGTATCAATAGAAAGAAATATATAACTGCTCCAAAGGGATAAATTTATAACCAAGAGCATGAAGACTTCCCACAGAAATAAAATCATCCCAGATTGATATAAATTCACAATACAGAATTGCCAAAATATGAGAAAATGAACTACACTGAGGAAGAGTGAGCAGGTCTGTATTTAGAGAGATTTGGCTCCCAAGAACTGCATATAATGGGAGAAGAAAGAAGATGTGAAATAGGTATATTTAAAATGACCAGAGAGTTAACAGTTTAAGAAGAAAGTAAAATGAAGAATAGATCAGTGTGAACAGGAAGAGGCAGATTTGGAAAGGAGCTAACAGACCTTCTAGAAATGAAAAGAAAAAATCATAAACACTTAAAACTTATGTGGTTGGTTAAACATAGGATCAGAAAAAGAAAGTAGCATTAATTGGTCAACTGGAAGATAGATTTGGGGAAATCACCAGAAGGCACCTATGAAATAGAGATGGAAAATATAATAATTTTATAATATTTTATAATACTTATCTATAACTATTTTGTATATAATTATTTTTAGAATATTTATTTATAATCATTTTATATAAAATTATTATATATGTATAGATAATTATATACTAATATATAATAATTGTATTATATTTTATTAATTTTGAGGGCAAATAACTGTTGGCCTAGAATTCTACATCCAAATGAACTATTTTTAAGACTAAAGGGGAAAAAGAATAGGGGGAGGAGTCAAGATGGCGGTGTAGGAAGATGCAAAGTTAGCATCTCCCCACAACTAGAGTGCCTGCCGGCCGCTGGTGGGGGACTCTGACCCCCAAGGAGACGGAAGGAACCCCAAAGTGAACTTGTAGGATGTAGAGGGACTGAGGGGGGAGGAGAAGTGGAGGCCAGACAAGATCAGTGCTCCTGAGGCCAGGGAGATCAGGAGAGGCAGGCAGGAGGCACCCTCTGGGAGGAGCGGGAGAGGAACTGAGGGCGATTGCCCTGCCCACTCGGGCCTAAGGAGTCTGCTGAGTTCCCAGGACGACCCCCTGTTCTCCAAGCCCCCTCCAGGCTACACGGGTCCTTGTGGGCATAGGAGGGAGGCTGGGGAGATCAGAAGAGGCAGGCAGGAGGGGCCTTCCCAGACCCTAGACCTGAGGAGCAGGAGAGGAGAGGAGGGCATTTGCCCCACCCACTCGAGCCCAGAAAGCCAGCTAGGCTCTGAGGTGAGGTCCCCTGCCCTCTGAGACTGGGGTAGGGGGCACGCCTGGGCCCCTTCTGCTCCTTGAGCCCAAGACCCAGCCCCCACAGCCCCCAGGGCCTTATCCAGCCCTGTGGGTCCTGAGCATTGGCCCTGCCCACCACCAAAACCTTGCCCTTGCTTAGGTCCCATTCTCCACAGCCAAGCCCTTTCCCCACAACACTTTTTAATTTTTCTTTCCCTCCTCCTCTTTTTTACTGTTGTGGTACTGATGTACCTTCTGGTTGTTGATTTATCTATATTTTTATTTATACATTCTTTCTAACATATCTGTTAGTTTCATAGTCTAATTTTATATTTTACTTTGTTATTTTTCTTTCTTTCTTTATTTTTTGCCACCCCACGTGGCTTGCAGGATCTTGATTCACATGCCCGGGGTCAGGGGGAGGCTCCTGCAGTGGGAGCTCTGAGTCCAAACCACTGGACTAACAGAGAACCTCAGACCCCAGGGAATATTCATCGGAGTGAGGTCTCACAGAGTTCCTCATCTCAGCACCAAGACCCAGCTCTACCCAATAGCCTACAAACTCCAGTGTTGGAAGCCTCAGGCCAAACAACCAGTAAAACAAGAACACAATCCCACTCATTAAAAAAAAAAAAAAATGTGATGGCAAAAAAATACGTCACAGATGAAGGAGCAACATAAAAACCTACAAGACCAAATAAATGAAGAGGAAATAGGCAATCTACCTGAAAAAGAATTCACAGTAATGATAGTAAAGATGATCCAGAATCACAGAAATAGAATGGAAGCACGGACTGAGAAAATACAATTCATGTTTAACAAAGATTTAGAAGAACTAAAGAACAAACAAACAGAGATGAACAGCACAATAACTGAAATGAAAAATACACTAGAAGGAATCAATAACAGAATAACAGAGGCAGAAGAACGAATACATGAGCTGGAAGACAAAATAGTGGAAATAACTGCTGAGGAGCAGAATAAAGAAAAAACAATGAAAAGAATTGAAGACAATCTCAGAGACCTCTGGGACAACACTAAACACACCAACAATCGAATTATATGGGTCCCAGAAGAAGAAGAGAAAAAGAGAGTCTGAGAAAATATTTGAAGAGATTATAGTGGAAAACTTCCCTAATATGGGAAAGGAAATAGTCACCCAAGTCCAGGAAGCACAGAGAGTCCCAAACGGGATAAACCCTAGGAAAAACACACCAAGACACATATAATCAAACTAACAAAAATTAAAGTCAAAGAAAAAATATTAAAAGCAGCAAGGGAAAAACTAAAAATAACATACAAAGGAATCCCCATAAGGTTATCAGCTAATTTTTCAGTGGAAACTCTGCAGGCCAGAAGGGAGTGGCAGGATACTCTTAAAGTGATGAAAGAGAAAAACCTATATCCAAGATTACTCTATCCAGCAAGGATCTCATTCAGATTCGATGGAGACATCAAAAGCTTTTCAGACAAACAAAAGCTAAGAGAATTCAGCACCACCAAACCAGCTTTACAACAAATGCTAAAGAAACTTCTCTAAGCAGGAAACACAAGAGAAGAAAAAGACCCACAAAAACAAACCCAAAACAATTAAGAAAATGGTAATAGGAACATATATATCAATAATAACCTTGAATGTAAATGGATTAAATGCCCCAACCAAAAGACACAGACTGGCTGAATGGATACAAAACCAAGACCCATATATATGCTGTCTACAAGAGACCCACTTCAGACCTAGGGACACATACAGACTGAAAGTGAAGGGATAGAAAAAGATATTCCATGCACATGGAAATCAAAAGAAAGCTGGAGTAGCAATACTCATATCAGATAAGATAGAGTTTAAAATAAAGACTGTTACAAGAGATAAGGAGGGACATACATAATGATCAAAGGATCAATCCAAGAAGAAGATATAACAATTATAAATGTTTATGCACCCAACATAGGAGCACCCCAGTACATAAGGCAAATGCTAACAACCATGAAAGGAGAAATCGACAGTAACACAATAATAGTAGGGGACTTTAAGACGCCACTTACACCAGTGGACAGATCATCCAAACATAAAATAAATAAGGAAATACAAGCTTTAAATGACACACTAGACCAGATAGATCTAACTGATATTTATAGAACATCCCCCCACAAAGTGGCAGAATACACTTTCTTCTCAAGTGCACATGGAACATTCTCCAGGATAGATCACATCTTGGGTCACAAATCAAGTCTCGGAAAATTTAAGAAAAGTGAAATCGTATCAAGCATTTTTCTGACCACAACACTATGAGATTGGAAATCACTTACAGGAAAAAAAACTGTAAAAAACACAAATATGTGGAGGCCAAACAGTGGGCTACTAAATAACCAAGTGATCACTGAAGAAATCAAAGAAGAAATTAAAAAATACATAGAAACAAATGACAATAAAAACACAATGACCCAAAACCTATGGGATGCAGCAAAAGCAGTTCTAAGAGGGAAGTTTATAGCAATTCAATCTCACCTCAAGAAACAAGAAAAATCTCAAATAACCAATTGAACCCTACACTTAAAATAACTAGAGAAAGAAGAAAAAAGAAAACACAAAATCAATAGAAGGAAAGAAATCATAAAAATCAGAGCAGAAATAAATTAAATAGAAACAAAGAAAATGATAGCAAAGATCAATAAAACTATAAGCTGGTTCTTTGAGAAGATAAACAAAATTGGTAAACACTTAGCCAAACTCATCAAGAAAAAAAGGGAGAGGATGCAAATCAATGAAATTAGAAATGAAAAAGGAGAAATCACAACTGACACTGCAGAAATACAAAGGATTATAAGAGACTACTACAAACAACTATTTGTCAATATAATGGACAACCATGAAGAAATGAAAAAATTCTTGGAAAGGTACAATTTTCCAAGACTGAACCAAGAAGAATTAGAAAATATAAACAGACCTATCACAAGTAATGAAATTGAAACCATAATTAAAAATCTTCCAACAAACAAATGTCCAAGATCAGATGGCTTCACAGGCGAATTCTATCAAACATTTAGAGAAGAGCTAATGCCAATCCTTCTCAGACTCTTCCAAAAAATTGCAGAGGGAGAAACACCCCCAAACTCATTCTATGAAGCCACCATCACCCTGATACCAAAACCAGACAAAGATATCACAAAAAAAGAAAATTATAGAGCAATATCACTGATAAACATAGATGCAAAAATCCTGAACAAAATACTAGCAAACAGAATCCAACAGCACATTAAAAGGATCATACACCATGATCAAGTGGGATTTATCCCAGGGATGCAAGGATTCTCCAATATATGCAAATTAATCAGTGTGATACACCACATTAACAAATTAAGGAATAAAAAACATATGATTATCTCAATAGATGCAGAAAAAGCTTTTGACAAAATTCAACACCCACTTATGATAAAAACTCTCCAGAAAATGGGCATAGAGGGAACTACCTCAACATAATAAATGCCACATATGACAAACCCACAGCCAGCATCATACTCAATCGTGAAAAACTGAAAGCATTTCCACAAGGATCAGGAACAAGACAAGGATGTCCACTCTCGCCACTCTTATTCAACATAGTTTTGGAAGTCCTAGCCACAGAAATCAGAGAAGAAAAAGAAATAAAATGAATACAAATTGGAAAAGAAGAAGTAAAACTGTAACTCTGCCAATGACATTATACTACACATAGAAAATCCTAAAGATGCCACCAGAAAACTACTAGAACTAATCAATGAATTTGGTAAGGTTGCAGGATACAAAATTAATGCACAGAAATCTCTGACATTCCTATACACTAACAACAAAAAATCAGAAAGAGAAATTAAGGAAACAATCCCATTTACCATTGCAATAAAAAGAATAAAATACCTAGGAATAAACCTGCCTAAGGAGGCGAAAGACTTGTACTCAGAAAACTATAAGACACTGATGAAAGAAATCAAAGATGACATAAACAGATGGAGAAATATACTATGTTCTTGGATTGGAAGAATCAATATTGTGAAAATGACTATACTATGCAAAGCGATCTACAGATTCAATGCAATCCCTATCAAACTACCAATAGCATTCTTCACAGAACTAGAACAAAAAAATCTTACAATTTGCATGGAAACACAGAAGACCCCGAACAGCCAAAGCAATCTTGAGAAAGAAAAATGGAGTTGGAGGAATCAGGTTCCCCAACTTCAAACTATACCACAAAGCTACAGTAATCAAGGTAGTATGGTACTGGCACAAAAACAGAAATATAGATCAATGGTACAGGATAGAATGCCCAGAGATAAACCCATACACATATGGGCATCTAATTTATGACAAAGGAGGCAAGAACATAAAATGGAGAAAAGACAGCCTCTTCAATAAGTGGTGCTGGGAAAACTGGACAGCTACATGTAAAAGAACGCAATTATAACACTAACTAACACCATCCACAAAAATAAACTCTAAATGGATTAAAGACTTAAATGTAAGACAAGGCACTATAAAACTCTTAGAGGAAAACATAGGAAAAACACTCTTTGACATAAACCACAGCAAGATCTTTTTTGACCCACCTCCTAGAGTAACAGAAGTAAAAACAAAAATAAACAAATGGGACTTAATTAAACTTAAAAGCTTTTGCACAGCAAAGGAAACCATAAACAAGACAAAAAGACAACCCTCAGAATGGGAGAAAATATTTGCAAATGAAACAACAGACAAAGTATTAATCTCCAAAATATACAAACAGCTCATGGAGCTCAATATCAAAAAAACAATCCAGTTAAAAAATGGGCAGATGACCTAAATAGACATTTCATCAAGGAAGACATACAGTTGGCCAAGAGGCACATGAAAAGATTCTCAACATTACTAATTATTAGAGAAATGCAAATCAAAACTGCAATGTGGTATCACCTCACGCTGGTCAGAATGGCCATTATCAAAAAAGCTTGAAACTGTAAATGATGGAAAGGGTGTGGTGAAAAGGGAACCCTCCTTGGGAATATAAATTGATACAACCACTATGGAGAACAGTACGGAGGTTCCTTAAAAAACTAAAAATAGAATTACCGTATGACCCAGCAATCCCACTACTGGGCATATACCTGGAGAAAACCATAATTCAAAAAGAGACATGCACCACAATGTTCATTGAAGCACTATTTACAATAGCCAGGACATGGAACCAACCTAAATGTCCATTAACAGATGAATGGATAAAGAAGATGTGGCACATATATACAATGGAATATTACTCAGCCATAAAAGGAAATGAAATTGAGTTGTTTGTAGTGAGGTGGATGGACCTAGAGTCTGTCATACAGAGTGAAGCAAGTCAGGAAGAGAAAAACAAATACCGCATGCTAATGCATATATATGGAACAACAACAAAAATGGTTCTGATAAACCTAGTTGCAGGGCAGGAATAAAGAGGTAGACATAGAAAATGGACTTGATGACATGGGGTGGGAGGACGAAGATGGGGCGAAGTGAGAGTAGCATTGACATATATACACTACCAAATGTAAAATAGTTGGCTGGTGGGAAGCAGCCGCATAGCACAGGGAGATCAGCTCGGTGCTTTGCAATGACCTAGAGGAGTGGGACAGGGAGGGTGGGAAGGAGGCTCAAGAGGGAGGGGATTGGGGGACTTGTGTATGCATATGGTTGATTCGCTTTGTTGTGCAACAGAAACTAACATGGTATTGTGAAGCAATTATACTCCAACAAAGATCTATTTTAAAAAGTAAAAAATAAAAATAAATTAAAAAAAATTTTTTTAAAGACTAAAGGGAACAGAAAACATCTGCAGATAAAATCAGGAAAATATTTTCATTCACATGACCTCTTCAAATGAACTACTAAAAAAGTACTTTAGTAAAGATGCAATTGATCCAGAAGGAAGGTATGAGATACAAGAAATAATAGCAAGCCCCTTCACCAAAAAAAGGTAGACATGTTGATGTCTAATAAGCTTTTACAGTAAAAAATAATAATAATAAAATTTTTAATGGGGAAGGGTTAAGGCAGTGTGGAACGAAAATAATTGATAAAAAAGTAAGGCTGAGGGAGATTGGAGTTAAAGCGTTTTAAATATGTTGTACTTTTCAAAAGTAAAACAAAAATAATTATTAACCTTAAACTTTATCAGATATGCATGTTAAACTTTTTGGAGTAACTGCTTACAGATCAGATAAATAGTACCATTTCCATAGTAATAGTGGGATAGACATTTATAGATGCCTGTTAAACTGAGGTCAGATCCAGGAAGATAAATGTGGAGTCAGTTTTTAAGCCAGTGAAGGGATGTGATCAGACAGGTTGTAAGGAAGTGTGGACAGAAAAGAGATCTGAAAAGGGAGCCCTTGAGTCTCTGAAACAGGAAGCGGTTGGGCAAAGGAGTCCAGTCTTGCAGTGGAAGCCAGGAGCCGGTGAGGTATGGGATACCAGGAGAGTACTGCTGTCCTGGAATCCAAGGGAGGAGAAAGTTCCAAGAGGGAGGCAGTGACACACTGTGTCACATGTTCCTGACGGGTCAAGAAAGGGCAGATGAACCACTTTGCAAAGCAGAAATAGAGACACAGATGTAGAGAACAAACGTATGGACAGCAAGGGGGGAAAATGGGGGGTAGTGGTGGAATGAGCTGGGAGATTGGGATTGACATATATACACTAATATGTATAAAATAGATAACTAATAAGAAACTGATGTATAAAAAATAAATAAATAAAATAAAATTCGAAGAATAAAAAAGAAAGGGCATCATGGGAATTGGCCAATAGATTTGGTGTTGTAGAGATGCTGGTCAAGATATTGAAATGTTTAAAAAGTATTTACTGGAACACAAAATATTGATGCATAAATAGGCAAATGGAGATCTCAAGAACACACCTATGCCTGAAATTGATCTTGATAAATCACACTGTTTGCATTAAAAAACAACAAAGGGAAGAACTATTCCCATGAATGGTGCCAGGACAATTGGCTACCCATATGAAATTTTTTAAATAAAAATAAATAAATAAATAACTCTAAGTCTTTAGGTGGGAAAAAATTTCTTAGTTAGTCCCCAAAAGCAAAATCACAACAGAAATCTTTGAACAATTTGACCTCATTAATGTTTCAAACTTCCTTCCAAGACACCATAAACAAAGTAGAAAGTTAACTAGCAAAGCAGAAGATGTTAGCGAACTATATACAAGAGATTGCCCTCAAGATTATATAAATGATTTCCCAAAATAAATAGGAAAATGTAAATAACAATAGAAAGAGCGGCAAAAATATGTGTGTACGGATAATTCACAAAAGAGAAAAAAACATATGGTCCATAAATATGAAAAAATAAAAACGTTTGGACCTGCTAATAATCAGGGAAATGCAAATGAAAACATTAATAGGATATGACTTCATACCCAGCAAGCTGACAAAAATTAAAGTATGACAGTGAAGAAACAGGAACTACGATAACCTCTGCTAGGAATGTTAACCCATACAGCCACTTTGGCAACGTCCATTAATGTGAAGATTTGCAATCCATACAATGCAACTCACCATTCCTAAGGGTATTGCTTGGAAGAAATCACATCCATATGTAAAGAGACTGAAGTCTGTTCATATATCAACTTATATAAAAATGAGATATTAAAAATAACCTTTAAAATGAAGTACAATCTGTAAAAATATCAAATCCCTCTGTTGTACACCTGAAACTAACATCATAAATCAACTACACTTCCAAGATTAAGAAAGAAAAAGAAAGAGAGGAAGGAAGGAGGGAAGGAAGGAAGGAAGGGAGGAAGGAAAAGAAATAACCTAAATACTCTCCAAGAGCAGAATAGGCAAATTAACTAAAATATATTCTAACATGGAATATCACAAATCAGTTAAAACATAAGCTAGATCTATACAAATGAATGTCGAAAAATCTTACATAACGTTGAATGAAGAAAAACAAATTGCTGAAGGATAGTATATTATAAGAACATTAATATAAAATTTATAACACAAAAATCAGTACTAACATTTCTTCCAAATACTAACATTAAGAATATGAATGAAAAGGAAACATACCAATTTCAGAATAGTGCACAGCTCTGATGAGAGACAGGAAATTAGGTCAGAGGAGCCCAAAGAAGGCTTGAACTGTTTCTTTAATGTTAGCTCTTGAAAGATATTTCAAATATGCAATAAAGTTGGTTAAACACTGATCTGTGTAATTACAGCAATGGCTCCATGAGAGTTTCTAATCTTTATTCCCAGTACTTTCTTGTAAGTCTTGAGATTATTTTCTGAGAAAACAAATAAGCATGATGGAAAGTGTGGGAAAGGAGTGATTATACAGATTCACAAATGGACATCTTAGTAGAGGCCAAAGCTAGGGATCTTGATTTGAGAGCTATCAATACTGATGGTTGTTTCACAATGAATTGTGCACAGCCTACTGGGGGCCCAGAGGATTCTTCCAAGGAACTATGAACAGATGCAAAAATTTTAAGTCCTTACTGTGGTTTTTACTGGAAAACAGCTTTTAATTCCATAGACATTCATTTTTATGTATATATGAAGCTTACTTTCTAGATAATCTAATCTCTGAAGAGAATTTGTATGATCAACACAAGTAAGTCATAAAGTACAATGAGTGCATTATCAACAGTTTCCAAAGATTCTAATTCAGTACTCTTTTAGGAGATTTTGCCATCAGAACCAGGTCAACACTGCAAATCTTCTAATCTGTTTGTATTCCAAGTTACTCCAAAACTTATTAGCTTAAAGCACTAATGGCAAGAATCCTGAGAGAGAGGCTCACATCACCTTTTATGACCTAGTCTTCAAAGACCCATAATATCATTTCCCCACATTCTGTTGGTCAAGGCAGTGACAAAGTTCAAGGGACCAGAAGTATTGCAGTGTCCATTTTGGGAAAATAGAGCATACACAGACATATGGAGTCTGTGGTCCATACCGTCCCCTCCAACTCAACAATTTTATGAAAGGACCTCCACGTGTTCATCCTCAATACTGTCTTGCGTTAATCACGATTTTCAAATTACAATTTCAGAATTAGTCCACAATTATCAATTTAGTTTGCTGAAGATTATTTGCTTAACCCTGTATGGGTTAATCATGCATATTTATATCAACAATGTTTTGGTATATTTTTATAATAATTAAAATTTAAGACGTGTATGTAGTATTTTGAGTAGGGAGCACCAATAGATGTATAATCACCCCCAAATGTACTCATAGAATGAATTATGTGCTGCCCATGAATTCCTGCTCTTTGAATAACTTGCAATACATTATCAAGTGTAATTAAAGTACTTTTAAGTTTATAAGCATTTTATGAAGTAAATATACAAGCTCATCCTGAAACATTTATTTAGCTCTGTATAATTATTAAATTAGTCTCTCATTTGGAAGTGGGAATGGAAAGAAGCAAGACAGTGATATTTTATCCACCCCAGGGGCCCCAGCTAGGTGCTCAACAAGATCTAAACTGAAGTCTATAGCTCATTCATTCATTCACTCATTTATTCATTCAAGACAGTGGCTGATTTGAGGAGGAAGGGGAAAGAGGAACCAAGGATGACTTCAAGGATTCAGTCTTGGACAACTGAGTGAATGGTGGTGTTTTTCCTAAGATGGGGGCAGATATTAACCTCTCCAGGACGGTGGCCTCATCTGTATAATGGGAACAGCCTATATGCCCTACCACCTTTTCTATCTGGGTTGTTGTTTAGATATTGTTACCCTGATGAGGTGCCACCACTTATCATATCTAAAATGAGTCCATCTCTACCTACACCAGGCTTGGGTTATTAACAGTTTCACACACCCTTCACCGATCAGTGGTACAGACCAAGCAATCATAAAGACAGCACAGAGAAAACCGTTGATTCTCCACTTAACCCAACAAAAATAAGCCTCTTAAAAACACATATACATGGCAGCATGTACTAATGCCAGATCTGGTGAATAGGACATGTGATCTGACTTTGATTTGCAATAGTGAGAATGGGTTACACTAATCCATCCCTTTATCCACTTTATTTACCAGAAGTATGTAAAATTGTAAAACTGAGGAGAAGGAAGGGGCATGGACTGGAGCGGTGTCCTTTGGCCCACAAGAACCCATTTTCAATGTGCAAAACAAATCATGAAGAAAGGAGTTTAAATTCCTGTACAAAGACGTGCTTTCCGCACCACCTTCCAGCACACTTACTTTAGAACCCCAGTCCACCAATTTTATTAATTCCATTAAATTCATTAATTCCACCATTTTTTCATGGTCTCAATTTTTCACATTTCTCAAGTTCTCACTTCCCTCTTTACACAGTTTAGGTTCTGTGTGTCTCTAACTATAAAGGCCTCTTTACAAACACCTCTTCTGCGCATCTCTCATGACAAGATACTCCACTGTCAGATCCCATCCCTCACTGAGGCTAATCACCCACCTCCTCTGTGCCTGCACCCAGGAAGCTGAGCACCGCTGGAAAAGAAATCCCACAATTGTGCTAACTCGCCTCTCTTTCAATTTGTGAGGTGTATCTCAAACCAACAACCTGCCCTAGGACCCTGGTAATTTCACTTTCTCACTTTCGGAGATGCTATCACCGCTTCTTTTTTGTCAAATCTCCAAAATACCTCCCTACCACCTGGACTGACAGCATCATCTTTGTGATTCTTTGAGAAAATAGGAACCATCAGGGAAGAACAACTTCCCTCTCTCATTATTAAATCCAGCTCTCTCCTTGGCATTCATGTCCATGTCCTCTGCCTCCCATCCAGTTACAGGGGATGAATTGTCCTTGATCCTATCACAAGCCACTTGAGCTGTACATTCTCTCCCCTTCATCATTCAAGGGCTTTATTACTACAACTCTCCTTTATCTTTCTATAAAGTGCTCTATTATCTTCCATGGTAAAGATACCCTATCCTGACTCCAATTGTCCTCCAGCTCCTCTTCATGGTAAAATTTATCAAAAATATTTTCTAGTCCATCCCTCTCCCTCCCCCCAATTAAGAAAAAAAAAATTTCTAAACTTACTAGATCTCCTTCCTCAGTTCTCATTTTCGCATAAGTCAGTCCAAATGACCGTTTTGTAATTTAGTCCCAACCCACTTTTTAGATAAAGAAGCTGAGGGCTTCCCTGGTGGCGCAGTGGTTGAGAGTCCGCCTGCCGATGCAGGGGACCCGGGTTCGTGCCCCGGTCCGGGAAGATCCCACATGCCGCGGAGCGGCTGGGCCCGTGAGCCATGGCCGCTGAGCCTGCGCGTCCGGAGCCTGTGCTCCGCAACGGGAGAGGCCACAGCAGTGAGAGGCCCGCATACCGCAAAAAAATAAAATAAAATAAGCTGAAACCCATTCATACGTCTTTGTGTGAGGTTCCCACAACCTCTAAGTGGCAAAATCAAGACCAGAATTCTTGTCTCTGAACTCCTGTTCCTTTCAGGATGCCCCCTCTCACACCTTTGATCTCACCCCTTATCCCGCTGACTTGACTTAATTAAAACTGGTATCAGAAGAGTTTTCCAACTCGCAGTTCCCTGGAACAGACCCGTGTGAGTCAATCACTCACGCAGATGCTCTTCCCCAAGCCACGCCCAAATTCAGACTCCGCACAGCCTCCACGCGGGTTCCACAGGTACCTGTGAACCCTGGAGAGGCGGAAACGTGAGTTTGCCAATCACATTATCTTCAACATCTCTTGTTTCCCCAAGATCAAATTGAGTAAATCATATCCGCAATTTAACTCTTAATCAAGAGGCCCTCGAGTCTGACTTTGGAGACTTACTTTAGGGCTCCTCATGTGTCAGGTATGAAAATGAAGAACGTCTTATTTGCTCCGCGGCGATGCTCAGGCACCGTAAATCACAGAGGCCCAGCAGTGCAGGGAGGCTGTATTTCAGGAAGCCAAATGCGGAGGGAGGGACCTGGCACAGCGAAGGCGAGGAGAGAAGAGGAAGCAGGAAGCAAAGCCAGAAGCTCAGGTGTTTGGGAAACGTGCGCTCTGGAATCCAAGCTGACACAGAACAAGGAGAAGGTGTTTCACTCCCGCTGTTTTCCCAGGAACAGTCCTGGGGCAGCTGAGTACAGCTTCCACCGGCCAGGAACTCTACCACTTCAATTCAACTCCACGAACCAGAGGGAGGAATCTGGCCAACTCCTGCCTTTCAGTCTGCGAGGTCCCCATTTACTATGCTAGCATTCATACAATGACAAATACCTTGACCTTTAATATACCTGTTCCAGGTGTTTCCCCAGATGTCATCCTCTCACACTCCATTCCTTTTTCTCTTCGTCCTCTACTTCCTGCTCCACACTTAGTGGCCTTATTTTATTTTGGTTTCCAGGATAAGTAACCCATTTTCTGGTAACTGACTACACGCTCAATTCTGAAAGCCCTTCTGATTTTATTGCTCAATCCAGAAAGCCCCTCTGTCTTTTGTAGTTCTACAGGTCCCCCACTCTCCTTTACTTTGTCAGAGAACTGGTGGGCGTGGAGGTGGAGGAGAGCTCTTACAGAAGCTTCTTCAGAGAAAACTGTATTTTTAAATAACCAGATTTTCAAATCGGAATATCATAACAGAAATCCAACCTACATACACTGGCTGAACAAAATAACATTTTCTTTTTCTCATACAACACAAAGTCCAGAAGTAGAGTTTCCAAGGCTAATGCTATAACTCCATGATGCCATCAGAGACCCTAGCTTCTGCTTATCTTTCTGCTCAGCTGTCCCCTAGTGAGTGCTTCTTGCCTCATGGACACAGTATGGCTGCTCTGCCTCCCACATCACAACTAAGTTCCAGGAAGGCATCAAGAGAAGGTTCTCCTGCTGGTCTTTGGTAAGCTCACTCACGCCTCTGAGATCAACTGGTCCATGATGACCTCGCTCTCATGTTTGATGGTTGGGCTGGCTGTCAGCAGAGGCAACAAGGATAACAGTACTATGTGTCTCTCATCATCCAACAGGCTAACATGGGCTTTTTCACATGGTGGTGGTCGCAGTTTATCAAGAGATGCTCAAGCACTTTTCAAGCCTCTGTTTGCATCTCATTTGCCATCATCCCATTGGCGAAAGCGAATCACAGATTCCATGTGGGGAGGGCATGGATGCAGCAATGGAAAGAATTCATAACCATTTTTGCAATCGAGCACACTACCCTGAATAAACTTACATTATAAACAACTATAACTGCTGTAACCTATTTTGTTCCAACAGAAATTAACCATTCGTGAGAAAAAAATCTTAATTTTAAATAATTTTATTTATTTATATACATCCTTTGTAAACGCATTCACCTTCGTCTTAGATAAAACATCTCATGAGGGTAATAACAGAGCTTGTAGAAAACAATATGTCATTGTCCTATTGAAATGTCAATTTTGGAAGAGTTAGGGAGATTTTGTCAAAAGCATGTCTCTAGTTGTACAATTCTTATAAACACTTTTGTGCTTCCCATGTTGAGTTCAAAAGAGGTGACTTTAATTTTATACTTTGCAAAAATCCTACGATTTTAGTTTTAAAAGCCTAAGAATGCACTCAATTCTTATAAAGAGTTGCATCCCTTTGGGCATGACTCATACACAATCACGGATGCTGCTGCTTGCCCAAGAGTTCACATGAAAATCACGCCCATGGTATCGCTGGGGAAGTATGCACAATCCTTGGCTCAGTGGGGACTACTGGGAGAAGTTCAAGTGCTACAGGGAAGACAGTGAGGGGGTAAGGGTCGGTTAATATACCTGGTCTGGCCAGTGGCCCTGGTGCCCAGATCTGATTGGCACACAGGGAAAAGTTCATGTTGTAACAGTTGAGGATTGATGGGCACAGCAAGGTGAGGGTCTTGAAGCAAGTGTGGATAAGTATACCGTTGTTTGATCATTGTGCTGTTTGCCCAGATGAACAAATGATTGCCCGAACAAATTGGTTTTGAGAAATTTTCTGATCCAAGCAGTGAAGTTATTTATTGGTTTACAGCCTCTCCTTCTGGGCAAGAATTTCCTGGAACAATTTAACAAAGTCATATCGACACACAGGTAGTCTCAGTTCAGTCCAGATAGTTGAGCTCTGTGTATGTAGGTGGCCTCCATCCTCAATACTGAACCAGAGTACAGCCCTGCCCCCGTGGTGGCTAGGGGCCTGCACATGTCCTGGGAGCACAAGGCTGGTTAAGAACCCCTTTACATTCACCGGGCTTTGAACAAACCAGGCCAAAAGATGTGCAGAGTTCACAGTGAAGCTCTTTTAGGGAAAGCTGTCCTCCAACTGCCTGAGAGTCAGGGCTGGCATCTGAAGAGAAATGCTGCCCTGGGGGGCACCCTGAAATATTCCCAGCCTTGATCCAGGACATGCAGAATTATTTCCTTGGACACTTACAAGTCAGCCTGTTAAGTTCTTTAAAGATAGATGCCTTCAGACATCATCATGAAATGAAGCCAGGTAATACTGGGCAGTAGAAGAATTCTTATAAGTTAGTAGCATTTGACAGTGTAGCAGATGGAGCCTTGGGTTCTCCATTCAATGTGTATTATTGGTTGCCCCTGGCCCCAGCTATTAAATGCTAATACCTGGATGTAAAAGTTTAACCCTGAATGTATTTGGAAAACATATGGATGAGTATGTATAGTTTATTAAAGTCAATAAGATAATAAATCATAACTCTAGCATTTACCTATAAATTGGCTTTCTCTTCTTGGTCTTGTTAGAATTTCCTCATGCCTGATCCTGCCCTTCAAAGAACAGATGGAAGTGGGAGGAACAGAGAAGGAAGATAATACCTATCCTAAGTTGCATTGAGGGCAAGCTAAGGTGCTTGACACCTCAAATTCTGATTGCATTTTCTCCCAAAAATATGACTAATAATAGTGCTTGTAGGAAAGATCTTGTTGGAATGATTTGGGAAATTTCATTATGGAATATAAATTAATATTTCTTTTCTTGGGTGTGATTATGTAAAGAATGTAGTTGTTCCTTGGAAATGTATGCTGATTTATTGGTTGGTTAAGTTGCGTGATGTCTACAATCTCATGGTTCATCAAAACAAACAAAAAGAGATATTTACATACATAAAATAAAACATAACACAACAAAATAATATCAATGTTGGATGTTGGTGAAGGATATAACATATAAGTGGTTCCTGAATTATTCTTCCAACTTTTCTGTAAATTTGACATTTTTCTAATGAAAAGTTGGGAAAAAATAATGGCTATCGGCATTACTGCAGATGGAAGGGCATCCGCTGTGAGTGGGTCTCCTTCCCCACTACCAAGAAGCTAGAAATAAGATTACAAACTGGAAGTTAAACTATGAAATCACCCAGAATGAAACAGAGAAGAGCTTTGCAAAATCACATGAAAACAGAGTGGCTCCCAGGCCAAAGACTGGACTGAAGCTATTAAACCTAAAGAAAGAATAGGCTCATCCATGGAAGCGTAGAAAAGAGAGAATCAAAGAAACACATGCTTGGGTGGCAGTGACCACCCAAGCTCTATCCAGAGGACAGGACACCTCGTCAAGTGGGCTTTGGACGTGATGGTCTCACCGGCAAGGAAGCCCCCTGTTACAGACATGGATTCAGCAAATGTCCAGCCCTAAGTCTCTTTCAAGATCACATAATTTAAAACCCCTTTACTTAGATTTCATGCTCAATAGGAAGCCTCCTGATTATTATGTGGCTTCCCACAGAAATTGCCTCCAGGGAGACAATGTGCTCCAGGACATCTTAAGTGTCCATTCCTTCAGCAGTTACCAATCTCATGATAAATTATAAAACTGGCATTCTGATTTTACATAGCAGACTGTTCTATCTGAATGAGTCCTTGCCTGAGAGATGAATCCACAATTGCTGTAAAAATAAATTACATTTCTGAACCTGCAAGACTGAAAGTTAGATTTTGAATGATGGAGAATGCCTCCTAAGATAGCTACCTGGGTCTCTCCTAATGTAACCCACACCTTGTAGCTCACCCGTCTTAAGAAGTAAAGCTTGCACTGTCATTTATCTAAACACCACACCACTCTCTTTGTATGGAAACATATATTCGGACATCACAATTACTAACTTATAAATGCATATTTGGAGCACAACCCATGTGACTTGGAAGCTGCCAATAAAGTATTGGAAGGGATTTCAGGTCAAGACTGTGCTCATGCACAAAGCCCCCCTCACTCTCAAAACAGAGAAATACTACATAATGTACATGGCTTTTAAAAATTCAAAATACATTGCACTGTTGGTGGGAATGTAAATTGATATAGCCACTATGGAGAACAGTATGGAGGTTCCTTCAAAAAGTAAAACTAGAACTACCATACGACCCAGCAACCCCACTACTGGACATATACTCTGAGAAAACCGTAATGCAAAAGAGTCGTGGACCACAGTGTTCATTGCAGCACTATTTACAATAGCCAGGACATGGAAGCAACCTAAGTGTCCATCGACAGATGAATGGATAAAGAAGATGCGGCACATATATATACAATGGAATATTACTCAGCCATAAAAGGAAACGAAATTGAGTTATCTGCAGTGAGGTGGATGGACCTAGAGTCTGTCATACAGAGTGAAGTAAGTCAGAAAGAGAAAAACAAATACCCTATGCTAACACATATATATGGAATCTAAAAAAAAAAAAAAAAGGTTCTGAAGAACCTAGGGGCCGGTTAGGAATAAAGACACAGACAACGTAGAGAATGGACTTGAGGACACGGGGAGGGGGAAAGGTAAGCTGGGATGAAGTGAGAGAGTAGCACTGACATATATACACTACCAAATGTAAAATAGATAGCTAGGGGGAAGCAGCTGCATTGCACGGGAAGATCAGCTCGGTGCTTTGTGACCACCTAGAGGGGTTGGATAAGGAGGGTGGGAGGGAGACGCAAGAGGGAGGCGATAAGGGGATATATGTATAAATACAGCTGATTCACTTTGTTACACAGCAGAAACTAACACAACACTGTAAAGCAATTATACTCCAAAAAAGATGTTAAACAAAAAAAAAAAGAAAGAAAGAAATTATGTGAAAATGAGTCTTGGGTTTAAGAAACTTAAAGTGGGTCAGCAACTACAAGGAAGGAGCATTTTATCCCCCAGGTTTCAGGATTTGGTCAAGGTCAGTAATAGACACTGTATCCAAAAGCTACCCAAGCAGTTTCCAAGTCCAGTATTATATACCCGATTCTGAAGTTGTTCACAGCTCTCCCCACGGCCTTTCTAGCATCTCAGCCTGTTCATTCTTGAGCATCAAGGCAGAAGAGGCAGCCAGAATTTCAGAATAAAAAGGCAGAATTTTAATTGACTCTAAAATGTGAAAGAAAGAGCCCAGCTTGAGCCTTAGCCCCTAGACATCTGATAAGTGAAGGGTTGATCAACTGAATGAAGAGGGCGCGTGGGAGAGAATTTGCAAAATCTGATTCAAGGGCGGCGATGGTCAGCTCAGAAGAGGAGGATATATTCCACGTCGGGACAGCTGCCCATCACTCGGACAAGGCTTTGGACCAGGCCCCCGTTGGCCCTTGCCTCTGTCCTAGAAAAGAGATGTTGTAACCAAAAGGCCAACAAACACGAGTCAGCCCGACTTCATCTGGAATCAGGAAAGACCACCTCCTCCCGATGACGTCAGGTTCCCCTCTCCACCTATGTGACATTTACTCAACAAAGCCATTCCACCTTCCCCCCATGTTAACAGGTAAGCTCTGCATGATTCTAAGTATTTGCTGACTATAGCTGCTAGGCCTGGAAAGGACACAGATATGCAACTGTCAAGCCGAGCGTCTCATAATCCAACAACTCGCAAGGAAAAGAGAGAAAGAGTCTTCCCAGGACAGATATGTCTGAGCTAAAAGCAACTCTCAGTGGCAGGCTAATTCCTCCTTTCTTTCCTGATAATGGTTCATTACCTGACACAGGATGTGAGCTGTCAGCGTTGCAAGTGGCTGAAAGTGGAGAGCAATGCCTATAGAAGACAATTTTCCTTCCTTTCATGATCTCTGTCCAGAATGTTCACGTTGCAGCCTTGTCTATGTCCTGCCTGTCACGAGGCTTGGCTAGGCTTTCCAGATGAGCAAGTCTGCCAGTAATTTCTCAGCCAGGATGGCCTGGGTCCTCTGTGAAGTTCCCTCCAGACAACAAAGAGCCATAGCTGCCTGCAAACAGATCCTTGCACGGGCGTGAAAATATCAGACCCTCGGCTTCAGCACATGCAGCCTGGTGCTTCTTACGATGAGTGTGTGTGTTTCCCATGGTCAAGGCTCTGGGTTGTGAGGTGGTGGACCCCCAGCCCATTCTTTCCCCATTTCTTAGGTCAGCTTGGACCTTGGGAGGCGGCGGAGCACGTGAGGAGGTACAGACTGCTGCAAACCAGCATCACACCAGTGCCGAGGACAGGATCACAATAGGGAACGCAATTCACATTCCCCAATATGGTGGAATGCCAGGTCAGGGGCTCGGCTGTGGCATCAGACACCCCCTCACTACTATCCCTGGATGCTGTGGAAGTCAGAGGCTAGAAGTCTGGGCCCCAAACTCTGGGGATGGACTGAGACACACTTAATAAACACAATAATGAAAGCTGGGACACAGGAAGAGGGAAGAAGGCCCTCTGTCAGTGCATAGTGTCATATATAGCCTATGGCATCAAAGCATATAATATCAGGTCTAGCATGTACAAAATGAGGATTTTTTTTCATATTATTTTACCTTGGACTTTTTTTTAAGTGCCTGATGGTAGGCATTTAGGAACAAGTGAACCGATGAGTTCCCTTGTTCTCTCTCCATGTTACACTATGAATCCCTCACTTGGCAAGATCAAGGCTGCATCTGGTTTGCACTGGCTGTTTAGAGACTGTGGTCTGACGTTTGTACCATTTGGGGCCAAAGCACCCTGCAGACCTTGGCTTCCTCTCCTCTCCTGCCTCCCAGGAGAAATGACAGAGGTTATGCAAGGCCTTCCCCTCTTGTCCGAGACCCTCCAAGGAAACTACCAGATCAAAGTTTCATTGGTTAGAGGGCACAGACCTGACTGCCACTGCAGAAACTATCTAATGACGCCACAAAAATGCCAGCCAGGCTGGGGGTCACTGCTTAACCGGTGCAGATGTGGACAGTAAAGTTCCCTGGGCTCCTAACCTGTTGCCTTCCCTGAGCCTCCCTGCCTTTGGTCCATCCCATGCACTCCCTACTTACAATGTTGGATAACTTCCCATCCAAGCTCAAAATCTTTACGATCTGACCCCAACCTTTCTCATCTCCCCTCACTCTCTGCATCATATCCTTTACTCCAGCCATACAGAACTAATCTCCATTCCCCCAAATACACCACGCTTGGGTCTCATGGCCTTTGCACATGCTGTTCCTTCTGCCTCAAATCCCCTTCCCTTTGACTGTGCCTACTCAACCTCCGAGACTAAATCCAAATAGCATCCTCTGTGCCGCTTCCCCTCTGGGTCCTTACTGCACACTCTTCATGCTCCTGGCACCACGCTAATCACAATGTGCTATAAATTCACTTTCTGTCAGTTCCTGAGCTCCCCAAGGACAGGAGGATGTATGACTCATGCTTCTAGTTTCTGCAGAAAATTCTGGCACAAGGTCCAGTACAAGTCAGTCAACAAATACTTTTGAATGAACTAGAATTTGAGGGTCCATTATCACTTACAAAGGACTTCCTCACCCAGCCTCGAACAGGGCTGTAGATGGCACCCATCCTAGTACTTCTGGGCCTGAGATAGTCCCTTGCAGATTTCAGTGAAGTTGAGAGGCCCTTAATTATTCTACTGATCAACAAATGCTGGATTTACTTTACCCTCCTATGTAGTTAGGACTGAGCTAATTAGTGTGGGAACTTCAAAAGCAAGACCTTGCTTTGAAAAGATTTGCATTCTAGGACTCATATAAGCCAAACAGTGACAGAAACGTACTTGGCAAATGACTAGAGCTTAAAAAGGTAGCAGCAGTGCTTTGAAAATTTCAGGTCCTGATACATCAGTGGCCTGTGAAATCAATTTGTTAAAACATGATGAAAATTTGGGGATGAAATGGAATAGATAGAATATGATAGGATAGGACAAGACAGGCTTGCATGGCATAGCACTGCATAGACTAGACAATGTAAGACCTAGTGCATCCGTGGTAGTAAGTATTATAGGAGTGTTTTGAGTCATGATATAGTAAGTGTTTTTTACTATAGGTAACGGCCAAAACATTTGAAAGCCACTGTCTTAGAACTTGGAAGTCAACAAGGAATAAGCAAGGAGTTGACCAAAGTGCCTTGTATAAGAAATTTGCTCCCAGGAAGAATGGAGAAGAAAAGGTAAAAGAGAGAGCAAAACAGGGAGTGATCTATGATCAAAGGTCAGAAAAATTTCCCTGGTGATGCATTGTCAAACGACATTTTAAGACTGAGATGCCTAAGGTTCAATTAGAGGTCATTTTGCAGAAACAAGAAAGACTTCTGAAGTCTACTAATCCTACTCTGCCCTTCCTTGACCAAAATACACACATGAACCCACTCTGCAAATAACAGGTGAATCTCTGTTTAAGCAACATTACCACTGATTTAAGCTAATTAGAGGTAGAACAGAGACAGAAAAACAGCCGATAAGATGGTCCAAGCACAACATGAGGAAGAGGCGCTCACAGTCGGAAGAGCACAGCTGCAAAAAAGCCCTCTAAGAATCTGTACAATCTTAGCAAGGTCTCCATAAGGTACAAGGGGCAAATGAGGATCTGGCCTTCTTCTCCAGCTCTCAAGGAGACCCCAGCCAACATCCAAGTCTTCCGTGAATGGTCACGTTGCCTGGTGGTGAGAAGTGCAACGATCAGCTTGCAAGGAGAGCGAGCTAAATGACAGGTCACCCAATCCAGCCATGTATCCCTCTATCCCCTCCTCCGGAAGCCAACCAAATGCCACCATACGCATCTGCCGAGATGGAGATGGCGCTGTCCCCTGCACCCACCATCTCGCCATCAGTTATAGCCCTGAGGCCACACAGAACAAGTCTAATATAACGTCTCCCCCAAAGTCTTTGCCCTCTGTCCTGAGCCTTCCCTCCTGACCAAATTCCCCAAGCTTTCCTTGGAGGACATGGCGTTTATTGCCCCTCACCAGCTGGTCCCCATCATCCAAACACACTTTAATTCATCCGTGGTTCCTTTACAGCCCTCTAGTTATGGGTGGCTGTGCACAGGCTCCAAAAGCCTCAGCCACCTTGTGTTAGATGCTATATTTGTATTAAGGCAACCTGAGCTCCCAGGAATGATTGCAGCTGGTGGCAATCATTGAGTTTGTCCGATTAAGCTTGTAGGAAGTAAGAAATTTATGCACATCTTATCAAGCTGCCCCATGGCTTTCAAAGCACAAGTTCTTCTTGCTAATGCAGTATAAAGGGTCTGTATTTCCTCTACCGATCCAAACAATAGAAAATGAGATTTCCTGCAGCTTATTCATGATAACCAAGTTCCACCACAACAAAACAGTTCAGTGTTCCTGTGGTTATAATAGTGTTGTTGTTATTTTCACCCAACAACCAGTCTCATGGAACTTCCTGCTTGCTCTGAATTTTTGAAATCGTGTTATTGATTGGTATTCAGCTTTGTGTAACAGAAAGAGAATGTGGCATGAAAGAGGCTGTCTGGGCTCAAGGCTTGACTCCATCCTTTATCAGCTCAGTGACCTTGTAAGTGACTTGACCTTGACCTAACCTTGACCTCTCAGCGCCTCGGTTTCCTCATGTATAAAATAAGAACAGTAAAAGAAACCATTGCCTGTTGTGAAGTTTGCGTTCAATAGTGCACGTGAAGTGCTTGGCACAGGGTCTGATACCAGAAGAGTGTCCCATAAGCAGGGTGGCAATGCCCCAATTGGGATAATTCTGGAAGAAACACTATTAAAAGTTATGTACAGACATAGTATTAACTGGGACATATGACCTACCTGTCCATATGCATCTGCCATGATGATGGTGATGATATGCCTCACACCTAAGCCCTCACTTCCCAGTCCACGAAAGAATGATCATGCTATCTATCTTCTAGGATTATTAAGAGAATTAGAGGTAATCTGCATAAATTGCCTGGTACAGAGTAGTTGATCAATAAACAGCAACATTTAAAATATCATTTCTATGTCTTCCAGTCCAAAGTTCATTTCCTTCATGATGTACCCCCTCTGGCAACATAAATAGAAGGAAAACCCTGCATCTGGTGGCTTTATTTCCAATATAACCAGTTAATAACTGAAGAGGAAGGAACAGCCATGCAGTAAGAGTCAATCTGAGTCCTTTCTTGGCTCCAGCTGATGAATATAAACGATTTGAAAATTAAAAAGCCATTAGACTATTAAAAATAGCTTCTAGGAACAATCTCTCAATAAATTATTTTCATGCTTAAAAACCCAACTGGAAAGAATATAAATGGTAATACAAGCCATCTGAAAAGTCAATAACCAGATATAATGGTCAATTTCTCTGATATTATTGTCTAATTAAGCAATTTTGCTATAGTAGTGATTGCATTTAACTGAGTCAGTATAGTCTAAAAGTGATGTAGAACCGATTCCTTTCAAGCTAAGGAGAAAAAAATAAAACTTGAGTACAAAGAGGAACAAATTCTGATTTATGTTTTATGCTCAACTGGCTGACTTTCCAAAGTGTACTTTCAAGAGCTAAAAAGGAACCCATCAAACGAGCCAGGTGCCCAGCCCAGAGACTCAGACACCCAGGCTTCAGGAGGTGGCAGACCTCTGCAGGTCTGTGTATGTGGGAGATAGGAAATGCTCTCTCTTTATGGCCTCTTGCCTACAGAAGCAAGGGTCCCTGGATGGTTTCCTCTCAGTTCTGTGATTCACAGGCTTTGGGAGCTTTTAAAAATGCCAATGCCCAAACCACTTCCCAGACCAATCCATTCAGAACCACTGGGAGTGGGACACCAGCTGTAGCATTTTTTAAAGCTCACCAGGAGATTCCGATACGTACCCAATGTGGAGAGCCACTGTTCTAGATGGTTCCCGAACATCTATAAGCACAAGTCAGGTGGTCAAAAAATTCCTTAAGAACATGAACTTTCCAGTTTCTGGCCTCAGTGTCCTAAAGGAGAGTCAGTAGGTTCTCCCCATATATTCACTCACACCCCTTAGGATCTGAGGGGAATCCACCCAGCAAGAAAATTGCAGCATAAAAGATGAATATTTCTTGTGCTGACAGCAAAATCCACCTGGGTGAGTATGATGTTACCTTTATGCATCAACTTGACTGAGCCATGGGGTGCAAAGATATTTGGTCAAACACTATTCTGGGTGTTTCTGTGAGGGTGTTTTTGGATGAGATTCACATTGAAATCAGTAGACCAAGTAGATTGTCCTCCCTAATGTGGGTGGGCCTTATCCAATCAGCTGAAGACGTGAATAGAACAAAAAGGCTGATCCTTCCCCAGTAAAAGAGAATTTCCCCTGCCCGAGTGCCTTTAAACTGGGACATTGCCTTTTTCCTGCTTTTGGACTTGAACTGAAACATCAGCTCTTTTTGGATCTTGAGCCTGCCAGCCATCAGACTGGAACTACACCACCAGCTCTCCTGGAGCTCCAGCTTACCTACTCACCCTGCAGATCTTGGGACTTGTCAGCCCCCATAATCGTCTGAGACAATTCCGTATAAAAAATCTCTTTCTTTGTATATACATATATACATCCTATTGGTTCTGTTTCCCTGGAGAACCTTGACCAATACAGTGAGTCTGCTCCTTACTGCTGTTCCCCCAAGTACTCACCTAAAAAACTGCATCCTGGTCCTGAACCAGTGGCATAACCAGCAATGTGCATGTGAAAAGCAGCTTCCAACATGGTCCCCATGATCTCCAACTCCTGGTGTTCACACCTGTGTAGTCCCCTTCCACACTATCTGGGTTGGTCTGTGTGACCAATAGCATAAGGCAGACCTGACAGTGTGTCACCTCCAAGTCCAGGTCCTAATAGGCATTGTGGCCTCAACCTTGCTTTCACTTGTATCAGTCACCCTGGAAGAAGCCAGCCGCCATGTTGTTAGGACACTCAAGCAGCCTTATGGAGAGATGCACGTGGCTAAGAACCAAGGCCTCAGTCCAACACACGGCAAGGGGTTGAGGCCTCCAGCTAACAGCCATTTAAACCTTCAGATGATCTCAGCAAATGGCATCAACTCCTACCCCACTCTCCAAGCTCACCTCCCATAGCAGTGACCCCTGTCAGCTCTCCCTGTACAAGGTGTCTCGAGTGCATACATTTCTTCACATTTCTTCAGTCTCCTTCCCAGCTCACGCCAGTTATGCCTCACTGGGTGGACATCAAAAGTCTCCTGACTCCTCTCCCTGCTTCCACTCTTATGTCCCTCTCAGCTGTTTTCCACACAGCAGCCAAAGGGAATTTTCTAGTACAGAGGTTATATCAAAGGTCCCAAACTTTCTCAGTTCATGTCAATCTTAGTGACTCAGCAATTTTTTTTTACAGCATCCCTAGTCCAAAAGGAATAGCTAACAGTCCTGCTTGGTTAGGGTCAAGCAACTTAGTAAGTATTTATGTTCCAACAATTTAGTTGCTGTTTGAGAAAATAATCCACATAAATTGAAAGAAAAAATTAATATTTTTATATCTTTCTTATATAACCACAATTACTCACCAGTGGTATGTGTGTACCCATTGGGCACTGCACAAGTCCTAAGACTTTGGAATCAGATTAGACCCTGCCATCCTCATTTCCTGTTTCATGTTGATTTTGGCTTTTTATGACAGCAACCACCAGCCTTAATGATAGAGTTACATGTGTCTCCCTTGGGTCTAACCACACCGTTCAATTCTACAGTGAATAATATTTACATAATCACACTATTGTAAATGCTGTCTGTGAGTTCTCAGTTTTTTTCATCAGCCTATAGTCAAAGCCTTTTCTATGGTTTCAGAAGAGAATATAAGTATTATAAACCCATAAATGCCAAAGTGATATGGGGGAGGGGAAGGATAGGCAGCTGCATTAACCATCTAAAATTATGGATCAAAAATCAGTTGTAGAGTATTTCATGCAGGGTTATGATGGAAACCAGTACAAAAACTAAAGGCTGAAAGTCCACTAAGTCTACAGTCTGAGCCAAAGATGGAGGTCGGAAAGACTTTCACCATTCATTTCTGTACACTCGTCCTTTTATATCCTTTGGAACCACTGTTTAACCACACGAACGTTAGTTTAACAAGGAAAACAAAACCACGTCTTTCCATCCAGATGGGATTTTAATACCTCCTTTCCACAAGCCTTCCTTCCATCCATCCTCCCTCCTGACAAACCAGTTTATAGTGACTTTTTACTTAAGTGCCAGGCATGGTGTTTGACTGCAAGAGCTCACGAATGTCCTATATCACATTACTTACCTTCTTCTGGTGCCGTTTCTCATATGGTTCCTTTATACAGCCCTCTGCAAATATGGCTTCCAACTCCTCTATCTAACTCCTCTATCCAACTCCTCAGCTTCTAGAAAGCAGGCTGTGTCTTAAGTCTTATTTATTTATCTATTTATTTTGGTACGCGGGCCTCCCACTGCTGTGGCCTCTCCCGTCGCAGAGCACAGGCTCCGGACGCGCAGGCGCAGCGGCCACGGCTCACGGGCCCAGCCGCTCCGCGGCACGTGGGATCCTCCCAGACCGGGGCACGAACCCGCGTCCCCTGCGTCGGCAGGCGGACTCTCAACCACTGCGCCACCAGGGAAGCCCTTAAGTCTTATTTATAAGTAATCCCCTCTCTGTGCCTAGGGTAGAGCCATTCACAGAAAGTATTCAATAAATAGTTGTTTCCTGACCCCAAGTCCATTTGGCTACAAAAGGAGAAGCTGAATATTAGCCTAAAGGGAATGCAGCATTTTTTTAATCTGTCTTCTCCTCTGGATTCTATTCTCCTTGAGGGCAAGTGCTTGATTTTCACACATTCTCAATTAGAGACTGATAGATGCTAACAGGCAAAAACTACTCAACACCTGAGTATGGAATGAATAAACGAATGAGTGAATTCAGCCAAGCTGGAGGGAGAATCATCTAGAATCAAAATCCTTGTTCCTGCAGAAATTATCCAGTAAGGGTCTTTCCTTTGAATTCTATTGTTCATTAACCTCTGACTTAAACAATTATCCATTTTGTCTGTATCTATTATGTGTTCAAAACCCACAGTATTTAAAGGAGGTCTTTGGTAGAGAACACAACACATTTATCAAAAGCCCTCCTTCAGATCTGAGTTTGCACGAAAAAGGAGAAATTCTAGATTTGTTTTCTTTTTCGTGTTTGTTTTAATTTGCCTCAGTAACAACACACAAACTTTCAGGATGCAGTCAGGATGGTGTGTTCATAATCAATCTCTCTCTTTCTTTCTCTCTCTCTCTCTCTCTCTCTCTCTCTCTCTCTCGCTCACACACACACACACACACACACACACACACACACACAAACTCTTGTCTCTCAGCCTTTTCAATCCCATTGAAAGCCCTGAGAATATGAGAGATTTTATGAAAGGTTGTCTTTATGTGACACATATTCAAGGTCTCCTCTGAGATGAGCCCAAACCCTTGAAATACTCCAGGCTGAAAGCTATTACCTACATCAAGTGCAACTGTCTACCTCTCCAAGGCCTTTTGACTTTCCAAGAAGGAGTATTCTACATTGCCTTTGGAGCTAAGAAAACCTCCAACTACTGGTAGACAATATGACAATGAAAATATGCCAGCAGCTCCTACCATATTATCCCAGATATATTTCCTCTGCCAGGCCCAGGGCTGGCAGCAACATCCCATCCTGTATCTGTTGGATATTGTCCTCTCATGACCTCAGCAAAAGGACCAGTGAGAAGGTCACCAGCTGCCACCATTTATCAAACATCTATCATGTGTCAGAAACTGTACTGTAAATATAAAGAACCTAAGACAGTGGCCACACTGTAAATGTCACCAAGGACCAGGGATTACCCCTTGGTGGGTCTGTAGGTGCCCAGCAGATGCCAGCATTACTGTCAACTGGCCGCTGGCTCTTTGGTGGCTCGGCCTGCCTCCTTGTCTTCCACGCTGGAAGAACCAGGCATCCAGCATCTGCGCGGGAGGGCAGGGTTGGGGGCATGGAGGTTGAGAAAGCTTCCCTCAGCCAGGCAAACAAACGTGTGTGAATTTGGATGAAAGATTAACCAGGTTCAGCTGTTCTCCACTGCAGTTTCAAACAATGAAATCCGATTCATACAGAGTCCACGTACAATGAGGGATTGGAGTGGGAGTCCCCACCCTTGCGGACTTGTTCTCAGGCCCCCTTCTCTGCATGTATAGGACCACACCCCTAGACTCCCAGTGCGCTTCCAATGGCCTCACCTTGACCGGCAAAGAGGACCCTCCATGCCCCCCATCACCCCCATGCTTTTTTCCCCTTCCTTCTTCTCCCCCAAATCCCCTACTTCCTCATCTGCCATAGATGTCATCATTTCTACTCCACTTGACAGGGAGAGAACATTTGAGCCCTGAGAGGAAGAGAAGACGCTCAGGGGAGAGGTCTTTTCGGGTTAGGCCTCCAGGTTCAATACCTTATGAAAAGAAAATACTCAATCAGATGAGTTGTCCTGTAAAGGTTTATCCTTTGCAAGCATATCCTTGGATGGGGGTAATCCAGGGAGACGGTGGGCAGAGAAACCCCACCCCAAACATAGAAGCACTGCTGCCGCTGCTGTTGTGTGCCTTGTGTATATTACCTCACGGCAGTCACAAAACAACTCTGCGTGAACAGCCCTATTTCACAGAAGAGGAAATAATGCTCCGAGAACTTGCTGGATTATTCCAATGTCAATTACGTTGATTATGTTGACCATTAGCCCTTCCCTATAGAGTTCTGAGTTAGAGACGGCCACAGGAGGAAGCCATGCAAGATCGGAGGGCGGTGTGCAGAGATGAAGTGAAGCAGGGGCTCTCTGAAGGAGTTCAGGGTCAGGTTTGGGGACACACAGAAACAGAGATGCCCATCAGGTTCCGGCTTTTTTTTCCTTTCGTCCATTCCATGTCCTGCTCTTCTTCCAAAATACTAACTCTGCTGACCAAAGTGACCCCACCCACCACCCCCAGATGTCTGGCCGCAGACCCACAGAGGGAGTAACTTCCTGACACCCTCTGTAGGAGCTCCCTTTTGCTGTCCCATTTTGGCAGCTGGATATGGCCGACCTCCTCCTCATCACCAGAGCTTCAGGAAGCCGGTTTGTGACTTCTCAGATCCTGCAAGTGCCCCTCTAGATGTAAAGTATAGTTTCTATCATTTATCCCTTCTTCCAAATACATCTAGTTCTGCTTCCCAGACTGAACTTCAATCAGTAAAGAGAAAATTAACTTACATCCAAAGGCCACAGACCTAGCAAGTAGCAGAAGCAGAAGCCAGGAAGGTAGGAAGTCATTGTTCAGCACTGAGGGTGGGACCAGAAGTGGCAAAGCTCATCTAGCCCCACAGGCTAGTTCCAAGGGAGCCCCTGGGGCTCCAGGCATGTTTTCCAAGTCACAAGTGTCAGTGCGCACTGAAGGCCCTGGTAGTAGAGTGTCCCATCCAGTGGTGGCATCTAGTGTCCAGAGCAAGTGGGTGAGCCCCTCAGGCTTGTGGAAAACCACCCTATCCATCAGAAGACCCCATCAGTGGGATGCCCCAGGTAACAAGGGGCTTCCTTCCTGTCTCCTCCTTTCCAGGAAAGAGGACAGATCAGCTATCAGAATCCAACCAAGCAGGGCTACCACCCCCATTTGGAACTAGAATATGAGGCTCAGGAGTTGGACTTCAGGAAGAGGAAGCAGCTGAACGCCAGCTCTGATGTCCAAGCCCCACCCCAGGACAGGCTGTGGCTATTAGTGACTGGTCTGCCCTGATGAAGCTTGGTTCAGGAACCAAGGAGCCTTTGGAAGGAAGCCTTAGTAACACCCTCTGGAAGGGCAGGACTGGGGAAGGGTGGCAAGGGAGGTACTGACAGCCTTGGATTTTCCAAAAAGAGCCTATGGAGAAACATAGCATCAGAATTGAGAGCTCAGACCCCAGAGACAAACAAGAGCAGGGGGTAGAATAGGACACATGTTCCTCATGGTACCAAAACCCTCCTGTATGAGTGGTAAAGGGCTCTCAGCCTGCTGTGGACAGTGTCCTGTGTTCAGTGTTGAACCACAAAGTAGAAGTAAATCACGCCACTACTAGAAAGTCTAAGCAAGCTGCCTGGTTTTGCAAGTGAAACCTTTGAAGGCATCTGTCTTCCTCCCTGACCATCCCTACCTAGAAAGCAACCTCCTCTCACCAGTCCTGCTTCTACTCAACGCTCAAGATCAATTCATCAAATTTGTGGATAAGCGCATAGGCTCGGTCACCACGTCCACTGGCTTAAAGTCCCAGCCCGCTCACTTCCTCCTGAGCCGGTTTCCTCCTCTATAAAATGTGGATAAAAGGAATATCTATCAGAGCTCGCCTGAAGATTAAGTGACTTCATAGTATAACTGGCTAGGAATACACAGGGCTTACTATAAGGGTTTAATAAATGCTAGCTCATAATTAAGCACTTACTGTTTTCCAGGCAAAGCTGCAACAGACATAATCTTTGACCTCATCAAGGGCTGGTGGGAACTCTGTTGTGTGTAGCAGCAGCCCCAGCTCAGAGGCCACATAACGGGTATCTCGTCTGCCCAGTCCATGGGCAGCACCTACCAGACAGCCACAGCTGGATTTGCATTATGGATGAAATTGTGCCCCCTGCCCCCCGCCAAAAAATATAGTTGACGTTCTAACCACCAGTATCACAGAATGTGACCTTTTGGGGAAATAAGGTCTTTACAAAGGTAATCAAGTTCAAATGAGGTCATTAGGGTGGGCTCTCTTACAGTATGACTGGTGTCCTTATAAAAACAGGAAGTTGGGTCACATAGGCAGACAGGCACCAAGGGAAGATGACGTGAAAACACTCAGAGAAGATGGCCGTGTGACTGACGGGAGGTATCTACAAGGCTAGTGCCGGCAAACACCAGAATCTAGGAGAAACAAGGAAGGATTCTCCCCTAAAGACTTCAGACAGAAATCAACACCCTGATTTTGGACTTCCAGGCTCCAGAACTGGGAAACAACACATTTCTGTTGTTTTAATCCACCCAATTTTGGTACTTTGTTATGGCCGCCCTAATATAGACTCTGTGGCCTTGACCCTTGGCTAGAGCTGCCTGGACTCTGGAGTGATGGGGGGCCCACCTCCCACCTGACATGGGGATGGGGAAGCAAAAGAAGCTAATCAGCAAAGAAAATAGAACCACAAAAAAAGCAATACATAGAGAAAGCCAGTTTGGGTTGCTGTTAGATTCTGTCTGGTTGCTTTTTCAGTGTTGACTGAATTCCTTCCCTGAACTCTGAAAGCACCTTAAACGTCCTTGTAATAAATTTTCCTCTAGGTCTTAATCTAGCTCAAGTGGGTTCTTATCATGTGTAACCAAAGACACTTAAAAAATACGACATCCAGGGCTTCCCTGGTGGCGCAGTGGTTGAGAATCCGCCTGCTGATGCAGGGGACGCGGGTTCGTGCCCCGGTCCGGGAAGATCCCACATGCCGCGGAGCAACTAAGCCCGTGAGCCATGGCCGCTAGGCCTGTGCGTCCACAGCCTGTGCTCCACAACGGGAGAGGCCACAACAGTGAGAGGCCCGCATACCGCAAAAAAAAAAAAAAAAAAAAAAAAAATTTAAAAAAATAAAAAATAAAAAAAATAAAAAAAAACCCGACATCCAAAAAAAATGCAACGGCCACTACGGTTCAGCATCGTTAATGTCACCTCCCAGATACGGCAGACAGTGTTAGCGCCAAGAATGTGAGGAGGACAGAGGTTCCCTCCACATGACAGTGGAAGGAGGTTTTCATACCGAGACTTCAAGGGATACCTAAGAGCTGACCAGCAGAAAAAGCACCGCAGGCAGCAGGGACCACGTTTTAGATTCTTGTGTTTCTGCAAGATTAACACTGAGCTGGTTGATATCAGGGAGATTTTTATCATTCTTGAGCTGAAAAGCAGTCAAACTGGAAACAAAACCACTGCCCAGTTGCCATGTTAAATTGAGCTAGGCATCGAGAGCTGTCCTGCATCTTCCTGTTTTCAGAAGAAAGCCTCCAGGCCTCTGCCAACTGAGACCACATCTACTGATCCCACAGCAAATTGACTCCCCTGCCTGTGTATTGCAGTTCAAACATGGACATTGAAAGATGTTACCTTCTAATCACAAGAGCGCCATTCGAGCTGCACAAATATTTGTTTGTTCCTTGACACTCCACCAATTAAGACGAAGTAGAGAGGAAAATCTCTTTACAGCAGGTGGCATGAACGGAATGCTGGGGTTTCCAGGCACCCTCAAGGGATGCATGGAATTGGGAGACAGGTCTCACGGTCAGACAATAGATCCTTCCCTCTCATCCCAGGATGGAATAATGTAGGATGTGTCTTTAGAGTCAACGTATATTGTGATCCAATTGACTCTTAGTACAAGTGCCTCTCCCATAAATAAGCATCCTTTTCTAATCCCGGCCCAGAATCTCAACCACCCATTGTGCCTTGCCCTCAAGTTCTTTTGCTTTCTCATTTCCTCTGTTTCCATTTTTCTCTCTCTGCTTTTCTGTTCTGTTTTTCTCTTACTCCATCTTAGCTGGGGGTCTAGTGGGAAAGCAGCTTCCTGCCAAAAAAGAGGGAAAGGGAAACAGTGAAAGCATTCTCCATCTCCTGGTGACATCAGGGGAAGAAAAGATGAAAAAAATAAGCATGTGATTTCATTCCATTCCGGTGTCAGGCTTACTGCTGCTGACAGTACTCTTGGTCCCAGGCCAGGGCATCCTGTGTCCACGCCAGGCTGAGCCAGGTGTAGTGGGGAGATTAAGAGCCCAGCCCAGACCAGAGCACCTCAGGCAGTCTGGCAGCTCTTATTACTGTCAAACTGCAGGAAAACAACCCAGTCCACCCATGTGCACCACCAGAAATCTCAAAATCCGCATCCTGGAGAGAAGGGAAGGAGAAGCCTTTTGGAAAATGACTGCTCCCTGCGGTTGGAGCACGTCCAGGAGCACCACCAAAGCTGTCTGCTTGTGGCAAGGTGGTCCCCAGTGAATGACTGACACTTGCTCTGTCTGGGTCTGAGAGCCGTAGAGGCGAACAACACACTCACGGGGCCTTGGGAAAGCTCCGAGTCTAGAAACAGCCTTACAGACCAGGTCCGCCGTGCGGACACCTCACATGAGCAGAACGTACCCAGCCACAAGAGAGTAAGGCCGGAAGGTGCATGAGAGGGAGGCCGGTGAGGAAGGAGACAAGAGATTCCAGCAGAAGGAACAGCAGGAGAAAATAGGGATACAGCAGGAATACATGGAAAAAGCAAGAGGATCAGAGATGATCGCCTGGCCCAGGGCGCTTGAAATTGATTGGCCCCAAAGAGAATGGAGCCAGTCCTGTGTCCTTACACCTTGTCCCCTAGACGTTTAATATCACATGACCAGCACTATTCACAGTAGCCAAGACGTGGAAGCAAACTAAGTGTCCATCCACAGAGGAATGGATAAAGAAGATGTGGTACATGTATACAATGGAATACTACTCAGCCATCAAAAGGGTGAAATAATGCCACTTGCAGCAATATGGATGGACCTAGAGATTATCATACTAAGCGAAGTAAGTCAGACAGAGAAAGACACATACCATATGATATCACTTACATGTGGGATCTAGGAAAGTAATATACGTGAACTTATTTGCAAGACAGAGAGAGACTCACAGACATGGAAGGCAAACTTGTGGTTGCCAAAGAGGAGGGGGAGGGAGGGATAAACTGGGAGTTTGGGATTAGCATATGCACATACGCGCACTGGGACCTATTGTAGAGCACAGAAAACTATTTTCAGTGTCTTGCAATAACCTATAATGAGAAAGAATCTGGAAAAGAATAGATATTAATAGATGTATATGTATGGCTGAATCACTTTTTTGTACATCTGAAAGTAGCACAGCATTGAGGACCGGCTATACTTCAGTTAAAAAAAAGAAAGAAAAAATATACATACACATATACATAACACAAAGTGGACCATCTTCGCCATTTCTAAGTGCACACTTCAGTGGCATTAAGCACATTCACATTGCTGTGCAACCTTCACCACCATCCGTCTCCAGAACTCTCTTCCTCTTCTCCAGCTAAAACTATATCCACTAAACACTAACTCCCCTTCTGCCTCGCCCCGCCAGGCCTTGGCCACTATCCTGCTTTCTGTCTCTGTGAATCTGACTACTTCAGGGACCTCACGTAAGTGGAATCGTGCAGCATCTGTCTTTCTGTGAGTGGCTATTCCACTGAACATAATGTCCTCAAGGTTCAGGCATGTTGTCACACGGACAGAATGTCCTTCCTCTTTTAAGGCCAGATAATAATCCTAAGAATGTTTGTACTGTGAGCATGGAACTTGTACAATTAAAATAAGTTGAACCAAATAAAATAGGCATGAAAAGTGCAAAAAATTAAAATTAGAAAGGGAAGTCTTTTGCTCTCCAGGACAGAGAACCCAGCCCAAACTGACGGAAGCAGAGGAAAGGGCTTGGTTGGCTCAGGGACTGAGGAATCCAGGGCAGGGCTGGCCTCAGTCGCGGCTAGGAGGCACAAGGGCTCACCGTCGTCACCACCCGGACTGGCAGGGGCCAAGCGCTGGGCAGGATACTAGGAATAGAGGGGGGGTTAAAGCAAGCACAGCCCCAGCCCTAACAGAGCCAGGGCCTTACTTGTCACCTCTCCTAACAGCTGCACCCATGGCAGACATCTCTGATCCCTGAACTCTCTAGCCTGAGATCAGCTGGGCCTTTGGGTCTGCCTTCACACAGAGCTCCAGAAAAGCACCGCTCATGGAGTGGAATTGGCTCATGACATAAACCCACCTGCCATTCTTCCCCTAGAGCTCAGTGATGATAAATACAGCTAACACTTTTTCAGGGCTCACTGTGTGTTCCGGGGGGGGCTAGCTATAGTAACTCGTTTAACCCTCAGAATAGCCCCATGCAGTAGGGACTCTGTCACTAACCCCATTTTACAGATGAGGAAACAGAGGTGCAGAGAGATTGAGTAACCTCTCCACGGTTACAAAAACCAATAGATTATTGAATCCAGATCTGAACCTAGGCTTGCTGGCTACCCTGCAGGGTGTCACCTTGCGAGCCAGCCAACCCCCAACACCCTGCTGAATCCTCAACCCTTCTTCAAACCATCATGGAAACATGGAACACAACGACAGGATTCTAGAGGAAATGACATGATTTTCTAAAGTGCTTTCGCTTTTTATCCAAACTCAAAGAGACGAGCTCAAATGAATTAAATTATAATTGGACAATATGGGGTTTGGTCTTGTAATTGTTGTAATTAATTTACAATCAATATAATCCAAGGAGTTAAAAATAATGGATTGAAAATGATTGAAAACCCATTGAAAATGTAATATGTACAAGTGAAATACTCGTCTTACATAGAAAGTACTTAACCGAATATGACACACGCTAATAAATCTCTTTCTTATTCATTACGTGCTGCATATGTTACAGTTCACAGGCAGCTTATCAGTGGAGGATAAGGAGCTGGCGCAACTGCTCTTTAAATCCTTCTCAAGACCCCCTTTTGGCATCAGGATAAATTTTGCAACAGCCTTCTTTTAACGCCTCTGCTTCTCATGCTTGGATGCATATTCTCACGGGACCCCTCGGCTCAGGGCCCCATGCAAGGGAATCAGAGCATCAGAAGCTCTGGAAACACAGGCTGGGGTAGCAGAGGAGGGAGTCAGTGTGGTGAAGGGCACTGTTCTGACATCGGCCAGAGCTGGGTTCAAATCTCTCAGCTTGCCCACCATAGCTGGGGGACTTCCAACCCCTCTAAACCTTGGTTTCTTGATTTTTAAAAACTGCACAAGCAAATTGCCTTCTCAAAGGGTTGTCATGAGAACTTAGAGAGATAATTATATCTGGGAATGAGTCCTAGCTTCCTTTCCTCCCCAGAGGCCACAGTTCAAAGGCCAGCATATAAATAGGGATAGTCATGTGGGTCTCATAGGATTGGTGTTAGGAGGATAATGATCATCCAGTATTCACTGGTACCCTTTGAGGTGCCAGGAACTCTGCTGAGACCCACACAAAGCAATGAACAAGAACTCTCTCACCTTCAGAGAGTTCATAAGCTAGCATAGGATGAATAACAGTGTGTAAGGGCCACAGTGAGGTGAGTCCTCTGGGAAACCCTGGGGTGCTTTAATCCCTCACAGGGCCCTGCCTTATACCTCCTCAGTGATGTCCTGTGTCTGACATTCCAGTCCCGGGGGACAACAGGAGAAAGCTGGAAGGATGGGGCTGAGGGTAGAAAGAACAAAGGCGAAGCTTTGGAGAAAACTTCGAGCAGGCTGGTTGAGGACGTAGGGAGCTTACTGGAACACCCGGGGGTTCGATGGACTGGACCGTGGGCCAGCTGAAATCAACATCCACTGGGAAAAAGAAAGAACTGGAAGAAAAAGCCATTCCTGACTTCCAGGCACTCCAAACACAAGGCTGGTGGCAGCCAAACTAGCCACAGGCCCACCTGCTGGAGCCCTGGATACAGCTCAGACAGTACCTGCTAAGCCCTCAAATGGCGGCCACAGAAAGAGACACTTTCTGTGGCCAATGACCTCAAATAAATTCACCTTCCCCAGACCAGAACTGCCAAAGGGGAAGCTCCGTTCTGTGCGCAGTCCTTAAAAAGGGAAGGAAGGGAGGGAGGGAGGAAGGAAGGAAGGAAGGAAGGAAGGGAGGGAGGGAGGGAGGGAGGGAGGGAGGGAGGGAGGGAGGGAGGGAGGGAGGGAGGGAGGGAGGGAGAACAAATTCACGTGAGAACCACATGTCCAGGCAGCTGTACAGATGAGGATGTTGGAGAGTGACGGCCGCTGCTTTTTACTTCAGTTTTACCACCAGTCAGGGAGATCCTCCTTTGCTCTGAATAAATCCGCATTAAGATGAGAGAGATGTCTAGACACCTTTAATCCAGAAAATCCCTCCTTCTGAAAGGAAATCATTCTCTATGTGGTAGGGATATCAAAAGGCAGTTGTAAGGTGATATAAAAAGCATGGATTTGGGCATCAGACAGATCTATGTTCAAAACCCAAGTCTGGTACTTACTAAATACCTTTGTTCTGGGAAAGTCAGAATGTCTCTGAGTCAGATTTTCTAATTACAAATGGGGTGTTGTTAGGATTACAAGTTCGTTCAGTATTCACTGAGACCCTCCCAGGAGCCAAAAACTGTGCTCGGACCTACACAAAGCAATGAATAAGATGAGGCTCTTGCCTTGGGAGAGCCCATATTCTAGCATGGGATGGATAGCAAAGAGCCACAGTGCAGCTATCTGGCTTGTGTAGTAGAATCTGCATTGCAGAATCATTAAGCATGGGACAAAACAGCTGTGCTGGAGAGCAGGGGAGGGAGGGAGAGATCACAGAGGAACAGTGTTGAGCTTGTCCCAAAGGACGACTTAGGGCCTTCTGGTAGACCAGATGCCACTGGTATTCCAGGCAGTGGCACCTGCAAGGGCAAAGCCATGTATGCACAGGGGGAAGAAATGGTAAAAACAGTGGGAGGTGACAGCAGAGGGGGAGGGGTGGGCACACAAGGAGATGAGGAGGGTCTCATTCGTTGAACTCAAGCATCTGTGCTTTCCTGCACCAACATGATGCTTTAGCTCTATCTTGTCTTATTCACAAAGTCTTTGAGGGAGCCAAGTGTGAACTCTATTCAAAAGTCATTAAAGAGTAACATTGGTATGCAGAGAAAACTCTAATTCTAAAAGGTACATGTACCCCAATGTTCAAAGCAGCACTATTTACAATAGCCAAGACATGGAAATAACCTAAGTGTTCATGGACAGATGAATGGATAAAGAAGATGTGGTATGTATATACAGTGGAATACTATTCAGCCATAAAAAAAGAATGAAACAATGCCATTTGCAGCAACATGGATGGACCTAGAGATTATCATACTAAGAGAAGTAAGTCAGACAGAGAAAGACAAATATCATATGATATCACTCATATGTGGAATCTAAAATAAAATGATACAAATGAACTTATTTACAAAACAGAAACACTCTCAGACATAGAAAACAAACTTATGGTTACCAAAGGGGGAAGGGATAAATTAGGAGCTTGGGATTAAAATATACACTACTATATATAAAATAGATAAACAACAAGGACCTACTGTATAGCACAGGGAACTATATTCAATATCTTGTAATAACCTATAATGGAAAAGAATCTTTTAAAAGAATATATATATATATATATATATATATATATATATCTGAATCACTTTGCTGTACACCAGAAACTAACACAACATTGTAAATCAACTATACAGCAATAAAAATTTTTTTAATTTTTTGAAAGAGTAATATTGAAGTAACAAAATTAGTCATGAAGTTTATTAAAGTGTCTGAAATTAGTGAGTGCTCAACACATCCTGGTTTCCTCCTATGCACTGAGATGGCAAACATTTCGTTTTCTGGACGTTTCCATCTTCTCAGAATGTGTCGTGAGTTAATGTCTCAACATCGCCTATAGGGGGCAGGAGTAGAGAGAGGGGTCACGTCAAAGAAGGTCGTCAAGCTTGAATGGAGCCATCGCCACAGGCAGGGGAGGGGTAAGGGAAATGACCAAGCAAGCTGCTGTACAAGAAACCTCTGGATCCTGTGGGTTTGACAAGATAGAAGGGCATTTTTCTTCCATGTAACAGTCCAGGAAGGGTGTTCCACGGATCTGTGCCACGAGGTCCCTCAGGGACCCAGGCCCTTATCTTCAATCTTGGGCCTGAAGCTGCTGCATTTCCACATATACATTTAACCAAAGAACAGGGAAATCGAGGAAGTTTGGGGCAAACTGCTTGAGGTTGGAGGTACTTCCGCTCACGTCCTATTGGCCTGAACTTAGTTGCATGAGCACATGTATGTTGAGTTGGGTGCCACCAGGCTGTTCAAGAAACAGCTAGGAAAGTAAGATTCAAGTTCAAAAACTTGCAGGGGGTAGGGGTGGGGTCCTCTGGTTCTTACGGAGCCTGGAACCCCACCCCCCACCCCGTCTTCTCACAAAATGCCCCGGAGGTTAATAACGGTGGTGTTGTCAAATCATAATAACACGGTCCTGGGTTGCAGTCACTGCTTAGCTGCTTGCCAGCTGCCAAGACCTTGTACACGTCGCTCACTTGACCTCTCTGAGACTTTCCTCCTCTGTAAAAATAGGTTATGATGACGATGATGGCAATTTAAATAAAATACAAAAAGCGCCTGGCTGATGGTAAGTCTAATGAATGCTGCTTTCCCTTCCTTGTCAATAGAGGTGATTGAGTCTCTGAGTGAGACTAGGGTTCACTGAAAAAGTCTGAGGGGGTCACTAGAGTCTTTCTATCAGGGGAACCTTACTGGAGCTGGGAGTTACAGTACATGGTCACAATCATAAGCAGACAGAAGTCACAGAAGCAAATAAAACACTCCATCTTTCTTTTTTTATAACGTTTTAAAAAATTTATCTATTTATTTATTTTATTTGTTTTTATTTTTGGCTGCGTTGGGTCTTCGTTGCTGCGTGCGGGCTTTCTCTAGTTGCGGCGAGTGGGGGCTACTCTTCCTTGAGGTGTGCGGGCTTCTCTTGTTGTGGAGCATGGGCTCTAGGCTCATGAGGGCTCAGTAGTTGTAGCACATAGGCTTAGTTGTTCCGCAGCATGTGGGATCCTCCCGGACCAGGGCTCGAACCCGCGTCCCCCACATTGGCGGGCGGATTCCTAAGCACTGTGCCACCAGGGAAGCCCCACTCCATCTTCCAAGCAACATCACTGAGCACCCAGGGACCTGGGCTCAGCTTAGGACACAGTGAGGCCAGGAGGGAAAAGGACTGGCATCAGAGGTGGAGAGTTTGGGTTCGGTTCCAATTGTGCCACCCAATGGTTAAGTGGCCTCAGGAGAGTCCCTGCAGCTCTCTAAACTTCAGTTGCTTTATTAATAGATGAGAATAATGATACTTACTGCTATGGAGGATGGAGCCCTCAAAACAAGATTAGCGCCCTTATAAGAAGACACCAGAGAACTTGCTCTCTCTCTCTCTCTCTCTCTCTCTCTCTCTTTCCCTCCCATGTGAGGACACAGAAAGAATGAAGCTGCCTACACAACAGGAAGAGGACTCTCACAATGAAAGGAATCTGCCAGCACCCTGATCTTGGACTTGCAGCCTCCAGAACTGTGAGAAATAAATGTCTGTTATCTAAGCCTGCCAGCCTAGGGTATATTGTTTTAGCAGCCCAAGCAGACTAAGACAAGTTACTTTGTTGGGATAGTGGATGAGCTGCTGTAAAGGTAAGTAAGGTGCCTAAATCAGAGCTGGCCCATAGTAGGTGCTCAATATATAGGAACGATGGTATCATCATCACATGTCCATCATCATTTTTATCAGGTAACCCCTGCCCTCAAGGAACTCACTGTCTGGTAGGGGAAACAGATATATGGAAAACAATGCCTGGCATAATAACAGAAGCACGGGCAGGCACTGCGGCAGCCTGGGGGTTTCAGAAATAAGGGGATCTTCCCCCAGGAATAAAGTTGGACTCACACCAAAAGCCATGTAGGCTCTTCTGCTGCACCAGGCACTCTGGTACAGCTGAGCCTGGAGCAGGGGCTCCCAGGCAGGTGAGCGGAGCTGCCAAATGCATCCTCCCCCTCGGCCTCGCAGCGAGCCGGGTACCGCTCTCCGCAGACACAGCAGGCACGGAAAAGCCGGCCACCTCCCGAGTTGTGGTACACGATGGCACCCTTCTGGGTGCACAAGCTGTCCCTGTTCTGAAGCCAGAAACATAGCTGTGGCAATGTCATATGGAGATGGGTTTCGTCCCCCGCCCTCCCTCTCCACTATGCCTGGCAAAAAGTTAACTGTGCTTTATTTCACTTCAGGTCCATATGGCGCCTCAATTTCTGATCAGAGGTATTACAAATTACAGTCTGTCTCTGCAGAACATTAATGTAGGCTCATTTCTTCTTCCTTGTCAACACGTTTGTTTCAATTGTTTGAGAGAAGAGGTTGGATGGCGTTCTCGTCCTTCGAAGATAATTTCTTTTCTCTGTTCCCCAGTGACAGGACCGCGGTTAAGATGTTCACCTCCCCTCCCTACTCCATGCCTCTCCCACGATTTCATCTGCCCAGGGCCGCCAGGTTGTTTTGCAATTAAAGTTTGCCATCCAACCACTGGAAGAGAGATTAATTAAGGAAGAAAGGGGTTTCTCTCTTTCTTGTGGGTTCAAATGCTTTTTTTAATAAGAGGAATCGATGGAAATCAAAACAAAGGATGGGAAACTGGGTCCCTTGAACCTCCCCCCACCCCGCCACTCCCCAGGTCTCCGCAATCGAGCCCTAAGGCACGTGGGTCTTTGGCAGTCTTTCCCCCATAGCCCCCGTCAGGTACCCTCAGAGAAATCAATTCGGCGCCCCTGTGGGAATGAGAGGGACAGAAGGAAACTTAAACGGGATTTTTATAAATTTCAAAACTAGCACAAAACAGAAGCAGGACAGCTTTATTGATTTAAACATTAAAATAACATGTGCTTTCTTTGCATTTTCCCAGAGGTAATCATGTTTCTTATTTTTAATCTAGATTGAAATCTCGGAGACTTTCCACAAGCCTCTTGTGGTGATTACCAAAGATTAGTAATAACATGTCTAATTAGTGTAGGAAGACATAAAAATCAGTGACAGTGTGAAATGTTACACTGACTGCCAGCGCTCAGAGGAGAGCTGGCATGTGTCTCCAGAGATGGGGCCGCACCTGGCAGCCCCCATGTCATCTCCAACCCCCAGGAGTGAGCTTACACCCATCCCTAAAGGAGACTGAGGGCTTTGCAGAGGCTTTCCACGTTCCCAGGTCCCCTTTCTGTGAACTTCTGATGTCTTTGTTGGAGGAAACAATAAAAACGGAGCATGATTCATCGGCAGGGGGGCAGCCAATTCAGTGAGCGCCCTGATTACCACTTCTGTCTCTCAGTGCAATTCAACAATATTTACCGAGCACCCTACCCCCCACCATGCCCAGGGAGCCCCGGAGGAAAGACCCAGCCCCTGTTCTCCACAAGGTCCTGATTCACTGAGCAAAGGAGGGTCCTATGGATGATGGAGCCCCGTGTGGCCCCTCTCAGGTTCAGAGCTCAGGAAGAAATTCCCAGGTTTGTTCAGTTCCCTCTCGGCAGGAGGAAAGGGTCCCCTTTCCACCCCACACAAGACAGCCATACCTCCACCCACTGTCCAGCTCATCCTCTAAGACCCTTTCCCTCTTCATCTCATGGCCTCCCACGCTCTCTTCCCCAAGGCCCAGGATCACCCAGGCCAGACAACAGGAAACAGCCCTGCAACCTCTCCAGGGAGAATCTTCCTTCCACACCCAAGAAGGCATTTTCTCAGTCTCTGTTTCTGCTTCACCATACATCTCTGAGTGGGGGAGACAGAGGCGGGGAAAGACACCTATGTTGTACAGATACAAATACATGGATTATCGATTACAGACACAGCTCCCCATTCAAGTCATGCTAATAACTTAACACACTGTCCTAAGATGTATAATGAAGGGCCTCAGAAACACGGATGAAAGAGGGGTTAAGAGCTTGGAGATGGGCCTCGAAGGATGCAGAGGTGGGAAATGGTGATAAGGCTCGTGAGGAGCCCATGTACAGGGGCAGAAGCCTCAGAATGAGTGGGGAGGGAGAGTGAGGGACCCATGTGGTTGAGGAGTGATGGCCCCGCTTCCCCTCACGCCTCATCCCACCAGCATCTCCCTCTGACCCCAAGACCAGGGCATCTCTCTACCAGGACCACCAAAAGCCAACCAGTAGGCAGATATCCCCAGGGGTCTCTCCCAGCCTGGGAGATTACGCAGGACCGAGTGACAATGACGACACCATGTGGCCCTAAGAAGCAACAGCAGTCTCTGACGATCCTGAATGTGGGTGTGGGGTTAAACCCACTCCATTCTGGATTGTGAGGCTCAAAAAAGTCAAGATCGGGACAAGCTTCAGAGAGAGCTACTAACTTCCCGGAAATAAGGCATGTTGGCTCTTAAGCAATTGCGTGGGAAAACAAGACCTAAGTCTTCACTTGCACTTGGAGTTTGGGAAGCTATTGCTGCTGGTTCAGGAAGGGGAGGGGTGTGGAGCCTGGGCAAGTTGCAAAGGGGAGTGAATGTCACTATGGAAGGTTCACCGTTTAAATTTTAATTTCTTTTTTAACTTTGAATTTTGAAATAAATACAGACTTTTTAAAAAACGCTTCAGCTATAGCACAAATAATCCCCATATACCTTCATCTGCCCTCCCCTGATATTAATATCTTATGCAACCACAGTACAATGATGTAAATCAGGGAATCCAAATGGACACATGCTATGTATTAATCTACAGACCTTATTCAAACTTCTCCAAGTGTTTTATTCATGTTCTTTGTCTGATCCAGGACCCTGTGCAGGTTCCCATATTGTATTTAGTTGTTATGTCTCCTCCAGTTCCAGAGTGTTCTCTGGCTTTGTCTTTTACGACCTTGATATTTTTGAAGAGTATTAGCTAGTTATTTTGTAGAATGTTCCCAAATTTGGATGTTTCTGAGGCCCCCTCGTGTCTAAATTCAGTATCTTTCAGCAAAAGGACCACAGATGTGACAGAGGATGCCCCGGTTGGTACATCGGATCAGAACACACCTGATGTCATTATGTATCTCACCCCACTCAGTAAGCTTAACTTTGGTCGCTTGATAAATTGGAACCTGCTGGCTTCACTGTAAAGTTACTGCTCTTCCCTTTGTAATTAGTAAGTATCTTGGAAGGAGATACATTGAGATTATGTGAATACCATTTCTCATCATACATTTTACCCGTTCATTTTACCATCCTTTGGTTATTTTTGCCTGAAGCAATTATTACTGTGGAGTGTGTCTGTGTTCTTTCCTTCTACCTTTGATAATTAGAATTCTACTGTAAGAATTCACTTTCCCTCCTCTTCAGTTTGTGTATTTAATGATATACTAATGGACGCCAGTGTGGACTCCTGGATATTGGTTTTATTCCATGTATTATAATCTATTTCTATCATTTCTTTCATTGCTCAGCTTGTTTCAGATTTGGTCCCTGGGAGCTCCTTTAAGCTGGTTCCTGTGTCCTTTTGACATGACCCTGTTGTTTTATTTAAAGCAATTTCTTACTTGTTGGCACCAAGATATTCTGGGCTCATCTTGTGCTTTTCCTACCCCAGCCTTGAACCAGCCACTCGCTGATGCTTTTACATCCAGTAACAAGTTATCACTAGTAGTGTGGAAGCACTCTGAAAACACACCCTGTGGTATATGTTATAATATCTCCCTCTGCACCAGCACAGAGCCCAGGCTTTGATCATTTATTTGCTCAATAAATTACTGGTTATTGAGTGAAACAGAATTTGTCGCACCTATTCCTTGGTCCGGCAAGAATGCACCAGCCCTTACCAGGCACTAGGCCCTGTGATGGTTGTTAAGACAGAGGTTAACCAAGCCCAAATCCCCCTTCCAAGAGCTCAGAAGCAAGTGGGGAAACAGGAAGCCAGTATAGCCAGAGGACAGCACGTGCTCAAACAAGGCACCAAAGACCACAGATATCACATCCCAAAGGAGATCCAAGGCACATGCAGAATTTACCAAAGAGCGATCTAAATTTTAGGAGTTTAACAACTTCTAAACCTCTCACTCCTACCAAGGGTTAAGAGTTGGAGATTAGGGAGGACTTTTGAAGACAGCTTCTTGGGAGAAAGCTATGCTAAGTCCCAACCCCAGCCCTGCCTCCAAGGGGAAGGGACACTATCTCCTAACCCAAGCCTGATGTCAGAGACTTCAAGGAAAGGAGATTAAGAAAGGATTTTTAGAACCAGCTGCTGTGTTGTTAATCCCAGCCCCTACCAAGGGCAAGGGTTGGGGCGGGGGCGGGGGTGTCTATACTTCACATTGAGCTTCAAGAAGGGGGCTATGGGGTTTCAACAGAAGCCACTAAAGCACTTAATACATATCCCCTAAATTGGAAGACATAAAGGGCTGGTGTCTGTTTCCTACCTGAGAAATACAAAGGGTGAGAGATGAGTGAACCAGTCCCTGATAGACAAACCCTAGGAAACGTGGTGACAGTCGGGTTCTTTCTCTGCCGAAAAAGCATACAGGACAAAACATACAGGCATCTCCCGTGGACCAGGTAGGGTTTTAGATCCTATCCTACAGAGGCACTTAGAGACGTAATGGACCTCCACAGAAAGACCTAGAGGCACCCCTGGAAGTATAGAGGTCACATAAAGAGTAAGCAACAGGGGCTTCCCTGGTGGCACAGTGGTTGGGAGTCCGCCTGCCAATGCAGGGGACACGGGTTCGTGCCCCGGTCTGGGAAGATCCCACGTGCCGCGGAGCGGCTGGGCCCGTGAGCCATGGCCGCTGAGCCTGCGCGTCTGGAGCCTGTGCTCCGCAACGGGAGAGGCCACAACAGTGAGAGGCCCGCGTACCACAAAAAAAAAAAAAAAGAGTAAGCAACAGGATCCAGGAAGATGCACCACTCACATCAAAGGAACTATAGCTGAGAGGTCCTCAGAAATCAGATTAGGGTCTCTGAAGATGCAAAAACCCCACAAAAGTGCCCCCAAGAGAAAGACCCCCTTAAACCTCCTCAGGGACAGAAAATGTGACATCACAGCCCTCAAGTTCCAGGCACACAGGCTGTGTAGCTCCCCCCTTACCTCCTCCTCCTCCTCAGACCCCAACCATGCAGGGGTCAGGAGATGGTAGTAGAAAGATCAGGAGGACTAGGCAGAGAAGCAAGAAGAAGGGAAAGAGAGGAGATGACACCCACCCCATCCCCGAATTTCCTGTTTGCATCAGGCTCAACATAGAAGCGTGGGTTTGATCGATTTAAATTCAGGTGGTGACCTTTGATTATCATGTGGGACTGGGATTCTGTTTTATAACTTAGAGTGATCATGAGAGTGTTTCTTCCCTACCTGTCCCAGAGGTCAGCGACTGGCAGGGAAAGAGCTAGCCCCACAGAACAGGGAGGCAAACAGAAAGTTGTGTTAGGATCACAGCCCATGATTTGTATGATTTAAACAAATCCTTCAAAGGATACAGGAACAAAGAAGCACTGTTAAGAGCCCAAAAGGAGAACTTTAAACAAACCATTAATTTCTGGGTGCCTCAGTGTCCTTGTCCAAAAGCAAAAAAAAAAAAGGAAGAAATTAGGATCCTAAGAGCCTTCGGAAGATAACAAGGAGGAAGGGGTATCCAGGACCACCGTATCCATGCTCTGGGTGAGGCCTCTTACCTACATCACCTTATTTAATCTGTGCCTAAACACAGAGAAATGTGGTTGGATGCCAAATAAAGCCAGATAAAAGAAAACCATCTGTCTCAGAGGATGCCTCCACACCAGAAATCTTTATATGTGGCTCGGCTGATAGAGAAAGAGAAACAGCTTTCCGAAGGTGACGACCTCCCCACGAGAACATGCCTCTCGCAACGGTTCTCCTTCATCCCCCTCCAGAAGAGGAGAAGAGGAGACGCAAGAAGAAGCACCTGGTGCAGAGCCCCAACTCCTATTTCATGGATGTGAAATGCCCAGGATGCTATAAAATCACCACCGTCTTTAGCCACGCACGGACAATAGTTTTGTGTGTTGGTTGCTCTACTGTCCTCTGCCAGCCTACAGGAGGAAAAGCAAGGCTTACTGAAGGGTGCTCCTTCAGACATAAGCAGCACTAAAAGCCCCTGGAATCAAGATGAATGGGAAACCATCCCAATAAACACATTTTGGATTTAAAAAAAAAGGAGAAACAAAAACTCAAAACTCCTGGATTCAGTCAGCTTTCTCTCACTCAATCAGCTTTCTCTCCCTCTCCCTCTCCCTCTCCCTTTTTCTCTCTCTCCCTCTCCCTCTCTCTCTCTTCTTTCAGGAGCACGTTCCACCACCAGGCAGTATTTCCCTTTTAAGGGGAAATTGAGCACAGATATGTGCTTTTTTTTTTTTAACATCTTTATTGGAGTATAACTGTTTTACAATGGTGTGTTAGTTTCTGATTTACAACAAAGTGAATCAGGAACATATACATATGTTCCCACATCTCCTCCCTCTTGCGTTTCCCTCCCTCCCACCCTCCCTATCCCACCCCTCTAGGTGGTCACAAACCACGGAGCTGATCTCCCTGTGCTATGCGGCTGCTTCCCACTAGCTATCTATTTTACATTTGGTAGCGTATATATGTCCATGCTACTCTCTCACTTCGTCCCAGCTTACCCTTCCCCCTCCCCATATCCTCAAGTCCATTCTCTAGTAGGTCTGTTTTATTCCCATCCTACCCCTAGTCTCTTCATGACTTTTTTTTTTTTTCTTAGATTCCATATATATGTGTCAGCATACGGTATTTGTTTTTCTCCTTCTGACTCACTTCACTCTATATGACAGACTCCAGGTCTATCCACCTCATTACAAATAACTCAGTTTCATTTCTTTTTATGGCTGAGTAATATTCCATTGTATACATGTGCCACATCTTCTTTATCCATTCATCTGTCGATGGACACTTAGGTTGCTTCCATGTCCTGGCTATTGTAAATAGGGCTGCAATGAACATTTTGGTACAATGCTCAACATCACTAATCATTAGAGAAATGCAAGTCAAAACTACAATGAGATATCATTTCACACTGGTCAGAATGGCCATCATCAAAAAATCTAGAAACAAGAAATGCTGGAGAGGGTGTGGAGAAAAGGGAACCCTCCTGCACTGTTGGTGGGAATGTAAATTGATACAGCCACTGTGGAGAACAGTACGGAGGTTCCTTAAAAAACTACAAATAGAACTACCCTATGACCCAGCAATCCCACTACTGGGCAAATACCCTGAGAAAACCATCATTCAAAAAGAGTCATGCACCACAATGTTCATTGCAGCTCTGTTTACAGATATGTGCTTTGAAAGCTTTACAGAACGTGTGGCGGGAGCGTCCTCTTCCTGGCAGGTGGACCATTCTCAGGGCCCACAGTCCCCTGCAGCGGGCAGTGCCCTCTGGCCAGCGTCACCGGGGCGGGGAGACAGTGCTTTCGCCCAGCCCCAGAATGCATTACCTGCAAACCGAGCCAGCCAAAGGCTCCCAAGGGGCAGATGTTTTTATTTCAGGCTGATACAGGAACTGCAGGGACCATTTTTCTCCCCATCAGTTTTCAAGTGCAAGAGGCAGCTGTTTGCCAGGAACACAGACCTGGATTCTAATGAGGTTCGTGGCTGAACCAGGCCTGCAAGAGGTGGCCCTGACCAATAGCAGCATGAGGTTATTAGCGAACCCACAGAAAGCTGGCAAAGGGCCATTTCAAAACAGTCTGGAGGAGGGAAATGTCTTGTTTCCTAAAATGGAGTTTGAGAGGGCTTCCCTGGTGGCGCAGTGGTTGAGAATCCGCCTGCCGATGCAGGAGACGCGGGTTCGTGCCCCGGTCCGGGAAGATCCCACATGCCGCGGAGCAACTAAGCCCGTGAGCCATGGCCGCTGAGCCTGCGCGTCCGGAGCCTGTGCTCTGCAACGGGAGAGGCCACAACAGTGAGAGGCCCGCATACCGCAAAAAAAAAAAAAAAAAAAAAAAAAAAAAAAAAAAAATGGAGTTTGATATTTTTAAAAGCCTAATCAATGGGAATTGTCGATTTGGTCTAACTTCTGCCAGGGATTATTGCTCAATTTAAAGAAAGAGCTGCCGATTTTTTTCAGGTTATTGGTTTTCCCCCAAGGTGCATGACGCAACAATCACACACTACATCCCCAGAAACCTAACCTACAGGCTCCTTGTGAAGTTGGGCAGGTGGAATTGGTGTCAGTCCAGCTAATGACCACCCCTCGTGTGGGTACCTGCTCCATTCTCTTATAACTTTGGGGAAACCAGGAGCTTTCACATCTCCACCTAGGAGAGAACGCTCCTTCCGATGAAGTGTTTCTCATACTGGTTTCATCCAAAGAGTCAGCATCTGCTTTGCAGACACCCTGCTCTGTTCAAATAACCAAATGTGACTTTGCTCATACGGATTCTCATTCATGGGAGTTTCTGCTATGATCACTTTGGGAGCAGGAGACAAATGTTTAAGGACAAGTTGTTGATGTGGTTTTGGAGTGGAAAAATGAAAATTGAAAAAATTCCTAGGCACTGACTTCAATTTTTCTGCAAATTGCAAAACGGCTGCAATTATTCTTCAGATAGAAAGCTATAGAAACAAACCTTTTCATTTTACAATGAAAACCCCGCAGACTCAGAACAAAATCCATCTGGAGAAAAAAAGACATTAACTAAAGTCACTGTAAAATAGAACAGCTTAATATTAGAACCTCTCCTGTGCACACATTTAGATACGGGAGAGAGAATATCCCTGAGAAAATAATGGGCATTGCATTTATTGAGTGATTAATATGGATCAGGAGCTTTCATATATATTATCCCATTTTTTTCGGCACCACAGTTTTAAGAGATTGATACTATTATGCAAATTTTGCCGATGAAAACTGAGGCTCAGAGAGGTTAAGTAATTTGCCTAAGATAACACAGTTAATAAATAGTTAAGTTCAGGGGTTTTTTTTAAATTAAATATTTGTTTCTAAATCTGCTTACATGAGTGAAAGCTGTATATGAAAAACACTGAAACTTACTGAGAAGTCACCCACAATACCCGAAGATAACTACCTTTCTTTCTACGTATACTCGTGTGCACACACACACACAGTCAGATACACACTTAAATGGACTCATACACACTATTATACATCTGCTTTTTCCCTTTCTAATGTATTCTAATGTATTCTAATCATGATTCCCTGTGTTCCACACTATTTTTCATCATCCCATAATTCTCCATTGCATTGCTGTACCAAATTCTATTTAACCATTCCTCTATTGGATAATTAGGTTGTTTCTAATTTCTTTCTATTATGAACAATGATGTAATGAATATCCTTGCAAATAAATCTTTGCCTGCATCCAGAATTGTTCTTTAGGGTAAATTCCTACAGATGGAATTTCTGACTCAAAAAACAAGAATATTTTCAGGCATATATATATATACATACACACATATATACATATATATATATATATATATATACACACACACGTATATATAGTAAAATACTGTAAAATCACACTCTAAAAAGGTTGTACTAGGTTAAATCAGTGTATGCAAATGCCCCTTTCCTCAAACTCTAACACTGGCATTGTCTTTTTCAAAAATGTCAATTTTTGAAAATTGTAAAAATGTAAAAAATGACCTCCTGTCTAAACTTTTATTTCCTTAATCAGTAGTGATAATGACCTGTTTCCCTACCATTTTCATTTCTTCTTTTGAGAATTGTTACGTTTTTTTGCCCATTTTATAACCAGGGCAATCATTCTTTATTTTAGTGATTTGTTAACACTCGATATATTAAGTTGATCACACTTTTTTCTGTAATATATGTTGCAAATAGATGTCCCAGCTCATATTAAGCTCTTTTTCTAGCTTATGTTGGTAATTTGCCAAACTAAAACTTTAAAATTTTAGGTTGTCAAGTGCACCAATCAATCTTTAAAATTCCGCCTTTGGGGCTTCCCTGGTGGCGCAGTGGTTGAGAATCCGCCTGCCGATGCAGGGGACACGGGTTCGTGCCCCAGTCCGGGAAGATCCCACATGTCGCGGAGCAGCTGGGCCCGTGAGCCATGGCCGCTGAGCCTGCGTGTCCGGAGCCTGTGCTCCGCAACGGTAGAGGCCACAACAGTGAGAGGCCCGCATACCACAAAAAAAATAAAATAAAATAAAATTCCGCCTTTGACCAGAACTTAAAAATCAACACATATATTATTCTAACATTCCTATGAGTTTTTAAAATAACGCCTTTAATGCATCCTGAAGTCTAATTTCCCAACTGTTAATAACTCATTGAAGAAAATCATTCCCTTCACTTTACTGTACACTCAGTTGTTACATACATTGAGCCTCTTGTGCATTTCATACTCTGTTCCTTTGATTGACTTGGCTTTGAGCGGGGGCCACCTGCTTGAATCATCATAGGTTTACAATGGGCTTTCAAATCCAGTCACTGGAAGCTACTGCTTTCTGACCACAGAGCCTGTGTTTTTCCACAGTAACCCATATGGGGGCTCAAGGAGGAAATTGTCACCATGCTGAGGTTGGGAAGAAAAGCTCTTACAGAAACATAGCTCTGCTTTCCACTTGTCACCAGAGCTGGTCCTGCCGAGGAAAGTGAAATGAACAGAAGACTGGACTGTGGATGCCGGGTTGAGGCTATGTTTATGGAGAGTCAAAAGATTCATCCCATCTTAAAAACATGAATGGATGTTAACGGAGGGCTACTATGTGCTGAGAGTCATGCTAGGCTCTGGGGAAATGGAGATGAATAAGATGCGATACTTGGCTTCAAGAAGGTCACAGAGTAGGTACGTATAGGAAATCAGACACACTGACCGCATGTCCTGGCTGAGTCTCCTCAGCATCTCTCCGCTGGGGCCACCAGCCCCGAGCTCAGGATTCTTTCTGCCCTGGCTTCTGAGGAGGCAGGAATTACCCAAGCAATCCATCTTCCCTTCCTCCAGTGAGTATGCTGCTAAATCAGTTCCCTACTTTCCACTAAGTGCTAAAGGATTTTAGTTTGTGCTCTAATTGTTAACATGGATCAAACACAACAAATTAAAAACACAATTGCAAACCCAAATTTAAATTTTTTTGAAATCAATAAATCAACTTCCCTCTGAGACTTCCCCGGGGAAAAACAGTGCCCCTTCCCTGAAGGCTGAAGCTCTGAATAATGCTGACCTTTCCTGAAGTCAAAGTTCACCACTGCCAACCCTGCCATGGCAAGATCCAGGCTCCTGCAGATGAGGACCTCCAGGTCACTCCCACTCCATGTGGTTCAAGCTCTAGGTTTCTTCTTCCATCTTTGTATAGATGTCATTAGTTCACTGAACCAACCCCCTATGCTTCTGGCTTTTTCCCAAGTCACCGTCTTTGATGGATCTATGGGCAACCACCTGACCCAGTTCTGTTGTTGATGAAGAAGACTCCAAGAAAGCTTATTTTTAAAGTCTGACTCTTTGACTCAAACTAGAATGCCCCTTTGACTCTTTGCAACTTCTTCCTCCTGCCCTTCCATGGATGTAATGGCTGGGATGGCAGCAGCCATTTTGTGATCATGAGGCAACAAGCATGAATACAAAAAAAAAGAAAAAAAAAACCCTGCATATTAAGAAAAGTGGAGCAGAAGAATGAGAGCCTGGGTTCACAATGTCACCATTGAGCCATCATATCATTCCTGGGCCACCTACCCCAGACTTCTGAGTGAGAAATATAAACACTCATTTATTTAAGCTATTGTTAATACAATTTTTGTTATCTGCGTAGCCAAACCTATTCCTAGTGTGATCCTCATTCTGGGTTCTCCTTCCAGTAACATAACTAGTCTCTCAGTGCATCTTTTTTTTTTTTTTTTTTGAGGTAAAATTACCATGGCATAAAATTAACCATTAACTATTTTAAATGGCATTAATTCAGTGTTGTTTAGTACATTCACAACATTGTACTACCATCATTTCTATATAGTTCAAAGACAAAAAACAAACAAACAAACAAACCAAACTCCAGACCCATCAGCAGTCACTTCTTACTCTTCCCTCCCTCCAGCCCCTGGAAACCACTAATCTACTTTCTGTCTATAAATTTACCTCTTCTGGACATTTTATACAAATAGAATCATATAATATGTGTCCTTTTGCATCTGGCTTCTTTCACTAAGCATAATGTTTTCAAGGTTCATCTGTGTTGTAGAATGTGTCAGGGCTTCATTTCTTTTCGTGGCTGAATAATACTCCATTGCATGAATATACCACATTGCATTATCCATTCATCCATTGATAGACACTTGGATTGTTTCCACCTTTTGGTTATTTGCTGCCATTCATGTACAAGTTTTTGTTTGAACATTTGTTTTCAGTTATTTTGAGTATTTACTAGGAGTGGAATTCCTGAGTCATGTGATCATTCCATGTCTAACCTTTTTTTTAAAATCTAAATTCTTTTATATATTTTATTGATGTGGACCATTTTTAGAGTCTTTATTGAATTTGTTAACAACATTGCTTCTGTTTTATGTTTTGGTTTCTTGGCCGTGAGGCACGTGGGATCTTAGCTCCACGACCAGGGATCGAACTCGCACCCCCTGCATTGGAAGGCAAAGTCTTAACCACTGGACCACCAGAGAAGTCCCACATGTCTAACTTTTTGAGGAGAGATAACCTAACACTTGGCAGCTCTTTTCCTTAGAATCCTGGAGGATGCCCCATGAAGGTCAAACCAAGACCAGAGTCCTGCTCCCCTGAGACCAGTCTGCCCTAGGCTAGGCTATGCTGTCCAATTGGAGATATTCCCCCATCACCATGTTTCCTCTACAAATGGTCCACCCAGTACTTCAGCTTCAGCCCTGGGCTAACCACAGGCCACTCTCTTGACCAGTGGCCCCTATTACTCTGGAACCCAGTGTCCGCTGGACTAGACTGGCTACCCAACCCCAGGTATTGGAAAGAGAGCACTTCAGGCATGAGAGAAAAATGAGATGGATGGGTGGTCCCAGCTCTCCTGGGTAAGTGGACTCTGGTGGAGGTTTCAGGAGTTAGAGTGAGGGCTGGAGAGGGCAGGACTAGACAAAGGGGAGCCAAGGGAGGTGAAAGACCGGGTCCAGGGAAAAGCTGAGACACAGAGGAGAGAATTATGTGTCAGACACCAGACAGATTCCCCAAATGCTGAGACATCTTACGGTGTCTGAGGGTCCCAGAGTGGTGTCTATAGCACTCAGATAGCAAGCCTTTGTCATGCCACAGAATGTAAGTCTGGACCTGAGACAATACTGCAGTCCTCCACTGGCACCCACTCCTTACTAAATCGTGTTATAGTCTCTAAAAGAGTCCAAATCCCAGTCAATCTTTTCAGTGAAAGGTCCACATAAGAGTGGTAATATGTTTCTGCTGTGAGTGGCTATACCCCTGCATTTTTCATATTACAGAGACAAGAGTTTGGGGCATAGATCTTTGCTTTATGTAATCCGTAAGTGCTAGGAAAGAGTGTCAAATTTTAGAAGAGGTTCCACACATTTGTGTATTAACTCAAAATGGTGAAAAATGAAGAACTCAAAATTTCATCCTCTCTGTTTCCAAGGATACTAGCAGTTTCGCATCACCTTATTCTACTACTCTTTAAGTAAGAGAAATACACACGCTTCCCCCTCCCCCATAAAGAAATAAAGCTCATCACTCATAGAGAAGGGGGTTTGGAGCCGTGTTCTCTATTTCACAGAGTAACAGAATCACAGACAGGAAGGGTCCCGGGAGGCCACCTGGTCCTATCAACCCATTTTGCAAATGGGGAAGCTGGCCCCTGTAATGTTAAGTAACATCAAGGGCACACCTAGGTCGGCAGCTGAGCAAGTGCAACACAGCAGACTGGGTCTTTCCCATCACGCTGCCTCCCTTCGTGCAGTGCAAGACGAGATTCCAAACAAAGCTAGGAATTCATCATCGCACGGCAGCAAACCAAGCGGGCCCCGCTTTTGCCGTTGTTCACGGTACAACTGCCAAAACAGTTTGACAGCTCCAGACACAGAGTTCGTGTTCCAAGTCATGTCTGCCCATTAGAGCTCTGATTTTCTTCCTCCTGGTGTAATTACCCATCTTATTCAGAGATGTCAAACCGTGGGTGCTTGTGAGGCTAAAAGACAGGCCACTCCCAGGAGTCTGAAGCTCTAGGTTGACGGGTTGAGACTGTCATCATGTACAAATGAGAGCTGCTGCTTTGAGAGCACTGACCTCGTATCTGGCACAGACACAAACTGACTCCTGTAAATCACTTGCAAAACACTAGAAGTGGCTGTGATCATTTATCCGCACCCTTCATCTGACAAAATGAGGCACAGAGGCAAACGCTTGCCCAAGACTATGTAATTAATAAGCAAAAAGTTGGGATCCCTACGCAGGGCCCCTGACCTCAGGCATTTGCCCCCTGGCTGAAACACAAGGGAGTGGGGTGGGGCCACTTGCTGATTTGTCCACTTCCCAGCTACATAGTTTCCATGACAGCAGAGCTGTTGCACCAAGGTCAGACACACACTTCACAACCCTGAGGGGTCCCTTGACTTAGGGCTCTTTAAAGAAGAAAGTTTGGCTGAGAAGGGTTGAACCCACGTGTGGAATGGAAACTACATTTAATGCTAAGTTAAAGGCAGAATCACACTGAAACCAAGCTAAAGACGTGAGCGCAAGTCTCCAGATTAATCTTCCCCTCCCTCCTCTCCCCTTTCCAGTTCTCAAGTGGCTGGCTTAGGGGAAGGAAGAGTCAGACAAACCTGGACTTAAATCCAGCCCCAGCTACAAAGATACGGAGCATGGTAGCCTGGCAATCATTTCCAATCCACCTCTCCAGCGAGAAGACATGGCGACCCCCAGCTAATTGGGGATGCGAGGGTCACCTTTTTACTCCCTTGCCTCTTCCATTGTGTCGTCCGCATCCGTGACTGCTTTATAAGATGTCCCATGCTTTCCTTGCTCCAAGCCAGTGCAGGCTATGAGCCCCTCTCTTCATCTAGGGGTTTGTGATGCTTTGCAGAATCACCTTACCTCTATGCTTACTTGCAGGCTCAAAATGCACCTTGAGCACTGACTCTTTACCCAAAGCGCAGCTAAGGAAACTGCTTCCGCCCAAGGCAGCCTGTGACGCGGCCTCCACTGATGACTGTTTCCACAAGAGTGGCTTTGCTCTGGGTGGGAAGCACTGCGTCGCTGCCTTCCTTCTCCAGCTCCGTGCTCGGTCCCTGCGTGCCGGAGGGTGTTCCCGCTGCATATCCCGTCGTGGTCATGTTTAACGTCTCTACCACCACTCACTCCTCACTCTGTGAGCCCTGGAGGTGTAAATATTGAATGACTTCGTGCCCCTACTCTGGCTGTCGTGTAGCATGGGCATACACGCTTGCATGCATGTATGGAAAGACGCTCTTAGCTTCTGTGGTTGCTAACTCATGGGAGCCTGCACAGCAGCCTTTCTCTGGATGTGTCTGCAGAGGCAAATACGGTTTTCATATGCCATACAAGTGTTACAGTGAAGAAACGGTGACTGAGCAGAGGAACTCAGATGCATGGTTTGGGACGGGGTCCCTCTGTGTGCTGACAATAATGGGTCAGATATCCTGCCTGAGGCTCTGTAAGTGCAGTGGAGGTATTGCAAGTGCGATTCCTGGTTATTATGCTTTCCGTTTACGGAACATTTAAGTATTAAAGAAACGCACACCTGCAATTCCATTTCCCCGCCGAAAGGACAGATAGTTACCATCCTTGCCCTTTATATCACCCCTCCCTCCCCCACGCCACCATTCTCTCCCTCTCTGCAATATCTTTCTCTTTCAGAATATTAACATGCTCCCATCTCCCTATTTCTTAAAAAATAAATAATCCCTCCCCCTAATCTTCAGTAAATGTTAAATTTAACTAACATGGAACCATCTAGACTCAGTAAAATGGGGGCAGAAACCTGCTTCATACATTCTCCCATGGCTGGGCTCTTCAAGCCCGCCCCCTAGAGTAGCACATTCCCATAAGATTTTCCGTGGTGGCGGACACGTTCTATGCCTACACTGCTTCGTAGTGTAGACAGCAGCCACGGGTGGCCATCGAGCCCTTGAAATGTGGCTAATGTGACCAAGGAACTGAGTTTTTTCTCTTATTTAATTTTCACGAATTTAAATGGAAATAGCCCCGTGTGGCTGGTGGCTACCGTGTTGGTGGATCCTTGCCACCCCTGGATCTCACTGCAGTGCTCTGCCATTGCCTTCCGAGTCACTTCCAGGGAGAGGAAGTCCCATCTCAGTATTGAAACCGTCTCATTATTACAGTCAAGTCTAGGCTAATAACAATCCTCCATACTTCATACTTTGATCCGCTTAGAACCCCTCCTCTCTGCCCACCAGGCCAGCTTTCTGGAGTGTACGGTGTGTGTTTGGCGTGGTGCGGGGGGGGGGGGGTCGTCTCTTATTTCTTCATTCCACCCCCTCCTCTATTCCCCGGCTTCACTTCCCTCCAGGGTCAGAGCAGGGGATAGAGGAGAGGGGACGTGTAGACAGGATCCCATGGGTCCCTGCAGCGGTGGTCCAGCCCCAGGGCCCTCTGGATGGGGGGACCCACAGTCGTGACTCTTCTAGGACGTATTCGTGGAGGTTTTGCACATCCCCGGTGGGGTTCTCTTGACCTGGGCAATGCCTCACCTCCTCGGTGGACCACTTAGTTCAGTGCCCACCCCGCATGCAGGCCTCTTAAGACCCCTTTTTAGACAAACCCAGGTGGGCTGCATTCCTCTGAGCCTATAGCTGAACCCCAGAAGCACAGCCCTCAGTGCAGAAGCAGCTTGCTTTCAAGGTCTCCCAGCTTCTACCCTTGTCCCTGGCAATCTATCCTCAACTCAGCAAACCTAAGGATCCTATCAAATGTAAGTCACATAAGGCCACCCCTCGGCTCCATACACCCTGCTGGTTGAAAGCAGAACCCCTCGCAGTGGCCCAAATTCTGGTTCTCAGTCTTGGCTGCACAGAACTGGGATCTCCTGGGAGACCTTTAAAATACTGATTCCTGGATCCCACCCCCAGGGATTCAGATTTAATGGGATTCTGGTATGAGGTGGGGCCTCAGCATCAGGATTTTTAAAACTCCCCAGGTGGTTTTAATGCACATCCAAGGTTAAGAACAACTGGTCTGCCTACACAACCTGGACCCTGTCTCCTCTCTGTCCTCATCCCCCACTGCTCTTCCCTGAATCCTCTCTGCTCCATCCACAAGGGCCTCCTTGCTGTTCTCAATCACCCTGGGCTTGCTGCGGCCCCAGGGCCTTTGCACTTGCTATCCACTCTGCCTGGAATGCTCCTCCCTTACCTCCTTCAGGTCCTTGCTGAAATGTCCCCTTTTCAGTGACATGTTATTTTAAAAAATGGAGCCCCCCCTCCATGTATCTACTAACATCTGCCTCTTCTCTGCTTTCTTTTCTCCATTGTTACTAACACAATTTAGTATACAGTATATTTTGCTTGTTTATTATTGCCCTCCATTAGAACTCACGCTCTGCCCGGCGAAGGATGTTTGTCTATTTTGCTCACAGCTGTAGTCCCTGGACCTAGAACAGTGATGACACATGATAGGTGTTGCATAAAGTTTTCTCAGATGAATGACAGAGACTCTGTCATATTCATGATGGAATCGTCAAAGTGAATGAATGAATACAGACTGGGCCTCCCCTGAGTTTGTCAGAGACTGTCTTGGACATGAGGAGATGCTAGAGGGAAAGAGCAGCCCCACTGTGAGTCTCAGGAGAGTCCAGGTGAGTTCTAATCCCAGTCCATCTTCCATCCCAAAAGACGAGTACTTCAGGCAACATCCCAGGCAGCAGCCGGTCTGCCTTCAGCCAATTAGTCTCGTTAGGTCCTGGCTGTGGCCCACACCACGTGTCCTCTCATGTCCCTGACAGACATCCTTCAACTGGCCCAAGACCACGGGAAGGAAGCAGGAGAATCCGGATTTGAAGCGGGCTCCTGCCTCTGTCTTTTCCAAACACTGTGCCACTTCCTTGTGCTCTGGCAGCTCAAGGACCTGCCTTATTATGGCCGTCACATGTGCTGCTCCTGGCTTACTTCACATCTCCCACCACAAGAAAATGAGATCAGCCTTAGTACTCACAGTTGCTATGACTCTTGGGAACCTGTTTGTACTGAAACGGTATAGATCCGCCTGCAACACTGGGATTTAGTGCCGGGCACAGCATCACTCACGACACTGCATCCATCCTCCATGGTGCTACCCATGGACACTGCTTCCCGTGACTCTTTCAAATGTTGTTCTGTACCTTGCTGAAGGATCACAAGTATGAGTCTTGCCCAGAGGATGCAGGGAGCTGTGAGCAATGATTCTTTTCTGGTCATGTTAAGTGCACTGTTCTGAATTTTTTTTCAGCTTTTTTGAGGTAGAATTGACAATAGGGTTCATATATATTTAAGGTGTACATCACGATATGTTGTATACATCATGAAAGGGTCACACAATCAAGCTCATTAACATGTCTGTCACCTCACAGAGCTACCATTTTCTTTCTTTGTTCTTTTTTTTTAGGACGAGAACACTTAAAATCTACCATCTTAGCAAATTTCAAATACATAATATAGTGTCGTTAACTATAGTCCCCATGCTGTATGTTAGATTTCCAAAGTTTCTTTATCTTCCGTAACTAAACTTTGTGCCTACATCTTCCCATTTCCCCCTCCCCACCCTAGCAACCACCACTCTACTCTCTGCTTCTATGGGTTTGACTATTTTTAATTTCACACATAAATGAGGTCATGCAATATTTATCTCTCTGGCTTATTTCACTTAGCACATGTCCTCCAGGTTCATCCATATTGTCACAAATGGCAAGATTTCCTTCCTTTTTAAGGCTGAATAATATTCTATCATTCCATTATGTGATATTCATATATATGTGTATATGTGTATATATGTATATATGTATGTGTGTGTGTGTGTGTGTATATATATATATATATATATATATACACACACACACACATTTGACCCTTGAACAACACAGGTTTGAAACGTGCAGGTCCACTTATACACAGACTTTTTTCCAATAGCAAATACTATAGTGCTACACGATCCACAATTGGTGGAATCCACAGACATGGAACCACAGATACTGAGGACCAACTATGAATTATACGTGAATTTCCAACTACATGGAGGGTCAGCGCCCCTAACCCCCAAGCTGTTCAAGGGTCAACTCTGTGTGTGTGTGTGTGTGTGTGTGTGTGTGTGTGTGTGTGTGTGTGTATGTCACATTTTCTTTATCCGTTTATCAGAAATTTAAGTCGTTTCCATATCTTGGCTGTTGCGAATAGTGCTGCAATGAACGTGAGTGTGCATATATCTCTTCAAGATCTAGATTTCATTTCCTTTGGCTACATACCCAGAAATAGGATTGCTGGATAATACAAAAATCAACTCAAGATGGATTAAAGACTTAAATGTAAGACCTGAAACTGTACAACTACAAGAAAACATGGGGAAAAAGCTCCTTGACATTGATCTTGACAGTGATTGTTTGGATATGACAACAGAAGCACAGGCAACAAAAGCAAAAATAGATAAACGGATTGCATCAAACTAAAGAGCTTCCACACGGTAAAGAAAAAAATCAACAGAGTGAAAGGCAGCCTACAAAACTGGAGAAAATATTTGAAAACCGTATCTGATAATGGGTTAATATTCAAAATATATAAGGAACCCATACAATTTCACCCTTCACTGATGGGGGCCATGCACTTTCCTGCCAGCCCCTCAGCCTGTACCCTAGCAGGACGCTCAACTCTTGTAGCTCTTTTCCCTGGGGTCTCTTTGTCCAGGCGGTGGTCCTCTTAGCTGAGGTCCTTTCAAGACGACACCAGCCCAGCTATCCTCCCCAAGTCTACTCAGATCGTGGGGAACACGGACCCTTGCCGAGCAGCTGGTGGACGGGCAGCTCGCCCCAACTGGAGCCTTTCCTCCTCACTACACTTTCCCCTTCCTCTTAGTAAATTTCCCCACACCCTGCTGCTCTGTTCTTGAAGCAGCGGCATAGGCACTCATCAGGTGGCAGTCTCCTCATCCGGCAAGTACCCCACTCCCCACATGGGGGTATCCCAGGATATCCCTCAGATGACTTAAGTTTAAGCATGAGGATGAGAGGAGCACACCCCATAACAACAGAGCACTGTTCTCCGAGACTGGTGATATGGCCTCAGAGTCCCAGAACCACTCTTGGACCACCTGCTCACTGGTCCTGCAGGAGTGGCTCTAGCACCTCTATCTAGAGATGTTGTTTGAGGTCTGAACGGACTGCCCCAGACTTTTAATAATTGCTGACCTTTATAAGCGCCTACTAAGTGAATGTACCATGCAGTCCCATCGATTGGGTGTCATCGCTGCCAACTCCTTCACAGATGAAGACATGGAGTCTTCGAGAGGCCACAGAATGTTCCCAGGGGTTACACAGCTGGTAAGAATGGAAACTTCAGTCCACACTGGGCAGTTGGACCCCAGCATCTGTGCTCTCAAACCACTGCCCTTAGCCTCCTGAACTAGGTACCCTGTGTCCCACAGAAGTCAAATAATTAATTGTATTAGTAAATGGTTTTTAATGTCTATCTTTCCTTCCTTCCCCTTAAGGGCAAGGGCCTCTTATTCACTGCTGAATTTTTAAAGTTTAATAGTCAACTGTTTATATAGTGAGTGCTCAGTAAGTAGTTATTCAATGAATGACTGTACTCAAAGACAAATGGGAGAGAAGTTGGCTATGCCTAAGACCCCCAGAGATAAAGGGGCTGATTACCCCAGCCATAAGGATTTAAAGCCTGAGTCAAGTGGACACAATACCAAAAGAAGAGGAAGTTCAGGAGAATGAAGGCCCCTGTCTTTCAGATGGCATCAATTCGGCTCATTAGCTCTGGGAGCTAAGGATTGCAGCCTCAGTCCCGAGTTCTGTTTTCTTGTTGGGAACCTGTGAGCTCCTGGGGTAGTCAGGTGGGTCCCTGGCCAGGCAAATGGAGTCATGGTGTCAGGGTATTGAGAGGAACAAAGCCAAGGGCCTTTGGAAGTGGAGGAAGAGACATGGCTTGTGAGGAATGGGCTTTGTCCCCTTTGTTCTTCCTGCTTCTTTCCCAGAAAGGTAGTGCTTTTCCAGAGTCTCAGACTATGTCTTTCACAGGAAAAGAATCTGTCTGATAATGTGCTACTTTTATTGGAAAATATCACCACTAAAGGCAACAGCATCAACCCAATATGGTTTTTATGAATATAGTTGAAAACTAGAAAGTCAATGCCAAATCAATCCCATCTATGAACCTGAAGATGTTGCCATGTATTTCGCAAATTAGTGAGAAAGTAGCAGAGTTCAGAAGATGAATACACAGAGACTCGTCGTCCTTGCTAAAACTCGGGGGCTCTGGCTGATCTGAGACATGCCTCTGTCTGCTGGATGTGCCACATGCCTCCCCTTTATTTCCAGCGAGGTGTTTGGCTCCCCTCTCAGATTGCAACAGGCTTCCTGTGCTGCTGCAAGAAAATAATCACAGGCTTGCTCCATAGCTCATGGCCTCATGGCAGCAAATGCCTCCCTTTACTTTCCCCATTGTCACCGTGGCTTCTTCTAAGGAAAATCGTGTTCAGTTGCTATGTCTTACTTGTGTCAGGACTCATAATAAGGAATTATCACCCAGCAGAAATAAAGTGCTCAGTTCTTCCCTTAGATCTGCTATGAACTTGGTCTTGGGATCGCAAAGGTCAACCAGTTGTCCCCAGAGTTAGAAGGCCAACATGCTCACAAAAGTTGCAATGCCACTCAATATGAGCTGTTACAACCATTTTGACATAGTGTTGCAGGAACACGGGAGAGTTAAATAACTAACTCTGCCTTGAGGAAAACAGAGAAGGCTCCCTGGAGGAGGTGCCATCTGAGCAGTGTCCTGCCATAGACAAGGTCAGGAAAGGGTGTCCCAGGAAGAGGAAACAGCTAAGGCGAAGGCACAGAGGCACAACGGCATGGGATTTATCAGAGAAGACACAAGTGGTTCCTGTGTGGCTAGATCATAAAGAAATGGAAAGGGATAGATATAGATTTTTAAGGGGTGGGCATGTCATGTGACTGAGTAACATTGGTCACACAGGTGGTTACCAATTTGCCTACATGTCAGACTAGCCGTGAATCTGATTCTTATTAGAATCACACTGTTACACATTCATAACATCTTTAGGGCTGAGTCTTGATAGAATCAGAACAACCCGTGCATTTTCCAGATTAAGAAATTTAGGAACAGAGAGGGTAAGTGCCTTGCCAAGAAGTCACACAGCAATTTAGGATAGTGCCAATGACCTTGAGTTGGTGTCTATCAACTCAAGGTGCATATAGCAGGAACACGTGTAGGTTCTAGAGGTGACACCACCAATTACGAGTGTGTTGTTGGACATGAAAGTTATGCTCTCGAATATAAACTGTGGTATGATTTTGAGTGGTTATTATTACATTTTTATATCTTACTCTATTTGCCAAGAAGTTCTACCATGAATATGCATTACTTCTGCAATCAAAAAAGTACATACTGGTAAGGGAAAAAAATAAGTCTTTTTAGTGCTTTAGACACTAAGAGGCTTTGGCTGTGGCTCACAGCAGACCTGCCCTAAAATGGATTTCACGTAACAGGGACGGGCATTCAGAAGAAGTTCCCACTACGTGGGAAGAAGAGCCAGGAAGGCGAGTTTTCATGGACGTATTTATTTCCACTTGAATCTTTGCTACCTTGCAGTATAAGATACATCCTTTGGCTTCTAGGTGACTTCTTTCTAAAATAAGATACGTTGCTGGCTCTTAACATAAAATGTGTGTATAGTTCTTTAAGAGAGTAAAAAACAGGGGTTGTGACGGTGTATTCACCAGAGACAATTTGGTAAGAGCTCTCAGAAAACTTAAAAAGTCCCATCTGGGTATTTATGCTATTGAAAAAATCAGAGGTGTGCATAGAAGTTGAGTGTAGGTCACACAGAGCATTGTGCCTGGAGACCCAATTTTGGTGAAAGGAATAAAGAAGGAAGGGAAGGGAGAGGGAAAGTAGAAGATTAGAAATTGCCTAAAATAGCGAAATGTCTAATAATCAGAGGGTGGTGAAGCTAACATACATAAATATCCTGTTATAGATTATTTGCGTCCATGCATACAATATAATGAAAGCAGAATGTGGATTTTGTCTTCAAGAATGTCTATGTGTATGCTCATGTGCTCAGACACGGGACCAGAGCACCTTACTGGCCTGGTGATTTCTGGGTACTGGAATCACAGGTGATCTTCATTTCCTCCCTCATATTTCCGTATTGCCAAAGTTTCTGCCATCAACGTCCTTCTTCTACCATCAGAACACTTACCAAATGTACTCTGAAAGAGCATTGTCTGGACTGGTTTAAAAACTGTCAACAAAAATAAAATTAACCTTTTGTGTGTGTGCCTACAATGGGCTAGGCGCTGTGCTATGTGCTGGGGCCTCAGGGAAGAGTCAGATATGGTCCCTAAGTCCTTGACCCCAGAGTCCAGTGGAGGAGAAAATTTAGACAGATAAATACACTGCAACATGATTAAGTACTGCATAGGACAATAAACAAGAGGGCTTCGGGAAAGCAAAGGGAAAAGCACTCGCTCCTGCCTGGGGGAGGGTGCGGGGGTGGGGTGTGATGAGCGAAAGCATGGAAAAGGAAGGCATATTTGAGCTGGGCTCTGAGGGGATATTTGAGCTGGGCTCTGACAAGGGAAGAGGAGTTCGTTAGGAGAGCAAGATCAAGGTAAGGCATTCCTCATAGCCAGAGCAGCGTGAACAAGGGCAGAAGAGCAAGGTAGGATCGGTTTGGGGGAACAGGGAGGAATACAGTGCGGCAAAGTCCTGGATGGCCACTAACGATTCTGGACTCCACCCTGTGGGCAAAGAGGAGCCCACGGCAGATTTTAGGAAGATCACTTCGGCAGCAATTTGGAAGACAACTTCCACCGGACTCCACCGGAACACACTTATTTAGCCAAATCACTTTTTAACTGTTAGTTGTCTTTGGTGTTTTCTTTTTCTTTTTTTTTTTTTTTTTTTCCTTTAGGATGATGAGATTATGGGTCATTTCCTTATTTTCCTATTCTCCCCTTTTTATATAGGCTACCCTGTTGCTAAATTAGTTTCATAATTTAAAACATTGGGGGGGAAATAGTTTTTCTAGCTAATCAACAAAATTTTTCACTTTCCAATGCGATTTCTTCTCGTGATCGAATAGTACAAATCGGGTTGGAAGTATCCCTTCCTGGAAAAATTTTTTCCGTCAACCAGCACATTAAAAACTGATTCCCCAGAGGGAATCATTGCTTCTTCTCCATTTGCTTCTAGATGTTCAGCCAATGCATCTTCTGTGTAGGTGTGAACTCCCTGGGTACACGTGTCTGGAGCCCATTCTTTCAGTTTCTGTAAGCATTTACCTAGTATTGTCATCCGTTCTCTGAAGCTCTACTGCAAGTAGGTCCTTAATCGCCCCTGAGCAGAGATGCTCCATCTCTTACTTAAATATTCCCCCACCAGCAGACTGGTAGTTTGTATCAAGTGTGTTAAAATAAGGCTTCCATGAACCTCTTTATATGTCAACTTATTTCCTGGGAATCGGTTACTAGAAATGAAAATCTGTGCTAAGGGGGAATAGAATCAGTCCCAAAGGAGTTTAGGGAATAAGGACATTTTTTGAGACTCTTCACACGCACTGCCAAAACTGCTTTTGTGCGTGGGGTGTTTCAAATCACACTCCCTGCAGAATATGCTTTTCAGCTGCTGCTCTTTTTCGTGACAACCGGCCTGGATTTTAGTTGCCTGTCCATCAACCAGGGGGCAAGTCCTCCTTCATCTCTGGCCCTTAGTTGCCTCAGCTAAGGGAGACGGGGGCCAGGGAGGGGAAGGTTTTGCAGCTAAAGTGTTTATTTCTCCTCTCTATGACTAACACACATTTGGACTTAAAAGAGTCTGGGCCATTATTTTGAGCTACTGCACGTGAAAACAACATTTATTTTCGGCCTCCCTTATTTGGCTCCATTTTTTTCAAGGTGAAACCAGGCATGAGACAGATCTCTACAGCGTCTCTCCCACACACCCGCACACAAATCTCATTTTCTGCCAGATTTAAAATGCAACGGCTACAGAGTGGTGCCTATTATTCTAGTCAACATGGTGCCCTTCCCCAGAAGCCTGGTCACCCTTATATATAATTTATGAGTCCAACCCAGAAACAAGGCAAAGAGAGAATGAACATAGGCTGAAGTGTCTGTGGTAATGAAATCACTTTTCTGTATCATGTCCCCACGCGTTCAGGCTCATTTCCATTTCTCGATTTCTTCCCGAATTTGTCATCCCAGTGACTGACGCGCCAATTGCAATTTCCTCCCCACGCTTGCTCCCATGTTATCCAATAAATGCCGTGGCCTTTCGCTGCACTGTGCACTTATTTTCCAATTACTGTGGGTAAACAGGGTAGAGTAAAAGCAATTGAACTGAAGCTTTTAAATCATCTGATTCGGTCTCCGGCAAAATTTCAGAGATGGAGACATAAAACTTCAAGGCCATCATCTCCAGAAATTACAAGGTTGGGAGAAACTGCCTTGAATACACCCTCTTCTGCAAAGAGCCATTTCCACTGGGATATCTTTACCCCAAAGTGGACGGACGCCACGTACCAAAAAGACATGCTTCCAAGTCTGTCAGAGTGACGCCCTCATTTGTTTAAGTTCTGAGCTGCTGCCCATCCGCTCCTTTCAATCTCCATTAGCAGGTTGGAAATTTGTTTAGAAAGCCGACAGGTACTATTTAAGGGATTAATGACCACTGATTTATGAATATTGAGGAGCATTTCGATAATCGGAGGCAGAGACATCACTGGTACTGCAGCCAGGTCTCCCTGCCAGTACAGTCGACGGCAATCACTCAAAGCCAGTTAAGTGATTCTGATTTATGACCTTAACCTTCAGGGTACACTCCATTTGCTCTCTCGGTGTGTAAATTCTAAAAATGCAATTCCCTCCACCTCCAGAGAGCCAATTTAAGTCAACATTATGCATGAACCGAGAATGCGGGAATTCTCAGATCTCTTACTTCACTCATTAAATTTGCACTGAACATCTTGCAATTAAAATTTCATATAGATTTCTTCTTATGATTGACATTTGGCCTTGATGAAATGGGTTCAAATTTGGTCTCTCAGAAGACTTAGAAGGAGAGAGATGGGTTTGGACATTGTTTCGAGAGATATGATGACGGGGCCCTAATACTTTGATTAGCATTTTGAACAGACTCGTCAGGGAAGGGCTGCCTCTACCACACGTTGAAAGATATTGGGGCGCCAAGCCAATCTGCTCACTTAGTTTGGCAATAATGACATATGACACTCAAGAACTCTTAGAAGAAGAAGCATCACGGATCCCATAGATCAAGGCCTCCATGTTTCAGACACAGAACCTGGTATCCAGAAGGGAAAGGACTTCCCCAACACGGCACAGATGTGGGTGTTCATGAGCCCCTTTCTCCTTGGGCAATGTGACCATGGGACCAAATGCTGGCCAATGGAGTAGTAAAGAACGTGATGACTGCCACCTCCTGGCTGGCCCATAAAAACCTTTTAGAGCCTGTCCTTACCCTTTTCCCCATCCTACTGCATGGACAGCTGTGTGAGTGAGAAACCAACATAGTGAGATAAGCCATTGAAGTTCAAGGGTTGCTTTGGCAGTTAAACAACTCTAACACATCCAAGGCACGCTGTGGATCAGTAATAGCCGTAAAAGCACACAGTGAGCTACGGAGTTAGAGCTGGAGGCCAAGATTCCAGACTGAGGGCCCAGTGCGTTTCTCTTCCATACAAAGTGCCTTGGACTCTTTTGCTTGATTGATTTTTGAGAAATCAAAATGTTTAATGTACACATCTAACTAGGTGTCAGGACCAAGCCTGAGCTAAGATTTGGGAAAGTAACTCCCCTCCCCCAGGCATCTATTTAAGTGGATATATATGCACCGGGGCCACTGTTTTGTTTCCTTGGTGTGTGCGCTTGTTTTACTTTGGGTGGGGGCATCTTGACAGGAGGATAAACGGGTTTATTGTTGCAGGGTTATTTGTAGGAATGGGTCCTGAGCAAGAGAGGAAAGATGGAAGCATCGACATGGCTGCCCAACTTTGCAGAGGAGGCAAGGGGCTAAAACAGCACTGCAGCTGAAGGGGCAAGTCCGGTGGAAGGCTCCATGGGACTCCAGGCAGCCCAGTGCTGTTTCAAGGCCCAGGACAAAAAGTGCAGCAGGAAGGGGACAGTGATGTGTAAATTTTAACTACAGGCTGGGGGAGAGGGGTCCTCCATATGTAGCATTTGCCAATTTCCATGGTGTAAATACTTCCACCATGGTCAATTTCAAGCTACCAACATGATGTCACTGGGAAGAGACACACACGATAGGCTCTCACAACCAGTAGAAGTCAGCTCTGCCACAACACTGGGATGGAGTCGAAAGAACTCGGTGTAGCTTCAGCATCCGGTAGGTTTGAGGGGGCTTCGGTGAAGAACAGCTGAGCCAGTGAGAGCAGATTCTCATGGGAGGCACAGCAGCAGAGGTGGGAGAGGCCCCTTCCCTAGATAATCTGTACGCAGCGGGCTGCAGGCAAGGGAGGGTGAGATGGCAGGAAACAGAGAGACACATCCTAGACACAGGGACTCTGATACATGGAGATGGGAGCAGGTCAGAGGCTGTGAACCTGGGATTTCATGGGTCAGGGAGAGAAGGTACCTTACTTTGAGCATTCATGTTAATCATCTTCATCTTCACCCCCAAGCTCCTGAGACCTGAGCCATTTTGAATACGCAAGAAAGACACTGTAGACAGTTGGAACAATGGGTTTTTCCCAGCCTAGAAGTCACTAAGGTTTGCCATATATCTAGGGGAAAAAACTCAAAAAGAAAAAGCATACGCAAATGCTGCCTGGTAGAAAGCGAGCCGGAATTTCAGTGAGAATATCTGATTCTGGTCTCAGTCCTTCCACTTTATATCTCAAAGGTCGTTTCTTCGACTGTAAAATAGGAAGGGACCTCCCTGTAGTTCACGGGTTTCCCGTAAGAGTCCAACGAGACAGGACACAAGAAACACCTCCCGCCCAGGAACCGTCTCACCATCACTCAGAAGGTGAGCCCAATCCAGGTCTGAGCCAGAAGAGTTGTCTCTCATCCAGATTGAAGACTGGGCCCAGGATGCCTCTGCAAACCTCAGAATCAAGCTGGAGGCAGATCAGCATTTGACTTACCCGCCTTCTTCCGGATTGGCCCGGACACCCACAAACCCAACCCAAGCCCACAGCGAGCGGTCAGTTCTCAGCCAATTGGCTTCACGGATGGAGGCCAATGGCCGTTTGCCGTGTGGATTCCAAACGCTAGGCAGAACTGCACGGAGGACGTGGGCAGAACGTCAGCAGACGAGGACCCATCAGGCAGACAAACACATTAGGAAGATTCTCTGGAGCCGCAGGTGGAGCCCTGCTCCCTGGGACTCAACGCCCGCCTGGCACAGGAGACGGAAGCGCATCTATCCTGTCTGCTAAGCCGTCCGTGGACAAGACGGCTTGTCCACAAGGGAAGCAGTGCGTTCCCATGGAGCGTCCTTCTCCTTGACCAATGGCGCTCTCAGGATGTCACCCCTCCTCTACCTCACCAAGCAGAAGTGGACGCAATAACAGAGTAGAGGAGGGTTGGTGAATATAAAACAGGGCATACGGCTCAGCACACAGCCTTAATTCCTTTCTTTCATTTGCTTATCAGTGAGTGAGCATTTGCTCAGTGCCCAGGTCCCAGGCTCAGTGCTAGGATCTGGGGGCATGGGATGGATGAGGCAAGGTCCCTGCCATTGTGAGGGAAAGGGAGACACATCTGTAAACAGATCACAGCAATAAGATATTAAAGATTCCAACCCATTGTATAGATGAGGCTTGGTGGGAACCCAGGGGGCGTTCAGCGAGACAGTGGTCAACCCCACCTGACGGGGGGGGGCTCAGGATGGGGTCTCTGAGACGCTCATCGCGTTAGCTGAGTGTGCATCACGAAGGAGATGATGAAGGAGATGGAGGAAAGCAGTGTTTGGGGCAGATGCAACAGGACGAGGAAAGGCACTGATACACGGAAGAGTACGGCAGGGTGGGGGAGCTCCTGGAAATTCAGTAAAACCAGAGTGTTGGTGGCGAAAGGAGGGTCCCTGAGAGGCTGGCGAGGTGGGCGGAGGACAGGTCTGGGTTAGCCTCGCTTTGGCCCCAGCTGGCAGATGCACCCCAAGCTCCTCTGACCAGCACAGCCGTCAGACCTTTCTCTATCACCAAAGGAAAGCGTCTGTACATGACTCAGGACCCAGGATCATAGCAGAGGGAGGCAGGACGGAGAGGGGCATGCATCTTCAAGCTACGGGGGCAACAAAGATGCCCTTGTACGGAGAGAAGGTGCAGACGCAGTGCCTAGCCCTGGGAGCCAATTATCTGGGCCAATTATCCGCTGTCTGGCATGATGTGAGGGGCAAATACGGGCCCAGCCCTTAGGATGCACCTACACTGGATATTGGCCCTCAGGGCGCAACACAGAGCAGATCACAACCTATCAGCTCCCATTAGCACTTGTCCGTGACATCAGCCGACATGTGATGGATCTTCCTAGCGTCGCCCCACTCAGCAATGCTTCTGAAATGCTGCCCTCCCATCGCGTGACCCCATCCGTGCTTTGTGCACTTTACCTCTATGGCTTCCCGCCCCTGGGCCGGCGGCTCCCACGTGCGTAAGTCAGACCCCGCGCAGACAGGGCTAGGGGGTCCCGAGTCTGCCTCTCCATCCTTCCCCACATCGGTTCAGTGCTTAGCATGGAGTGTGTTGTCATTTCATGGATAAGTGCAACTCTTATAATAACCACGGCAGCAACGAGATCCAGCGCTAACAGGCACTGTGCAAAATGTGTGGACAGGGACGGCATTGTTGTTCCCATTTTACAGAAGAGGACCCTGAGGCTGCAAGATGCCACTCGCCCAAGACTCACAGCTTGACCCAGTTTTTCTGACACCGTCTCCTAATAAGGAGGCAATCGAGTGAATCATTTGCTGTTCACAATGCTGCTGAGACAGCAGCCCTGCGTAGCAGTGCCGTCGCTGTGTGCAAGGCCTCCCTGCCGATCAGTGCCCAGGCGAGAGAGCCTGGGGGGACACGCCACCCCTGTAAGTGGCTTCAGGCAGAGCCGGGCCTCTAAGAAGGAGACTGTGAAACACCTTTGTCAAAGTGCAATAATCTTCTCTATCTAAGTGCTTTATGGACTCAGAGGACCAGAGTGTGTGTGTGTGTGTGTGTGTGTGTGTGTGTGTGTGTGTGTGTGTGTGTGTGTATTAGTGATAGAGAGAAAGAGAAAGAAAGAGACAGAGGGAGCTCTGGAGCAATCAAGAGAGAAAGAGGGCACCTCCATTTTCAAAGTAACATTTGGCACAAATTTTCTCAAACTGTAACAGGTCCCCTTCCATTGGAGTGAGTATACCGAGCTCTGTGCGTATCCGCAACCTGGGACCGCCCCCCTCCAATCCTCTCAGCGCTTTGTATCCCTGTCACAGTTTTAATCACCTGCCAGCCAGCGTCACATCACACCACACCCATCTGCATTCCCGTGTCGGGAGGGTAGAACAATTCTAAGCGTGTTCCCAAAGGGCAGGACTTCCAGCTTACGTGTCCCTCTAACCCCAGTGCCCAGCAGAGCGTCAAACACACAGCAGATGCTCAACAAATATCTGTTGATGGAAAAGTTCCCATTCCAGCAGGAAAATCCAGCACACAGACAAATGGGTCTCGATATGGCCCAGTCGCCGCTGGGGAAGAAGCGGGGACAATGCACAAGAGTGCACCAGACAGATCCTTGCACACCCATGTTCGAGGCAGCATTATTCACAAGAGTCGAAAGTGCCATCGATGGATGCGTGGATAAACAAAATGTGGTCTGTCTGTACAGTGGACTATTATTCAGCCATAAAAAAGGAAGGAAATGCTGACACCTGCTACAACATGGATGAATCTTGAGGATTATGCTAAATGAAAGAAGCCAGACACAGAGGGACAAATGTCACATGATTACTCTTATATGAAATAATCTAGAAGAGGCAGATTCATAGAGACAGAAGGTAGATGAGAAGCTACCAAGGGCTGGGAGAAGGGAGGACTGGGGAGTTATTGTTTAAGGGCACAGAGTTGCTATTTGGGGCGATGAAAAACTTTGCAACTAGACAGTTGTGATGGTTGTACAACACTGTGAATATCATTAATGCCCCTGAAGTATACACTTAAAAGTGGTTAAAATGGAAACGTTTATGTGGCATATATCTTGCCACAATAAAAAAAACATTCCAAAAAACAAAAGGAATCAGGGATTGATGGATAGATGACATTGGCAATTGAGTCTGGGTATCAAAAAAAAAAAAAAGAAGTAGAGCAGAGTATAAAAGAGTTAATTCAGTCCAAAGCATCAGAGAGGGCTTCTAGGAGGATAACTGGATGTGCTGTCAAAGGCATTAGTCTGTGCAGACAGGAGAGGATAGGTCATTCCACAAATAGTCTGTGAAAGGTTTGCCTCCTCTAATTGCACAGGTAATATGACCTGGTCAATCATAAGTTTATTCCTCCCACAGGGCTCTCTGGGTCCCAGGAGGAGGACCATCCGCATCCCCCAGGGACACCACTGTCTGCCCTTACCACCCACTTAGAACCTGCCAAACTCAGCACAGCTCCTCCACGAAGCCTCCCCACCTGCCCAGCCAGCATCAGCTTCCCTGCTCTGAATCCTCTTGTGCTCCCGAGCTGCTCCACACACTCTAAGAACGTAATCACACACTGCTTTGCATTACTTCCTCATCAAGTGTCCCCAAAGCCATTCTATGGTTTATCAATCCCCTGAAATGCTCTGTGAACAAGAGCTCCCATGGTCAGATAATTTAGGGGAACAGCAGACCACCTCTCCCTCTTAAACACCTCAGTGTACATGAGCCTTTTAAAGACTTGGAGAAGTCTTTGACTTTGTATTGTCCAGTGTGCTTTGCAAAATTATTTGGCCACACGACCCTCTTTTTATTAACACTAGTTAATATCTCACTGTACTCATGTTCCCCGGGACCTAGGGAGGGAAAGCCTGCCCTAAGAGAGTCACAGACCACACACTTGTCTTCCCAAGAAGAATGTAGGCTCGTGGAGGGTAGGATCTGCATCGGCAATGTCTTTTCTCCCATCCTCTCCCGGGGCCAGACACACACCACACCTCACGGTGCATCCTGAAGAATCCTGTTGCCTTGACGACCAGCGCTGAATTGCTATTTCAGTTCTTTCTCTCCATCTTTGGAGCCCCGGGAAAGCAGCAAGTGCCGTAAGGCATTAGTCTAAGTGTGCAGCATTTTCGGCAGAGTGGTGTTAACAATATTCAGCTCAGCTCATCAGCCAGGGCTCCCCAAGACAGGCAAGGACAAGATGCTGCTGGTGACACGTCACGGAAGCCACCTACTTGCGAGCCCACTGCTAACAGGAGCACTCCATTCTCTTTTATTTTTCCAGGAAGGTGGGAAGTGGTGCTGCATTGTTTATGGTTCTTGGAGGTAATATGACCCCTCCGGTGAGTAACTCCAATCCCTGTCACACCATCTGTTTTGTCATTTTCAACAGCTCCGCTGTGCTTATGGAGCACTTTATGGGGATGCTGAGGCCCAAGGGTGTTCTTTCTGCCTCTAATTATAAGGAGAGCACGATTTCCACCTGGTCCCAGGAAAGGAGGCTCAGATGGGGCTTCCTCCCTCCTCAGCCAAGTGTCGGTGGCAGCTCCCTCTCTCTGGACCCTCAGCTCTTTCCCCTCCATGCTGCAGTGAGCCCGTGGGCTCTGCCTGGGACAGAGAGAAGCCTAAAGCTCTTCCTAATAACACCAACTTCCCACAAAGCTCAAAGAAACAGACTTGACTAACAAGAGGAGGGGGTATCCACAGCCAGCTTATTAGAAATGGTCAAGTAGGGACTTCCCTGGTGGTCCAGTGGTTAAGAGTATGCTCTTCGGGCTTCCCTGGTGGCGCAGTGGTTGAGAATCCGCCTGCCGATGCAGGGGACGCGGGTTCGTGCCCCGGTCCGGGAGGATCCCACGTACCGCGGAGCGGCTGGGCCCGTGAGCCATGGCCGCTGAGCCTGCGCGTCCGGAGCTTGTGCTCCGCGCAACAGGAAAGGCCACAACAGTGAGAGGCCCGCGTACCACACACACACACACACACAAAAAGAGTATGCTCTTCCACTGCAGGGGGCATGGGTTCAGTCCCTGGTTGAGGAACTAAGATTCCTGCATGCCATGTGGTGCAGCAAAAAAAAAAAAAAAAAAAAGGAAATTGTCAAATAGCTGTACTGTGACGGATAAGCAATATTTGTTTGCAATGGACTTTTTTAAAAAAATAAATTTAGTTATTTATTTTTGGCTGCGTTGGGTCTTCGTTGCTGCGTGCAGGCTTTCTCTAGTGGCGGCGAGCGGGGGCTACTCTTCGTTGCGGTGCGCGGGCTTCTCATTGCGGTGGCTTCTCTTGTTGTGGAGCACGGGCTCTAGGTGCGCGGGCTTCAGTAGTTGTGGCACGTGGGCTCAGCAGTTGTGGCGCACCGGCTTAGTTGCTCCACGGCATGTGGGATCTTCCCTGACCAGGGAATGAACCACGTCCCCTGCGTTGGCAGGTGGATCCTTAACCACGGCGCCACAGGGAAGTCCCTGCAATGGACGTTTATCGTGGGTTATGTTTATTTCTTCGATGATCTTCCTGGTTTCTAGCACCAGAAACTGTGGTGACTTCATAACATATCTTGTGACTTCATAACACGTTGTCCCCCAAGACTTAGTGGCTTAAACACCAGTCATGAAGTTTGCTCACGAATCTTCAATTTGGGCAGCTCCACAGGAGCCGGAGGACCCAGTTCCGAGGTGTTGCACTCACTTGCCTACAAGTTGGACCATAATACAGGCGCTGGCTGTTGGCTGGTAGCTCAGCTGGGATTCATCTGAGGACCTTGGTTCCTTTTCTCCTAGGCCTCTCCGAGGGGGTGCTCCGGCTTCCTCATAGCACGGTGGCCCAGGACAGCTCTAAGTACTCCAGGAATAAAGAATAAAGCCACAGGCCTCTTAAGATCTAGGCCTGGAAATGCACAGCATCGCTTCTACCATGTTTTATTGTTCAAGCAATCCCAGAGCCCTCCCACATATAAGGGGAGGTGCCATAGGCCCCCTCTCTCAAAGGGAAGAGGGGTCATCTTTCACCCACTACAGTGCTTAGCACTCACAGGTGATTTACGAAACACCCTCACTTTGGTCCGTGTGAGCTTGTACCAAAAAAAGCTGCGTTGTCCATCCTCATGGCAAATCGCCGCCTCAAGAGTTTAGCTATGCTCCTCCAAGGTATTGCTGCCTCGGCATCCATTTTATTTAACCAGATGTCTTGCGGGGGCCTTAAACTGACATTAGCCCCTTATTATATTATTATTATCTTATATATGGTACATAATATATTATATATTATTATTATGTTAGTAAGCACATCCCCTAGATAACAGCCCACAGAGCCACAAGTAAATGTACATTCCTGATATGACTTTTCCAACAGCCCGACTTCTCCCCTACATACCTGGACCTTCCCCTTGTGAGCACCTTAGATAAGACCCACAAGAAGCTTACCAAAACCCTGCTCTTTTTGGATTGAACTGACCAAAGCAGACTTAGCCCAGGAACCCCAAGCACTCCACCGATGGACTCTAAAAACAGTATGTGGGGCTTCCCTGGTGGCGCAGTGGTTGGGAGTTCGCCTGCCGATGCAGGGGACACGGGTTCGTGCCCCGGTCCGGGAGGATCCCACATGCCGCGGAGTGGCTGGGCCCGTGAGCCGTGGCCGCTGAGCCTGCGCGTCCGGAGCCTGTGCTCCGCGACGGGAGAGGCCACAACAGTGAGAGGCCCGCGTACCGCAAACAAACAAACAAACAAACAAAAAAACACAACAACAACAACCCCAGATCCAGTATCTCTCTCTGCCTGCCCTCCACAAGTCTGCCTTGACTTCCCCATGGGGCCCCTTGCGGCCTGCCATGTACCTCCTCCAGGACCTGTAAGTAATAAACTTCTCCGTTTCAATTCCCTCTGTTCTTTACCGAGCCAAGCCTCATTATCCGACACCCCAGAGCTCTCTACTTAACGAGTGTTAAGTAGACCTTTAACAAGGTCACAGCTCCGTCTCTCAGGAGGCCAGCACTAGCATTTATGAAGACCCCACTATGAGCTACCATTCATCATGATTGGGTCTTTCCAAACTTCATCTCACTTATTTCTCACAATGACTCTGGCTATAGAGATTTGCTCCCTGATTTTACAGAAGAGGAGAAGGAGCTCTGAAAAGTTAAGAAATTTCCAAGGTCAGACAGCTAGCAACGGTAGCCAGGATTCCAGCCCAGGTCTGCTGGGTCCCCTAGGTCCTGTGTGTCCTACCTTGTCCGGGACAGCGTAAGTCTCACCTGAGCCAGAGCACCTTTTTGGTTCATCTTGGGGGTCTCCCCCAAAACCCCTGATAGCCCTTCTGAGAGGTGGCTCGGTCCACACTGCAGGTGTTGGGGTCACTCCTTGGTCCCTCCCCTACCTTGCCCCTGCCACGATCATTCTGGTGATGCCTGCTGCCGATCTCCCGTGGGAGGGTAGCCCCACATGGCACTGCTGGACTCTGGCACCCGGCAGGCCGGGAGCAGGCATTCCACGCCCTCAGGCTCCACCCCCTCCCCACGGCCTGGTACACGGGCCTGCCTTCTGTGTCAAGGAGCTCACTTAGCACTTCAGTTCCAGTTCTCAGGCTGGAGCCCTGCCCAGAACTCCAGGCTTCCCGGCCAGGACGCTGAGACCCTGCCCAGCTCTCCCCAGTACCCTCCTGGGTGGGATCGCTGGTACATGTTTTTCCCACTCTCAGCGCCGGGCTGGAGTCCTTCCACGAGTAGACAAGGTGCTCGTAAACCCTTCGATGATGCCTGGAGAGCTGGCACGCCAGCTGCTGCTTGGAACCTCCCGCCATTAAGACTCACGTCCAGCTTCCAGCCGCCCTCAGTGATTTCCACCCCTGCCCTCCCCCTTCCACACCCCCGTCACTCCGTGACACAAGAGCCTCTGTCCGGCCTCTTCTGCGGAGCCCAGCCAGGCCCTAGCCAATCGGGCTGAGCGCCCAGCCTAGTGCTGGTGTGCCTCAAGGACGGGGGACACGGCGGGGGGCGGGGAGGGAGGGCCGGTACGTCAGGACTGTCGAAGGCCGCTCTGAGCTGCAAACACACCACCGCGCCCTCACCTCACTAGAGGACCCACCCCAGATTCCCAAGAGCTGTCTTGCTCCGCCCGCTGCTTCCTTCTCTCTGGGGTTTTCACCCTCTTCCTGTGGCTCACCCTCCTTGATTCACGAGCACCCGTAGTCTCTCCCACCCTACAGTCTCCCCGTCAACTGCAGGTCCCCCTACGCCTCTCCCCTCTGAGCCACATCTGCTTCCATCCACGGTGCCTCCGTGACCCACCGAAGTCCGCCTCCCTCCACGTCACTGAAACCACTCTTGTCAAGTCACCCATGGCCATTCGCTGCTAAATCCCATAAATGCTCCTGCATCCTCATCTTTCTAGAACCCGCAGGCAGTGGTGACAATCCCTCCTGCTCTTAACCCCTCCTCCTTTGGCTGCTGGAACATGACACTCTCCCCCGGCTTCCGTCTCTCTTTCCCTCCGTCCCTCTCCCCCCACCCAACCCCAAATGCCCTGCTCCCCGTACCCCCTCCCCAGCCCCTCTCTTCTCCCTCCACACACGCCCTCTTCCCCCAACCCTGCTGACAACTTGCTACTCCACACTCGCAGCCCCTAGAGCTCTGCCAAGCTGCAAGCGCAGATACCCCTACCCCCAGGCACCCTTAGAATCAACATGTTTCCACCTGAACTTGTCAGCTCTCCCCAGACCCCTGTCCCCAGCGATGCCCCACCATCTTTCCTGCTGCCTGAGCCAGAGCCCCTAACCCTCCCACTCCTTCACACCCACATCCCACCAGGCACCCCATCCAGCCGGCGCTACTTCCTCCCTCTGGAATCTGACCTCCAGATTCTGTCTTCATGACCACAGCCTTTGTTCTCAAGCGTTGTCATCCTTGGGGCCAGAGGCTCCTGTAAAAAACTGCTCGCTGGTTTCTACCTCGCAGATCTCTCCATCCATCATTGCCACGGATCACTTTCTAAAAGACCAACACGATCACCTCCCTTCCAGCTTAAATCCATCACCGGCTCCAGGATGGGCTCCGGGAAAAATTCCAGATGCTCCATGACCTGGACCCTGAATTTTCTCTCCAGCCTCATCTTTGTCCCCCACCGTCACCCCAACCCTCACACTTGGCCTCCCTATTTGTTCAGCACACCCACCCTCCTTTACTCCTGCTGTGACTTCTGCCTGGAAAGTCTCCTCCATGTAACAGCCTTGCTCTTACTCATGTTCTCAGACTTGTAAGAAAAAGAGTAGCTCCTCCAGGAAGCCTCCCCTGACTAGCCCCCAAGCCATATGCATTTCCTCTATCCTGGCTCAGTCACGCTGAGCTGCCATCTGCTTTATGCGTCTCTCCGAGGAGTCTGAGATCCCTGAAGGCAGAAACAGCCGAGAGCCCAGCACCTGCAAACATTCAGTAAGGGTGGGAAGCTTGGGGGAAGGGAGGCACGAGCACAGAGAATCACATGAAACCCTGTAGAACAATGAGGCGTTTGCACAGAAGACCCAGCAGCATGTAGAATTTTCTAGTGTCTCCTCCAATTCCGGCAACCTAGTGCTAGTCCACCCTTGTTTTACTTTTGTCTACTTGTCTTTTTTTCCTGGCTGCTCTTGTTGCAGGGAGGGATGGAGGGGAGGATGTAGCAGGGGGTGTGGGGCACCCCTTTCCGCTGCGATATCCGCCGCTGTGGGCCAGCACTGTCGCTGCCGGTTGGAGTTTGTTTGCTCTAGTTCAGCAGATCTGTGGGCAGCTGCCCCAAAGGGCAGCCGGGAGGCAGAGAACTACAAATCCTTCTTCCTGGGAGATGCCTAAACAGGAGCATCTCTCTGTTTCAATCTCCCTCGCCCCCCCGCCACCCCTCTTCTCTCTTTCTCCCTCCTCCTCCTCCCTACTGCCAATAGGAACCACAGATTCCCTCCCTGTCTATCACTGGCCCTGTTGGAGGCAGGAAGCCCATCTGTATTTCAGGCTTCCCTGCACAGGCACCAGGCCAGGTGCTGACCATTTATGACACTCATCTTCGCAGGATTCCAAAGAAGCAGGGATCCTTAGTCCCATCGACAACTGAGCTGAACTTCAGGGAGGGGCATGTCTTGTCCAAAGTCACAGGGTGAATAGATGGCAGGGCAGGAGTGCAGGGTAGTTGGTCTGGAGCCCACACTCTCCAGTTTACCTCCTAAGTCATCCCTCGGTCCCAGAACCATCTCTGGTTTCCCCAACCTTTGAGTGCAACGACGTCACTTTCATATGAACACCAAACTACCACCACTCTTCCTCCCCACTGGCTAACTTGGAATCCCATACGTAACCCCCTCACAGTCTTTCCAAAATAATTCTGGAAGTTCCCAGGGGGTATTCTAAGAAGATCATCACCCTGATATCCAAAGGCATCAGATGCTGCCACGCCCAACTGTTTAAATATGACACCATAACTCTACAGGTCAAGGGGACCCCTGGACAATCTTCCAAATCTGGAAAGACGGGAGGCAGGGGTTGAGGTAAATTGTAAATCAGGCAGGTACGTGAATTCCAACTCTAGCGTTCTCAGGTGCAAAACACAGCTCACTGGGCCTCAGTTTCCTCCTCTGCACAATGGTTGGTGTGGGTGCAGTAATAGCACCTCCTTGGGGGGCCAGCATAAGGATTAAAAATCAGGTTCGCAAAGGACTGCCCTGTCTCTTGAACAAGGTATGTCCTAAGTAAATGAGAACTCTTGTTTTAAAAATCATTATTACCTTCATTGTTTTTATTAAATGGAAGGAAGGAAAGCAGACAGAGCAAGGCTAGGACTTTTTTCTAACATATAAAGTCACCAGCCCAGATGTGACAATGAGTTGGATATCAAGCCAGGATCAAAATATCCTGCATTGACTGCTTTTTGTTAAAACAGCATTTTTCAGAAGCAGAAGCGGTGGCTCACACGTCAGTTAGGATTTGTGAATACAGCAGGCTGCTCCCAGCCCTCATTTGGCAGAAATCCGGTGCCCAGGAGGCAACCTGTAAGTTGCTGGCCCTGCAGCCGTATCCCTGGTCCCTTCTCGTCTGCAGCGATGTCCTCCAGGTCCAGTAGCACCTGACCTCCAGCTCATCTCTGCCTTTGCTTCCCCTCTAGAGCAACCAATAACCATAACTTGAAATCCTGCTTCTTCCTCCCCTCTGGAACCTTCTGCCAATATCCTTTCATCGTTCATGCCGGTCCCCCCACCCGAGTATTTTCATTCTTCAAGTATCTGATTCACCTGAGGAACTTGAAAAATGAAAATTCTTGGGCTGTCTCTAAAGCAGACTGAATCAGTCTCGTGGGATGGACTCCAGGATCTGGTCTTAATAAGTTTTCCATGGCCTCCTTGGTCCACCAAAGTTTAGGGGTCACTTCTCTAAACCCTACACATCATTCAAGAATCAGCTTAAATCTCACTTTTTCCAGGAAGCCCTTGCTGATTGCTATAGTGGGCTGTCCTTTTTCTACATCAGAGAATAGGTAGTCTTAGCAGGAAACTGTGCCATGATTGATTATTCATGTTTGCCATGAGAGGAGGAATAGGTGAATAATGTCTCCCATGTCACACATCCGTTATCTCTGGGCTAGATTATCACAACAGACGTTTCAGGCCCGATCTTCTAAGACTCGTGTGTGTGTGTGTGTGTGTGTGTGTGTGTGTGTGTGTGTGTGTGTGTCCCCTACTTTATTTCCCCTATGGGAACACAGCATAAATCTTGCCACAAAATATGGATGCCGTCACCTGTCCCTCTATCATTGCAGCATTATTTCTCCCTGTTTTACAAACTTTTGGCCCTTTTGAATCCTATACTACCATACAAAATTCCCCAATAGGTATCATCATCTGACTTTTTCTCAGTTAAATGCCAATAATAGCCAGTTAAGTGAGGGCCTCAACTCATTAGCATATGAACATAAAATGGATTTTATTTTTTCTCATTAGTGCTACAACTCTTCTGTGAAGGCTCCCTCCCTCCTAGGCTGTAGGCTGCTCTTTTAACAAGATGTCATTCAGCTTCATCATTTCTGATTCAGCTCCATTGAATAAAACAACCTTGTTCCTGTTGCTAAGGTAGCCCTATTTGTTCTACGACGTTACCCTTGTATTTGAGGCTAAACTTCCCTTTCTCTCCCACGTCAGTGCTGGCTGACTGGACACTCAGGGGTTGGAGGGGGTGCGGTTCTGTTCTTTCATATGGGCCACCACCCAGCCTCTTGCTGCTGGGGTCCCCTTAAGCAGCACCATGACGGCTTAAGCATGAACGTCCACTTGACCATGGGGGACCTTGCCACTGCCAGGCCACAGATAGGGCTGCCTTCTGCGTTCCCCACCCCACCTCCAGCACTCCCTCCACCCCCTCCTTTCCTTACTTCCTCTCTCCCCTGCCCCAGCCTAGCGGGCAGCTCTACTGGCCAGCACCTGGGCAGGTGAGAGCCACTTTCCAGCCTCTGATGTAGACCTACAATGCTCTGCAAGCACCCCAACCACATGGGAAGGCATAGAGAAGGCCAGACAGTTTTCGAGACACACACCCACAGGGAGCGATTGCTCTTGCCCCACAGATACCCTCTTCTCCCCGAAGGCTCCAGCCTCGTGGCCCTCACACAGCCTCTTCACTGACTGAAAGTAGGATGAGGGAGGGCAGCTGGTTCTGCTGAGTTGGCAACTCTCAGCCGCCCCAGGGCACGTGGTTCTCTGAACTCAGAATTCGGGGCACTAATCGAGCACCTTGTGTTCTCATCTGTGGTCTTCGTAGGCAATCTCGGGAGACAGGAGTAACACCCCAGGCCCCACAGACCATCAGGGTCACGAGTTACCCGCCCCCCCAGACATCAACGGTGGGTGACGGTGGGGAGGGGTCACAGGTGTGAAGGAAGCTGAGGGCAGACAAGGAGGAGGCTGGTGGCTGAAGCCAAAGGTGACCCAGCGGGGGCCCAGACATCTCGGGGTTTCCAACGCAAGCCTGTGTCCACGGCGGAGGACTGCAGGCCTGACTAGGAAGCTCATAATTCTATCTTTCGTTAATTAGCTACCTTGGATTTGCCCCTCAGTGGCTCCAGTGCCTGAAGAGGAAGCAGGCAGCCCGAAGACCTGAGCCTGAGGGCTTTGTGTTTACTCTCTTTCTGTTCACCGAGCTGCCCTCGGTGTTATGGGCTGAACTGTGTCCCCCCAGAATCCGCATGTTGAAACCCTAACCCGCTGGGCCTCAGAGTGTGACGATTTGGAGACAGAGACTTTCAAGATGTGATTGAGTGAAGACGAGGCCATTGATGTGGGCTCTAATCCAATGTGACTTATGTCCCGACAAGAAGAGGAAATTTGGACACAGAGGGAGGACCCGGGGGGGGACACAGCAAACAGGCGGCCATCGGCAAGCCAAGGAGACAGGCCTCGGGAGAGACCGCGCCTGCCCACACCTCGACCTCGGACTTCCAGCCTCCGGGACTGGGGGAAACCGATGTGTGCCGTTTCAGCCGCCCAGTCTGTGGTGCTCTGTTGTGGCAGCTCGAGCTAACCAAGCCCCTCAGGAATGGGTGGGGTTTCCATTTACTTAAATCTGACAGGCCAGCCGGCCCTAAACCAGCCTCCAGGAAGTTGGGAAGGGTCAAGGAAGTGTAAAAACAGCCATGAGAAAGGCAAAGGCAGCTTCTCCAGAGATCACCCCAACCAGACAGCAATGGCGGCGGCTGGAGTCTCCACAAGGTCGGGAGGCCAAGGGCTCTCCTGGGGCGTTGGGGGTTGGGTGGGGGCGGCCATAGCCCTGTTCCACCCGACCCCCAGCTCTGAGCGGCCAGGGTCTCACGGCCTGTGCATCCATGAGCGTATGCATTAAAGGAACTTAAATTCTCTCAGACCAACATCACCACCCTGGTGTGACAAACACAGAGAAAATAGTCACCTCTCTCTTTCTTAATAATATCATGTTCGTTAAGAGAAAGCCCAGACACGACTCGTGTAAATTATCCTAAAATATCCCAGTTGCATTGAACTCCTCTATCTGCTCACTTGTCCAGAGAGGTGATTGTAGTCAAGACAAATGAACTAAAACCAATACATTTTCTTTATTCTTACAATATTCCTTTCACTGTCGTGTCAAAAACTATAAAACACTTATGAATACACTCACGAAGAAGGGTACAAAACACACGTGAGGACAACAATAAATGATGATTAAAACACATAAAACAAATTCTGAACAAATGGAAAAATATGATATGGTCAGTGTTCCCAAACTTTAATATATAATTTTAATGCAATTCTGCATAGAATCTTGACAAGGGTTACTTTTTGTTTTTTGTTTGTTTGTTTGTGTGTGTATTTTAGTTTTTGGAATTGTATAGCTGTCTTGAAGAATCATCAGTCAATTTAGTTTTGACAAAGGAATGGATAAGTCAGTGGAAGATGGTAGAGAACCCGGAATTAGATGCCTTTGTATGTGAGAAATTCATTTATGACAAGGATGGCAGTTTAATTCAAGGAAAATGGATGGATTATTTATAAAATGTGTTGTCAAACTCATTATCAACCTGGAAAAAAACGTGAAAACAGACACCCCTTATGATCTCTTGTACAGAAAAACAAAACACAACCTTCTAAATGTATTGAAAACAAAAACGTAAAACCAAATCTCAGTGACCACATGTAAAATCTGAGAGTCAAAGTGAATTTCCTAACTAAAATTAGAAACCCAAAAACAATAAAATAAAAACACACGAACCAAACAATGTAAAATCTTAAATTTTAGTGTGCAAAAAGAACCATAAACAAAGTTGAGACAAATAATAGATCTGGAAAAAGTATTTGTAGTACAGATGCTAGACAAAAGTTAATAGCTATAATATAGAAAGAACTCTTGGGAATTTAGAAGCAAAGATAAACACAACAAAATTAAAATGGAGTCAACCATGCATTCATAGACAATTCACATAAGAGCAAACCCACATGGCTGAGAAGTGTATGAAAAGATGCTCACAACCTCGGCAAATTAAAGTCACAATGAGATATCACTTTACACTCGTCAGTATGGAAAACACTGGAAACAGCTATAGCATCTATTGCTAGCTGGAAAGGAGTCTCCTTGGAGGGGAAATGTTTCCACCTCTGGGAAATGCAATCTGATAATATTTATCACGCAATTAAAAATCAGATATCCTGTGACCAAGGCTCCCACTCTGAGAAGATTTGCCCCAGAAATAAAAGCAACAATCAGTTAACTGCAGCCTACTTCCTATGGCAAAAACCTGGAAACAGAATGAATGGTCACAAATGGAATAAAAGTTGAATAAATGGTGGTCCACCCACACCATGGAGTAGAGTGCATCATTTAAAAGAGAAGATGAGAGTCAGAGCAGATGATTTAGAGCAGTGCTTCCCAAGTTTTTTCTCATGATCACCCACCCCATGAATTTTAATACCACAGATACACTGTACATCTGTTTATGTTGTCAAATAGAATTGAGCTTTGGAGGGCCATAGACCATCGTAATACCAAAGTTTTTGCATGCCCCAAGAAGCAATTTTTGTCCCCTTGGGGTCAATATTGCCCCTGTTAAAGATGCATGATTTAGAAGGATTTCCACAAGGTCCTATAGGGTAATGCAGAAAAGCATTTATAAAAAGATACCATTATTTGTCAAATAAACAATGACCTGAAACACGTCTATGCATCTGTATAGAATTAGATAAATACCAACTTATGGGTTAGTAACATGGGGGTGTGGGAGAGGTACGGGGGTGGAGGCAGAGGTGGAGCAGATAAGCCTGCATGGAGGAAGCCAGGAGTGAGAAAAGGGGGGAAGAGGTATTTTAATGAATGCATTTATGTGTTGTGCGAAACCATGTATGGATGTGAATATACAAACAAAGGCTGGAAATAACAAGTAATAATTATTTTAAAAATTGTAAGGACTCACTTAACAGCCTTGAATGTTCCTTTGGAGAAATCCCACATGTGACCAACCTGAAGTCACCTACGATCCAGCTGCATCATGTCTCTCTGTTCCCCAAACAGGCTGATCCTTTCAGAACCTCATGCCTTTGTGTAGCCTTGAACACTGTTATGGGTTGCATTGTGTCCCCTAAAAAATTCATATGTGGAAGCCCTAACTCCCAAACCTTGGAATGTGACTGCATTTGGAAATGGGGTCTTTACAGAAGTAATCAAGTTAAAGTGAGGTCGTTAGGATGGACTGTAATCCAACATGACTTGTGTCCTTAGAAAAAGGGGAAATTTGCACCCAGAGACTGACACAAATTAAGCGAAGATGTTGTGGAAACACAGGAAGAACACCATGTGAAGATCAGAATTATGCTTACCACAAGCCAAGAACTACCGGAAGCTAGGAGAGAAGCCTGGGGCAGACCCTGCCCTAGAACCTTCAGAGGGGGCGGGACCCTGAGGACATGCTTGATCTCCAACTTCTACCCTCCAGAGCTACTAAAAACTTAATTTCTGTTGTTTATGCCATTTAGTCTGTGGCACTTTGTTCTGACAGTCCTAAGAAACTAATACCCTTTCCCTCTTATCTGGTGAACATGTATGCATCCTACAGCTCTGTAAAATTTCAGGTCCTCTGCAAAGTCTTCCCCAAATAATCGCCCCCTCCCTCTTCCGTGTTCCAATAATATTTTGTGTGTGCCCATCCTATAGTACTTCCACAGACTATTTAAATTATTTAATAATTGTATTTAATTATTTAATAATGATTTAATTTAATAATTAAATTATATCTAAATTATTTTTTTCTCTGCTAGATCTTGACGCCCTTGAAGACATGTCACATGTCTTTGCATCTACTTTTGCATCCTCCGTAGCCCTGCACAGTACTGAGCACAAAGTAAGTGGTCCACAAATATTTGCTACATGAATGTAAAAAATCTAAAATAAAGCTTTCCACTCTGTTACCTCAAAGCAGGAAGACACGAGGAAGAGCGGGAGGTTCCTTGGACAATAATTCTTCCGTCTTGGCAAGGCTCTTCAATTCTAACAAATCGACTTAATAATGAAAATGTCTTTAACGGGGGCAATATGGCAAAAAGTAATTAACTCCCTAATTGAAATCTAGAACTTTATAAGTAATGGGAGGGCCAAGTTGTCCTTCACAGCAAGAATGCAGGTGTAATCCCACCAGCGGGGGTAAAGAGGGGGCGGGGAGGGCTCCAGAAAGATGTCATACCACGTCGGAGGGCAGCGCACACGTCCACATGATGCGTGTTTCCCCTTAATCAATGCGGAGATGCCATCAACCAGGGCTGGCCGGTGACGCTTTGCTCCGTAAGAAGGAACACTTTTTTTAATGAGCAAAAATTTCCGTCACCGTTTCATGCTCAGGCTCGGCACTTGCAGGAAAGGTGAGGAGAGCCCCTCTCTCTGAGCCAATGAGCATTACGCAAGTGCCTGACTATTCAAGACTCAAAGAATCTTGGGACCCTGGCATCCTTCCATCATCTTAGAGGCTCTGGAGTCAGACCCGCCCGCGGGATTTTCTCTGGCTCCTCATTGGCTGAGACCCACGCGGGGGGCGTGTCTCCCTTCGGGTTTATGCAGCCTCTCTTCCTTGCCTGTAAAGATGCCACTGTTAAGTGGGGGATCAGTGATAACATACTGCACAGCAGCAGATGGCATCTATATTTAGCGGCCCTTCAGAGGAAGGATTAATGCCATTTAGAACACACCGCAGGCCAAGAAAATGAGAGTTGAGTGTTCCAAATGAATCCTTATAAAACCTCCGTTTGTTCCCTATTATGGGCTGAGCTGTGTGCCAGCCCCCATCCAAAATTCATAGGTTCAAATCTTGACCCTCAGTATCTCAGAATGTAACAGTATTTGGAGATAGGGTCTTTAAAGTGTGATTACCTTACAATTAGGTCATTAGGTGGGCCTTAATCCAATAGGACAGGTGTCCTTATAGGAAGAGGAGATTAAGACCCAGACACACAGAGGGAAGCTGATGTGAAGACACAGGGAGAAAACAGCCATCTGCAAGCCAAGGAGAGAGGTCTCAGAAGAAACCAACCCTACCAACAACTTAATCATGGACTTCTAGAATTCCAGAACTGAAAGAAAATAAACTTCTGCTGTTTAAGCCACCCAGTCTGTGGAACTTTGCTATGGCAGCCTGAGCAGACTAATACAGCCCACATGCACACAGGATGCAGCACCATCTCCTTAGCTTACCACACGTGACCCTTGGTAAGCTGGCCCCACTGACTCTCTTGGGTCCCCTCTCCCGCACCTTTCCAGTCCTCCCTTCCCAAACACTCCATGACCTTTCATACCACTGGGCCTTAACACATAACCGTCTCTCATTGGGGATCACGGTCCTTGCCTCTACCCTCCTCTTGAAAAGTCCTGTTTACCTTCCAGATTCAATTCAAATGCCCCCTCCTCAGAGAGGACCTCTCCAAACCTCTCACCTCCACCCACACTAGAATCAGCTGCTTCCTGTTCTGTGTTCCTCTTATTTTCTCTTCATGCCTCCAGTCTGGCTGGAGCTCCTTTGGGGGCCAGACTGTGTCTTTCTCACTTTGAGGGCCCACCCATAATTGTCACAGTCAGGCCAGTTAAGGCCTTATCTTATGAAGTATCATGGGGCGGGAGAGAGGAATCAGCATGTGGCCAGTCAGTCTTTGCCACCTGAAATGGCCCCATGGATGTGACAGATACAAAGAGAAAATCAAATGTAATGACAGAGGCTGTAACTGAGCAGGACACTATGGGGCCTTCCTGGGACAAACCCCCTGCCACATCCCACCCCCATCCTCCACCTGCCTCTTGTGTGTAGAAAAGCTTTAGCCTCCTAGGCCTTCCCCAAGGGCCAAGGAATAAATTTAATCAGAGAAGTGAGAAAATGCAGAAACAAAGGAAAATAATCAAACGACAAAATAATAATAATTTAGCCATTAAACAAAGTCCAGGACCTTTGGTTCCTCCTCAAGGGCTATAGATAATATTCTGAGCCATGTCGTCTGAGCTGTTTTGCAGATACTGAAACCCCCACCTGGTGGAATAAGGTAACTGTATGCTGCCCACAAGCACATAGACCCCAGACTGGTTGAAACCAGAAGGTTGATGATGTTGACTCCTAGTTGCCTCACCACCAACTCATCAGAGCTGATCATGCACCCTACAACCCTCTCCTCAACATGTAGCCCCTTCCTCCTTTCTCTATATAATTTCCGAACAAAACCTGGGGAGGGGGGTGTTGGTTCTTGGGGATAGGAGTCCACCTTCTCCCCAGGATTGCCAGCTTCCTCAATAAAGCTATCTTTCCTTTTACCCAGCACTTGTCTCTTAGTATTGGATTCTTGAGCGAAGAGCAGCTCAAACTGAGTTCGGTGACAAAGCTACACGTCAGAAAAGAAAAAGCTTGGGACTCAGGAATGCTGTGTTGTAGACCTAATTCCAGCACTAACTTTGCCCAAGTCACCTAACCTCTTTCTCAGTCTGAGGTTGGACTAGTTCATCTTTAGCTCTGAAAAAAAAAGAAAAGAAAAAACCATAAGAGATTGTGACTCTATAGCCATGACAAAATAAAACAAAAAGACCATATTCCCTCAGACTCCCCAGATTTATTCATGCTTTAACTTACTGTGCATTTATTGAGCACCTATAACTTGCCAGGAGGGTTAGAAGTTTCCAGGGGGAAGCAATGTTCGGGCAGAAAATTGCAGAAGAGTCTTAGAAATGAGAAAATAGCATTTCCAGAAAATTAAATCTCCCAACTTCAAAGAATCCTTCCAATCCTTAACAAGATTATGCTTTGCCATTCCAGCACAGAGCATTATTCCTGTTAAGCATGAGTGGATGGGAGGAGGACGAAATGAAACAGTTCCAGCAGTGCAAACATGGTGGACAAAGGTCAGAGGTGAAAGAGCAAAGAGCATGCTGGGGAGCATGACGGCCACGTCCTCGAAGAGTGAGGAACCCACGGGGAGTGGGGAAGAGGACGCACTGTGGTCGTGGATGGACTTTGAAGGGGTTTAAATGTTAAACTGAAGAGTCTCGATGGCAGTCAGTGGCAGTGGGCAGCCCATGAAGGTTTCTGAGCAGGGGAGTAAGCAAAGCAGATTTGGGGGTTGGAAAAATCCTGTTGGAAGATGTTTGGAAGTGGGGTGGAGAGGGTGATTGTGGGTGCAGGAACCAGTTCACAAGCCAAGGTTATGGCTCAAGAGATGCATGACGGGTCCTGGGATGGGGCCTCAGGCTGGGATGGAGGGAGGGCAGCTGAGGTCTGCCCAGGACTGCTCAGCTTTCAGAGACCTGGCTTCCACACATCTCTGCCTCTGACTGAAATCGTGGCAGGCCAGGCCCAGCAGGACTGTTCATCATTTCACTGAATCCCACATCCCTGGTAGAAATGAAAGAGCTTTAAATTCAATCATCAGTTGGAATGCATCTCTTCTCATCATCCCCAATCCATTTCTACCACCACTACACACACACACACACACACACACACACACACACACACACGCACGCACGCACACACACGTGCACAAGCAGAGCCTTTGTCTTTTCATGGGAAGCCTGTTATTTCATTTAGAGAAGATCTATGTGATTTAAATTGGAGGCTTCGGACAAATTGCATTTGAAATTGAAAGGGGGCGAAGTAGCCAGATGTATCGTCAATTTAGGAAGATAAGTGGAGTCCACGGCTGCTACCTTGGCCTGTTTTATCCCACTGTTACTTACAATAAAAGACCACAAGCTGAGTAACTCTAAATTTCTCAATCTGGGCCTTTGACAGGAAACTGAAGGACTGATCTGTAGAATTCTGTATTTTCCATTAAGACCCCAGCCTTTTCTTTCCCAATGAATGAAGATGATGCTTCTGAATTGCAAGCGGAGCCTCATTCCCTTCCTCTCGTCTCAGCAGAGTCCATTTGGAAAACGGGCTGGCTAACTGGGTTTATATAGAAGGGAAGTGGAGGGCCAGGATATCTGAGAACAGCGAGTATGCAAGAGTCCAGGAGACAGCCCTGCCCTGCTTAAAGAAGGAAACTAGAGTGTGAGTCTGCGAAAGACTATATTCGGAGATCCTTGAGCAAAGCACAGTCTCTTAATGTCCTAGCATATCTGCAAGAGCATCTTAAAAATGACTGACAAATGTAAATATTACTGCTATGTATATTATGATGAAAATGTTTATCAGGAAGGGACTCCTCAGAATAACGGGGCCCTAATTTTACCCAGAAGGAGAAAACTAAATTTTCCCCTCTCTGAGACATCACCCTTTAAACACTTACTTCTATATGACATGAATTTTAGATCCTGCAGTATGTTAGATGTTACAGTCAGACAACCGGGTCGGCATCCTGGGTTCAGCACTTAGGGTCTGTGTGACATTGGTCAAGGGAAGTAGCCTTTCTTAGATTTGGGCTCCTCATTTGTGAATTGGAATAATAATCGTCCTTATAATAATACTCCCACAGTTGTTTTGAGACTTAAATGAGAAGCCGCCTGTAAAAATAATTTTCAGTAAAATGTTGACTATAGGGCCCAACATATAGTAAGTGCTCAACACTGTTTCCTTTTATTAAATTTGGAAAAAAAACAACTTGGCATCTCACGCTAGTCTCTAAAAAAAGCTAGAGCTAGTCCTGCTCTCAGTTCTAAGTGTTTAAAAATATTTCAAATGAAAGGCTGGTTGGAGTGGGGGAGAGAGGACTGAGGTATCTGGGAAGGAAAGACATCACAGATGGCCCATCAGGAACTTCACAGAGTGTCACATCCAGAGGTATCTGCCAGCTCAACCAGGGATGAATCTTCTATGAGGACCAGATGCTACTAATTGGCGAGGAATCCTGTGGCTGCCACCCAAAGAAGAGAACAAATTCTTTGCCACCACATGCTCGTTTTTTCATTCCAAGAGGAATGCATTAACTCTTCAAACAGGCATACCAGCTTCAGTCTCCAAAAGCCCATGTCCACATTTAGGAAATTCTTAAGCAAGATACTGGGGCATTTCTAGTTTACTGATTCTGATTCTCTGCTCAACCAGCAATCCTTGGACCTATAGGATCTTCGGGGGGGACCACTGCTGATGCACCCTCCACATGGGACTTCAACTGAATGTCCCATGTAGGACCCAGGAGCTCAGTGTTTCCACTCTCTGCCCATTCCTCCTCTTACATCATTTTTCTCCACGTCTCTCTCTCTCCCTTCCAAATTGTCATCTCTTTCAAAGACAAGGTCTGGTCCTTGTCCCCTCTACTGGGGGCTCCCAGAGCCCAGCAAAGGACCGGCCACGTGGTTGAGATTTACTCAACAAGCAGGTAGATATGACCTGGGCCCCAATTCCATTTTCAGCATCTCCCACCTCCTCAATTCCCATACCTCAAATTAACACCATCTGCTCCTGTCTCATCAAATTATTTTCCACCTCTTGAATACATCATGCCCTCCCACACATCCATACCTTCCCACATGCTTGACTTTCTGTCTCGAGTCCCCTGCAAGGAAGAGGCCAAACCCCATAAAGAGGAGAATATTATAGAGCAGAGGTCATCAAAACTACAGCCTGGGACACCATATCCCACTGCCTGTTTTTGTCAATAACGTTTTATTGGAATACATCCATGCCTATTTGTTTACATATTGTCGACGGAGGCTTCCACGCTACAATGGCAAGAGTTGAGTAGTTACTCTAGAGATTGTATGACCTGTCAAGGCTAGAATAATCACTTTCTGGCCCTTTTGCAGAAAACATTGCTAACCCAGACATGGGCTGCAGAATGAGACAGACTTCAGTTTTAATTCTGGTTCTGCCAATGATCAATAAGTAGCCATGGGAAAGTTTCTTTACCCCTCTGAATTGTGGTTATTTCCCTCAAAAAAGAAGAAAAACCTATTTGACAAGACGATTATAAAGACAGGATAAAATAATATGAGTAAAAGGTCCCAGAGTGGTCTCTGTCAAAGGGTACAGGCAGACCTTGTTTTATTGCATTTGGCAGGTACGGCATTTTTTTCTTTACAGATTGAAGGTTGGTGGTGACCCTGCGTCAAGCAAGTCTATCGGCACCATTTTTTCAATGACATTTGCTCATTTCATGTCTTTGGGTGACATTTTGGTAATTCTCGCAATATTTCAAAATGTCATTATTATATTTATTATGGTGATCTCTGATGTTACTATTCACAAAAAGATTACGAATCACTGAAGGCTCAGGTGATGGTTAGCATTTTTAGCAATAAGGTGTTTTTTAATTAAGGTGTATATATATTTTTAGACATAATGCTATTGCACACTTAATGGACTACAGTATAGTGTAAGCGTAACTTTTATACACAATGAAAAACCAAAAAATTCTTGCAACTCACTTTATTGGGATATTCACTTTATTACGGTGGTCTGGAACTGAACTCATATCTCCGGTCTGTCTGTATATGCTCAACAAATATTTTCTTCTCTCCCCTTTCCTTTTTCCTCTATGTATTATTCTGCTCAGGCTGAATAGCAAAATACCACAGATGCGGGGGGAGCTTAAGCAACAGAAACTTATTTTCCCACGTTCTGGAAGTTGGAAGTCCAAGATCAAGGTGCCTCCGTTCTCTGCTTACAGATCATCAGCTTCTCAGGTGTCCTCACATGGCCTTTCCTCTGCACACGTGTGGGAGCAGGGAAAGAGCTCTCTGGTGTCTCTTCCTCTTCTTATAAGGACCCCAGTTCTACAGGATTAGGGCCCAATCTTATGACTTCATTTCATCTTAATTCCCTTCTTAAAAGTCCTATCTCTATATACAGCCACATGGGGGATTAGGGCTCTTAGGGCTTCACCATATGAATTGCCGGGGGGTTACAAGTCAATCTATAACACTCTACTTCACTCCCTTTCCTTTTTCTCCTCTAAACGTGTTAGAAATCTACCTGGGCTAGTCTGTATTATTGGCCTCAATTCTTCACCCTCCTTTTTTATATCCATACCCTTTGCCATGTGATTTTTCTTCCCCTCATTGAAGTAGCAGCATCCATTTCCTTACCCCTTGACTTTGGTTCAACCCCGTGGCTTGCTTTGGCCAAAAGAATGAGGTAGAAGTGGAAGTGCCACAGCTCCAAGCCTAGGCCTTAAGAGACCTCACATATTTCCCCTTGCCTTCCTGAGTCTTTGTCATCACCAGGAGAATGGCATTCCCCAGGCCAACCTGCTGGTCCCGGTAAGGCAGCCACTTAATTATAGTAAGATCAGTCTTTCTTATACAATGCCTGGCTCTCTAGGGGCTACACTTTCAATGCGGCAAGAACGCAAGGAAATCTCCCCTTGCAAGGGAAGATGAGGAGGTAACTTGCCATCTAAGTCTTCCTTAGAAGGAAGGAGGTAGTGGTTGGGAGGTGGGGATTATTTCTTAATCTCTCTTGAGAATTCCCAACCACAAGTGTGCACTCAAAGGGGTTTGGGGACTGAATTTATACTGCTTGATTTTTTTTAAAAAGCCCAATGTGAGAATTTAGTTTAAGGTGGTCCTGAGTTGGTAGCACCTCCAAGCAACTGGCACATGTCCCCGAGCAAACCGAAGCAAATGTGCAATCTCTGAATATATCCTCAAAGAATTATCACAGGTATGTGTTTCAATAAATATGAGTATACAGGGCTTCCCTGGTGGCGCAGTGGTTGAGAGTCCGCCTGTCGATGCGGGGGACACGGGTTCGTGCCCCGGTCCGGGAAGATCCCACATGCTGTGGGGTGGCTGGGCCCGTGAGCCATGGCCAATGAGCCTGCGCGTCCGGAGCCTGTGCTCCGCAATGGGAGAGGCCACAACAGTGAGAGGACCGCGTTCCGCAATATATATATATATATATATATATATATATATATATATATATATATATATATATATATATATGTGAGTTTACAATTTAAAAGCTTATAAGGAAAAACCATGAGACTCAACAACAGCAACACAAACCTAGCAGAATCAGAGCCACAAATGAGGGCTTTGCTATACATACAGAATGTCCTGTACGGACATCACAAACATGGCAACCCCAGAAGACAGTGAGGCGGCCCAGTCCAAGAAGAGAGTGAGGGGTGGAAAGGAAGTGCCAAAAATGGGCCAGAGGTCTGGAGTGGTGTCTCCAACAGTAGTATCAAGAGAAGTGTCCCCTGTCGTGACAGAAAACCTCAGAGCGATTAGCAGTTTCTGGAAGAGCGGTCCCATAGCAGAGGAGGCAGAGTTCACCCACAGGTTCACAGGACACGAAAAGCTGGTCAGGGAAGTCAACACCTGTGCCCATCCATGGTCATGGGTCTAGTCCACAGTGGTGTGGGCTTCTCCAGTTGGCATAGGTCTGTCCCACCCTCCCCTATGTCAGCAAAAGTAGGCAGGGAAAAGAACTGCAGCCCACCAGCAACTAACAAACCCACTGGCTTAGTCCAGGCTGCCATGATAAAGTACTACAGACTGGGTGGCTTATAAACAACGGAAAGGAAAGTTATTTCTCACAGTTCTGGAGGCTGGAATTCCAAGATCAGGATGCTAGCCCGGCCAGATTCTGGTGAGATCTCTCTTCTGGGTTACAGACTGCCGACTTCTTGTACCCTCACATGGTGGACTGAGAGAGATCTCTGGGGTCCCTTCCTTAAGGGCACTGGTCCCATTCATGAGAGCTCCACTCTCATGACCTAATCACCCCCAAAGGCACTGCCTCCAGATATCATTACACTGAGGTTTAGGATTTCAACATATGAATTCGAGGGAGAAGTAAATATTCAGTTCATAACACTGATTTATTTGACTATGGGTAGAACACAAAAACTCACAACTATGCAAGCAAGCAAGCTGGTGAATAATGTAAATGAATTAGCCCAACTCTTTCAAAATGAAAAGGCAGAGAGAGACAAAGAGATAATCTGAGTTCAGAAGCGGCTAAGATCCAGAGTAAATAGTCAGCTTCACAAAATTACCCCTTTCAGTTTCAATCTCTTATACTTTAATCATCTCCAGCCACAGACACAGTTCTTACCATGAAGACAAGGGCTTGGAATGAACACAAGGATAATGGAAATGAAATACTATTATATTTAATACTATAATATCATTAATGCAACTGCAGTCAGAGATCAAGGACTTTTCAAAGTAATTATTTCTTGTTCCAACACACACCATGAAATGGGCTTTCTAAATCAGAATGACACATCCCAACCTTTTCTTTATTAAGATAATTCTATTTTATTTCTTGGATCTTCGCAGCCTGGGGAAGTTTTATTAATATTTAAGAGAAAAATTAGGCGGGAAAATGCTGGATAATGCATGAACAGCAACAGGTTAGCTGAGACAGAGGTACACTGAGAACTCGCTGTAGAATCTTCCTAACTTTAGTACACAAGGTCTGCAAATAGGGACAGTCTTTTCCCTATGTGGGAAGATTAGCAGTCCCTGTGAGTACACTGGGAGTCTGTTTGTCCTTCTTAATTTGCATGTTCCATTTTATTGCCAGAGTAAGGAGGAAAGTCACTGCTTGAAATTTGCTCATTACACTGAATTGAGGCTTTATGGTCAGCTGTAAAGATTAGGCAACATGTTGATAACTTGCCAATTAATGGTCTCTTCTCCTGGGTGGACCTCTAATTGCTTGAATGATGGATCATCCATAGAAACCACTTTCACCCCTTATCTTGGTTTCCAAAGAAATCTCAATGTGCACAAAGACCATGATCCTTGGAAATATCTGAGGAGCTTGTTACTGGTCCACCGAGCGCCACTCGTGTGGAGTGGCTGGGGATCGTGTCCATAATGAGCGTGGCGGTCGCCTCCATGGCTGGCAGAGCACTCTATAGGAACGCAGTTGCTGATTTCCAGGAAGGGACCATCAACTTCCCCCACACTGAGGTACTTCCGGTCTCCGGACTGTTGGACAGCTTTTTCAAAGCAAACCTTTTCTGTGAAATGCCTCCCCCGTTGATGCTTCAGACTTGACCAATTGCCAGAATAATCACTTCTAACCATTCACCTTCTGAAAGCATCACTCTTGACTTGATCACGTAATTCTCACAGCACTTTCGACTGACGGGAAAGTACGCTCTTTTACTTGCAAAGCTGATTGCAAATTATTTTCTGATTGCAGATTTATTTTGTTTGTGACAAAATGTTTGCCGCTAATTGCTAAAATAATCTTGTAGGAACTTACAGTTGAACGCCTAATTTATTAACCCACTATAGTTTCTCTCTAACCCCTGTTTTTATCCTTTTATTTATTTTAAACACCTGTTTACAGGATCATTAATCCTCACCAATATTGTCTGAAATCCTTGAGCAACTACCAGGGCTGCTTCTACAAAGAAAACGATACAGTCAGTGAAACTCAACGCTCAAAAATCTGCCCTGCTCACCAAGCTTTCCTCTGGGGGGAATGAGGATAAGAAAAGGAAAGCCCTCTTAGCTTGATCCATGATAGGAATGGAAAGCAATAGAAGTGAATCTTGTTGGTCTATAAAGAAATATCCATTCTTCATTCGTGTCTGGACAGCCAGAAAATTAAAAGTTGCCAGATTCTTTTTTTGAATAGTCACAGGTAAACAGAGCAGTAAGACAGTGTTTCAACAATATCCGTATCTGGATAACATTTTTAAAGACGTTTTGACCTAATATTAATTAGGATGAAGATAAATACAGACTCATCAGACCAAAAAACACTAGTGACAGAAGTGACCAGGTACAGCTCACTTGTGACACAAGTGAAGAAGCTGAGGCATGGGGCAGTCAAGCAATTTGACCTGAGATCCTGTGCTAATTAAGATTGAGTTGGGACTGGTGACTGGAAACTCGCTGCAGCTCCAATATCTGAAGTTAGCTTCCATACTCAAGATTTCCTCAGTTATTTTGCATTTGCGATGGAAGGAAATAGTATTGCACATAAATGTTCATTTTTCTAGGGGCTTGTGCACAATTACAGAAGATAACTGACTTGTCCTAAATACTCACCTTGGAGATGAGAGCTTTATTTCTTTAAATGCTGCTGAAGGTTAAAACACGTCACATCTGAACCCAAAGACCTATCTTGCCAGTGTCTTGACAAATGTCAGTCTGTACCAAGCACCAGAAAGCCTTCTCAACACTGCCTGCCCCCTACTCAAAGCCCAGCAGAGAGAAGGAACTCAAGCTTTTGGTTGAACAAACAAGTGTATGACAATTTCTCTGAGCTTTGTTAGGAGGCAGTAATGCTCAAGAAAGGACTTTTATCTGACACTAATTTTCCTAGCTCTGCTTGACCAAAGTTCATGTCAAGTTGACCTTAATTCATTTACTTTCTTGGATATGCTTCAAGCTTAGCTACATTAACTCTCCCTTCCTGGTGGCTTCCTGTGCTCATTGCAAACCCTTTTTCTGGATCTGGCAGGGAATTGCCTATAATTACCCTTAATGCACTCCTGGAGCAAAGACATGCATGTTAAGAGCCAAAATGGTAGGTTAACTACAAACTGTGCGGTAATGCAATTACCTCCCAATTATCCCTTTCAATGCTTAGGGAATGAATAGGAGACATTAAGCCCAATTTTGTGGTAGAATCCCTGGCTATTGGAGGTCGGGGTGGAGGTAGAGAGAAGCAGAAGAAGGGAGAAAAATAAGTAAGGCTGCTATGGGTAGTGAATGCCAGGGAATACTGGTGACACCTTACTGGAATCATTCCTATTGGTATTGGCCTTCTTTCAGATTCTTCTGGTTGCTATACACTGCAGAAGGTGGATTGGGTTAGCAGAGTATCCATATCTATTTGACCAAGATTCTCTGCACAGCATGGACCTAGTGTGAAAGTTTCTGTCTAGAGGGGTGCATTATCCCCAAGAAGTGCATTTCTGAGGGTTAGCTTTCAGAGACAAGCAGTTCAACAGGCATTAGCTAGTCATTAATTTTTGGCTGGGAAAAATTAGGTACATACCCTGTCTGTCCAGGTTGAGTTACACCACAAAACAGGAGTCCTGTGAAACAGGGGAGACCTGAAAAAGGCGTTTAGCCAAGGCAGCCTAATTTTAAAGCTAAAAGGAAGGACCCTGGTTCTGAGAGATGGAGGCAAGCATTTCAGAACTACGTCCATCCAGAGAATGCTGGCATTCCTCTTTGGCTAGAGCATGGCACAGGGCTTTGGAGATGACTTAAAGGATCAATAAGAGCGGGGGAATTCAGGCCATTGGTATGCCAGCTTCCCCAGCATCCACATCCCCCTGATGTCACACGTGAGGTCAACTACTCCTATCAACCAGGATTTTACTGTTGGTCCCTGCAGCAAGCAAACCAGTATTTAAGACACAACCTTTAACTCTTCAATTTCCTCTTGCTCTTTTTTATCCAATTAACAGACATGATTTGTAATCTAAACTATATCTTCTGTGATCATATTGGCTGCTCTGGTTATCTATTGCCGTGCAATAAACCATCCCAAAACTTAGTGGCTTCAAATAGCAACTTATCACTGTATCTCGTGGTTCTGCAGATGGACCGGGGTCAAGTGGGTGTCTCTTGTGGATGGCAGCTGAGAGTGCAGTCATCTGAAAGGTCACCCAAGTTCAATGTCTAAGGTAGCTCATTCACAGGCCCGGCTGTTGATTAGGAGTTTAGCTGGGGCTGTTGCCCAAGGTACCGACGTGTGGCCTTGTCACTTACCTCGGGCTTATTACAGCCTGGCAGCTGGGTTCTGAGAGAGAAGAACGTCCCAAGGAAAAACGTTCCAAAAGACCCAGGTTAAAAGCCACAAGGCTGCTGATGCCATAGTGTCAGAAATCCTAGAATGTCACTTCAATACATTCTGTTGATCAAATGAGTTACTGAGGCCAGCCCAGATTCAAGAGCAGGAAAATTAGGCTCCAGCTCTTGATCTCAGAATCACCACTTCTAGGGAGAGAAAGAATGAGTGATGGCCATCTTCAGGGGCTATCTACCACATTAGCAAGAATCCCAACTTCACGTCACCTGAAAATCTGATATAAACCCCTTCTTTCTTCAGAGCCATCCTTGAGATAAATCAGTGACAACGCAGGATCAAGGGAAAAGTCCAATGGCACATTGCTGGAGTCCTTCTAGGCTAAGGTTTCTCAAATTAATTTGAATCCTTTATTAGATGGAATTAAGTTTCCCTATGAGTCACAGAAAAACCCAAAATAACAGTGGTTTTAAAATAATAGTAGCTGTGATTACTCATGTAAATCTGTCCAATGAGGAAAACCCATTTATAGGCTTTGCTCCACTGTTGTCCCAAAGGACCCTGGACCCTTCTAGTTCAACATTCAGCCATCCTTAGGACATGGCCCTCATCCTGAGGGGCCAAGCAGCAAGATGAAAGTGGGGATGAAGAAAAGGAGCCAAGAGCTAATGCCAGCTTCTCTTAAAGCAAGTTCCTAGAATCTGCCGTGCAATACTTGTGCATACAGCTGCCAAGGGAAGCTGGGAATGTACCCTTTATTCTGCACCTCCATTTTCCTGTTGAAGATTCAGAGGCTTAGATTCAAAGGTAGTGTGAAATATTGGCTATGGGGGGTTCACTAGCACTCACTGGTATACCCACCCCCTTCTGAGTAATCACGGAATTCACACACATGATCTTCCCTGTAAGATACCCTTACAGCCCCTGGAGAGAGGTGGCTCCCTGTTCCTCAAGAATCTCTGCTCTTCCCATATCTCCATCCAAGATGTTTTGGCAGAACTTTACTATCTACAGTCTCTATTAAAGTAAGTAAGTAAGTAACAGGCATTTTGTGTTTCCGACCATAAAATTATATTGTAATATTTAATGTACCCTTTCCAATAGTCCTCCTCTCTCAGGTATTCTCTTTCACCTGGCCACTGTTACCGATACACAGGCTTTCCTGATTGAGAGCCACTCCTTCAGGCCACATGCAGCAACACACTTCACTCTGAGGGCCAACTCAGATTGGAAGGGCTCTCCTGGAGGATGGCATCTGGGCTTAAAGGGATGCCTTGGACTCATGTGTAATACCCAGTTCCTCCCACTGAGAGGGTCTCCATCCCGAATCCCCACTAAGCGGGCTGGGGCCATAACATTCTACTTCAACTGTCAACTTCTCCCCCGCCTCGAATCGACCCACATTTACCAAGTCATACTGGCGTCTTGCATCAGACCTCTGCCACTTCCTCTGAGGGTCAGTTTGAGTAGTTTCCCAGCCTCTAACCTGCCTCATTCCCAAGTGTCTGCCTCTTCACTTCCTCCTGAGAAGTTGAGGTCTCGGTACACTTGATACTCAGTACCCAGGAAGGATGGCATCCAAGGGCTAGGGTCTGTGGATAATAATAATTAATAATAATGACTGGGACTTCCCTGGTGGCGCAGTGGTTAAGAATCCGCCTGCCAATGCAGGGGACACGGGTTCGAGCCCTGGTCCGGGAAGATCCCACAGGCCGCGGAGCAACTAAGCCTGTGCGCCACAACTGCTGAGGCCGAGTGCCACAACTACCGAAGCCGGCGTGGCTAAAGCCCGTGCTCTGCAACAAGAGAAGCCACCGCAATGAGAAGCCCGCACACTGCAACAAAGTAGCCCCCGCTCACAGCAACTAGAGAAAGCCCGCGTGCAGTAACGAAGACCCAACACAGCCAAAGATAAATAAATACATTTAATTTTAAATAATAATAATAATAATGATTAAAACAGAAATCACGAAAAAGGGGTTAGTGTGGTTGAGATGTCTCGACTCTCACTGGGGGAAGACTGACAATGGAGAGACGTAGGATGATTACTCAAAGATCAGCCATCAACAGACAGGAAGTGAACGCAAACTGGATCCAAACAAGAACCTGGAAAAACCAGATCAATCATCAGGGGCCAGAAATAGGAGACAAAACCTGCAGGTTAGGAGCCAGATGAGCACCAGACCGAGCTGCGGATAAGGAGTGTGAAGGTGAGGATAAAGAACAGAGTCCAGGATGTCTGATGTAAACAGGGCTAGGGGACCAAAATGCCATCTCACCGAGCACGGAACATGTGATAAGGGGATTGTCAGCCTAGCCGAGGGGTCTGGGGTCGGGACAGATAGTGCAGGCATATGAGAAAATATTCAGTCGGGGCCAAATTGAGAAGGGAAGGAAAAGAGCTTATTCCAAGCAGGTCTTGACTCACTTCGAAGAGATGAGAGAGCCAGCAGCCACTTCAGATGGAAAGCTGCCCGGGGAAGCATGGAGCGTTTTTCCAAATGCAGCCCTGGGAAGCCACGGCTGCGGCTGTAACAAAGCCAGCCGGGCCCCAGATAAGCCTTTTGTGAGGCTGGTTGCTCCATTTTGTTTCACATAATTTATTGCTCAGTACATATCGATAATACGATTGTCAGCCCAGCAGACATTTTCCATTTTAATAGTACGCATGAGATACCACATTATTGATCCTACACCACTAAATAAAAAACTCGTTTGTCAGGGAAGCATGGAATGGCTTTTAGTGGACACAGCCAAACACCTGCTACTAGTTAGGGAAGAAAAAGAACCATCCTGCAGCAAGGACATTTGGAAGCAGCATCGAAATGTTCCATTTTAGGGATTAGCAGGGCTCTCAGAAAACAGGGGGCGCTTTCTCCAAAGGTCCAAAGGCTGACTTTCTCTTTGATAACAGGGAAAGCTGCCATTGGCCGGGAATCTATTACGTGCCAAGCATTTTTATTTTCTGCACTCTATCTTACGTTGTCCTCACAGCGTTGCTGCAGATGCACATATTGCTACATTGCATCGGATGCTCTGGCAAGCGAGGCACAGATGCGCCAGCAAATGGAGCCAGTCATCGTGGCTGTGTGCTTCTCACTAAGCGGAAGTCTGATGGGTGACGCTCCCAGGGTTGGCACTGCTCATTAATTACAGGGCTCTACCACCCTCTCTGTTTTCCCACAAGACAGCTGCCAGGCAAGCACCCTACAGTGCCTGCCTCTTTCATATGAGGGAACTGGAGGGTCCGTGAGTAACTTAAGGGACTTGGCCGATAGTCCATGACTAAGAAGGAGCAAAAATGCTGGAATCTTTATCTGCTTGATTTTAAGATGAGTTTCCTTGCCGTGCAAGACACCGTTGCTTTATCATATACACCACGTTGTGGGCTGAATTGTGTCCCCCTGCCAAATTCATATGTTGAAGTTCGACTCCTAGTGCCTCAGATGAGACTGCATTTGGCAGTAGAATCTTTAAAGTGGTAATTAAGCTGAAATGAGGTGATTGGAGTGGGTCCTAATCCAATATGACTGGCGTCTTTATAAGAAGAGGAGATCAGGACACAGGCACACATAGAGGCCAGACCATGTGAGGACACAAGGAGAAGACAGCCATCTACAAGCCAAAGAGAGAGACCTCAGAAGAAACCAACTCTGTGGACACCTTGATCTCATACTTCTAGCCTCCAGAATCATGAGAAAATAAACTTCCCTTTATCTGCTAAATCTCTTCTCTCTTTAGGAATTTCCCCCATCCAATGCATGTGTGTTTTTTCCTCAGTCACTGATTAATCTTTAACAGTGGGTGTATGTCTAACTTTTGAAGAAACTACCAAACTACTTTACGAAGTGGCCGCATCATTTACATCCCCACAGCTGGGTATGATAATCAGTTCCTCATTAATACTTGGTGTGGTCAATCTTTTATTATTGTAGCCATTTGAATAGGCATGCAGGGGTATCTCACCACAGTTTTAATTTGCATTTCCTTAGTGACAAATGATGCTGAGCATCTTTTCATGTGCTTATTTGCCATCCATACATCTTCTTTGATCAAACGTCTATTCTGGACACAATTTGGTGATTCTGGCCGAGAGCGCCTGCCTGCTCAGCCGGTGCAGAAATGGATACAAAGCATTGCCAGCACATTCCTGTGAGATGGGTGAGTTGAAGGTCAACTTTCCTGATGGAACATGCCTCCGTGGGTCCACCCTGGTCCTTTCCCCTTGTCTGAAGTGTCTGCTGGCTCCGGGCCCCTCCTGCCTCGCGGTGTCCGTGTTGACACCTTCCCCTGGAAAATCTGCTTTTAGATGATCAGAGCTTTCCATGGGGAAGAGCTAATAAAGGGCGATTTGGTGCTATATCTTCTCCAGTCTGTGGCTTATCTTTTCATTCTCTTAGTATTTTTGAAAGACCCAAAGATTTTAATTTAGATGAAATTCAATTCAGCATGTTTTTCTCTTAAAAATCGTACTTACAACGTTGTTTCTAAGAACTCGTTGCAAACCCAAGGTCAACTCTGATACAAAAAAGCCCTCCCTTCACTGTCCTTCACTACCTTCCAAGCCTGTGAGCATCCTCCCAAAATCCAGGCATGAGGCTTAAATAACCTTTTGAGCTCAGATGGGAACACAAAGTATGATGTTCTTGCGCTGGCCCAGGTGATGCATGCAAAGGCCACCGCTTTGGATCTGGGTGAAGGAAGCGAGGAAAGAGTTGAAGGAACTATGGGAGATGAACGGTGCCTGCAAGGCCTGACTAATGACAGCCAGAACTGGCCTCCAAAAGAAGAAAGCCCGGGGCAGAGGCAGGTCAATCCTCCTGGGACCAGATGGCTTCTGCCACTGGGAAGAGGCTTTCCTCCCAGCGACACAGAGTCAGGGGCTTCCGGATGCAGCTGGTTTGGGGAAGGATACTCAGAACAACAGGGATTTCTCTCCCTCTCTCTTTCTCTTTCTCTCTCTTCCTGTCTTTTTCTCCCCATCCTCCAGTTTCTACCTGTGTCCATATAGAAAATAAAAGTCCTGCCCTAACTTATTATCTGTGCAAAAGAATGCAATGTTTAAGATGGCACATCTGGGCCCCTCCCCACCCTTTATTAGCTCCTTCCCATGGAAAGCTCTGATCATCTAAAAGCAGGTTTTCCTGGGGAAGGTGTCAACACGGACACCGAGGCAGGAGGGGCCCAGAGCCAGCAGACACTTCAGACAAGGGGAAAGGACCGGGGTGGACCCACGGAGGCATGTTCCATCAGGAAAGTTGACCTTCAATTCACCCATCTCACAGGAATGTGCTGGCAATGCTTTGTATCCATTTCTGCACCGGCTGAGCAGGCAGGCGCTCTCGGCCAGAATCACCAAAATGTGCATATGGGGAAGCTATGCCAAAATGGAACGGAAACCTCTCTGAGCCGGTCAGGCAAAGGCAGACTTCTTGTGCCTCGTAAAATCTTCACACCACGCAGATGGCATCAGCAGCGGCTGCATGTCTTCGTGGGGGTTGGGCAGCTGGGAAGTTCAAGCCACCACCTGGGCGCTTGCTATGGTGTCTCCCGCTTTAGGTAAGTGTCTCCATAAGTTCTCACAGTCTCTGCCATTAAAGAAATAGCACGTCCTCTAATTGTGTCTGTTGGCACCTTTCCACCAATCATGTCACCTCCCCCATTGTAACAATGACATGGTGACAAAGGGCACCAATGTCTCAGCTTGTTCGCTCTCCCAAGCAGCTCATTAACAGGCATGGATTGCAGGTCGTAGATTCCTCCCAGTTGGAAGCCATTATGAGCAAGGCCTTGGTTCACAGGGCCGATATACGCTTGCAAGAGTAGGGATCAATCTGTGAAACTGTCTGATGGTCTGGAGGCTATGCCTATCGTGGTCTTGATCAGAGGTTCTCAAAGGCTGGTCCCCCAAACAGCGGCATCTGGGAACAACTGAATCAGAAACTCTGGGTGTGGGGCCTGGAAATCGGCATCTTCACAAGCCCTCCAGGTCATTCTGATGCACTGTGGAGTGTGAGAACCACTGGTCTGCGCATCGAGGGAGAAGCCTGTCCCTAAGTTCCCCTCAAGGCTTCAGAGAAAGTCCTTATCCCCAGGGGCTGAGTGTGGTGAAAACACAGGACAGTCCCACCAGGTTCACCCACTGTCAGCTGGGCAGGTCCGCGTTGGCAAAGGCCACACTGCTTGTGCATAGCCTGCCCCACCACAGCCCCTGGATGAGGAGTCATGACTATTCAAGCTAGAGAGGGAGAAGCAGAGTCCCTGGAGCTCTGGCCAGTCCATCAGAACTTCCATGAGGCTTTTCTGGAATTGACCTGAAAACTTAGGTCATTCTATTCTAGCACTAAAGTCAGATGAGCAAACTTAGAAGTCACCGTGGGCCACCAACACTCATCCCTTGCTGGAGCCTGGACCCCCCAAACTCCTGAGCGGCCAGCACATCAGGAGAGCTGAGCAGTGTCTGGGGAGGAGAATGGCCCACCAGCTTTCAATCTGTAATTTTGTAGCTGGAGAAAATTAAATGAAATGGCACAGAGGCTGCTTAGAAAAGGGAGAGATGTACAGGGTTTCATAGTTTATCCAGACACAATAAGAGCTAGTATTTACTGCGTGCCCACTCAGCGTGAGCCCCACGCCTCCCACATTCTCTCCTGGTATCCCTACAACAGCTTAATGAGCATCATCTATCATCATCCCATTGTACAGATAAAGTAACCAAGGCACAGCAAGGTTAAAGGATTTGTCCAGAGTCACACAAATGAAAATGTAGAAACCAAAATTTGAACTGAAGTGTGTCTGACAGTATAGTCTGCAACTCTCATGGCTCTTAAAAAAAAAAAAAAAGACGAAGTTGAATATATATATTTGAGTGGCTATGTGTATATGTGGTGTGGGGGATGGTTTAGAGATCACAGTCCTTCACAAATAACCCTTGTGTTTGCCTCTTTATAATCTTGGTGTAAACACTCCCCAAGGGATTATAAAGAAACAATAAGTGAGGCACGGCTGTGCCTGAGATGGAGCGTAAATGGGTCTGGTTCAGACTAGGTAGACCAGATGACCAACTCAGGGTCATGGGCAAGTGGGGTCTGGACCTATTTGGGTGAGACAGGTAAGCAGCCCTTACATCCAGAACATGCACAGCACAAGGACGAGCCCTGGGAAAGGAGGACACCCACCTCCTTTATCATTTCAAGTATAATGACGTTCAGCATGAAACTAGAAAAGTAAGCGCTGCCCCTCCATGCAATTCTGGGCTCTTGACAGTGATGAAATGTTCAACCTGTGAGCAATTATTTAAATATTCAGCACTTTGCATGCATGACTGGATCAGCACTGTGATCAGAATCACAGGAACATGGAATTTGGGAACAAACCTTAGAGGCCACATAAAGCAATACCTTGATTTTTGCAGATGAGGAAATGGAGGTCCAGAGAGGTCCTGTTATTCTCCTCAAGTCTCTGGGAGAGGAGCCCAACCCCTCTGACTCCTGATCTTGTATCATTTTAGAGAACAGGACAGGGAGAGCTGAAACCTTGCTGCTGGATCAGTTTTGATGTGATGCAATCATCTTATAATTGAATGCAAACACAGGTTTGCCAAATAGATATCCAAATTACAAGCTAGACAGCTATGACTCTATTCTCAAGAATTTATGACATACCCCAAGGGTGGAATAATATAACCATGGAGCCATATAATGCTTAATTTTTACTAAAAACATATTGATGGAACCAATGATAATTAATTTTTACAAAATCTTAGCTACCTGGAATACACAGTAAAATATAAACAGTTTATATGTCTTTTCATTTCACAAAAATCTATGTCTTCATATATTAATAAATTGATCCTTTTCATTTCTCTATATTTCTAGCCTTGCAAATTCTGGTTCCTGCGTATTAGATAGAACACTCGTTGAAATTCGGCAGATCTCAGCATGAAGAAGAAGAGGAAAAAGAAAGCTGATCATTTTTCAGTGTTTCTTAGCTCATATACACACAAAATTTTCATCGGAGGTGTTGTATGTACGTTCAAACATAGACACATGGACTTGTTAATTAAGTTAGTGAAGACAAAAATGTTGATTTATTTCAGCAGATGTGCATCAGCTCAGCCTTAAAAGGTGCCACAAAGAATTCTGAAATAAGAATACACGGCGTTGTTCAGGGTGTGGTCAAGTGGACACGCTCATATACAGCTAATGGAAGTCTAAGTTGACATACCCATTTCATACTACTGCTGAAGTGAAATTAATCAAGGAAGACCTGCTGGAAGAGGTGGGCTTTAAGCCAGGTCCCAAAGAAGGTTATGGACTTGGAAGAGAGGGGGAGGGCACAAAGTCAAAATGGAGGGAGGTAGAGACCAAAGGGAGATTGCTACATTTCTTGGCTCATGGCCCCTTCTCCCATCTTCAAAGTCAGCAGTGCAGCAGCTTCAGATCTCTCTCAGACTTTGACCTTCTGCCTCCCTCTACCATCTTTTAAGGACCCACATGATTACATTGGGCCCACCTACATAATCCAAAATAATCTCCCCATCTCAAGAGTCTTAACTTAATCACATCTGCAGTCATTTTGCCATGCAAGGTAACATTCCCAGGTTTGGGGCATTAGGACATGGACATCTCTGGGGGCTACTATTCTACCTCCCATGGTTCTTAATCTACCATACCTCTATTTCCTCAACTGTAACATGGGTTTAGTAATATGGTATCTACTTCATAGGGTTGTTGTGAGAATTAAATGACTTAATACCTCTCAAGTGCTTAGACCAGTGCCTGGCACATGGTAAAAATTCAGAGTTGTGGCTATTTCTATCTGTCCAACTGAACAGATCAGTAGTACTCTTTCCTTTACCCCTGGATTCCTTAAGACAGTGGTCTTAAAATTTTCTTGACAATTACCCCCAGTAAAAAACACACTTTACCTCCTGATCCAGGACACCCAAAGATTTATACATTTACATAACTGAAATAAAAGTTTCACAAACAAAACTTAATCCCACTCTGTGGAACGGATTCTGATTCTTCCTTTTCATTCGATTTCATTTTCATGCAATGAAATTAGCTTGAGGAGGCCTAGTTAAGACAAACGCTGGCATCCAAACTCAACACCTTTTCTTTTTCCACCTGGTGCAACTGACAGCTGGTAGAAGCTGTGTGAGGCTGAGGAGAACCTGGTGCTTCTTCCAGTGGTCCTGCTTGACTGAGGTAAGTTTGATGAACTGAAAGAAGGAGACACTGGAACATAGGATCCACAATGAACACTGCAGATTCCCGCCTTCGTACGTCCACATCCAAAATCGTATGATCACTGAGTGGCTTTCAGGAAACCGACAAGCTTTAATTTGTCAACTTTCTTATGTTAACGCTGGAGAGCACCTAATTGCCCTGTCCTCCTTATTCACACCGCATGACGGGTGAGGTGCCGCTGGCTCGTTGAGTCGACAAGGTTTCTGTGACAGCTTCTCTTGTGCACGCAGAACCAAATCTGGAGAGGCTGTCATTCGACGTGACAAACTGACAAGGCAGTGCTGTCAATCTCCCAGATGGGCGAGGGCCTGTAGTGCCTGTCAACATCTAAGGGTCACTGTGAATCCGATCGTGACTGTGTTCAGCGGCTGACAGCTGATGAAGCATTCCTCCGATGGTTCAAAGCCTACACATTTTTCACCTCAACTGGCCTGAGAAGTACATAACTGTGACCAACACACGTCTGTAATTTCACTTGGGCTATGACAAGCCCTGCCAAGGCTTTTGAAGAGTCTTCCTGCTACCACCAACAAAGCGGCCAGCCTGGTTCCCCTTCATCCTTGCCGCTGACTCCCAGGTCACTTGATGAGACGGTGAGCTTCCCTGACTCACAGATGCCTGGGATGTTAGGTTTGAGGGGACTTAGAACCCCAACCTAACTCCAGAGAGGGGAGGTAACACCCAAGGACACTCAAGAGGAGAGACCTGAGGGTGCACAGATATAATTAATAATAATCATGGACGTGGGTCTCACTTGCAGTTACATTATATCAACAGACATACAGCGCATAACTAGTCAGTCGTTCTCAATCCTAGATGCCCACTAGAATCCTTTAGGAGCTTTTAAGAGGTATCCCCATCTGGATCCAACCCCCAGAGACTCTGATTCTCTTGATGTGGGGTGAGATCTGGCTTTCAATGTTGTAATAGCTCCCAGAGGATTTGGTTGCACAGCCAGGGTTAAGAAGCTCCTGGAACCTGACCACCTGGGTTCAAATCCAGATGCTACCACTCCAGCTGTGCAATCTTGGGCAAGTTACTTAATTTTTCTGGGCCTCGGTTTCCTCATCTGTAAAGATAGGAGTGATGATAATAATACCTCCTAGGATTGTTCCAGGGCCAAATGAGTTATTAGATATTAGGCCTTTGTACACTGCCTGATGGAGAGGACCTATGTTAGCTATTCCTGTTATTTAAGGATTTCCTATATTTAAAAAGGCTCAAAGAGGAGACTTGACCAAATCATACAACACTGAGCTTCTCTTTATGGGCTTTTTCTAGTACAGGATGTGTGTGAGAGAGATAAGTAAAGAGTAACTTGAATGCTTTTGGCCTAAGCAATGGGAAGAATGTCTTGTTTTGCTTCATTTTGCCTTGTTCAATCCTTGCAACATTCCCATTAAATAGAGGAAAACACTAAAGCTCAGAGAGGTTCAATAACTTGCACCAGATCAGAAGATCTTCAGGACTTCCCTGGAGGTCCAGTGGTTAAGACTCCGCACTTCCAAGGCAGGGGGTGCAGGTTCAATCCCTGGTCAGGGAACTAAGATCTCACATGCTGTGTAGCACAGCGCCCCCCCCCAAAAAAAAGAAAGAACAGCCCTCAGAAGAAAACTATTAAAAAAAAAAAAAAAACAGAAGATATTGGGGAGTAGCCAACCCAAGAGTCTGACTCCAGTATTTCTAGCTCCAAAGTCCCGGCTTTCTTCCCACTCTGTCATACTGAGTTCCCAGGTGCATCTGAGTCTGGTCTTTAAAAAAGGTGATGAATATGTATGAGAGGCAGTGAAGGGAAGGACACTCCAGTTGGATGGGAATCATGGATATGAGACTGACTCTAGGTCCTTTGTGCCTTAACCATCTGTGATTTTGTGAAGGAGGTGGTGCTATACCAGGATGACAAGCCGGGTGGCCCAGCTAGAGTAAAGGACCCTCAAGCAGAGAGGTGTGTGAGCCCTGCTGGACAGCACACCAGTGAAGGGGCCCAATGCCACAGACCTAGGAGTCTGGATGATACACTCTAGGGAAATAAATGTGTATCTCTGTTGAAAATCCTTATTAAATTCTGTTTAAATGTTATGCTAAATCATGCAAACTGCAAAAACCACAATGTGAGAAATTACATAGCTTGGATGATCCATTTTTCTTCAACGAGTAAATTGCAAGAAAAACAAAAAGAAGGCGGGAGAAACTGTAGACCAAAATACTAAATGTAATGGGTGGGCTTTGATTAAATCCTGATTCAAACAAACTAACACACACACACTTAAACAATCATGGAAATGTGGATGCTGACTGGATGTTTAGGGATCTAATGAATCCTTCCTTCAAGTACATTACAGACTAGTAAGCAGATATAAAGAGGTGAGCCATATATCTGATTTATTATATGATACAAGTAAGGAGTAATAAGAGTTCCAGAGAGAAACCGTAAAATGCTATCTATGACAGTTCTGAGTAAGGAGTTTAATGTCAGAGCAAGAGAAAGGGAGCTCCTTTTTTTTTTTTTTTTTTTCCCCAGTACGCGGGCCTCTCACTGTTGTGGCCTCTCCCGCTGCGGAGCACAGGCTCCGGGCGCGCAGGCGCAGCGGTCATGGCTCACGGGTCCAGCCGCTCCGCGACATGTGGGATCTTCCTGGACCGGGGCACGAACCCGCGTCCCCTGCATCGGCAGGCGGACTCTCAACCGCTGCGCCACCAGGGAAGCCCCGGGGGAAGCTCCTTTTTATTGAGCATCTTTTGAGCACAGTCTGAGCCAGGTCCTGCCCTAAGGTCTTTCATAACCAGCGGTGGCTTTCAAACTATGCTTGGCCAAATCCAGCGGGCTTCTTGGGAGCCCTGCCCAGGGCCACATTGCTGGCAGATTTGCCAAGGTCAGTGGAAGGACTTCTTTAACTAGAATATCTCAGTTCTTTGTCTCTCCTGGGGAGATTTCAGCCTGTAAAAGTATATAACTGGAAAGAAGCTTGAAACTCCCTGGTCTATGGGCTTCCTGGTTATCTCCCCTCAGCAAGCTGCCCTTAGCTCTTTCAGATGATCAAGTTTACCATTAAGGGCTTTGCTGAAGGTAAAAGAAAGCTTGCTTTTCCATGAGCACAGACATCAGTCAACTACAGTTCAGCTGAAATCCCTGACTTAACTCACACAAAGCACATTTAACTAGAGTTGAGTTGCACTATCTACTTTGCCTTATTAGAAAGGACACTGGAGCGCATAAATTTTATTGCAATAAATCTCATCATTAACAAATGGCATATATCTGCACAGTAAATCTGATGATTGAAAACTATTTCTACTACACAGTGGGCCAATGAGAAAGACATAATTCACAGCCAAAAGCTGCAACCAGACATGTGGATCCTGGAGGGAAGGTCCTGGTATCTCGTCTCCAAATGGAAGAGACGTGCTAAAGAAACTGGAATTTTAGAAACACAAATAGGTCAATCCAGGATAGAGCTTTTGCTTTGGAGGAACAATATGGCAAGGCAGGTGGGAGGGGTCAGAAGGCTCTACCCTACAACCATCACCACTACTGTGAAGTCCTACTTCGGAGACCCAGAGCCCAAGCCACCAGCCAGAAACCAAGGCGGTGAGTCCCTCTCTAGTGTAAAAGATCTGCTCCCTTAGCTAGCCTCCACTTCCCCATGTCCACCCCACTACCTTCTCCACCTCTCCTTCCATGTCCTTTACAACATCACCTCCAAAAGGCATTCCTCACAATGCCAATTCCCAAGATGCCCCTCCAAAATAAACACCTGTGGTAAAAATATCTGCAGAAAAGCTGTACGTAACAGGCTCCCTTTTTGGAAATCCATGTCACATTTACTCTGTATAACGGGCACACTCCTTCGTCTCTCCGGTCCCCTTGGCTCTTCTGGAAAGTGCTTATCCTCCCCCATTTCTCCCCTTCATGTAGCTACTCAGGGAGGAGCCATTTCGTTCAGTGTGATCAGCTGCACTCTTGCCTGCAGTTCATTGGTCCAAAAGTAAGCACCTGACCTAAGTTTAGGCAATCACAGTTTCTTTCCCAGACCCCACCTACTAGCCACATTTGATTGGCCCCAGGATGGATGATTGATTCAAGTTACGTCAGTTTTATTTCTTGGAAGTTCTGGAAGGAAACTGAGAAGTCAGTGTTTTTCTAGTGTTCGAAGCTGTAAGATACAAAGCTCTGAAACCTGTCATCAGTACATTTCCCACCACGATGACTAGAGAGGGGGAGGAGGCTAGGATGTGAGGGGAAGAGGGGGAAGAATGCCCAGCCGTTGAGCAGAGATGGGACACAGAGTCTGTGAGCTTTTGAGCGCAGGTTAAGTACTGTTGCAAGCCCACCGTACTGCCATCCTGAGTGCTGTGAAATACCCCATGTCCTTGTGATGAATTTAGTTTGGCTTCTCCACTTTGACCAAGGGGGTTCAGGACAACTTACTGCAGTAAATAAGCCCATTCAGCATTAATGAACCCGATATTTCCATAAGTATGTGGCCACTGAACCCTTTTTTCAGATTAACTAGTTATCTAGTTAATTGAATGTTCTCGTCTATCATTCTCCCTTAGAGTTTCTAGCCCCTTCCACAAAACACCCTTTGAGAAATGCTGTCTTACAGAGAAAACTCCCCAAAACACAACACAGGCAAAAGTGAGATGTGTCTGTGAACGTTTATTTCATGAATGTGAACTGGGAACAACAGACTCTGTGGACTATAGATTTTTTTTCCGAGCTTACTTGTAGCAGAAGAACTGTTGACTGTTTCAATTATCTGGAAATACAATCACTTTCTGTCACTTAAGGGACCAGATGAAATTCTGTGAATTGTAAAGAGCTGTACTAGGTAAATGTTTGCCATTAGCCAGAAATGTAGCTATGGGCTGGGCACGTCAATCTGCCTCTGACCTGAGATCCAAAAAGGAAATTCTGGCAGAAGGCAGGCAGCCTATGAAGGGGATGAAAGAGATATATATGCTCTATCAGCTAGCAAACACTGACCTGGAAAACATCTCTCTTTGCTCAAGGATATCCTTGAGCAAAGCGAGATTTTATATATATATATATGAAATATATATATACAGATATATATATATATATATATATATATATATATATGGAAGGATACATATGCAGAGGGGAAAAACTGGGTCTGTAAAAAGATTGTATAATACACACATGAAAACTTTGCCCTAGGTGTACAGAGGAAAACCTTACCTGGGAAATCAACTGATTACAGGAAACAGAAGAAATGTTTAGAATACATCGGTTTTATGTCCTTAACTTTTAAAAAATTTAAAAAGCTCATAAAGTAAGTTTTGAATGATGAAATGAAAAATCAGAAATGTAGGCTCAAATAAAAAAGAAGCTGGCAGAGACAGGAAGAGTGCCAGGAAGCTAAAAACAGTAACAAAATTAAAATCCACATTGGAGGCACTAAAAAGCAAACATCAACGATGGGGGGAAAAATAGGTTGGTGGTGGAGATGATTAACCAGGTAAATGCAATAAGACTGTGAGGGTGGGAGTGAGAAGAAACACAGAAAGATAAATATAATAAGAAAGAAGATAATATGCAAGTAGGCTAGAAATCCAATATTTAATCTCTGGATTAGCTGTATTCCTAAATAAGAAAGCAGAATAAGTGGAGGAAGTAAAATCAATGATTTAGTAGGAGACAATTTTCCTGTGCTTGAAAAACAATCTGAGCTTATAAATCAAAAGGATTCACTGCTTTAAGGAAAGTTATGAAAAGAGACAAAGTAGGCATATTTTAGTGACATTTTTCAGTATCAAGGTTGGAGGAAAAATGCCACTAAACTAAGCAAAAAATAAATATAATGACAGGTCACTTACAAAGAACCAAAATAAGGCTGACCCCAGATCCTACCAACACCAATACAGAAAGCAAAGCAATGTCTGTAGAATGTTAAGGGGGAATTCTGTGACCCAAGAGTTCTTTGCCTAGCCGGGATGCTGTTCACGTATATGCCTTTGTTCAAGACAAAGGAGAGATAGTCTGAGAGAGGTAATGCCACAGAAAATTCTGTTACTGACTCATTTCTCCTGAAAACATTAACTGAAGTTATAATCCCTAAACCTACCAGATGAAACAAAATTAAGGACTCATCTGAAAAGTTATAAAATGATTGTCTAAATAATTGACAAAAATATGGTACATAAATGAATGTCCAAGTCTACAGGGATGCCTGAAAACCAAGTTATATATTGTAAAAAAAAAAAAAAAAAAAGTCAATATGAATAAGCACCTGCGTCAATGTACCCAAGGTGATACGGGCACATCTAGGGAGTTGAGTGGAGAGCTACAACACATCATTCATTCCTCATTTCAAAGAGATGAGTCCAAGTTTCTTACATTATTTCTCCATTTAATAATTATAGGAGGGCTTCCCTGGTGGCGCAGTGGTTGAGAGTCTGCCTGCCGATGCAGGGGACACGGGTGTGCCCCGGTCCGGGAAGATCCCACGTGCCGCAGAGCGGCTGGGCCCGTGAGCCATGGCTGCTGAGCCTGCGCGTTCGGAGCCTGTGCTCCACAACGGGAGAGGCCACAGCAGTGAGAGGCCAGCGTACGGCAAAAAATAAAAAATAATAACTATAGGAAATGTAAAAGCAAAGATTTCTTTCTTTAAGATTTTTATTTTATTTATTTATTTTTTGGCTGCTCTGGGTCTTTGCTGCTACGCGCAGGCCTTCTCTAGTTGAGGTGAGCGGGGGCTACTCTTCGTTGACGTGCACTGGCTTCTCATTGTGGTGGCTTCTCTTGTTGCGGAGCACAGGCTCTAGGTGTGGGCTTCAGTAGTTGTGGCATGTGGGCTCAGTAGCTGTGGCTCGCAGGCTCTAGAGCGCAGGCTCAGTAGTTGTGGTACACGGGCTTAGCTGCTCCGCGGCATGTGGGATCTTCCCGGACCAGGGATCGAACCGGTGTCCCCTGAATTGGCAGGCGAATTCTTAACCACTGCGCCACCAGGGAAGCCCAAAGATGTTTTTGAGAAGTATAAAATTAACAACTTATTAAAACTAAATATTTGCGCAAACCATCAACTATCACAAGAGAAAATAAAAGCAAAGAAAAAAGTTACCCATAAGGCAAAATAATGGAATGTGAATGAGTGAATGCATGAAATAATATGATAAGTAAAACCAAACATACTTATTAGTTATGATAATAAGCAAAAATAGGTTCTATTTGCCAATGAAAAATTTCAAATCCAATTTAATTAGCATTATGCTGAGGGTCCCCGAGAATATATGCATCAACAAACCTCTAATATACCTTTTCTTTCCAGATTATTACAGTCCAGAATATATATGTCTAAACTGTATCAATGTTTGTAATTATCTATTTATTTTGATTCTTAGATATCAAAGATACAGATGTGTAAATAAAATATATATGACGGGTCACTTTTAAAGTAAAAGATCACTCGAACTCCCAGGTAAGCACAACCACATTAAAAAATATATGTACATTGCCAGTGTTTATTAATAAACACGCACAAATATTTAGATATCAAAAAGAAAACAGGGACATTTCCTAACATATGTAAATGTCAGATTGAAACTGACATAATATTGTACATCAACTATACCTCATAAATAATTAAATAAATAAATGAATAAATAGAAAGCAGGGGCAGCTTGTATACAATGTACATAAAATTTATTTTAAATACCCTGTAATTTTCTACTCAACCTGTCTTTATGGCTGCTGCGTGTTTAGCTAATCTCCAACCTTCAAGCTCTTTCTTCAAGTGCCTACCAGCTTGAAGGTAAGTAATTCTTCATTCCGGGTCACTCTAACTGGACAGGACCCGGGGCTCTGCTTCCTGAAGTCTGGAAATTGGAAGGACTATGATAATTTAGGGATTCTACCCATTCATGTCTAGGGGTAAAACAAGCAACAGAGTGGGGGGAGAGAGACACAACAGGATCCCTCCTTCTCCAAATTTTGGTTAACGGTAGCCACCTGAGTTGTCCTCTGTGGGTCTGTCAGTGGCCAGTCTGCCAGTGTGCAAAACTTGAACGCAGCTCTCAAATTACATGTTAACCCATCTGCATGAATCTACTCCAATCAGTTTCCCCCCAAAGAAAAACTGTACCTTGTTTAGATTCAACGTCCTAAGAAATATAAAGACTCATAAACATTTCAGTTTGGAGGTTGAAAAAAAAGGAAAGGATTAAGAGGACAAATGGTTGCTGTCCTTGGAATGCTGTGTTGTCAGTGGGACTCCTGGCATCCAAAAGTGAGAAAATGCAGACAAAACGCCAGGCGGTATGCAAACACACTTGTCAAATTCACAGAGCCAGAAAAAGCTATTCCTGCAGTTTATCTGCCCCAAGTGGATTAGATACTAGCAGAGACGTGGAGATTTTGTTGAGCTTACAATTTTCATTTTTAAATTTGAAAAAAGGAGAAACATGGGGAAAATAAAATGAAGAGAGGAAACTGGCACGTCAGAGCTGGAAAAGAGCTGAAAGATTTAGTCCAACTCCTCCTTTGACAGATGAAGAGGTTGAAGCCCAAATAAGTAGCTTGACTTATCCCAAGTCCTTAAAAAAAAAAAAAAAAAAAAAAAAAAAAGACCTTACATGGATATGACTAATAACAGACACTGATAAAGGGAAATGGGAAAATTAACCAAAGTTTGATCTCAGGGGTTGTTTCTCCCCAACTGTACTGTGGACCGCAGTGGTCAGGGGTGAAATAGACAAAGGGTGAACACTTATTCCAAAATACATCTCTCCCCATATCTGTCAATGCCCGCTTTTGACTTTGATTCCAGTTACTGTTGCTATGTACAAACCCACCCCAAAATGTAGAGACTTATCAACAATCACTTATTTTCTCGTGGTCCTGCAATTTGGGCCGGACTCAGTGGGGACAATTCATCTCCACTCCATGAGGTCTGGGGCATAGCTGATAAACCACCGGGGGCTCTGAAGGCCCACTCACGACTTGTTGGCAGCTGATGCTGGCTGTCGGTGGGGACCTCAGCTGGAGCTGTTGGCTGGAGTACCTACACGCGGTCTCTCCTTGTGGCCTGGGCTTCCTGGCTGCATGGTGGCTGGGCTCCGGGAATAAAGTCCCAACAGGACTACATGGGAACTGCATGGCTTGTTATGACCTAGCAGCAAAAGTCACACAGTGCCTCTTCTTCCATAGTCACAGGTGACCCAGATTCCAGCGCAGGGGACATAGACCGTGCCTCTCAGTGGGAAGAGTTATGTTACATTGTTACAGTGTTAAAAGAACATGCGAATGGGAGATCTTATTGATGCCATCTTGGAAAATATATTCTGTACAACTTGAGACAAGGATCTTCAACTGACGGTTGGGTGGGGAGAGAAATCTGCACTTTTTTAGGCTACTTTGGTTTCAGGGGCCGAGGCAGTGGCGAGGGGAGAGTTGAAAAAACATAAGCAAATGGTGTAATTCGTATATTATTTTATTTATTTATTTATTTATTTTGGGCTGCGTCAGGTCTTAGTTGCGGCACGCGGGATCTTTGTTGAGGCGTGTGGGCTTCTCTCTGGCTGTGGCGTGTGGGTTTTCTCTTCTCTAGGTGTGGTACGCAGGCTCCAGGGCACATGGGCTCTGTAGCTGTGGTGCACGGGCTCCGAAGCACATGGACTCTGTAGTTTGGGGCACGCGGGCTCTCTCACTGAGGCCCGCGAGCTCAGGAGTTGTGGTGCAAGGGCTTAGTCGCCCCACGGCACATGGGATCTTAGCTCCCTGACAAGGGATGGAACCCGCGTCCCCTGCACTGTAAGGCGGATTCTTTACCACTGGACCACCAGGGAAGTCCCAAGGACGTGCTTAAGTGAAACTGACTTTTTATTTTTACTGCGAGTATGTGGTACCAAAGAATACAATGAGATTGGCATGGTTCGATGCCACTGCTAAGGTACCATTGCTTTGGCACCATCAGTGCAAATAGCAAATAGATAACAGTAATAATACTGTGAAAATAGTTTTGTCGTGAGAGTGTTTCAGGCACCCGCAGGGTTCCACGGACCACACTTTGAGAACCTCCACCTGGTGCACCATTTTCATTTTGCAAATGCAGAAACTGGGGATTGGAGAGAAAATAACTAACTCCAGGCTTCAGCATTTTATCGCCACTTGTCACAGGTTGGGTTTCCCAGGAAGCAGACTCCAAGATGGAATTCCTTGTTCAGGAAAGTCTAACATGGGGGTCATTACCTATGGATTCTGGCTTCCCCAAGGTCACATCTTTTCTCGTTCCAGGACCCCTGCCTGCCAGTCATTTTCCTTCTCTATTCTGCCTTTGCCCCGTGCACAATGCCTTTGATAATGAGACTGAAAATAAAAAGCTCTGTGTTCTCCAGGCAGGCCTCTGATTCAAGGCTTTGCACTAAAAATATTCTGCCTTCAAAATCGACAGGCTCTAACTTGTGAACAGGTCCGTAGACGCAGAGGCTTAAGGATTTCATTTGATCCCACTTCAAAGCCATCTCCTGCTTTCCAAGGTGTCCCTGGGTTCCCTGGGACCTGGATAAATATTCTATTTACTTGCACAAGAACCTCAGAGAATGACTCATTAACCCGACACAATAGGTGACTTAATTGGCAGGTCCTGGTTAAGTGATTGCACCACTCGGCAACCCAAGGCAGACGGCATCATCCCCAGGACCAGAGGCGTGGGTGGCTCTGCTGAGCCTTAGATTGCTGGCTCAGCATCCCCCTCCCCACCCTGTACTCGAGTGAACGAGGCTGTTTCCGGTCACTGCTCCCCACACCACACTCTCCATTCATCCCACACGGTCACCAGGTTACCCTCCTAAGATACTCCCAGAAGGTCGGATCCACCCGACGCTTTCTGCGTCTCGCTAGAGCCCCCTGCATTGAGTTCAAACTCCTGCCCCCTTCTCAAGGCCCTCCGTCACCCTCTAACCTCTAATACACACATTCTGCTCCAAAGAAACTGCACCCTCTGCTCCCCTCGCACCACGCTGCGGTCACTCAGGCCCCTGCTGCCGCACCCAGACCCCACCCCTGTTTCCCAACGACCTTTTCAAAGCAGGCTCAGTCCAGATCACCTCCTCCAAAAAGCTCCACCTGTCATCTGGACCCTTCCCGTTCAAATGCTGGGCACCATACAACGTGGGACTTAATTATACACCATCTTGAATGTTCACCTTTGCTTCTTGTGTTATAGGCAACTCAGAGCAACTCACAGAGCTGTTATCATGTTCCAGTGGCTGAGCTGAACAGGAGCGGCAAAGATGAACCAAGCAACGCCTCTGTCCTGAAGGGGTTCGTGGTGAACCCACACACACACCACAGCCATGCTCCCAAGCAGGCTGTCACTCTCTTCGGGAGAGACCCCCCCCCCCAATGCCTGGCCTGAGAGGCAGTGTGGACAGTGAATGCCTCAGCTTGGGAGCCCAGTCCATCTAGGGTACACCTGTCATCCTTCCACCTGCCAGCCTCAAACTACTCACTGTCCAGCAGGCGTTATACAGGTCTGGACACCAAAAGGCAGCCACCTCCTCCACCTATGGATAAACTCACCGCTGAACACAGAGATAAATAATAAATATACTATGGGCCAGGCACTACGCTGAGAGCATTAAATGTATTAGGACTCTTCATCTTCTTAATTCTCTGAACTAGGTACATCTATTATCCTCATTTGATACATAAGGAGACTGAGCCTTGGGAGGTATCAACTAGCCGAAGACCACACAACCAATAAACAGAAGAGCCAAGAGCCGACCCACTCAAGTGGTCTTATTCCAGAGACTCAGCTCTCAATAATAATTATTATCATACTTAAACAGCAGCTAATGTTTCTAAACATAATATATGTGAGCACTGTGCCAAGTGTACTATGTGGATTATTTCATTAATTCCCCCAAAACCCTATGAGTTTGGGTTACTAACCCATTTTACAGATGAGAAATCGAGTCATAGAGAGGTTACCTGGCTCAAGGTCTCAGCTATCCAGAAGTCAGGTGCTGGCATAGCTGCCTCTTTTAGCCAACTCACCAGTAACCCGAGGGTCATGACCAGTGGCTGGGTCTGAACTGGCTTCTGGCCTTGTCCACATGCACCTTCTGTGTTCATAGGAAATGACCACCTTGCTCTGATGACAGTCAATGTCTGTGGCTGGTGGGCCACCTGGCTACACAGCCCCAGACAGAGCCAAAGGATGGTTGTCCACAAAGTCCTGTACTATAGCCTGAATGTCTGTCTGTGTCCTCCCAAAATGCATATGTGGAAAAACAATGCCCAGTGTGAAGGTATTAGGAGTGTATCTGGAATGTGGTGAGTTCATGAGGGTGGAAGCCTCATGAATGGGATTAGTGCCCTTATAAAAGAGGCTCCAGAGAGCTCCCTTGCCCCCTCCACCATGTGAGGATACAAGGAAAAGGCTGCAGACTGGAAGATGCTGCACCTGACCATGCTCCACTCTGATCTCAGACTTTCAGCCTCCAGAACTGTGAGAAATAGATGTCTGTTGTTTATGGACCACCCAGTCTGTGATATTCTGTTAAAGCAGCCCAAACAGACTAAGATACCCTGGCTGGGAATCTGCAGGCTGCCCCACACGTCCCAGGCCCGTAGGCTCAGGAAGACCTCAGGGCCAGACACTAAGGCATCAGACTTCAGTCATGCAAACCTAGACTTAAAGTTCCTTCCCAGACAGAAGTGCTGTTTTGAGAGGCTGGGAGACCTTGGGACAATCCCTTCCTTCCCTGGCCCCTGATCCTCTGTCACTGAAATGAGGATTAAGTGAGAATGTCCACAAAGGGCTTGTCCTCTCTAGAAGCTCAGCCAACAGTGCTATAATTATTTTAAATTGATGTTATCGGCTAAGTGCCAGGCTACCTGGAAAATTCCTTCAGTTTCCTCTGGCATTCAGGGAACTGACATCAGGGAGGACCTGGATGGATCCAGCCCCTTCCACCCAACACTCAGCCCTTCCACGCTGCCCTCTTCTTTACCGCCTGCAACCTCAGACTGAATTTCCATCTCGAAAGAATGCTCTCAGCCTCAGCCTGGCCCTCCCCTTCATCTCTGGGGTGGGCTCTGAAGATCTCATCTGGACAGAATCAATGTGCTAAGTGCAGGCAGAGACTAATGATCTGTTATAATTTTTCTACGTACCTCATTTATCCTAATGGAAATATCCTAAATTGTAAATATCCTAATACAATATTTTTTTTAATTTTTTTAAAAATTAATTAATTTATTTATTTGGCTGCATTGGGTCTTTGTTGCTGTGTGCGGGCTTTCTCTAGTTGCAGCGAGCAGGGGCTACTCTTTGTTGCAGTGTGTGGGCTTCTCATTGTGGTGGCTTCTCGCTGAGGAGCACAGGCTCTAGGTGCGGGCTTCAGTAGTTGTGGCACGCGGGCTTAGTTGCTCCACTGCATGTGGGATCTTCCTGGAGCAGGGCTCAAACCTGTGTCCCCTGCATTGACAGGTGGATTCTTAACCACTGTGCCACCAAGGAAGTCCCTTAATACATTTTAAAAGTTAATATTGTAATATGTATCTCAATTAGCTTAGCGCAGCCCCTCTCGAGCAGAGGCTGCAGGCTCCATGCCGAGGGATGGGACCCTGCGGACATCATAGGAAGTGGGGCAGGGCCAGAAGGAAGCTCAGCTCTGGCATGAAGTATTGAGGAGAGCTGCTCGAGAACTTTCACACTTAGAACACTCCTGGGCTTCACGACGTTAACAACATGGCCTCAAGGTCCTTCCACCCATAGAAGAAATGCATTTCTCAGCAAATTATTCTACAGCCAGTATTTCTTGAAATTGCATTACAATATCAGAAATGTTGTGAACAGGACAGACAACAGAGCGACGCATACTTGGGGTCCATGGTGGGTTCTGAGTGAGTTTCTGGTTTTGAATTAGGGAGATGGGAAAGGGAGCAGATTGCTTTGGGGGCGGCACGAGGGTGTTTTTTGCCTCTTTAAATGCACACACATATCTATTACTCTAAGCAAAGCCTCATTACTTAAAAAAAAAAAAAAACTTGAGCGTCCTAACAATAGTCCATAATTACTTTGCAAATGGTTCTGTGGAGTAATTATGCCATTAGTCCAAATGCCTTCTACATCAAAGATTTCTCTCTCTCTGCAGGGCCTTATCTATTTGGGTTAGGGAATGAGAAGAAGCTCCCAGGAGCCTGAGTGATGGGGACCCAGGCTGTGGGCTCAGGGATTTAGAGATGCCCATCTTAGCACGTCTATTGTCAAACCAACAATTCCTACAAATGACACCGCCCCACGGGAAGGCAGGATGCTAAGGCAGAGCTCCCAAGGAGCTGCCTTTGGAGACAGTGTATTCGGGCAGCTGCCTCTAAGGATTTCTGGCCACACTAGATAGAGAAGGGAACCTCAGAGCCATCTTTGGCTTTACTCACCAGTTTGTTACGACAGGCTGTGGCCATGTGAAGGTCGTCCGTCCTGCAGTTAATAGATCCAAGTGGGAAAACTTTCTGTGGTTCCCATACATCCTAATGAGAGAGGAAAAAAAGCATAGACCGCATTTAGTTGAGGACCTGCTCCATGTCAGCTGCTGTACTTGGCATTTCACTCCTAGTATCTAGTAATTCACACTATATTTATTGCTTCTGTTTTACAGATGAGAAACTGAAGCTCAAAAAAATCACCAATGCCCAGCCTTCTCCAATGTTTCTATCCCAGTCTCCTAAGCGAAGTGGCTTTTATCCTCAAGGTCACTCCCATAGTCAGAAATGGCTGCAGGAGCTCCAGCCATCACATCCATATCTCAGACAGAAAGAAAGAGAATGTGGGGTTGGGGAGAAGGCAAAAGGGCACTTCAAGGAGAAGGGAAAGACCACAGGGTCTGTCTGCTTCATTGCTCTATCCCTAGTTCTCCGTAGAATCATTAGATCAGTAAATGAATGAACAAATGATTACATTAAGAAGATACTCTGCAGCCTCCTGCCTTCTTCCAGTTGAGATGGATTTCAGAACAAAAGCTATTCTGAAACAGACATACTAGGCTCAGATTCTGGTTGCCTCAGAGCACAGACCACACGTGTTGTGATAAAATGTAGAGACACACAGCAGATCTACCCCCCCTGAACAACCAGTGATGCTTTTTGTAATTTTGGTAGCTATTTAAAACTGCATGGTGCAATACATAATTTTTTATTGATCTGTAATTATAAACGTATCTGATCAATTAAATAAGATGATGAATCTATTGGCAGGCTTCTAAGGCATGTGATTCATTTTGATTGATTGATGATTGATTGATTTTGGTTGGTTGCCCTTCCAGATTTGGGTAGGTAGGTAGGAGGTACCCGAATGTCAGTAGAAAAGACCCCCTGAGTCTCCCAAAATCCTTGACCCTGGCTCCAAATATTCTACTTCATTACGCCCTCCAACCACTACCGTTTTTTAGAAAGTCGCCAATTAAAGATTCACCTGGCACAGACGGTCTGGGAAGGCTAACCCTTGAGCTCTCTGACATCCCCACCAAAGAGGAAGAATTCCTCAGATCTCCAGGGTCCTTTCCAGCTCGTGAAAAGCCAGGGGCTCTCAAGCACTGAGGCGGGCAGGAGGGGCGACCTCGGAGCCTGCAGCTCTCAAAGTAAAGCAACCTAAATGGTGAGCGACACCTAGGACAGAGGGTGCCTAAGGGCACTAGGCAGGAGAGCAGCAATGCTTCCCTTTTTCCTCGTCAATTACACCTTGACCTCGGGCTCAAATTCCAGGGTTAAACAACGCATCTGAATCAGCTCATTCATATTCAGATTTCTGTTACTCACCACCCCAGAGATTCTGATTCAGTGGGTCTGAAGGGTCCCCAGTGTGCATTTTTAACAAGGAGGTGGTGACTCCATTGCAAATGAGAAAAACTGCCTTACTCTCTGGGCTACTCCTTGTGACTTGTTAACTTTTCAACCTTTCCACTACCTCTAAGAACAATCGAGTTCAAGGTCATTCAGAAAATATTTACTTATAGGAAGGCAGTGACATAGACACAGTCTGAGATTTACAGGCAGACAGAGGTAGGAGGCGGCATCACGGGCCCCCAGGACCCCAGCCCTAGAAGGAGAGGCAGGCCTGGAGCAAGTACCCCATGAGCACGGAGGAGGAGGCAGCGGCACACTGCTGCCGAAGAAGGAAGTGCAGTTCCAGCGGGAAGAAGCAGGGGCGGCTTCACAGGAGACAGAACGTGAACTTGCGCCTGAAGGGTGCAGAGTTTTAAAATCAAGGGCAGGCGGGATGGGTCCTGGGGGAATCCCGCAGTGGCTGCTCTTGTGTTGAGTTGAAAGTAAGTCCTTCCGACAGGTCCCAGCTCTACCCAGTTTTTCTCTTGCTGCAGCAACAGCTCTGCATCTCCACCCCAGGGCCACCCAGTCTGGCTCCCCTGCTCTACACGAGGCTGGGAGCACAGCTGGAGAAACCCTCCCAGCTCCACGGACAGGGGCCCTCGGGGCCGCCCCCCCTGCTGGCTCTTGATCAGCTCCTTTTCCCCTCGGCAGCTGCTCAGCCTCCTGTCCTCTCTGCAACATGCCTACAATCCGGGTGCAGCCCCACCCGCAACTCCATATAGAAAGTGGAACGGCCACTTGGGGATTCACCTTTCAGCCTCGTTCCCACCTGCTTGTCCCCCAGCGCCGGTACCCACAGCTCCACAGCTGCACTCTCACTTCCAGTGGCGTCCGCAGGGCTAGGGAAGGCCTGGCTTATGATGGACATGGCAAACCAATAGGATTTGGTGAACTTCAATCTGAAAGAAGCCTCCATCACCCCCCCACCCCACCCCCAAGCCCACCTACCCTACCTGCACTCTTACCCGACCCCACTCATCACCGTTTCCAGGGAGAACACAGTCCATTTCACATGGAAATTCCCTCCCTTCTGTCCTTGCCTCCCCAGCTCCCCCTCTTCCCCGTGACCTGTCCCTGTGGATTTGTCTAAACCAGCAGCTGCCCTCACCTCCCATCTCCCAGAAAGAGGTGAGCTGCCTCCTCGGTAAAGCTCATCCCCACCTCAGGCTCCCTGCCTCTGGCTTTCCACCCTCTTACCCACCCTCCCTGCACACCGCTGCTTCTCAAAATGTGGTCTGAGAACCACCACACCTGAATCGGCGGAGATGCTTGTCAACCATGCAGATCCCAGGCCACCCACTAGATCTGCTGAACTAGACTCTCTGCAGCTGAGGCCCAGGAGTCTGGATTTTAACAAGCATCCTGGTACTATTTTTTTCAAACCATAAACACTCCCCCCACCATGACTCCCACACACATACACTTCCCATCCTCCTAGGGACAGCAGGGTAAAGACCAGCAATCGCAGCCTCATCGCCGCCACGCCGCCACATCCCCCTGGCAGCCCTTAGAATCTGCGGTACTGAGCCCTGAGCGGCCAGAGAGCTGCCAGCTTCCTAAACCCACACGGTTTGTCATACCCCTGTGCCTTCATCCCTCCTTTCCCCTCTCCAGAGCATTTTTCCCACCCACTCCCATACTCCAACTCGAAACTCCTGAGTCCCCTGCCCAAACGTGCTAAGCCCCCATGCTTCCCACTTCAGTAAATGGCACCCCCATCCACCCAGTTGCTCAAGCCTCAAACCTAAAAGTCCTGTTTGGTTCCTCCCTGGCCCTACAGCCCAGTCTCAGCAAGTCATTCGGTCCCACCCTCGCGATGCAGCCCAAATCCACGCATCCTGGACCACACCCACCATCGCTCAGCTGGCCTGCGCTCAGCACATTCTACCCCATGACGTCCTCTTGACCAGTTCATCCCCATCTCCGGCAAACAGCATCTCAGAGAGGAGTTCCCCACCCTCTTGTCCCAAAAGAACGATGTAAAATGAAATCACTTCCTCTTTCTGCACAGGAAATAGCACTCCCTGAAGTTGTAAGAAATACCTGTGTTTACTTGTCCATGTTCCAGCTCTTTCGCTATAAAGTAAATAACACGAGGGCAGGGACCCACTTCAGGCAAGTCACCTCTCAGCCCAGCATCCCCTAAGCCCTACCACAGACACCCAGTAAATATTCATTGACTATGAAATGAACTCTTTAAAGTCTTTACAAAAGTTAACTTAATCCACACAGGACCCCCATTACTGTTCCTTTTATTATAGAGGAAGAAACTGAAGTAAGGTGAATTGCAGAGACAGCACGGCAAGTGAAGGACATGGCTGGGATTTGAACCCAGGACAGCCAGAGGTCAGAGCCCAAGTTTCCTTAATCAAAGTGCCTCTTCTCAAGGCCAGGACCTGGGGCTTAGGACAGTGTCCAGTCTACTCTACAGATGGTATCAGCTAGCTATGGCTGCATAACAAAATGCCCCACAGCATATTAGCTTAAAACAACATTTATCATCTCAGTTTCTGTGAGTTAAGAATCCAGGCTGGTTCCTCTGGCTCTGGGTCTCTCAGAAGACTGTAGCCAAGCTGCCAGCTGGAAGGAATTTGCTTCCAAGCTCACTCCCATGGTTACTGGCAGAATTCAGTTCCTTAAAGGCTGTTGGGCGGAGGGCCTCAGTTTCTCCCTGGCTATTAGCCCAGAGGCCACCTGCAGGTCCTTGTCACGTGAGCCCCACCGTGGCACAGCTCACAACATGGCAGCTGGCTTCACTGGAGCAAGTGAGAAGGACCAGAGAGGGTGAGAGTGAGGCAGAAATCACAGTCTTTTTGTAACTAGATTAGACTGCTTGGGCTGCCAAAACAAATACCACAGACTTGGTGGAGACAACAGAAGTGGACTGTCTCACAGTTCTGGAGGCTGGACGGCCAAGTTCAAGGTGTTGGCAGGGTTGGTTTCTTCTGAGAGCAATGGGGGAGACTCTGTTCCATGCCTGTTCCCCAGCTTCTGGTGGTTTGCTGGTGATTTTTGGTATCCCTCAGCTCGGGGATACACCATCCTTCTCTCTGCCTTCCCCTTGGCATTCTCCATGTGTGTGTGTCTGTCTCTGTGTCCCTATTTCCCCTTTTTATAAGGACTCCAGTCACACTGGACTAGAGCTCACTTGGCTGACCTCATCTTAACTTGACTGCATGTGCAAAGACCCTGTTTCCAAATACAATCATATTCAGCAGTACCGGGGGTTAAGATATAATCCTTTGCGGGGAGGACACGATTCAACCCATCACAGTAACCTAATCTTAGGTGTGACATCCCATCGTTTTTCCAGAGCCTCTTGATTAGAAGTGAGTCTCCAGGTCCAGTCCTCACCCAAGGGAGGGGATTATACATGAGCCTGGATGTCAGGAAGTAACCATCATTAGAGCCATTTTAGAAGCTGTCTCCCCTACATGTATCCATAAAAATTACTTGAATAAGTAATCTAGCATCTATCATACTTGTACTGTCGTTGTTTATACATTTATTTCTCCCCCCGCCCCAGGCTGTGGGCTTCCTGGAAGCAGGGACCATGTCAGATTCACCACTAGAACATTCCTGGCACCTAAAACTGGACCTGACACATGACAAGATAGGTGTCCAGTCAATATTTATTGAATAAATGAATATATAGGTAAATGAATGAGAAACAGATAATGTTTCTCTCTGTCCAAGGGAGCAATTACTTCTAAACTCTATATTAGGAGAGCATCACAGTAGGACATTGCCTACACATAATGTGTCTGGGATTAAATGGATTCTACTCCAGCCAGCCCAATCTTAACTATTGATCAGGAAACTAAACACTTGTATATTTAAGGGGGAAAAGGCAACATTGGCTGCATACAAAGAATTTGTGAGACAAGTCAGATGTCTGATGAGTAATTTTCTCTGCCATTTTGATAAGACCCATGAGGTATATCTGTTTCATTCACTTTGATCAGAACAAAAAACAACCTCAAACATACTGCCTAATGCAGCATCTACCTGACAGGTGTGCAGGGAGTGATTATATTGTCTCTTTCCATCCCTGGAAGCTAATAATGAGAGCCAACATGACTGGCAGCCTAAGAGACGAATTCTGGAAGGTGTGGGGAAAAGAGCCAATCAGAGCAAACAGACTCCACGGAGAAGCTATGGGTGGAGAGCACAGAGCCCACGTGGAGCTCTTGATAGGATGAGAAATGAGGGTCAAAGCCAGAGCCTTCACTGGAACCTTGTCCAAACCACAGGCCAGGTTCTCAGAACAGGAATCAGGCAATTGGGTCTGCTCTTGACACTCACAGGAAATCTGGCGGATCAATTTTAGAGAGCCGATGTGTCAAAATAAAATACTCATCGACAGAGCATGCGTGGGAAGCAGTGTCTGTATTATTCCGGAAAGAAGTGGACCGGGACTCGGGAGGTGTGTGTTGGAACCCTGTCCCTGTCCCTTGCTAGCTCTGTGATCTGGAGAGATCTTCCTGAGCCTCAGTCTCTCTGGCTGTAAAATGGGGATAACAGTCCTCACAGAGTAAAGTATGTGAACATTTGCGTATTATACTATCTGTCAAACAGCCCAGATCCCAGGCGGTTCTCAGAACACACTTGGTCATCAGCTTCCTGTTACAGGACTCAGGCTTAGCGTTGGTTTGGGAAGTAGCTCAGCAATGATTTTTGAAAACTAATTTTTTGGCTGAATGACTAGGGAGAAATCAGTGTGTCTGTCCTGCATAGCTGTGTCATGAACCGTTGCTTCTGTTGCTTCTTGAGCTATGTCCTCTTGTTTTGTGTGTGTGTGTGTGTGTGTGTGTGTGCATGTGAGTGTGTGTATGTGTATGTGCCTGTGTGCATGCCTATGTGTCCGTGCACACTCACACCTGCACATATGCATGGATGTGCTCAGTTCCTGGGCCTCCAGCGATTTCTTGTGTTGTCAGACTTTGACAAAATCCTAATAAAAGCAGCGTGATTGCTAATCAACTTCTAGGGGCTCCACTCAGTCCACTGGATGAAAAATCATCTATATTCATCCACCACCTTTGAGGGATATAGTGCAAGCCTTCAAAGCACAGACTGTTTCCAAACGGCCCGAGTTCTAATCTCTGCTCTGCCCCTCTCCTCGCATGATCTTGGGCAAGTTACTTATCTGCTGTGCCTTTGTTTCCACATCTGCAAACTAGAGATAGTCGTGGGCCCACCTGATAGGGCTGTCATGAGAATTAAATGAATCAGGCTTTAGTGCAGAGTCACAGCCCTCAGGAGGGTTGCTGGTCCTAACACGGCCATGTTCTGCTTTGCTTGGATGAGTCTGGGGGGTGGAACACTGTCAGTCCTTTCAACGTGTCTTCCAGGGCGAGCAAATTCATCTAGCACGCAGTGCACAATCAATGCAAGCTTGGCAGATGAAAATGAATTCATGAGTAAATGCAAAGAATCACACTTGCTATATAATAGAGTCCACTGAGAAAGAAAAAGCCAGTCTGTGTGTTCAACCTTTTAAAAGACACATGCCATCTAAGAGTATTTGGTATGGAGGAAACCACTGGAAATTAGTCCCTTCTATCTTTTGGCTGGGGCTTTGGATGTTCTCATGCTGAGCAGGATTGAACACCGTATGGAGAAGGGAAAGGGGGTGTCCTGGGCAGCCCCCCAGAAACCCAACCACAAGCCAGCTTCCCCATCATGGCCAAGACATGGCTACTCTCAACGGGACACCCCAGGGCCCAAAGCCCTGGGGCAGCCATTCCCTTCTGGCCACCCCCAACACAAAACTCTCCGAAAATGTCTCCTCTCTCATCTTGTCAAAATCCCCCTCCTGCATGACTGGGAAGCTGTCGGTGTGATCTACAAGCCCCGGGCAGGACTGGAAAATGAGCTAAATTGCCTGAGTCACTAGCAATGATAGAATCATTCTACAGGAAATTGGAAATCAATTCTTGTCATCACTGTACAGAACTCCTCTATCAAGAGTTCCAGCTCACCCTGTAATGCAACCATGAAGGACTTGAAGGCCAATATGGTAACAACAGGAAGAGAAAGGGCAGTGTGTGTGTGTGTGTGTGTGTGTGTGTGTGTGTGTGTGTGTGTGTTTATCCAAAAACACATCAACATCCAAAGACAGTGCCAAACCGCTCAGGCTGGCGGAAGACCTCGTCATCCAGCAGATGGAGATATTGCATACTAGGAAGCTGAGAACTAAGTTGTGCATCCGCTGTGGAGTTTAATTGAAAATGAGATGCTCTTCCTGGAACCTGGTGCGTGCCGTCCTCAGCAGAGCACCTCCGCCTGCGCTGGGCTAGCGCATGACGAAGAACAGTAATAGCCATGGTCCCCCCTTCACAGAGCACTTGGACACCCTCGAGGAATCTTCAGGTATGTTGTCCCAACCGACATCACAAAGAGTTCTGGTTTGCTTTTGATTTTCGATGGGCTTGGCTTGCATGGTTAGATTGTTTTGTATCTTGAGAAGCAGCAAGGCCATAAAAGTTATCCAAAAGATCTGTGTTCAAGTCCTGACTCTTTTACTTACATAAACTCACATAGAGAGTATTAGAAAAAATGCTGAATTTCTCCGAATCCCACTTTTCTACATTGTCCATAAAAATATAGAAAGTAGCACACATAGAGTTGTGATGAATGAAGTAAATAAGTTTGTAGATGGAGAAATGCCATGTAAATTTACAATGATACATAATGATGGGTTATAATTTTGGTGTAGCCATTAACACATTAGGCCACTGGGCAAACGGAGCCCCAAAGACGTAGAATGACTTGCCTAAAACTCGTTCATGTGAAAATAAGAGTAATCACTGGGACTTCCCTGGTGGTGCAGCGGTTAAGACTCCAAGCTCCTGGTGCAGGGCACCTGGATTCGATCCCCGGTCAGGGAACTAGATCCCACATGCATGCCTCGCTGGATGCAAATAGTTGTAGGTCTAGTGGAGAGGCCAAGGCTAAAAGTCACAAATTTGGCAGACTTCATGGCATGATTTTAGTACGCCACATAGGTACTCACCCCAAAAGCTGTGACCACATGGTTCTGAGTGATACCTGGGTCTTAGCGACTCAGCTGGCAGAAAAAGAGAAGAACCAAACCAACCAGCTGCAGACCAATTGGCCCTGGGAGGGTTAACCAGGGTCTAGTAGATGAAGTCCGGACTGTGGTGAACTAAAGTGTGGCTCACGGGAATTCCCTGGCGGTCCACTGATTAGGACTTGGCGCTTTCACCGCTGGGGCCTGGGTTCAATCCCTGGTCAGTGAACTAAGATCCCACAAGATGCACGGTGCGGCCAAAGAAAATTTTTTAATAAATAAGTAAATAGAATGTGGCTCAGGAGCACATGGAGATTCAAGGGAACGCATTCAGGGGGCAGGGTGCTGCTGAGGAAGGTCAGGCAGCAAGTGATACCCAAAGTCAGGAGGAAGCATCTTCCCTGTCCCAGGCATCAGCACAGCCCAAGGACCATGTACATGAGGGAAGCCCAAGGGAGTCAATGTAATAAAGAATCTGACTCCATTTTGGATGTTTGACTGCTGCCAGCTTCCAAATCCCACCACTCTCCTTCCCCACCTGCCCCACAGCTGGGCAAGATGACAGGAAAGCCAAGGCATAGGTAGGAAGATCAAACCACATGTGCACAGGAACACTCTCTTTGGCCCCACCCCCTGGCTGCCTACTATGGACTGAATTGTTGTGTCCCCCCCAAAATTCACATGCTAAAGTCCCAAACCCCAATGTGATGGTATTGGGAGATGGGGCCTCAGGGAGGTGATTAGGTCATGAGGGTGGGGCCCTCAGGAATTAGATTAGTGCCCTTATAAAGGGGACCTCAGAGAGCTCCCTTGCCCCTTCTGCCATGTGAGGACACAGTGAAAAGATCACCATCTATGAACCAGGAAGCAGGTTCTCTCCAGACACTGAATCTGCCGGCACCTTGATCTTGGACTTCCCAGCCTCCAAAACCTTGCGAACAAATTTCTGTTGTTGAAGCCACCCAGTCTATGGTATTCTGTTATGGCTGCCCAAGCTCACTAAGACACCACCATAAAACCCCAAGCCAATCTCCTTTCCCTGTGTTCTCATGCCATTGTCAGAGCAGCCTGGGGGCCTACCCTCCTCTCCCCAGAAAGCCTCATTATGTGAGTAATAAATCCTTTCCTATTCTCTTAGTGCATCTGTGACATCATCAGCCTCAGTATCTGAGCCAGATTTTTTAGGAGGAGGGGTTGATCCCACCTTGGTGGGGTAACCATAACAGCCAGCAAGCCTCAGGGAGGATTTCCAACCCCCAACAGTCAAACAAGCTGGGGTTTGGGGCTTGGAGCAGGGAAACTGGAATTCAAGTCAGTGGTTCTAATTGGGCTGACATGGAGCAGAGGTGAGGAAAGACTAAACTTGAGAAACCCTGGGCTCCCACAAGACTAATGCCACACCCCACCCTCTGGTGCTGACTCGGGCAACAGCAGGGCTGAGCCTGCAAGTAGAGGCACACACACTGCTACCCAGGAAAGACAAAGGAAAGCAAGTGCTGACTGGGCACAGCATGTTAATGTAAAGAAATTCTCACTCTAAGGAAAACATTGGCTCTGCCCCAGCCATGCCCACCAGTAGCCTTTGGAGCAAAGCATCCAAGGTGAAAGCTGAGCAGAAACTATAGATTGGCTCCTTCTAACTACTCTCAGGCCTGTGTTTCTTGCCTTCCTTTATTTTAGAGGTGAAAAAGCTGAAATATTCCATCTTTAGTCTCCTTTTCAGCTAGCGATGACACTGACTGACATAGTTTTGGATAAGGAGATATAGAAAGAAATTTTCTAAGGAAACCAGCTCCCCCAAGTTAAAAAGATGAAGCCCAACCAGGAAAAATCCCTTTGTCTCTTCCTACTTCCTTCTGCCTGGAATGCAGGGGCAAAGCAGTGAAGCGCAGCAGCCACACTGTGACCACGAGGGTGGAAGAGACATGCTAAGGATGTTGGGACAGAAGGATAGAAGGGCCTGAATCAGCCCTGAATTGCTCTCCTGTGAGCTTCTGATTATGTGGGGAAGATAAACTGTTGCTTGGTTAAAGCACTATAGTTGGTTTTCTCCTACGCACAGGCAAACTGTGGGTAAAACAACTGGCACATCAGCAGAGCTAGAGGAGATGCCCATTGGTGGCTGATCAAGAGCATTTACTTTAGTGTCAGATCCGACAGACCTGAATCAGTGTCCCTTCTCTGACTTCTTATAAGCTAGGTGGACTTGGGCAAGTTACTTAATCTCTCCAACCCTTAGTTTCTTCATCTAAAGAATGAATATGATAATAGTACCCACTTCAAAGAGTGACTGAAATGCAAACTTCAATGCAAAGCACTTAGCCCAGGGCCTGGCACAGAGTGAGTCCTCAGCAAATGCGGGTTATTTCGGTTAAACTGGTTCTTTCCACAAGGTCAATGCTCCATTTTCCTTGAAGGAACAATTATAAATAAGCTAATTATACCTTTTTTCTTTCTTTTACTTTTCAACCACTTAGGGGCATTTATGCTGCCATGATATTCATGTTCGGAGGCCAGTGGGTCACATAAATGAGTCTCTAAAGACTCACTCAGAGAGACACTGGAGTTGTCGACTGTTGCCCCTTCCCTAACATGAAGAGTAGAGACAGTCTTTAGAAGGGTTCTGAGTGTGTCCCAAGAGGCGTGTCAGGATCAAGCCCCTGTGTTCCTAGGGACCGTGGACTGGGCCAGTTTTCCAATTAGGAAGCAGAGAGGGAAATCTAGGGGGCATAACATCAAAGAACCCCTTCCCTGACCCCTCTGTATGAAATCTTTCTCACAGATGATGGAAGCTTTCCTTCCATAATGAGCACTGATCCTCAAATGCAAATCCACTGGGGACAGAGGACACATGAACCTCAATTCTCTTTAAAGTATGGATGTCTGGCATTGGGGTCTTTCTGGAAAGCAGGGTTTCGGCGCATCGAGGTCTTTGCGGAAATCAGTGGGGGAAGTGAGAAAACTCAAGTGCAGAAAGAGGAGGTCATTGCCCAGTGATGACCTTTGCAACGTTCACAGTATTGCCAGAAGTCACTCTTCCCTGTTGGTCCAATAACAATCCCCGAGTAACGTGTTCTGTGCCTGTAGGGTTTTCCAGGCCTTCCACTCACCCCTTCCTCTCCTTCCAGAGATCCCTAGCCATTGGGAGCCAAAATAGCCGCTGGACTCATGCCGGGAAAGTGCCCAGTCACCGCCAAAACGTAGGGCACACTGGAACTCCCACCTACCACCTCAGGGCCATCACAGTAAGGCTTGTCCAGGGATGTGCTGTGACCTGCAGACCCTGCATCCAATGTTGTCCACAACCGGCTGAGTGACGAGGTCCACTGAGGCCGGCTGGCTCCATCAGGCAGTCAGAGCCGGAGCAGAGGGGGCTTGCCGAGAACCTGGGGACTCAGGAAACCTCAGCCAATGGATTCCAAGTTCTGACCCATGAGACAAGCCGCTCGCCTCCCGCGGAAAAGGAGTGAAAACACAGGAAAAGCCGAAATCCTCTCTCTCAAGCAGGAATGGGGGTGTGTGAGCACACACACATTCAAACACAACCTCATCTTATCTTCTCAACAGGCCTGTGAAGCAGTCTGGGCAAATATTATTATCTCAATTAACAGGTGATCAAATTGAGACTCAGCAAGCCTAAACAACTTGGCCAAACCCAATCCCACCAATAAACGCAGGCCCAGGCTCTGGGGCCGACCACTCTCTGCCTCCCTGCGTAATTGCCCTAAATAACTCCCATATGCTCCACAGGGAGCACCGGGAGGCCACCTTTCCCCCTCAACGGCAGCAAGGAGGTTTCAAATTTTTATTTTGGGAAGCGCAGAGATGTTTTCAATAGTTCCTGCCTCGGTAAGCCTTCTCTTCTGGATGAAAAAGAATCCGGTTGGCGAGCCTGCCCTACAGATGGCCGCAGCTAAATGCCTAACAGCTTGGGTCCTGCATGTTATTGCAAGCGATGAAGAAAAACAAAGGAGGTCTTAAACCATGGCAGGGTCTGCCTGGCTTCGGCACATTCTTTGGCGGAGATATTCAAGATGTGTGCGATGGCTGCCTTTCAATAATTTTTAGCGTGTTATTCTCTCGAATCTTTGAAGTTTCTCTTATGGAGAAAACATTTTCTTTCTTGGCTTTCTTCAAAATGCAAAATATGGGAGCCTTACAATCCTAAGTCTCACAGCTCATAAAGACTTGTGCAGAAGTGGTAGCCAGGCCACCCGTAAGGCCTATTTCCTGTTCTCCAGGAGAAATAAAATCCCCTCTCCATGTGACCCAGCTACCACAGCCTCTTTGTCACAGGGAGAAGGAAATGCTTGCTGTCTACTGGAGCCTCCAGGCCTCTCTTGGAGACAAGAAGGGCTGAGGATGAAGCCACTTTCCAGGAGGCAATAAAGTCTAGATTCATCTGAGAATCAAGGCAACGCACAGAATTCCTCTTACCATGTCTCCCTAATTCCTCCTTTCCTTGAAATACTGCCTTGTGCCCAATTACACCAACAATCTTTCTCAAATACCATTTCTGACCCTGCACTCCCTTTGCGGGAAACTTCTGAGGCTCTCTACGGCCCACCGTGTCAACACAAAACTCTCTGGCCCCAGGCCCGAGCATCCTGCTACATGTCACCCACAGTGTCAGCTCTGCAAAGGTCCCTTCTCACCCAGCCTCTGCCCCTTTGCCTAAGCAGTCTCTTCCATCTGTTATCTGCTCTGTTACTGAATCTCCAGCCCACCTTGTCCCTGGGCCTTCAAGGGTCTCCTCCACCACTGTGATTATCCAAATGATGCCTTTGGCCTGGGAGTCAGGCAAACCTGAGTTCAAATCCTCTGCCACTTAAAGACAGGTCATACCTTCTGGACGAGATTATGAGAGTTAAAACCAGTAGGATGATACAGGTATACCTTCATGCCTGGCACAGAAGAGGCATTTTACCACATCTGGGTGAAGACACCCAAACAATTCCATCCATCCACGTGGGGAGAGGCATGGAAGTGTTGTGTGGCATTTGTTGGCTCTACTTTACAGTAAAGATGCTTCAATGCATATAATGTATGTAATTTTAAGATTCACAAGCAACGCTTTCCTCTACGCAGCCTGTCCTAACTCACCTGACATTTGTCTACACCCCCTTCCTTTCTTTCTAGTGAGACTAGGAAGGGGTCGGGTATGCTTGCTAACCAGTCCTTCCCTAGGTAAGTCTTCACTCCTTTGCTTTGTGCTAATAATCCCTGCCCTACATCAGGGCAGTTCTGCATCAGAGCGCACGGGACTGAGGCCACACTGATCAAGGAGAGAAAGAGGAATGTTAGGGTGTGAGGAGGGGGCATTAGGGTGGACCCCAGGTTCAGGAACCTCATCACAAAGGCTGGTCCCAGGGGTGGAGCAGCCCAGGAGCTAGGATCCAAAAGATCATGATGAAGTCTAGCATGTCCCCAGTGGGGACATGCCATCTGGCAGGCTGGTAGGGCCCATGGATAATCCCCACCTGGGAAAATAAATAAATGAATGAGAAAGAAATGGACTGCCAGAGTCTGGATCTTCCAGATCAGAGTAGCCGCTTTCTACTTCTAAGCAACACGGAGATATGTCCAACCAACCAGATGTTACTCAGGTACCTGAAAATGTGAAGCCAAGTTCCTTCAACGACCTTCTCCCTAAGAATGCATGGCTGGAGGTGGTCTCACAGGGGATAGTGGGGTCTTGGGAGGGCTACAGGGTGGAAGGAAGAGCCACTAAGGGCACCTTGAGGAGAAGCCAGGAAGCCAGAAGGTTAAGACACATGCCCCTGCCCCACCAGAAGCCAGCAGTCCATATGATCAGCTCTAAGGGGTACAGTGACCTCAGATTCCACAGGTGAGGCAGGTGTTGGCATCCAGAGGATATACAATGTAGTTAGGAGGTTAAACAGGGAGCTGATACTCAAAAAACCATGCAGAATTGGAATAACACATACAGCAGCCTAATTCCAGGCCACTCAGTTAGCAGAGAAGGTGCCTTCAATTTACTGTGTGGACCAAGCTAGCAGATGGCAGTAGTGGTAGGGTTTTTTTTTAATGCTTTCTCTGGTAACAGAATATATCCTACTTTCAAAGACACACACAGACAAGACAGATCCCATCTTCAGAAGTAGTTATAAGTCTCAGGTCTGTATAATTAGACTCCCCGATCCCCCTCACTGCAGTGATTGGTTGGTGAAGGGTCACATGACCAGAGCTGAACCAATGGGAGTCATCCCTGGAACTTTGACTGGAGTTGTGGCTGGTGGGCTGTGCTTTCTTTTCACTGGAATTCCCCAGCTTTAAGGACAATGTGGATCTACAGCTGTTGAAGGCCATCCTTGCCAGCACATGGGGAGAGCCTGCCTGAGAATGAAACTCGTCCAGAGAAAAAGCAGTAGGAAATGAAAAAGAGAGAGACTCCCAATGATTAATGGTTTAAAGCCCTGGACCCAAATGTACCTGAAGACCATATTCTTCTCCCCTGAACACATCTTCCCTGGGACACAAGCCAGTAACTCTCTTTTTTCTTTTAAGTCAGGTGTCTGTTACTTGTAACTAAAATCATTCTGACTTATACACCTGGCTCATTGGCTCAGGGCCACGCTAATTCATTCTTCAGGTGTCTTGTCTTCACTCCTGGATGCTAAGCAAGATTGAGGCAGGCAAAAGCGGGACTGGGGAGCTCGTGGCACCTCTTAGGTTACCCCCCTTGGCACAATGAAAAGGACCCAGAATTTGGCATCAGGCCGACTGTATTCAAATCTCTACCCTTCCATTTACAAGCCGTGTGACCCAGGTTGCTTATTTAATCACTCTAGGCCTTCATTTCCCCAACTAAAAAATGGTAACAATAACATTTCCCTCATAGGCTTTTTGTGAAGTTTTAATGAGATTGGGAATATAAAGGACTTGATCCCGCGTCTGGCTCACAGCGGGAGTTTGATAAATGGCAGCAATTTTATGTCACTGTGGTGGGTTTGTCCTAGCATGTTCAGCACTGGGAACAAGAACAGCATAGATTATTGAAATTTAGAAATAAGGTCCTCAAAATAGCATTGCCGCCAATGATTTCAATCCTCTCCCGTGTCTTTTTTTTTTTCTCTCTTTTTTAACCAGAGCTGCTAAATACCAACCAAAATGCCCAGAAGGATATGAAAGAAGGAGAAAAATCACAATGCTGTAGCCTCCGGGTGGTGACAACTGGAGCCAGGGGTGGCATCCCGAGCTGCCTCCTCTTTTCGGCTACAGAATGGAGCATGCAGGGCCCCGCGTCACCCGCAGTCTGTGTCCCGGCAACTTTCCTCCTCCAGCTCGGGCACAGGGCCACATGGAGCAGAGGCACCCACTCTGGACCAGGAATCTGGAAACCTGGGTTCTACGCTTGGTGTCATGTGGCACCTTTCACAGCCCACTGTGCTTGGCTAGGCCTCAGTTTCCCCATCTGTAAACTGGGAGTGCAAATCAGATGATCTCTGAAGTCCCTCTCAGATAGGAACCTTTGAATTTGTAGAGGCCAGCCTTCGCTAGGGACCCCCTCTAGGAGTTTCGAAATAACGCTCCCGCCTAAACTTCCCACAAGATCTCCCTCGATGGAGTGCAGCTTGCACGCCACCAGGGGTAAGTTCAAATCACATCATAACATTGGTGCGACACATAGCCTTTTGTCCTACGGCAGGCGGCACCCAGAGGTGCTCGGGCATGGAGGCTAGCGGGTGGCGTCATTCTCAGGGTGCTGTCCCCGACCCACAGCAACAGCGTCATCTGGGAACCTGTGAGAGATGCAAATCCTGAGACCCCCAATCCAGAGCAGCGGCAGCGGGGGCCGGGGACAGCAACCTGTGCTCTAACAAGGCTTCCAGGGAATTCTGATACACACTACAGTACATTCTAGAGCTGTGCTGTCCAATATGAGAGCCGCTAACTATGTGCGCCTATTTAAATTTAAACTGGTAAGAATTAAATTTTGTTTGAGAGTCAATTCCTCAATCACACTAGCCACATATCGAGAGCTCAAGAGCCACATGGCTAGTGGATACCATACTGGGCAGTGCAGAAATAGAGTATCTCCATCATTGCAGAGAATTCTGTTGGACAGTGCTTCTCTGAGTGTGGTCCGTGGCCAGCAGCACTGCCTTTTGCTGGGAGCCTGTTAGATGCAGACTCTCCAGCCCTGCCCCAGATCGGCTGGATCAGAACCTGCATCTTGGGCTTCCCTGGTGGCGCAGTGGTTGAGAGTCCGCCTGCCGATGCAGGGGACGCGGGTTCGTGCCCCGGTCCGGGAAGATCCCACATGCCGCAGAGCGGCTGGGCCCGTGAGCCATGGCCGCTGAGCCTGCGCGTCCGGAGCCTACGCTCCGCAATGGGAGAGGCCACAACAGTGAGAGGCCCGCGTACCACAAAAAAAAAAAAAAAAAAAAAAAAAAGAACCTGCATCTTCACAAGTTCCCTGGGTAATTGGAAAGCACCTTAAAGTCTGAGAAGCACTGGGTTGAACCATCCAGAACAGAAGAACTGGGTGGCTGCCATACGCTGCCAAGTAGAACAGCACAGAACCCACCAGCATTAGGACACGGCGACATCGCAGCCTCCGTGAACCAGCACGGCCATGACTGCACAGCCCAACGACACAGTGGCTTCCAAAACAGCTCAACTTTGCAACTGACATGAGTCACAGGCCTCGCGGCCTCCATAAATAACAACCACTTTGCTGTTACTGTACAAACAAGGTCGTGGCTACATTACAGTACCCCATCACAGTTGCCAGAAGCTACATTATTGCCCTCTGTATCATAGTATCCAATTGTCAGCTACCCCCCAATGGCGGTTCCAAATTGGACTTGGGAAAGAGGGCTTCTCCAGAAACCCATGAGAGGCAGAGACCCTTCAGGACTTACTGCCACAAAGCTCCCAATGGCTGTGGGGCTTGCCAAGACTGCCTGTGGTGTCTGATTCCCGCCGATGCTGAAACTCACATTCAGCATCAGGCTTCCTGTGTTGCCATGGAAAGGCTCCTTATCAACAACCCCCAAGCCCAGACTGAGGCCTCGCTGCTCATCTCAGAGAAAGGGGCCCACCAGCTTGCTACCCAGACTCATTGATAGACTGTGGCCTTCTCACCAGGAAGAGCTGCACATCCCCAAATCTGGCTCTGACAAGACCATCTCAAGGTTGCTTCACCACAAGATTATTAACCGATCTAAGGGAGATTCCTGAAAGGGGTGTTAATGGCCGAGGCGAACGGATAGCCATGACGTCTTCACAGGGATGTTGTGGTTTGCTGGATTTTTCCCTGCTCCTGTGGCCTCTTGGGTGCACACTCAAATACGGCCCATTGTGATAAAAACATCAACTAACCCCTACATGGGACTTGTGACTCTTCACGAGCCAACTGCTGGCAGGCTTGCAGGGCTGTGTGGGCAGCAGCTTCTAAAGGGTCCCAACACCAGCCGATGTTCCTGAGGCCACTAGTCTCAAGACCAGTAACTGTAAGTTGCCCTGGACCAGAAACCCCGAAATGCAAGCTGCACTTTCATGCACTAGACCCCAGACAGATCTCAAACCCTGCATTCCCACTTTGCTGACCCATGAACAAAAAACCAAAAGCTTCCCCCAGCCTCAGGTGACCTTGAGCTGAGTCCATGACTCTTCTTCAGCTCCACCCTGGCCATGAAAGCCAACATCAGGAAAGATACTCTGGGGGGCCAAGAGAGCAGGGTCCAAGTGCCAGCTCATCTGCTTGTTAGACTAAAGCTATCTTGCCTGAAAGGGGGAGGAGGGTAGGAGACTGTTCTATTGCTATGGTTGTATTATGAATCGGCCCAAAACACTGCGTCATGAAACAGCCATTTGTTACACTCATGGATTCAGCGGGTCAGGAATTAGGACGGAGCGTCACAGGAGGCCTCATCTCTGTCCCGTGGTGTCAGAGGCCTCAGCTGGAAGATTCAAACAGCTGGAGCTGGAACAGCTGAGCCCCCTCCAGCTGCTCTGTCTCTCTGTGTGCTCATCTTCTGATCTGTTCTGCATAGAGGTTCCAGGGTAACTGCTTTCTCCCGTGTCAGTTCACGGTTCCCAAGACGTGCCTTGCTTGGTGGTGTGGTGGGAGCCCTCCCCCTCCACACATTGGAATTCTGGGCAGAACCCCTTTTAATTGGTGTGGCCATCTTTAAAAATACAATCTGCCCCAATGACATCTTCCTTGAAGGGGTGATGAGAGGATCAAACGCCGAGATGATCAAGATCGCCTGGAAAAAGTGCTTCACGTGGGCTCGTGCCTCCCACAAACATTGACCAAGCACCTGCCTTGTCCTGGACACCACGGGATGCCCTCAAATACCCCCGTCCAGTTGGGAGGTAGAACATGGACCTCAATGGGTCTAATTCAAGGGGGAATGACAGAGTGTTAGAGAGGAGACAGAAATTAGGAGCTAGGGGAAGCAGGGCGGAGCAAGGGATTAACAGATGGACAGGCAGGTGGACAGATACGGATAACATGAGTGAGACCCCTTTGAAAAACCACAAAGGGCTGAGATTTTGGTGGCAGCAGTAGGGATGTCAGAAATCCTAGAAAGACTGGAAGATACTTGAAATCACTCTTTTTTTTTTTTTTTTTTTGCTTGTTTCTCTCAAAGAGCCTTACTCTGTTCTTCCCCCAAGTCTAAGATTCATGCATTCAATCAGTCAATCATTTATTTCTGACAATCATTTATGGCGTGTCTATTCCATGCCAGGTATCACGGAAAACCCAAAGGTGAAGGAGTCTTGGTGTGGGCCCGCCAGGGGGACGGACACAAAATGGGCACGGAAGGAGGAAAGCAGGAAAGGCCCCCCCCACCACTCCCCTGCTGTCCCCTGCCAGTTTTCTGCTGTTGAATCCGACTCTGGAAGGCCAGATCCCACCGACTGGGGCTGCTGATCCCTGTCGAAAGCCCCGAAAAGCCCTGGGTCAGCAGAGCCCTCAGCCGCCAGCCAGGAGGACGCGAGCCCCCAGCAGCTTGGCGTTCTGGCAGCTCCCTTTCCTCACTCCATCCTGGCCCCTCTCCCGGCCCCTGCCTTCTTCCAGGCCTGGCCTCCACTGTCAAGGTCCCCACGTCTACCTCCAGCCCAGGTCTCCCACCATTTGGGGATTAACTTTTCCTGATGTTCCCTGCAGGGTTTGAAAGCACAGCTGTTATTGTCATTCGGAAATTGCTTTTTCAAATTGTTTGGCTCCCTCTTGGAAACAACCACAGTGCCATCCTCTGGCCAAAGTCTGGATTCTGCTTGCGGCGGGCTTCCCCATGTAGGTGGAGGATGGCTTTCAAATCACTCCCCGGGGCTCCATCTGAAGAACACCCCTGCTCCCTGGGGGACATCCCTACCCTCCTGTAGCAGGAGTTCCGCAAGGAGAATTCTGGAAATGGAGAACAAGTCACCAGGAAAGTTGGGGTGACTCGAAGCAAAAAGAGAAAAAAAAGAATTCTTGGGCAAGGGAATAAAACTCTGAGGCCACACTTTTGCTTGGCAGGAAACTTCCCTGGCAATACTTGTAAGGGCAAAAGGTAGTGTAGCCAGGGGTGCAGGTTGGAAGCCAACAGTCTGCCCCAAGCTTCCTGCTGGGGAAAAAAATCAAGATATCAACAGCTGTTTACCCACATATGTCACATATGTTAGTGTCTGGTATTTTGTCCACAAGTGAATGTCATTATTGTGTTCGAGTATGAGGGTGATGAGTTTCTCAATTCATTTATTCATTTCTCTAGAACCATTCATCTGTTCATTCAATGCATCTTGTATAGTGCCGGGCACTGATCTAGGTGCTCCGAATATAAAATCCGCAAAAAACTCCTGCCTTCGTGGGGTTTGCTTTCTAGCACGAAGGGACAGACAAATAAAATATGTAAGTAAAATGCCTAGTGTATTAGAAGATGCTGAGGAAGAGGATGACAGCCATGAAAGGTGATAAGGAGTGGTGGGGGCGATGTCATTGCAAAAAGGGGTTCAGGGAAGGCCTGAAGGTGATACGTAAGGAAAGACCAAATAACGGAGAGAAAATAAACCACTGGCTTCTGGAGGAAGGGACTTCAAGGCAGAGGGAACAGCAAACACTAAACCCTGGAGATCAGAGTACGCCTCCCACGTTTGAGGACACTGAGGAGGCAATACGGTGGGAAGAAAGCAAGTGAGGAGAAGCGAAGACAGAGAAGAAGAGGGGGTCAACTGGGCCCAAATTCTAGAGCATCTTAAAGGCCATTGAGTAGCCCTTAGCTTTCACTCTGATGAAAGGAGAGGTCCTTGTAGGGCTTGAGGACGTGATCTGACTAATGTGAACCTCTGAGCACATTCTGGCTGCTTATTGAGGTTGGAAAGAAGGGGGACAATAGTAGAAAGAGGTGGAGTAGTTAGGAGGCTATTGCAATGATCTGAGCAAAAGAAGAACATGAATTGGAGCAAGGTGGTAGCAGTAAGGGGCATGAGAAGTGGCCAGATTCAAGATACAGAGGGGAGGGATGGCCGAGCCAAGTATTGATACTGCTGAGAGATTAGATATCATATGAAAAGAGAAAGAGTAAATAGGAGGACTCCAAGATTTTTAGACTGAGCAGTGACAAGCCTTGAGCCAGGTACCAATCAAATTCTTCCTCCCAAGAATCTGAAATAAGAGATAGAAACTTTTGACTATCAGTGGCAGGAGCTGGAATGGAAGGATTGGTCAAGCAGGGAGAGAGGGTGACAGGCAGTCGCGTTGGGCCACAGGCAAGAGGAGTAAACAAAAGATAGATGAAAGAGAAGAATGGGGCAGACACACAAAGATGAGCAGAATTGAAAGGGAACCCTTAAACCTGATAGATGGAGAAAAAGGCCCCACTCCCTGACTCTTCAGATCTGCTCCAATGCAAGGCCACCATGTCGTACAGCTCCAAAGACTACCATGTACATCACAGTCCATGCAAATAGTGCCTCTGGAGTTGTGCAGTGCACAGCTTGTGCAACGCAACATGGCAGTCCTGTCCCCAGCTGTATTTTACGCCTGTAACAAGACATCCATGTCATTGCCTGTTGGACTGATATCGCCATCGTAATCCTTTCCCTTGAGCTAGCACAGTGAGTTTCTGTTTCTTTCCAGCAAGAGTTTGACAAAAAACAGGCTCCGGAGGCAAAGACCATTATGTTGACCCCTCACTCCCTTGACTCACTGACTCACTCCAAGCCCATCAGTATCTCTATGTCGCACGTCTCCAAGGAGCATCATTCATCCCGAGATGCTGGACCTAACTGTTTGAGGACATGAAAAACAAACGCACATTATGTGCTGCTGCTGGGGGGACTGTTCATCCTCTTCTTTAGTGGAATTTATGATCGTGGTCTGTCTCTTCTATATGTTTGCAGTGTTTTGGCATTATAGACTTCTAAGGATAAGACCATGAAAAATGGTGCCCTAAGGCTCTCACTAGACAACTAGGAAACTGGTTTGGTGGGGGAGCTGAGTTCTCCCACACCAGGGATTTTGATTCAGTACCGAGTGGCTGATGGGTCCCACACCCCCCGGATTATCTCAATCCTGCATGAACTGTCCATCACTTTAAAGCAGACTCATCTGTATATGTCTCACCCTCTTTTCTCTGGTCCCTGCCATCTTTGCCTGGGAGAGAAGCAGTGTGATACAGAAGAAAAGCTATCGCCAGGCAGTAATTTACAATTAGCACCTACACAGAGAGGGGCCGCTGGTCAAGGATATTGAAAAATCATTTCCCTTTCCCCATCTTCTTCCCTCTCCAGCTGCATAGAGCCTGAGGTCCCCCACATTTACGTCTCCAACTTGTCTACGTTGCAGCTCATAAAAAGGAATTTTTTAACAGCAATCTTACATTTATTCACATTTTACGTACCTTCTGCATTTTGGATGAAATACATCCCCCCAAAGAAATCCCTCCATGTATTCTAAGCACATTGGAAAGCCCACTATTCGCATGCTTGCTGGTTGTCTGAATATCAGAGTGTCCTCCTCCTCTCTGGGCTGCCACGAACACATCAAATAATTTAATGCTGTTTTTAATAAATACATCAGAGCACAATTCGAATGCCTGGTACTAGGCATGTGTTTGATCGAGGTACCATTTTTCACAACAAGACATTACTCTTTCCTAGGGTTATTAAAAACAGAAATTGAGCCATGCGTTGATGGAAGCAAACTGCAGCACATACATTTTGTGGATTCTAAAAACAAAAGAAAAAATGAATACTCTCAAAGCCTGAGTGTTGCCCAGCTTCCTGGTACACGAAGTCTCAGGCAAAGGTTCTCAGGGAGGTCCCAGACCAGCCACAGCTACAGCACCTGGAAACTTGTGGGAAATGAACATTCTCAAACCCTCTCCATGCCTCCCGACTGAGAAACACTGGGATCTGTGGTTTCACTAGCCCTCCATTCCGATGAACGCTCAAGTTGGAGAACCAAAGAGTTCTAGCGATTGGGACTCTTTAAAGAGTGGCAATACATTATCACTTGAGGAAAGCATAACGGGTTGAGACTTTCAAAGTGTATAGTCACAGTCTCTGAAGAGAGGCGATGTCCCCAAGCAGGGGTATGTGATAGCAGGAAAATCCTAACCATATTGTGCTTTGGGGAAGGTCATTCATCTAAAAACATGGATGACGGTCCCACAGGGTGCCAGGAAGTGGGGATTTGGGCCAGCATGAGCAGTGGTCCCCACCTACAAGGGTGTCCAGGGTTTTTTTGTTTGTTTTTTTGTTTGTTTTTTGCGGTACGCGGGCCTCTCACTGTCGGGGCCTCTCCCGTTGCGGAGCACAGGCTCCGGACGCGCAGGCTCAGCGGCCATGGCTCACGGGCCCAGCCGCTCCGCGGCACGTGGGATCTTCCCGGACCCGGGCACGAACCCGTGTCCCCTGCATCGGCAGGCGGACTCTCAACCGCTGCGCCACCAGGGGAGCCCCAAGGGTGTCCAGTTTTGTGGGAGAACAAGAGAATCCTAAGGAGAGTTAGATGTTGTTAAGTGTTAACTCAAGAGATATGGGCTAAACCATGGGGCCAGCACAGCAGGAGGCCTAGCTCTGGCCGGGGCAATACAAGAAGTACACACAGGGAAGGGAACCCTTGAACTCAGCCTTGAAAGAGCAGGAGGAGTTGTCAAGGAAGAAGTGAGAATTACCTGTTACACAAGGAAAACTGAGACGTGAAAAAAGGACCTCCAAGACCTAGGGGAGCACTGAAAAGTATGTGGTAGGTTTGGTTGCTTTAAAATCATGCTCTAGGCCCAGCAAAGGGTGCCATTTTATGTGGAAGAGGTATGTCAGGGCGTTCAGAATCATGTCCCAGAACCAGTACTCAGACCAGCTATAACCCTACTTTCTGCCCAGGCAGGATTTTAAAAAGTCGCCTCCTCATCAGATGCCTGCATTTGCTTTTATAATATTCCTGCTAGTTATATGCCACCTTCAGGCTAACCCCTAGCACTTCTGAATTCAGAAGGCCAGATGCATGCTGAGCAGGACCCCTCACAGGAGACAAAAGCACTAACACAAGGGAAAGAATGAAAATCAAAGACCATAGGGTCGGGCTTCCCTGGTGGCGCAGTGGTTGGGAGTCCGCCTGCCGATGCAGGGGACACGGATTCGTGCCCCAGTCCGGGAAGATCCCACATGCTGCGGAGTGGCTGGGCCCGTGAGCCATGGCCTCTGAGCCTGCGTGTCCGGAGCCTGTGCTCCACAATGGGAGAGGCCACAACAGTGAAAGGCCTGCGTTCCGCAAAAAAAAAAAAAAAAAAAAAAAGACCATAGGGTCAACATGCTATACTGGTCAGGAAGTCTTCCTTGCACACCCACTAGATGGCCATCCAGCTCCACCATCGACTGGCTGATCAGCTTTGAGTCCATTATGTAACCTCTCTGCCTCAGTTTCTTCATCTGTAAAATGGGCATAATAACAATCTCTACAGGATCATTAGGAGGATTAAATGGTTTAATATATATAAAGTACATAGGATAGTGCCGCAAATAGTAAATGTTATATGTGTGTTAGCTATTATCATCATCACCACCACCACCATCATCATGACCATCATCTTCATCATCATAATCATCACCATCACCACCACCATCATCACCATCACCATTAACATCACCACCATCATTACTACCATCACCATCACCTTTACCATCACCTCCACACCACCACCATCATCACCGTCATCATCATCACCATCACCACCATCATCACCATCACCACCATCATCACCATCATCATCATCATCATCACCATTACCACCATCATCACCATCATCATCACCATCACCATCACCATTACCACCATCATCATCATCATCACCATCACCATTACCACCATCATCATCATCACCATTACCACCATCATCACCATCATCACCATCACCATTACCACCATAACCATCATCATCATCACCATCACCATTACCACCATCATCACCATCATCATCATCATCATCACCATTACCACCATCATCACCATTACCACCATCATCACCATCATCACCATCACCATCATCACCATCACCACCATCACCATTACCACCATAACCATCATCATCATCACCATCACCATTACCACCATCATCACCATCATCATCATCATCATCACCATTACCACCATCATCACCATTACCACCATCATCACCATCATCACCATCACCATCATCACCATCACCACCATCACCATTACCACCATAACCATCATCATCATCACCATCACCATCACCACCATCATCACCATTACCACCATCATCACCATCACCATCACCATTACCATCAGCAGCACCAGCATCATCAGCACTGCTATCATCATCATCAAGTCTGCTCAATCCCAGAGCCTGACGATGGGGCAGGGAACACCAGGCTAATAGTAGGACAATAGCTGATCACACCAAACTGATAAATATAACTAAATATATTTCCCTCACCTCAATCCAATCCCATTCCTCATTGGCAGCTTCACTGCTCTCTACAACATGTCTCCAAAGCAGTTGCTGATCCACGTTTGAATTCCTCCCCTAGTAGAGAGCTGACTACCTTCCCAGGAAGCTCATCCAACTGCCAGATCCAGCAACTTGACTCTAGGGCTTTAATATTTCTGTAATTCCAAGAACATCCATGCTATACCACTGTGGAATTACTTCTGTTGGTAGAATAAAACTAGAAAATAGACCATTATTTGTGCCACCTCCATCCTTGTTTTTTTAAATTTTTATTGGAATGTAGTTGCTTTACAATGTTGTGTTAGTTTCTGCTGTACAGCAAAGTGAATCAGCTACAGAGATACATATAGCCCCTCTTTTTCCATCCTTTTTTATACCCAGGGCAAAATTTTTGGTACTCTCCCCAATGAGTGGTGGAGTCTAATTCCACCCCTGCCTTTGGATCTGGGCCGGCCTTAATAACTTGCTTGATCAGTAAAATATAGCAGAAGTGGCTTTCACCCAGGTCTCTTGAAACCCTCCAGGAACCCAGCCATCACCTTGTGAGAAAGCCCAAGAGGCCACGTGGAGATGCCCATGTGGAAAGGAACTGAGGCCCCTGACCAAGAGCACCAGCTGAACTCTAGCTGGCAGCCAGCGCCAGCCATGTGAGTGCACCATCTTGGAAGTGAATCCTTCGGCCGGCCTACACAGTCCAACCACCAAGCCGATGCCACTCGAGGCAGATGTAGCCATCTCCACCAAGTCCTGCTCAGATTTCAAATCAATGAGCCAAATGAATAATCATCTTTGTTTTAAGCTTCTAAATCTGGAGATGATCTGTTAAACTGCAATAAATAACTGAAACGTCCTTAAAGAACTGAAACATCTTATCCCTTACTGAGAAGCACCCTTAAACTCCTTCAGAACAAGTAAGGGAGCCACTTCCAGCTGATCTGAGTTGGCGCTGGGAATTAAATTCTATAATCCTAGTGTTGGGAGTAGCATAGATATAGATACGCTACCAAATGTAAAACAGCTAGCTAGTGGGAAGCAGCTGCATAGCACAGGGAGATCAGCTCGGTGCTCTGTGACCACCTAGAGGGGTGGGATAGGGAGGGTGGGAGGGAGACCCAAGAGGCAAGGGATATGGGGAGGGGATATATGTATGCATATAGCTGATTCACTTTGTTATACAGCAGAAACTAACACAACATTGTAAAGCAATTACACTCCAATAAAGATGTTAAGAAAAAAAAAAGACTTTCTTTATGATGAGGCACAACCTTGCTCTCCTTAACTTCATTCTTCCATTCAACAAACACTTATAAATACCCACCTCCCACCAGGCACTATGCTCAAGACTATGGAAGAGAAAGATGGACCAGCCATTGTCTTAAGGACTTTATGCTCTAGTGGAGGAGGAGATCTGAACCCTCCCAGATGAGGCAATGTGTCAATTGAGAAGTATCACGCAGTTCTAAGGAAACTCAGAGAAGGGAGAAATGCGTTCTGCCTGGTGGCAGGTGACAGTGAACTGACTCCAGAGGGATGAAAAGGATTTCCCAGATGGAGAAGAGAAGAAAGGGGTGGAAGGAATGAGGGTCCATGAAAGGACCTGGCACTTTCAGGGTCAGTTAGGAGGCTGAAGTGATGGGGGCAGCAAAGGGTGTGAAGCAAAAAAAATAGAAAGATGAGGCTGTGAAACTAGGCTGGGGTCAGATCAAGAAGGACCTTGTAAACAAAGAGTTTGGGATTTACCTTGAACACAATAGAGAGCTATGGAGGGAGTTTAAGCAGGGTCACAGCAGACCCAGATTTGCATTTCCGAAAGAACAGTCTGGATGTGGTGATAAGAGGCAATCGAAAGAGGGCAAGCTGGGAATCTTTCCAGAAGCTTGGTCGGGAGGTGAGGGGGTCCTGAAATAGGGCAGTGGAGACGTGGAAGACATTTCTTCGGAGAGTTTACAAAACCCAGCTGGAGATCAATTGGGTGGGGCAGAGAAATCTGGCAAAGGATGATTTCAGATTTCCGGCTGGGGAGGTGCCACTCAACCAACTGCCAATGACAGCAAGAGCAGCCACGATGGAGGGGCAGACAAAAGTCCCCTTTGGTTCTTTTTAGGCAGCTCTCACCTGGCCCTTGGGACATCCCAAGGCCTGATTCCATTTCAAATGCTTGAAGACAGTCATAACATCTCAAGCTTCTTGCGTGGGTATTTCCTTGAGTCCCTTCATTCCCATAATCCTCTGGTTTCCTCATTTCCAATAGGATCAGCACATACATCTGACCAATGGGGAGAGTCCATTCTCCTAAACCCCACGCCAAGAAAAGATGGACCCTGTTAAGGTTTTTTCTATTTTTTAAATGTCTTTTTTAAGGATTACAATATCAGCATATCATGTACACATAAAAGTACAAAGAATAATACAGAAATCATCCAGAATCCCATTTCTCAGAGAGATTATTAATATTTGGGGACATTCCTGTTCACTGTTTCTTCTATTTATACATATTTGTTTTATCTGATTAATTTGTAGCCTAAGCATTTGTCTAGGTCTCTCATATTTCCTGGAAAATATGTTTTTTTAAATGGCTGAAGAGAGCCCAACATGGGTATACCTAAATTAATTAATTTAACCCCTATCATTAGCTATTTAAGCTGTTTTCATGCATGTGTGTGTTTTGTTTTCTATTTGGTTGTGTTTCTGCTATTATAAAAACCTTATGTCAAGCATGTTTGTATATAAATCTTGGGTATTCTTTTATAATTATTTCTTTAAGACAAATTACTGGAATGGTCCAAGGATTAAAAGATTTGAACATGTCCAAGGTTTTTGGTGCTTACGACAAAGTTGCTCTCAAGAGAGAAAAGGATTGTTTTGTCAGGTCCTCTTGTCGAATGTGGAGGAATATACGTGGCCACACTTTTTAGAGCCTAAAGTTTGTGGAAGACATTCACTGACTCTTTCTTGGTGGAAATTTGAAACTCTTTCCTCCCCCTACCCTGTGATTTACAACTGGCCTGAGCCAGCTCAGCTGTCATAAACACTGTCATCACATGCCGTCAACCAAATGGAACAAAACCTCCAGGGTCGTTGGACCTCTGAGCAAACACCGGGGAACAGTGGCTGGTCTCTTCTGCTTCCAGAGGAACATGATGTTTTAATAACGCCCGAGAATGCTTTTGTGAAGTCCTGCTCCCCAGAACTTTCCCATCAGCTCCAGGGTCCATCCAGTTTATGGTCTGGGACTGTCTTTCCTGAAATGTAATGACCGGCCAGCCAAGGCCCTGGCCACCTCCCCTGCAAGGCCCCCAAGCCCTGTGCAAGGACCGTAGGGCATGCTAACCAACTGGCATCCAAGGATCATGAAGAGCGTGCCTTGGCCCAGACCGTGGACTCCCTGTCCAAGGGCTGGATGAGTTTCAGCTGGCTGTGTGCAAACCAGCCCTTTCTAGTTCTTTCTACGCGATGTATGGAATGTCCTCCTCGAAATCAGACTCACTGCTTAGTGGGGGCCCAGGAGGGAAGATATAGGATGATTTCAATCCCAAGTGAGTACAAATCCCAGCAGAAGAGTCTAGTCTAGACCTGGAGAGAAGGGCTCCACTCCAGGCATGCTCAGACTCTGTACCATGGCTCAGCCAGCAGGGGAAGGTGCTGGCATGGGGAGGGGCCACACATTCTCTGGACAGGAACACCCACCGCTTTTAGAGGTAACCCCAGAAGGGGTGGCTGGTAGAAAACGGCACAACAAAGTGGAAGCAGGCAGTGCATTAGCGGCAGGCTGCATGTCTGTGTGCAGGATAAAAGGACAAAGGCATGGGAAAAATACCTTCATCTCAAACTTCAGTCCAAGCCAGACAGACATAATAGTATTTGTTTTTAGGAAGATCACTCTGTGCACTGAGAAGACGTGCAGAAGGCAAAACCTTGAGGCTTTAGGATGTCAGGAAGATGCTGCAATTGTCAAGGAGAGAGATGCTGAAGGCCAAACGAGAGATGGGCGAGGAGGTGGAAGGAAGAAGAATTCACGAGACATCAAGGGGGCAAAACTTACAGAACTTGAATACTATGGGACATTCCGGCGGGAGAGCTAATAGACTCCAATTTCCTCAACTGTCAGTGACAGTCACAGGACGTATTGCAAAGGGACTTTGTGGATCAAGCTAAATGACATATGCAAAGTGCTTAGAAAAGTGTCTGGCTTAGTCTAATGCATTAAAGATTAGGTCCTAAATCACTATTCACAATAGCCAAGAGATGGACGCAACCTAAGTGTCTATCCACAGAAGAATGGATAAAGAAGATGTGGTACATATATATAATGGAATACTACTCAGCCATAAAAAAGAATGAAATAATGCCATTTGCAGCAACATGGATGGACCTAGAGATGATCATACTAAGCAAAGTAAATCAGACAGAGAAAGACAAATACTATATGATATCACTTGCATGTGGAATCTAAAAAAAAAAATAGTGCGAATGAACTTATTCACAAAACAGAAACAGACTCACAGACATAGAAAACAAACTGATGGTTACAAAAGGAAAAGGTGGGGAGGGATAAATTGGGAGTATGGGATTAACGGATGTACACTACTACTACTACCTATAAAATAGATAAATAACAATGATTTACTGTATAGCACAGGGAACTGTATTCAATACCTTGTAATGAACTATAATGGAAAAGAATCAAAAAAAGAATATAGATACACACATACATATGTATAAGAGAATCCCTTTGCTGTACACTGGAAACTAACACAATATTGTAAATCAACTACACTTCGATTTAAAAAAAAAAGATTAGGTCCTAAAATAGGTAGGACTTGTAACAAGATCATTGTTTTATAAGTCTGCAGGTCAAGGCCAAACATACAGAGTCAGGAATCAACATGTTGATGGCAGGTGAAGCCACAGGAATGGACAGAGTACCCAAGGCAAACATACACAGGAAGGAAACGGAAACAGACACAAATGCTGGGGGCACCAATGCTAAGGAGCTGCTTGGGTGGTACAACAGTAGGGGATTATGTATATCATGGTCATCTATTCTGTACTTTTCTTCCTAGCATTGTATAACAATCATAAAACAATTATTATTATGTAGCAAAGTTAATAGACACAGATTAACAGTGAACAAAAGAAGCCAAAAGACACAGGTGTCAAAGTAACACAGACTACATTTTTTTCAAAGTCCTACGATGATATAAGGAAAACAACAGGCAAGTAGAAAATAGTTACGTCATGCCCTAGCTTGAGAGACGTGTTGAGACTGGAGAGTTCAAGAAAGGCAACAGGGCTTCCCTGGTGACACAGTGGTTGAGAGTCCACCTGCCGATGCAGAGGACACAGGTTCGTGCCCCGGTCCAGGAAGATCCTACATGCCGCGGAGCGGCTGGGCCCGTGAGCCACAACTACTGAGCCTGCACGTCCAGAGCCTGTGCTCCGCAACGGGAGAGGCCACAACAGTGAGAGGCCCGTGTACCGCAAAAAAAAAGAAAGGCAACAAAGATGACTTAAGAACTGGCAAATATAATGGAAAACAAGTAACAATAGAACATGGTCCAAAATATTACATGGTGTAGAATGCAGTTTTGTGACTGTATCAAGGGTAATAGAAAAACCTAGGAAATGCAAATTCTCATGAGGACTCTATACTATAAATGTGTGCAATTCTCCACTAGCCAGAAAGCTCCATGAGGACTGGGGCCTCACTCTCCTGTTCTCTTTGGGATTCCCGGTGCCTAGTACATTGCAGGGCAGACCTAAAGTAGAGTGTGAGAAATCATGGAAGATTATTACAACACAATGTGAAGTGAAAAAATCAAGACACATAAATATAGCATCTAAGTTAGAACTGCAATCATTAAAACATGTACACAAGGGAGAAAAAGACAAAAATTTTTAAAGTGTATTAGGGTGAGGGATTGTGAATGTGGACTTTTTTTCTTTTTATTTCCCTAATTTTCCATAGTGGGTTTATGCTACTTTTATAATGTTAAAGCATATGCAGTGAAAGAGAGAGAGAAGAAGGAGAAAGAAAGAAAGAAAGAAAGAAAGAAAGAAAGAAAGAAAGAAAGAAAGAAAGAAAGAAAGAAAGAAAGAAAGAAAGAAAGAAAGAAAGAAAGAAAGAAAGAAAGAAAGAAAGGAAGGAAGGAAGGAAGGAAGGAAGGAAGGAAGGAAGGAAGGAAGGGAGGGAGAGAGAAAGGAAGAAAGAAAGAAACAAAGAAAGAAACAAAGAAAGAAACAAAGAAAGAAAGAAAAAGAAAGGGAAGAAAGAAAGAGAGAAAGAAAGAGAAAGAAGGAGAGAGGGAGGGAGGGAGGGAGGGCAGGAGAAGAGGATAGAGCCAGCAAGCATGGACCTTGAAGCCAAAGACTTGGCTTAGACCCCAACCAAGCCACCCACTAGCTGTATAACCTTGAGTGAGCTCCTTAACCACTCTCTGCCTCGGTTTCCTTGTCTACAAAATGGATATAAAATGGATCCACAGAGTTTTCTGAGGAAGAAAGCCAGCAAAATAGTGTTTGTCCATCCTTTCTCACTGTGGGTTCCTGGGCCCCAGTCTGTGTCATCAGCACATTGACGCTGTGGGGGTCGAACGGTGCCAAACTCATCCTCAAGCTCTGAGAATGGGTTGGAGCTCTCCTTTTTTGTAGAAATGTCCAGCCTGGGGAGTTTTTTTCCCCAAAGCTCCAGGAAGCCTTGCTTGGCTTTCTCAAGCCTGACCCAAAAGACCTGCTTTCTATATGTACAGCTTCCCTATGGAATAGGAAAAGCCAGGGGCAACCTGGGCCCCCAAGAGCAGCTCTTTTCTGGCAGAGGTTGGAGGTACGTAATCCTGCACCCGGCTGAGCTAGGTGTTCAGCTTTGACCTCTGGACGCTGTACACATTGGCAAACGGTGAACAGGTTCTTCTTCCTAACATCCCACAACAACACCGTTTTTGCTAGACAGCCTAAAAGATCCTGACAGCGTCAGCTCAGCTTTTCCCAGTCACCCCATGGAGAAAAGCGTGACGGGGTAATATGTCAAGGTCCACAACAGCCCAAGAGGAAGTCTCGTGACGTGACTCCCCTGCACCACGTGTGGCTATCAGAGGTCACCTCTTTCCCCTTTCGCGGTAGTGGGCATGCATGCTCCGTGACCCACGTTCCCCAGGCCCTCCAAAAGGGAGTGGATCCAGGCAGATTCTCCACCCCCGGAATCAATCCTGAATGCCTCTCCTCGACCCTCACACTTCACCCTGCTGACTCCCAAAACCCCCAGCCACCACCTCCAACTACTGCCCTTTCTTCTTGCTTCTCATCCTCCATCTACAACACGTGGGCTGCGCTCCCAGAGCCCTTGGCTCAAGTGATGTCTCTGCTCTTGTGGGACATGGGGACAGAGAGAGAGTTGATCCCGCCCAGGCACCGTGTCCTTACAGAGCATGGAAACCCCCTGCTTGGGCACTGCCAGCTCTGTCCCGAGCCTTTCTTTTGCAGGGGTCTCTGCTGACCTCTCCCCCAAGCACTCCAGTCAGATCCCCCGGCTGACCTTCTCTCTGACTCTCCCTTTGGACTCCACTCCTACCGTACAGTGATCCCACATCACAGCCAGCAGCCTTGTTTCTGAATGTACAGTGGGGCCTCCCATCAGATCCTCCCAACTCAGCATCCTGGGCGCTCAGGTGTCCAAGGTACCAGGCTTTGCCCATGGACTCTCTCTGCGGGCTGTCTCAGACCAAGCCTCAGCTGGGAGGTAACAGTTGGTAATCTCCCTTATCTTCCATTTGGCTTTATCTTAAAAACTAACTTCTCACCTGACCTTGCTCCCCTTGGAGAGTCTATAAAAATAACCTGGGAAATGAGGTGCAGAGAACTTGGTATATAATACCATGCCCTCTGGTCTCCAAACAAGTTTTTGAAACACTTGGACATCCATCTGGTCACTAAACCTTCAAAATCACCCTGTGAGGTGAGTATCATCCCCAGTTTTTGGATGAGGAAACTGAAACCCACAGAGGTGAAGTGTATTTCCCAAAGGCACAGAGCCAGCACGTGGCAAGGTTGACAGCAAGAGCTAAGTTTTCTGATTCAAAACTCAGTGTTCCTCTCCCACACCATACTCTCCCTTTGCAGGTAGCAGGGACCAAGCCCTGGGCTGTCCCCAAGACCTGAGGCCCCAACTTGGTGTTACTGGCTTCCAAGTGCAGATATCACGGCAGTGACAGTTCAGTGACTTTATTGCTTCCGTGGGGCACTGACTGCCCAGCCGTCCAGACATTCCTCCCCATCCTGGCATCTCACCTGGCTGGAATGAATCACGTTGAGGCCCTACTGCCTGAAAACAGCTCCAAGGCCCTCCTTCTCGTGTTTGCATTTTACATGAGGGAGCTAGAAGACACCGTCTTAGCCTGGATCCCCGCAAAAGCAGAGTCTGAGACAAGGAGCTGGGTGCAGGGAGTTTGCTTGGAAGGGGATCCCAGGAAAAGAAGAAGAAGGCAAGGGGGAGAGTGAGAGCAGAAGAGAGGAAAAAATGATAAAGGATGAGTTACAGAGGTCACCACTATATGTAGCACAGCGGTTAACACGTGTCCTGCTGTCCCTAGGAGAACTCAGTGATAAAACACAGCTGTCACCACACTCCAGCACAGCTGCAAACAGTCTGCCACATAGAGACAGACTCTGTGCCACTCAGCCTCTGATAGATATTCAGAATGTCCTCAGAATTACCGTTCAGGACAGGGGGCTGGGGCGTTTATCCACAAGTCCCTACCCCACTGGCCATATTACATCATCTGTTCAAGAGAACGACATCCCCTTATCTTTTCTACATGTTCTTGTTTAGAAGCTAGTCACAGGTTTCATCTGCTCTCGGGGGAGGGGACGATACAGGGCATGTCTCAAGCAGGTCACCTTAGGGTGTGTCTACCACACGAGGTCAGCAGTTCTCCACCGACTGCACATGAGAATCACCTGGGAAGCATTTTCCAGTAACCAGTACTTGGGCCATGCTCCACAGATCCTGCTTTAATTGTCCTGAAGTGGGCCTGGGCGTCAGCATTTTTAAGGTCTCCAGATGATTCTAGTGTGCACTGGACTGGATGTGGGAGAGGAAATGGGGTTCCCAGAAGAAAGCAGTCTCAGCCTGATCTAGTAGTCCCAGCCATGACCTTCACAGGTCAAAAGCAATCTATTTTTCATCCCCAGTAAAACTAGCCACCCCCAACTGATTCTGCACACAGTCTCTGCCTTTGCTGATGGAGCTGACTGCAGCCCAGCTCCTCACCTTTGCCCCTCCCAGTCCTTTTGCCCCTGCCCGTACCTCTCAGTAGTTACACACCCCCCTGGCTTCATACTCTTTTCTTCTACAATTATTCTCACTCCTGGCATTTTCTTTTCTTACTTTCTTTCCCTTTCACCTCCTGTATCAGTCAGGGTTTGCTCATAGAATCAGAGCTACCAGGAGAGTATATAATATGGAATGTATTATGGGGATCTGACCATGGGCACCTGTGAGAGCTGGTTTCACGGGCTACGTACGGCTGTTGTTTCCGTATCTTGTGAAGGAGCCTGAAGTCCACAGGGTGAGTGGTGAAGAAGGAAAGATGGACATGAAGCAAGGAAAAACAAAGACAACCTGCAAGCCATAAGGATGGGCTGGAACTTGCACTGGTCTCTCACCACCTCTGAGCCTCCACCTTCGATGATGGGGATGATCTGCAGGAAAAGCTGGTGGCCTTCCTTACAGAGCCAAACACACACCTGGCCCAGGAATCAGAGAAGCCGAAGCCAATGAGGTGAGCCAGAGACCAGCACATGGGAGCTGCAACAGGGCCCAGGGCCTGCTCCCACCTCCCAAGTGGATAAAGAATGTGGCTGCTGTTCCACGCCCACCTTCCAAATATCATGCACCATGTCCCTTGTGTCCTGGCTAACCCAGAACTAAGCAGGGAAGGGGGTTGTGGGAAATGTAGTTCTGGCTCAGATAAGTTGATGTGGCACAAACCCACCATACTTCCCCTCTTTCTTTCTCTTTCTCATTCTCTCCTTCGCTCACTTGTCTTTTTTCCCTGCATGTATCCAAAGGCACTTTCAGTCATGAGAATTCACTCCTATGTGAACCTAAATATTTAATAAGAACCTATAGGGTTCAACTTTATGCTAATACTATTGGCGGTGGCTATCTGGCAAAGGTAGTAGGGGAAACTATCTTCACCTTCTCACCCAGGCCAGAGGTGTTACAGGGACCCACACTGATCTAGCCCTGTTTATTGCCTCCCTGGAACCCCCCAGGGTCAGGACCAGGGCCAGGACCCCTTACTTCCGCTTATTATATCTAGGCACATGCAGTCCCTCGGGTTTTGCAAAACTGAGGCATTGTCCCTGGCCTGGGGCCTGAAGATATTTGCCACTGTATTTCTCTATGCTTATACCTTTTGCTAAAGAAGTTCAGGCTAGTGCCCACTGCACTCAATCACTGAGAAAACTGTAAATTATACATGCAATGAGCAGCAGACCTTGAAAAGATACAATCCTCCAAGTTTACAAAGGAGGAAACCTAAATGTCCATCGACAGAGGAATGGATAAAGAAGGTGTGGTACATATATACAATGGAATATTACTCAGCCATCAAAAGGAACAAAATATTGCCATTTGCAGAGATGTGGATGGACCTAGAGAATGCCATACAGAGTGAAGTAACTCAGAAAGAGAAAAAAATATCTTGTATAACATCACTTATATGTGGAATCTAGAAAAATGGTAGAAATGAACTTATTTGCAAAGCAGACATAGAGTTACAGATGTAGAGAACAAACTTCTGGTTACCAAGGGGGGAAGTGGGGGTGGCATGAATTGGGAGATTGGGATGGACGTACATACACTACTATGTTTACAATAGACAGCTAATGAGAACCTACTGTATAGCCCAGGGAACTCTACTCAGTGCTCTGTGGTGACCTAAATGGGAAGGAAGTCTAAAAAAGAGTGGATATACGTATACATAGGACCGATTGACTTTGCTGTACAGCAAGAAGCTAACACAACATTGTAAGGCGGCTATCCTCCAATCCAAATTAATTTTTTTAAAAAGTTACAAATGAGGAAATTGAGGTCTGGAGAATCAAATGACTTGTCCGAGACCACTCAGCCAGGAAGCAATCGATTTCACATTTCCAATTCAAGTGTCCCGACTCTGGCCAGCAATCTTTCTCCTGTGCCAAGCTTCCCTGTGAAATAAAGACTCAGAAGTAATGCAGTTTGTTCTCCGAGGGGAGGGCCAAGCCAGACAGCCCTCCTTCAGATCGAGGGCAGACATTTCTTTGAAATGAGCGTAACACCTCAGAGAATAAAAGTCTGTATGCTACAGGCACTCATTTGGAACTTGGGGCCCTCCTGTGGAATCCACGGGCCTCTTAGCTCAAGCAGTTAACATGTGCGCTGCTGTCTCTTAGAGGGCTCTGAGATGAAACACAGACGGCTGCCACACTTCCCCGCACAGCTGAAAACAGTCTGCACAGGCCTACCTGCAGCAAATCAGTCTCACTGGGGTGAAAAATAGCAGACGTCAGAGTTAGCCAGCAGCCCCGGGAAACCCAAGCCCGGCTGCCCCTCAGAAATCATCCGCAGTCAAATCGCTCGCTCACACAAGGCAGCCTCTTGGCTCCCACCTTCCCTTCTGCCCCTGAGGCCTATCTGTGGCTACCAAACAGGTTGGAAAGCTGGAAAGGAGCCTCAGAATCTCCTCAGGGGAGCTGTAATCCAGGAGGTTTCGTGGCTCCAAGTCAAAGACTCGTAGACTCATAGGACACTTAAGCTTGCAGGGACCGTTGGAGGGCGTCTTACAGATGAAGAGACTAAGACCCTGACTCAGAAAGTCAGCTCTGAGGCTCTGACAATGACCTTCACCAAAGCCAACCTTGGCAAAACTCAAACACCAGTGAGGTTTGTGTCAACTCTGAATCCTTTCTGCTAGGGCCAGGGATGCATGGATAGAAAGGATGGGTGATGGCTGGATGGATGTTGTGATGGATGGATAAGTGGATGAATGAATGGATAATTGGATGGGTAAATGGATGGGGGAGTGGAGGGATGGAGGGATGGATAGACCAACAGACGGATGGGCAGAAAGGGGGAGAGAGAGAGACAGAGGTAAACAGAGATAGATAGAAAGAAAGGAGGGAGAAATGGACAGAGAAAGGAGGGAGGAACAGACCAGGGCACTCACCTAGAATCTCTGACCCACGGGAAATAGTCTCAACACCTGGGTGACCCCCACTGTGGGTCTTTTCCCCTTGCCTCCCCGTCCAAAGGTGTTACAGGGGCCTGGATTGACCTATCCTCCTTGGTCGCCTCCTGAGCCACCAATGTCAAAGCCCAGGACCCCTTACTACCTCTCACTGTCCCTAGAGATTGCCTAGGCAACGGCCCACGCCAAAAAGTTTTCCTTGGGATTTCGCCTTGCCTTTGGAACTTGCCAGAGCTTGCTTTCCAAACTGACGTACTCTTCTTCACTTATTTCCATGATGAATGATGCCAACTTGACCATGTCGGCCAAGGCCAGGCCTCTCCGAAGTTCTCCCCCCACCGCATTCACTGCCACCATCCCAGAGCATGGCTTATCAGAAAGCGCTCACTCCCAGTACAGGTCAGAGGGGCAGCCTGGCATCAGGACAGGTCCATGGGATCCCGCCCTGACTCTTATTCACCAGCAGGGTACTTTTAGGGGAGCCATGTGATTCCTCTCCTATTAATGGGGGATAAAACACCCAGTGTTGTTGGGAAGATAAAGTGAGATTAAGCATTTATCACAGAACTGGGCACCTACAAAAAGGCCCGACAAACAGAAGACCTGTTACAAAAGCATCAGGCACAAAGCCCAACAGAGCAGGTCCATGGCACCTATGAGTATTATGGGACACGGCAGATCCTTTCTGATGGGTTGGCTATTGGCTGATTTGCTATTTTCTCCAGCAGGCACCAGCGCAGGAAAGGAAAAACTGGCTTTAATTTCTTTGCAGCAAAATGGCCAACTCTGCAAAGCCCACGGGCTCTATATTTTTCCAGGGGGACACGGTTTTGGTCTCAAGTCCAAATGCCTGCAAATCATTATGTTCTCATGCACACTCCACTTCCTGTGACCCTTTAGCACAACCCCAAGAGCAGGTTGTGGGCCAGGAGCAGCCAGGACATGTGACGTGGATGGCTGTGCCCTCTGCACTGGCGTCTGGGGGTGCAGGTGGTGGGCACTTCATCAAAATGGCACCTAGGGTTGTGGTGGGTGGAGTAGTTCATGTCCAAGTACCAAGACAACCTCAAGTGGGAATGTGATTTCTTTCCACAAGTATTTCTTGAGCACCTACTGTATGCTGCGCCCAGTTGCACCCTAAAGGGTCCAGAGATACAGACGTGCCCAGATCATTTCTCTCTCTGGTCAGTTCTGAGAAAGGGGGTTAAGGAAGGAAAGGGAGGCAGGGGCACTTAGCACATCCTGGGATTCAGGTCCCTAAACAAACCACCTGGGCTGACGTGGAACCGCCAGGCTAAGCCACAGGACACACAGGTCCAAGTAAGCACCAAGTACTTTTCCCTAAGGACAGCCAAGTCTTCCAGCCAAAGTCTCTGTCCAGATTCTGGTCCCCACGTCCTCTCTGTAGCATCTTTTCCTCGGGGCCCCTGGACGACCAGGACCAGCACCTTCTTAAGGCAATCATGTCTCTGGGGGTGGGACCCCCAGATCCCTACATCCCCTTGGGATCACTGAGGTGTAAGGGTTTCTGTGTGACCTGCTGCAGCTGCCTGTCACGGACACGTCTATGTCCACCTCTGTATTTTCACATCTGTGCTCTGCTTCAGGCTGCTGAGTGGGGGGTTACCCCTCATCAGGAAGCCCTGCTCTCCTTTTCTACTACTGTACTTGGCTTTGGGACCCCCTGTTATCTGTCCTGGGATCCTTTAGATTCCACTTCTCAAAGCTACTCTTTTTCCTTGGTCACCTGCCTTAAAGGGTAAATTTCAAAAAGACATCACGCAGACCTCAAGCGTGACCTCCCTGATGGTACCTGTCTATAGACCCCCTCCAGTTACACCAGCCAATCCCTAATGGGGCCGTGTTGGTCCGTGGTCAGTCCTGGACTCACCCTGGCTGTCTCGTCACTCTGAGTCCCCCAGCTCCGAGGTCTTCAGCAGGTTGGCCCTCAAGAAATTGTATCCCTATAGCCTTTCCTTGCTCACTTCATGCAGAAAACACTCTCTTCCAGTCCCTCTTTTGCCCTAGTCTTGTGAAGAGTCTCCCTCTGCCTTTCTACTTCTCCTTCAAGAAGTGCTGAATTCTGACACACCACTGAGGATAGGAACTTAGACACGAACATCCCAGATGGTCACCAAAGCTTACTACCTACCTGCCTAGAGCTACGACTGGTCAGTTTCAGTCAGGTCAGGGAGGCAAGGGGCACAAGGGTGTGGGTGGTACCCATGAGGACTGGAAGGAAGCAGCAGATTAAGTTATTCAATAGCCATTTATTACACACTTTGTCTACACCAGGGGGCCAGACCAGACGCGGGGGATTCCTGGTAATCAGGACAGATGGACTCTCTGCCATGGGAAATATTTTATTTAAGTAGAGGGAAACAAATATAAATAAATACAATTATAATTTCAGATCACACAGCAAGGTTTATGAGGAAGAAACAGGACAGCTGACTGGAAAGTGATGGGGGCCAGGGAGATGTGCTACAAAGACAATGTGACATAAGCCGAAGCCTAGGTGGTGAGAAGGAGGCAACTGGGCAAAGATTTGAGGGCAGAGATTTCCTGGGGGTGGGAACAGCATGTGCAAAGGCCCTGGGGTTGGGGGGGGGGGTTCCAAGAGGAGAGATCAAGTTAAAGTGTAGCAGAAACAGAAATAAGGCCAGAGAACTGTAGCTAGAGAAGAGTGAAACAGGGAAAAGTGGAGAAACGGCTTCCGTGGGAGGGTGAGGGGCCCAGAGGGACTGGAATTGTATTGCCAGTGTTTGCACTTTGGGGTTTGCTTCAGGCTCTGAGACGGATGCCTTGCAATCGGCGTGGTCCCCGGAGTGGGACAACCTGCGTGGCTTCTTGTGGCCCTAATCGTTCACAAGTCAGTCCCACAGCTATAGATCTACTCGGCCACCAAGGAGCCAGCCAGGCCAGATGGGAGTGCTGACCCCTGTAATGTCCCCTCCCAGGGGCTAGATGACGCTTAGCACTGGCCCAAAACAAAAACAAACCATCCTGCCAGGGCCCTGGGCATTCTTGTCACGGGCTCTGGTAGTAGATCCTTTGTCATATCCTTGGCAAGAGGGAAGGGGATCAGTGCACAGAGGCCTTACCCAAACACCCGCATCCTCAGCCTGGCCAAGGTAATGAACGCATCTCATTCTGGAGGAACGTTCTCCATTCCCATCCTCAGAAGAATTCCTATCTTATTTTGCCTTATTAGATGTTCTTGTTTCTGATTTCACATCTAATATGCGTTCATTGTAGAAGATGGAAGTCAGAGAGTGTAACAAAGAAGATAGCAATTAGGCACAAGTCTAATACCAGAAGAAGCCCCTAATCTTTAGCACAGTGGTCCTGAGTGTGGTCCCCCAACTGGCAGCATTAGCATAGCTTATCAGAAATGCAAATTCTCGGGGTCCCCCTCCACCCTAGTGACTCTGGGGTGACGCTCAGTCTTTCAGGTAATTCACACTCGAGTTTGAGAACCACTGCTTTAGAATACATCCCGACTTTCTTCTAGGCTTTTTAACATCACTGAGTTCATTCTATGAATGTAATTGCACATTCCGATTATTTTCTGCCACCATTATATCAAAGGGTGCTCCCAGGACATTGAAAACTGTTCAAAAACTTTTAATGAACATCGCTCCCGATGTCTGTATGGCAACGTGTCCTGTGGTTCTGCCATCACTGACTTCACCAGAATTCTTTTCTAAACACGTTCTAGGGAGTTTAATGAGTCCTACCTGTCCAGCTGGATCCTGCAAAGTCAGGGTGATAAGGGACAGAAGTAGGAAAGAGCAGCTGCTGACCCTGAAGAGCCACACCTGGATTTTGCTAGAGGGGAATCCTGACCAACACCAACACAGGTCCATGTGGTTCCAGAGAGGGTGCTGACCAGGAGCTGGTAGGTGTGGGCTCCAGCAGGGCTCTGTGGACTTGAACAAGCCCTGTGCCCTCCCTGAGCGCAGGTCTGACCACCGAGAGGCTTGACCTCCACACCACCAGAGTCTCTCAAAGGTCTCTTTCTATGGATTCTGGGCCCTTCTAGCCAGCTGCCGTCCCAGATGGTCCCGTAGCTCTCAGCACCCCAGAAGCACAGCCTCTGCCGGCAACAAGGCTGCTGGGTGGTTCTCCCACCCAACCTCCCTCTGCTTTCCCGCCTACCTGACACTTACTCTGGTCACCTCTGCCACCAACAAGAGAGGTCTATGACCTGACTGTCAGACACCTATGACCTGTTCCAGGGTCTGCCCAAATCCCACCCACTACTGGCCAAGAGAGGACAAGGACCAATGGCCAGGCCCACGTCCTCAGGGTCAGCACCGAGTCGTGTTTCTCGGGACAGGACAGGAAGATGTAAGACGCTGGTTCTCAAACTATAAAGGTGCACCAGCATCACCAGGAGGGCTGTTGAGCACAGATCGCCACCCCCAACCCCCACACCCCCAGAGTTCTGACTCAATAGGTCTGTGGGTGGAGCCTGAGAATTTGCATTTGTAACAAATTCCAGCTGCTGCACTGCTCTGGGCACTTAAAGAAAGAGGGAGAGGGCTTCCCTGGTGGCGCAGTGGTTGGGAGTCCGCCTGCCGATGCAGGAGACACGGGTTCGTGCCCCGGTCCGGGAGGATCCCACATGCCGCGGAGCAACTAAGCCCGTGAGCCATGGCCGCTAGGCCTGCGCGTCCGGAGCCTGTGCTCCGCAACGGGAGAGGCCACAACGGGAGAGGCCCCCATACCGCAAAAACAAAAAAAAAAAAAAAGAAAGAGGGAGAGAAAGGATGGTTGCCCTAGGCAGGGAGTCCCTCTCCAACTTCAAGGAGAATGAATCCCATCTTGTTCATTGCTCTCTCCCCAGTGTCAGATGCAGAGCAAATCTTCAGCGAAGACCTGTTGAGCTGACAACCCCTAAATCAGAAAATAATGGCCCCAAAGCCCAAGACCATCCTACTCTCCTCTGGGATGGAAAAGGCAGCTCCGAGACAGACGGCCATTCCTCCCTGAATCTGCACTGTTCAGCTCCCTTCCCTGGTGTTCAGCTCAAAGAAGATACATCCCCATCCCATCCCTTCTGCCTGCCTTTCCCCTGAGCCGGGAGCTGCCTCATTGACATGCAGCCCACACAACCGCAGGGCTCACTTCTGGATCACTGAGAAATGGGTCCGATTTGAAAATGTCAGGATCTCGTTAGCAATTCCAACGGCCGCCGCGGTAATTACGCCCTTTCATGTTCCAGCGAGTTCCACCGCATCAGAACTGACACAAACACCTGGTTTTATAATATCACTGCCTGGAAATAAATGTCCAAAATGATATGAAAATGTACTAGGAAGAGATTAATAACTGTTCTTCCAGGAAGAAAGATAGCCCTTTTCAACCAGTATATTATATATATTTTTTCCTCTTAAAAAAGCCTCTCTGATAGCATCTCCCCTTGAGGGAAACTGAATTATATTATCACTCACCGGCAGTACTCAGTTCTGTCAGCTGCAGGGCTGAGCTGCTGAAGGCAGGAGGGGGGCAGGAGACACTGGAGAGAGGCAGTTCCCAGGGGTGGGCCCTGGAAGCGACACCCCAATGCCCTCACCCCACTCCCAGGCCAGAGTTTATCTTCTCAGAGCAGATAGAACCTGGATCTGCTGATTGATGAGCGTCTTGTTACAAAGCTAGGAGGTTGGATAGGAGCGGAGTGGCATCTGTTCACCTAGAAAGACACTGTCTGGCCACCTGGGAGAGCCTCCCTGTCCAGTCCCAGCAAGGACTGTCTCCTTTAAGGCACAGTTCAGGAGCAGGAGCTAAGAGATGCTGGCCCAAAGAGGGGCCCAAATACCATCTCCTGAACCCCTGCCAGAAGCCCTCACAGCCCAGCTGAGCAGTCAGAAAACATGGGTCGGGCTTCCCTGGTGGCGCAGTGGTTGAGAGTCCGCCTGCCGATGCAGGGGACATGGGTTCGTGCCCCAGTCCGGGAAGATCCCACATGCCGCAGAGCGGCTGGGCCCGTGAGCCACAACTACTGAGCCTGCACGTCCGGAGCCTGTGTTCCGCAGTGGGAGAGGCCACAACAGTGAGAGGCCCACATACCGCAAAAAAAAAAAAAAAAAAAAAAAATTAGTAAGACTGACTTTTGTTTCAATAAAAGTAGGGTTTTGTCTAAAAGCATAATTTGATTTTTTTTAATTAGAGTAAAACTGCTTTACAATGTTGTGTTAGTTTCTGCTGTACAAAAAAGTGAATCAGCTCTATGTATACATATAACCCCTCCGTCTTAGACCTCCCTCCCAGCCCCCATTGCACCCATCTAGGTCATCACAGATCACTGAGCTGAGCTCCCTGTGCTGTACAGCAGGTTCTCACTAGCTATTTTACACATGGTAGTGTATTTATGTCAAACCTAATCTCCCAGTTCATCCCAGCCTCCCCTCCCCCCCGCCACGTGTCCACATGTTCCTTCTCTACATCTGCATCTCTATTCCTGCCCTGGAACTAGGTTCATGTGTACCATTTTTCTAGAGTCCACATATATGCATTAATATATGATATTTGCTTTTCTCTTTCTGGCTTTTTCATTCTGTATGAGACTCTAGGTCCATCCACATCTCTAAAAATGACCCAATTTCATTCCTTTTTATGGCTGAGTAATATTCCATTGTATATATGTACCACATCTTCTTTGAACAAATGGGACCTACTTAAACTTAGAAGTTTTTGCACAGCAAAGGAAACCATAAACAAGACGAAAAGTCAACCCTCAGAATGAGAGAAAATATATGCAAATGAAGCAACGGACAAAGGATTATATACAAAATATAAAAACAGCTCGTGCAGCTTAATATCAAAAAAACAAACAACCCACCCCCCAAAAAATAAGTGGAAGACCTAAATAGACATTTCTCCAAAGAAGACATACAGATGGCCAAGAGGCACATGAAAAGATGGTAAACATCACTAATTATTAGAGAAATGCAAATCAAAACTATAATGAGGCATCACCTCACACTGGTCAGAATGGCCATCATCAAAAAATCTACAAACAATAAATGCAGGGGCTGGGTACTTTATGTGCATTTCCTCATTTAGTTATCTCAACAGCCTTAGGAGGTTGGCATAATTATCCCCATTTTATTGATAAGGAAACTGAGGCACAGTGATATAATAGTCACATTCCTAAGGCCACACAGGTAAAAGAGTTGCAGCGCCTGGAATCTAAACAGGTCCCTCCGACTTTGAAGGCCTCTCTCTTCTAGTATTCCATGTTGCCTCCAAGACAGCAAATGCTAAAGGACACACAGGGACCCAGACAGAGCTGATGTCTGAGCTGGAGGCGGCAAACTTCAAAGACGCATCCAAGACAGGGCTGGGCTAGGCAAAAGATCAAGATTAAAATGAAATGCGGGTGGGTGGGAGCTGGATGTGGTTGTAAAAGAGCCACACGAGGGATCCTTGTGGTGATGGAACTCTTCTATATCTTGACTAAGGTGATGGATACTCAAACTTACCCGTGATAACACTGCATAGAAGTAAACACACACACACCTGCACACACATGAGTACATGTAAAACTGGGAATAGTTAAATAAGGTCAATGTCAATTTCCTGGTTGGGAGATTGCACAACAGTTTTGCAAGATGTCACCTTTGGGGGAAATGTGGAAAAGGGTATATCAGATGTCTATATTATTTCTTCCACTTGCATGTGAATCTACAATTATCTCTAAATAAAATGACTACTTTTTTAGAAATTAAATGAGGAAAGCATGCCAGGTAAGGGGTATCCCATGACCAAAAGGGCACGGGCTAGGAGTTGAGAATGGATACTGTCTGAATTGGGAACTGTTTTTTTCTAATGGAAACAGAAACTTCACGTGGTATAGGTGATATGATTAGCTGTGTGTGAAGACAGGGACCATGCCTTCTTCCTATAACCCCTCCAGCTCCTGATACAAAGACAGGCAGGTTTGCTTATCTGTGGTTTACCTCCTGGTATATATAGGTGCCAAGCCAGCCATTTACTTGGTAGATGGTATGACATAATGGAAAGGTAAAGCTTTAGTCACACAAACTTGGATTCAATTATTGGCTCTGTCGGGACTTCCTTGGTGGTCCAGTGGTTAAGAATCCAACTTGCAGTGCAGGGGACACGGGTTCTATCTCTGGTCAGGGAACTAAGATCCCACATGTCTCCAGGCAACTGAACCCACACCACAACTAGAGAGTCCACGTGCCACAACTACTGAGCCTGCTCTCTCTGGAGCCCACACGCCCACCACAACTAATGAGCCCACACACTCTGGAGCCCGCACACCACAACCAGAGAGAAGCCTGCGTACCGCAAAAAAAGATCCTGCGTGCCACAACTAAGACCTGACGCAGACAATAAATAAATAAATAAATAATTTTTGTAACCTCTTTGAGACTTTACTCACCTGTAAAATGGAACTAGTACTGCCTACCCCATTGATTTGGAGGATTCAAGGAGAAAATATCTATAAAGTAAAAGGCCCAGCACATGGTGGATACTCAGTAAATGGCAGCCATTGGTAGTACCACGTGGTGATTGACCTGTACAGGGGAAGCCAACACTGAAAGAAGCTCCTCATGCAACCCTTAGCGGGGACTCGGTCTGGAGTCCACCAGGAGCTGTCAAGACGGAACATCAAGAACTCACTTTGCATGAAGGGCTCTCGACCTCTTGAGATGGATGGTAAAAGAGATCTGAGACCAGGGGTTTATAACGTCAAATGGAAAAGGGGGAATGAAGGGGAGGCCCAACCTCTGCCAGGAGCAGCAAGGAGCTCTGCCTGGGACAATGGTTTGAGGTCCAGAAGGAAGGGTTGAGCACAATGATGACCGATGTCAAACGTCAGCCCAGCCCCCGGGGAACATATTCACGTGAAAGCCTTGGATTTTTAACTGTCTCTGTGCATCTACCAGTCTCCACAGGAAAGAAACTCCAATGTTCCTTCACTCTCCCAGCCCCGGTTCTGCACTCAGCTCTGTACAAATATATGCAAATGGGAATTCATATATATCTATACATACAGACTCATCCACATGCAACCACTTACCCACACACTCGCATACACACACACACATACACAAACGTGCACATGCATATGCACGCGCATATATGCACACACATATTCATATGAATATACATAACACACAGGTACACATGCAACCACTTACCCACACACTCACATACATACACACATGCATATGCATACACAAACATGCATATGCATGTTCATATGCATACGTGCACACACATATTCATATGAATATGCATAACACATATACGCGTGTAACCATGTGCACACATGCATACATGCACACACATTCGTATGAATATACATAACACGCGTATACACGTACAACCACCTACACACAGATTCACATACACACATGCCTCTGCATATACACACATACATGCGTACATAAACATGCACACATATACATACACATATATGCGTATATATGCCCATACACACATGCTCACACACACTTCGTGCTGCTCCTAGTGTCCTCGCTCGCACAGTGTTTCCAGCCTCAACTTATCCCACGGTGGACACTCAGCACCGAGTCTCCATCCATGACCGTAGCCTCCCTCACTTGTATACTGACTCTCACCCTCTCCTCTACACTGCCTTAGTCTACTCTCAGTAAACACCCTCCAAGTCATCCCGGTTCCAGGGCTTGTTCTCTTAGCACCCGAACCGCACGGATGCGCCCGCTCGCCCCATTACCACAGACCCTATAGAGAGGAGGTCAAATCCTTGGAGCCCAAGTGGGAAGGAGACACTGGACAGCTTGGAATCCCAGTTGCAAAATGCCCCAGTGGTGGGAGAGCAGAGTGGAGAGAACACCCAACATTAAAGATTTCTTTGATTGTGCCTGCAGGGGCCTTGACTCTCTCCCAAGGCCGGGGGGAGACAAGGTGCTCCAGGCAGACCTCGGTGACGCCCTTTGCTCCGTCTTCATGTTCTGTGACCTCAGAGCGAGGCCTCCCAGCCACTCCCAGGGAGAGGCACCTGCCCCCAGCCCAGACCTCGGACCAGGTGACAGGCTTCAGGAGGGGTGGGGAGGTGTTTACGAGCTCCCAGGCTCTTGGTCACATTTTCACTGCAGAGCTGGGACAGGTGATGGACAGGTGGGAAACGGCGCTGAACAGAGCATCGTTTCTAAAGCAAACCAGCAGTCTTCAAAAGATGGGAATCAGCAAGATTAATGAGGCCGATTACTGCCAGCTGCTTAAAGGAACTTGAAGGCTTTCGATGTCAGTACATTTATGATGACAGAGTAATTAGAGCTAATTAAGAAAAAATGAAGCTGACAACACTGCAGTTGGTTCATACCGGCTGAGTCTCAAGGTGCCTCAGACCCTCTCCAGAGTCTCCAGAAATGCTCTCAGGGGAGCAGCCTACAGCCAGCGGCCCCCTCTATTTGCCCTCTAGAAATACCGGATCAACTGAGCAGGGACAGAGCTGTGGGTGAGGTCCCCTCAGCCTGGCTTGACCAACCCAACAAGTTTGATAGGATGCACTGAGGGGAAGGAGGTCCCATTTAACCCAACATCAAGACTGTCTTGTCTAGGTGAAAACCAGTAACCATTTTTAAAGAATTTCTCTTTCAACCAGACGTGTTGAGGACATACAAGGTTAGCTAAGAAAGAGAGCCCTCAGTCAGATTTTGTCCCACAAAGATTGACAGAAAAGCTGCATCCTCTTTGGACAGTGTATCCCAAGGCAAAAATGGATGCAGCAGCCCGCTACCGATTATGGTCCTATGACAAGCAGCTTTTCTAATAGGTGGGTGGGCCGTCCCGAACCACCAGCACCCCTTCGCTCCAGCTTCCATCTCCAGCCACAGACACAGATTTGCAAGGAGGCCAGTGGGACTGGGCTGAGCTGGGGGTCTGGACTGCTCTACCCCCAAATTCAAAATGCAGAAAAGCAGATCGATTGACAGCTCAGTGAGGCTCATGACCCTTGGTTTGTCTGCCACCCTCTACCCCGATCTTCCCAGGGTCATTCGAGAAAGCTATTCCCTCGGCCTTTTTCATAGACTGACACAGGGAACATTGACATAAAGAGATCAGGGGAGCCCTGGAGAGCTCCCAGACGCCCAGCCACCATTGGCTTTGCGATCCCCAAAACTTGCTACCAAGAACTGAACCCCTTACCCCAGCAGGGGAAACCCAGCCTCCACGCAAATCCCCCCAGCTATGGGGCACGAGAACCAAAATTCTAACTCAATTGGCTGCTATGCCCCATCCAGCCAACACGCAGTAAACCCAGCCCCTGGGTCCTGTCATGGCCTTTACCTCCCCACCACACAGGCTCGGGTGGACCAGGGGCAGGGTAGAGGTCAACGGGGCTGAAAGTGGGGCAGACTTTCCTCACAATCGAAATAAAAACAAAGAGTAAACTCCAAAGACCGATCTCACCAGATGGAAGTAATATGAGCCTCTCAACCATTTAGATACGGTCCACCTTTGTGCTCAGAGCTCTTTATGGCAAGAGCAGAGTGAAAAATAAACACAAGCTCATAAACGGAAAAGGCAGATTCTTTTCCAACAGGCTGAGGAAACCAAAGCACATGTGCTAATCCCACTGCTTTTGCCCTTACAAGCTGCTTCCGCAGGTGGGTCCCTCTCCCTCCGTGGGCCAATCACTCATCTGTAAAGTGCCAGAGCACATGATTTTAAGTTCCACCCACCGCTATGAGTCCACGGCTCTGCACCCATCTCTGATTCTTAAGGACTTTCACTTAAGTGGAGTCACGGGGTGGGGGGGGGGGAATTCCTGCAAGAACCAATGGATATATTTCTTGGCTAAAAAGAACCATTTATTCTGGAAAATGAACTACATCCCTGATGTAGGCATTAAATCAAGCAGCATCCTGAAAGCATATGTTCAGGGCCACAAGAGGCATGTGAGCCCAATTAAAATATTTAAGCTCGTTTTCCTTCTTCAGAGAATCACAAAGTCTAACTACGTTCATATGTCTGGCATTTTCTGAAACTCATGATGAGGTCTTCGCATGAGTTGTTTGGAGTTTGAATTGTATTGGATCAATACCAGGTGTGGGTGGTGTCATGAAAAAAAATTTTTTTGGAAAAAAAAAAAATCTGGTGTGCTATTCTTTCCTTATGGCTTCTATGCCTTCTTTTTATTCTTTGAGCAATTTAAAGCATGTAGGACTTGTTCTGTAGTTTCCTTCAGCCTATTGCTCTATTCCTTCAAGTGTTCTTATTCTTATGATCAGAGCTGGCTTTACCGGGTATCAAGTTTGATGCTTTATCTGCATGGTACCAGGGTAGGCAGCCAGGAATGCTATTGTATAAGGGGCTGCTGGGCTATCCAGGAGAATCATGAAGAGGCCCATGTATGAGGGTAACTACCTTAACGTTGATGATCCAGAGCATCCTATTTCTGAAGAGTGTCCTGAGTAAGGAGACCAAATTAATGTATAAGAGAGTTAAAGACTGGATCTTCTGCCAGCTAACTAGTTCATTGGTGGCAGGAATATATCTGCTAAGGGACAGTCTGAGCTGCTGTAACAAAGAGACCCAAAGACACAATGGCCTCACCAACTTGGAATCACATTTATTTCTCACTTAACAATCCAGAGAAGTCATCCCAGGGCTAGAAGGGCAGCTCTGCCATCCCAACATACCTTCCCAATCTGGGTCCAAAGTGGCTGCTTCAGCTCCTGCCATTACATCTGCCTCTTAGCCAGTAGGGTGGGAGAAGGAGCAAGGCAAGTTCATGCATATTTTTTTAAGATTATATGATAAAGACTGCTAACTATTCAAGAAAGTCTGTGGTCCCTTCTTTGATTGGTTATGGCCATGTGAACAACAACAACAACAAATCTCTGACAGAATGTAAGCAGAAGGGAGGATTCAGAAAGAGGACCTTAAGGACCATGTATAGAAATGACCTGCATTAATTCTGCCCCATTCCACTGGTGGGAGCTCAGTCACATGGCCCCACCTACCTGTAAGGTAGTGTGCCCTGCTTCTGTACCCTGTCACTCCCTCTACCTCTGTCACTCAAATGTCCCCTATGCAAAAGAAAAACAACCAATGCTTGGGGTGTACATGCCATGAGTGAGTAGCTGGGTTAGGTCATTTGTAGATATTACCTTCATTAATTCTGTACAGTAAGAATAATAGTTTCCACTTTGTAAATGCGGTTCAGAGAGCTTGAGACATTTGTCCAAAGTCACACAGCTAAGCAGGGCTGTGATACAGCCCTTGCAATGTCTTCCACACCAGGATGTCTCCAGGTTCTTCCTACGCAAAGCACCTTTTTCTGGCACCACAGAAGGGGCTGCTTTGACCCTCCACATTGACTCACACACTGTCTAATGGGGACTGGGACCAATGCTGATAACATAAAAGTACTCCCTTGAAAGATATTTGTTCTCCATATGAAGGCAGGAAAGTGATCCAGGAAGGGGTCCTGGGCTTTATGGGTCACTGCCTGCAGGGAACATTCCAGAACCCCTCAGGAGACTATGATCCTGGGCTTGTCATCACAAAGGCCTGGAAGAGAAGGGGACAGAGGCGAGGTGTGTTTACAACAGCAGGATTATGGGGATGGAGATGGTGAGACTAGTCTCACCCACAGGTGCCCAAAACAATCCCTCCTCGTCTTCCCCAGTCTACACACATGCAGACACACCCCAACCTCTCTTGCCAGGCCCTGGGGCTACCATGGAACATTCCAAGAAGAGCATGCTGAGTTTTCGGCGGTATGAATGGAACATCTCCCTGATTTTGAGAGGTGTGTGCCTTATTTTGGCATCACCTAACGGTCCTCCCTGAAGTCCGGGATGAGAAAGCATGAAATGGGATCACTTATTCGGTCATTTTGTTAGGAGGTAGAATAGCACAGACTCTGGAGACACACTGAGTTCAAAACTCAGCTCCACAACTTCCCAGATGTGAGACCTTAGGAAAACCAATTAACCTCACTGTGCCTTAGTTTCCTCATCGGTAAAACACGGATAGTAGTCCCTACAAGTGCCAGGAGACACTTGGAAAATCCTGCATCTCACGCTTAGAGGCTTTTTGGCACGTGATACTTCTATTTTCTTCCTGGGAAGGCACAAACTTAAGGACATGCCCAGTGTCCCCAACCATGGTCCCCAAATCCTTGGACATTTTGCTCCAGCACATCATTTATCCTTGTTATACTGAGGAAAGGAAATGAAAGTATAAAATGCTTTGCATAATTCTTTCATCTTGCTCTTTAGCTTGAAAAATCACACACGCTTGCTACTTTGTTATATTCTTATTAGAGACTAGATGAAGTCTTCCTCCTAGGGTTCCAAATGAGCAAGGAAAAGCTGTGACTGGGTGTCACCACTGCCAGTCATCTCAGATCAAAAGGCCCTCCCCCAGGAAGGCCAAGTCATGCCCACAGAGCCCATTGACAAAACTCTCTTTGTCTTCATCTCCCTCCACTATTCAGATTTTGGGGGATAAATTTTTTCCCAGTAAAGGGCTGATAAACCAGACAGAGTATTACCACTGTTCATAATATTATCTTGAATTAAAAAATAAAATAGACTCTTAAAAAATCCCTTTGGTCTCATATCTAGGTCTTAGTTCAGAATCTTTCACTCAGTGTGTTATTTTAAAAAAATCAAGACACTAGTTAGGGCCTGACAAAGTGGTGGGGCTTCCCATACCTTTGGCCAGAATGTCCCAAACCCAGTCAAGTACAAGGTTCAGGATAGCAAGTGTGTCATTCAGTAAGTGCATGCTGGCTGCTATGTGCCCAGAGTCCCTGCTCTCAGGAGGTCATAGTTCAGATACCCCAAGGGGTAGGGGCCATGGAAAGAGGTCAGAGAACTTTCCCCAGGGCCATGCCCCTGACGAGGAGAGGGAACCAAGCAGACAGAAGGATGCCAGCAGAGGGCACCTCAGGCAGACTCAGAGTGACTGTGCACTTGGGGGGAAGCAGGTGTTTCCAAAGAGCTGGAGCAGAGAGCAATGGCGGAAGTGACAAGTGGGGATGGGCCTGAGATGAGGTCCCCAAGCAATAAGGGAGAAATAATGGGAGCTTTTCAAGAAAATGGATGGGTAGGAATATTGGTGAAAGGGAAACTGGGACTGGAAGGAATGAAGGGAGATACAGGAGCAGCAGAACTGGAGATGTTTTCTTTTAAGCAGCATTGGAAGAAGCCAAGGAACTTTCCTCCAAGCTGAGGTGGGGTGAGAGCAAAGGAAACATCCAGTGGGTCCTACTCTGTCCCACTGGGCTCAGAATGTAGCAGCAAACTTGATCAACAGCAATAAAGACATCAGTTCTCACAACTAAAAGATGCCTGGGAGTTAGCAGTGCTAGATTTGGTGCAGTGGCTCAACATATCATCAAAGACACAGGCTCCTTCTGTCTTCCTGCCCTGCCATCCCCAAGATGCTGTTGGCTTTGTGTCCTTGAGCTTGTCACCTCACGGTCACAAAAGAGCTGCTGACACACCACACAACCTCATTCAAGGCAGAGAGATGAGAAAGGACAGGAAAGGAGCCTGGTCCCTATAGAATCCTCTTTTACTAGAGGAAAACATCTTTCCCAGAAGCCCCAGCAACTTGCTTCATGTCTTATTGGCCAGAATTAGTCTCATGTCCACTCCTAGACCAATACTATGACTGATCTAGGGAAGTTGAGGTCCATTCTCTGGGTTGGGGGAAGGTTTACCTTCCCTTGGCACATTGCTGCCTGCCTGAATGTGGAATAAAACTGGGACCTGTTAGCACAAAAGCAGAGGGTAGGAATGGCTGCGGAGTGGGTCACATCCTGGCATGGATTGTTCCTGCCTGGAGCTAATGCTTCTACTCCCCAGGCAATGAGGGGATTAGAAGAGCCATCTGCAGGGAATCAGGAGGTGTCCCCCAAGAGATCGAAGGGGGCCAGAGTAGGAATGGGACTTGCCGGGGGTTATTCGTCAAGAGCCTGGCAGAGAACTCCCAGCCAGCTCAACCTCCCAAGACTACATCTGTTTGGTTTTTTTTTTAAATTTTTAATTGTGGTAAAATACACATAAAGTAAAATTTACCATCTTAACTATTTCTAAGTGTACAATTCAATAGGGTTAAGTACATTCTCAAAATGGTCTCAGTTTTTAAAAAGCCAAGAGGATTTTCTAGCAGATCCCAGCTAGACATGTAAGGAAAATGGTGGATAAAATCAAAAGCTTCTGCTTGGTGGTAGTTAAGATTGGTGCTAATTATGGTCTTAGGATGGGTGTTAATTATTCAGAAGGAGACAGCATGGGGCAGAGGCCAGAGCATGGCTTGGAGACAGACATCAAAAGGCTTGTGGTCTCTGGTCCCCATCTGGCCAACGCTCAGTTGCTCACAGCAGGGCCGGGGGAGAGAGACACGTTGCGAAAACACTGTCGTCTCTTGCTCTGGAGGTGGAACCAGCCTCTGGGCAGAGCCAGACCCCTCCAGACATACTGTCTTGTTCACCAGCTGACAGCAATGCCTGAAACACCACCATTCAAGTTTCACGCATGGTGACACATTACACTGAGGCCAGCCATGCATGCCCTTGTGTGTTCTTAAAGCAAAAACCTTTTCTCCCAGAGAGTTTATCCTGTAGTGGGCTGTTAAGGCATAACTTCTTTTTTTTTTTTTTGTGGTACGCGAGCCTCTCACTGCTGTGGTCTCTCCCGTTGCGGAGCACAGGCTCCGGACGCGCAGGCTCAGCGGCCACGGTTCACGGGCCCAGCTGCTCCGCGGCATGTGGGATCTTCCCGGACCGGGGCACGAACCCGTGTCCCCCGCATCGGCAGGTGGACTCTCAACCACTGCGCCACCAGGGAAGCCCCAAGGCATAACTTCTTTTCTTCTCACACCACTTTCTGTATAATGCACCGCCTTCTGAGCTGAGCACACAGTAGGCACACAGGAGAGACTTGTGGTTTTGTAAAGGAAAAAGGACCGGGCTGCGAGAATAGCAGAACACAAGCAAAAGGCCTTTGCCATCGTCTCTCCCAGCTCACATAAGCCTAACAAGTCTTATAGCTTCAGAAGAAGAAATCTTTAACCCAATTATGTCAAACCCCACTGGATACATTTGATCCGGGAAAAATATCATCTCTGGCAATCATAAAGAATATTAAGGTATTAGCAGCCGTCATTTTAGAATTGCATTGGAAGGGGAGCTGGAAATCATTGCACATCAGTTGCTCAAAACTCAGCAGAGAAAGAAATTTACATTCGTGTATAAATTACCACCCCCAGCAATATAAATTAGGATTTTATACCTCCTAATGACAATAGCACAGGCCCTGGCTGTGCTAAGTAGAGACTTCTTGAAGGAAAGAGAGGCTGTGTTCTGAATCCAGCACCTGGGCCTCAGTGCTGAGCTGGAGAGCAGAAGTGTTTGGAATCTGATGGTCACCCGACTGGAAGCCGGCCCTGCTGGAAGATTCTCCAGTCAGCAGAGCACCGGGGAGGTGGGCAAACCCGGAAGAGGCTCTGCAGTGAACAAAAGTAATTTGCTCTCTCTCCCCAGCAGCACATGTGGCCCTCCCCAATTATGCCTTGGAAACAGAAGGCTCTGGATTTACTTGGAAAGCTGTTATGTTATCAACACTTTTGTTAAGAACATTTGGTGGCTTGAGTTGCAATTCTTCAGCTTTGTGGCAGGAGAGACAAAGCAATTTAGAAGCATGGACCGTCTTTGCTGGAAGGACCAGCAGAAAACATCTAGAAACCCCTTATTGTCAGGAGGCCAAGGTCCAGGGCAGGGAGGGTGGGTGGATGGGGTACAGTGGGAAGAATGGAGGGCTTTTCCTGTGACAGGTGACAGAGCCAAAGCCAAGCTCACTTCACAGGGCAGGTGGGCAGAGAATGAAAGGCAGTCTCTGGCTTCAGGGACAGAAGACCCAGGAGCTCAAAGAATGGGGCCAGAATTCTATCATCTATCATCTATTATCTTTTCTCTTCCAGGTGTGTACGCCTCTGCGTGTTGCCTTCTTTCTCTCCTGTTATATAGTCTGACTTTTCCCATTCAGCCAAGCGAGATGATTTGCCAAACAAAAAGAAAACCAAGACAAACACACAAACAGAGCTGTGGTCCCCTCTCTGCCTGAGGGAGGGACTCTGACTGGCTCTTCCTGGGGAAATGCCCAGCCCCTGGGCCAATCACTATTAAGAATGGATGGAATATTATGATTGGCTAGGCTTGGGTCACAGGTCCGCCAGTGCTGTTTGGGTGGGCCTTGGTGAAGGTGGCAATGACACATCGGTGATCCTACCAAAAACCACAGGGAAAGGGTGAGGAGCAGTTCTCCCAGAGGAAACAGGGGTGCTGGGCCCTCTAGAACGTGGCTCTTTCAAAGGGCCTAAAGAAATCAGTGATGGAGCCAGAACCCGGCCCTCCATCCTCTCCCTGTGGTCCTGAGCATTTTCTCCCTGGCACTATGCCCAGCGAGGGACCCTGGTTTGGGGCTGATCTAAGGAAGAGGAAGCCCCGGGATGCTCCACCTCTTGACTATTTAGACACCACAGTCCACGTACTACTCTGCAGGAGAGAGAAAATGGGGCACAGCGGGCCACGAAATATAGTCCCGGACTCAGGCAGGCCTGTGCATCTATGATTGTAAACCATGCCCCAAGCACTCTGGATGCCCAGCCAGCATCAAAGGCTCTGGGCTAAGGCACTGGGGTCTCCTGAATGGCCCTATTCAAGTTGCAAACAGGGCGAAGGGACAGAGTGGGGTGTCGAAACCACATCACACAAGCACGGGACACAAACACGTCTAGAGATTGGGATTGTGTGGTGTCATTTCCAATGGGGTCAGTATTACTAATGGGTTGAAATGAATCCCTAGAATAGCAGATTCCCAGCCTCTCCCAGGAAGAGGATGCTTGGTGGTGAAACCTGTTTCAGAGGCTCTGAGATGAGGAGGGGGTGTCCAGTCAAGGTCATACCAAGGTTATGGGAATAGAACCCACATCTCTAGCCTCCCTCCCCTGTGCCTTTCTAGATACTCATCTACAAAAAAAGAGTGGAAGCAAAGTAACATCTGACCCTCTGCCCTGCCCTCATTTCCTTCCTGATTTAACCTGCAGTTTCCCTGCCCCTTCCCTGTGGGGCCTGAGGAACCTGAGGGAAGGGGTCCCTGAATCAGAGAATCAGAGCCAATAAAATCTGGGGCCACGTGAACCATGGCCGCTGAGCCTGCGCGTCCGGAGCCTGTGCTCCGCAGCAGGAGAGGCCACAACAGTGTGAGGCCCGCGTACTGCAAAAAAAAAAAAAAAAAAAAAAAATCTGGGGCCATAACTGCTTGTTTCTGCTGCATTGGGGTCTTACATCCCCAGCTGGATCAGAAAGCCTTTGAGGAACCCAGGGTGATATTGTGGGTATTACAGGGAAATGTGCCCCCCTGGGAAGCAAGAAGAAGCAGGGTTGGTGCCTGCTTTGCTGTTTACAGGCTGTGTGTGAGTATTCTAATCACTGAGAATTCTGGAGCCTCAGTATTCCCCTCTGCAAAATCAGGATACTGGTACCCCCCTCCCAGGGCAGAGGTGAGGCATAAGGAGACTTGTTCAGGATCTAGGCCCTGAGCACATGGGAAGCTTCTTGCTTCCTGCCCTCCTGGAAGCTCAGGACAACTCTTGTCTTCTCTGTATCCCCCAGGGGCGGAGAACCAGGCCCTGATTGACTGGTTAGTTAATTAATGTGGAGACCAGGTCTCTACAGGACATTTTCTGATGGTAAAAGATCCCTGGAGAATGAAATGTTACATGTCACTTGTCAACAAGTCCCAGCACTTCTCAGTGAAATAAGCATCTGATTCTGGAAAAACTTAATTAAAACTGCTGTTGGCGCTCCAGTGATTTACACCATCATTCCCAGCCTGCCCTGGTGATTCCCTGGGGAGACACCAATTATCTCCTGGGGATGTTGTGAAATCCTCAAAATACTCTTCTAAACAATATGAGTCTTTAATTCACTTTAACTATTAAAAAAAAGTGAAAAGGAAAGAAAAGCAAATCATGCAGTACTTTTTCCAGAAAAAGCTCCAAAGTTTGGAGCCAAGCGAAACCTAAAAGAAATGGGAGGTTCTTGCAAACAGGCACAGGATGATGGGTCAAACTCCAGTGTTCCCTGTTTCAGTGCTGGCTGAAGGCCCACTATGTGCTGATCACTGGGCAAAATCCTAGGCCTACTCTTTTCCCCTCTGACTTGAAAGGAAATGGACTTTGTAAACAGAGGTGGTCAGCCTCTTGGTTTCTCTGCCCCCAGCAGCAAAGCCTGGATTATCAGCTTCTTGCATGAACCCAAAACTGGCAAATATCCTCAGGGAAATAGCAGCTAGAGATCATTAGCTCACCTCCCTGTCATCACCCCACTCCAAAGTCTTAGCCCCTCTGGTCCCTGTTGCTTCCATGGTTCTCTTGCCTTTAAACAGAAGCTTCTGTATTTTTTCTAACTTTTGTCATTGTTCTTAGCAAGACTATTGACCTGCCCTTACTATTCCATCCTCCCCAGAAGTGCAGGTTCAAAATTATATATTTGTACCCATGAAATACAGGCCTGAGTTTGTAGGGAATAAATTCATTCATGCATTCATTCAACAAACATGCAGTATGTGAGAGTTGATGTCTCTGAGCCAATCACTTTGTGGGAAAGAGGACGCCTCCCCATCAGAGAGCGAATGTTGGCCCTCAGTTGTTACAAAAGGCTGAGCATCCACCACTCTGGGCTGCTGTAGAATCGGACGTTCCACCTTCTTTCAGCTGTTAGGGTAGTTTTGGCTCTTTGTGACCCTATTTCTTTTCTAATCTGCCTTCAAGGCTCTTTGTGACCTGTCTTCATCTGGAAAAATAAAGTGTTATGTAGGAATGGAAAATATCTGGCATATGTGTCACCTTATCCATTTCTGTACCCATGACAGGCATCACTAATCAATCATGAAAATTTTCTTTCTGAACTAAGATATGGCCTCAGAATCACATTCCTTACAGTGTTCCAGGTAGCCACTACCAATCGATTACAGAAAGCAAGCAAGACTAAATACTTTTGCCAGCCCTGTGTGAAAGAAATAGTCTTATCCCTCTCTACACCTTAAGGTTCTTCCCAGATTCCACACCTGACCTTGACTCCTGGCACCTGGTACTTGAACTTCAGTCCCCAGCTCAGTCTCCATCTGCTCTGACCTTCCACATGATTTACCCTACAGATGCAGACAGCCCCCTGGATTTCAAACCTTCAGCTCAGTTCAGTCACTTGTTTCCCAGTCTTAGTCCATGTTCACCTGCCCTGGTGACAGTCTGCTTCTTGTAATCCTGGCCAAGCTCAGTGCCAGCTTCTCACCCTTTATCCAGAGCCCCTCCACCCTCTTCCTAACAGCCTGGCTATTAGGAAGACTCAATGCACTGCCTTGAAGATTATAAGCCAGGGCTTCAGACTGGCTGCGTTTGAACCACGGGTCAGGAGGCCTGACTTCTAGGCCCAGCTTTGCCTCTAGCCGGGGGACCTCAGATGAGCACTATCCCTTTCCAAGCCTGTTTATCTTCATGGGGAAATTGAAAGGTCTGAACTACAGTCAGGATAACATGCTGCCCCCTTCTATTTCCAAGTCCATGGCAGACATTGCTAATCAGTCTTGAGACTCTTTCCCACTAAGTTCAGAGCCACTAACCCAGAGCTCCAGGAAACCACTCCAAACAGCTGGAGTAGGCCCACAGGGGAAAATTTATTTGCCATCCCTGTGCTATTAATACCCTAATCGTTTGTCCTGCAGCAGCCCTTTGAAACTTTCTCCAGCCTCTCTAAACTCTCAGTTCTAGCCATTCCATGTGTGAGAGGCCGAATAATGGTCCTACAAAGATGCCCCATCCTAATCCCCAGAGCCTATGAAAATGTCACCTTACATGGCAAACGGGATTTTGCAGGTGTGATTAAGTTAAGGATCTTGCAATGGGGGATTATCCTGGATAATCCAGTGGGTCCCGTGTAATCACAGTGTCGTTATAAGAGGGAGGCAAGAAGAACAGAGTCAGAGAGAGAGAGAAGAGGTAAGGACAGAACAAAGATCAGAAAGGAGAGAGAATGTTTCATGGCTGTGAAGATGGAAGAAGCAGCCACAAGCCAAGGAATTGAGGTGGCCTCTAGAAGCTAGAAAAGGCAAGAAAATTTCAGAGAAGTCTCCAAAAGGAATGCAGCCCTGCCCACAGCTTGACTTTAGACTTCTGACCTCCAGAGTGGCAAGAGAACAAATCTGTGTTATTTTAAGCCACTAAGTTTGCGGCACTTTGTTACAGCAGCCACGGGAAACTAATCCAGCATCCTTACCGCCAGCTCCCTATCTCTGGATCTCTGGGCTGTGACCCTGTCTTCCCTCCACCAGGCCCCAGTGCATCTGTCTGGAGAGCACGTGTTCTCTTGCCTTGTTCCATAGTTATCCAGGTTTGTGCTTTGCCACGACTACTAGCAGACTGTAAACCCCACAGGGGAAGAGCTGTGTCTTACACCCTCATGTATCTGCAGTGCCTGGCAGTGGAAGAAACCCACAGAGACCAGCTTTGAACATATCTGGGTTTGAGTCCTGGCTCTGCCCCTTACTAACTGTGTCACTTTGGAGATTCTGCCTCCTCATCTGTAAAATGGGTGAAGGAACAGTATCCACCGGGATGCCACAAGGGTTTAGTGAATGATATTCAGCAGTAGTCCTAAGGACCAATACCACAGGAAAGCTGAGAATTTCCTGGCCTCCTGATCTGAATCATGATGATCAGAGGCCCAGGGTGCAGCCCAGCACTGCCTCAAAGCCTCACCACTCCATCCGGTTGCTCTTTTGATCCTTAAACCTCATGAAAACGCTGTAAGGTAGACACTGGTAATTCCATTTGAAGGTGTAAAACCTGAGGAAATTATTCATGAGCCTGAGTATGGAGCGTTGAAACTGTACAAGGAAGTGGCTACAACCCCAGATACTAAAGCCACACCATTTGAGTTCAAATCCCAGCTGCATATTAGTCATAGAACCTTGGGAAAATTAATAAACTCTCTGAGCCTCGGTTTCCCCTTCTGTGAAATAGGAATAACAAGAGTGTCTACCTCATAGGGCTGTAGTGAGAATTTGGTGACCAATGACAGATAGGAGGCCCTCTTCCTTCTCTACTCCTACATAGGTTCTCAATTTTCTCAGTCTTAAAAAAATAAAAATAGAATTACCATACAACCCAGCAATCCCACTACTGGGCATATACCCAGAGAAAACCATAATTCAAAAAGACACATTCGCCCCAATGTTCATTGCAGCACTATTTACAAAAGCCAGGTCATGGAAGCCACCGAAATGCCCATCGACAGACGAATGGATAAAGAAGATGTGGTACATACATACAATGGAATATTACTCAGCCAGAAAAAGGAACGAAACTGGGTCATTTGTAGAGACGTGGAGGGACCTAGAGACTGTCATAGAGAAGTAAGTCAGAAAGAGAAAAACAAATATTGTGTAATAATGTACATATGTGGAATCTAGAAAAATGGTAGAGATGAACCAGTTTGCAAGGGAGAAATAGAGACACAGATGTAGAGAACAAACGTATGGACACAAGGGGGGAAAGCCGGGGTGGGGGCAATGAATTGGGAGATTGGGATGGACATATATACACTAATATGTATAAAATAGATAACTAATAAGAACTTGCTGTATAAAAAAAATTTTAATTTAACTTAAAAAAAATTTTTTTCCCAGAGTCAACTGATTCCTACAGGCCTCCTCCCGCCCTAAATCTTGGGGTTCTGTGCACATCCTGATCTCTTTAATGCCCAGCCACATTCTAACGGTGATGGACATGGGGTGAGCTGAGGTCCACAGACTCATCAAAGTCCACTCTGTACTCAGCTGCCAGGAAGACAAGAGGCCTGTGCCTCCTCTCCCTCCCCACCCTCCTTGGCCCCAGCTGCTGTCCTCATCTGTTGGGCCATATTCCCTCCATCATTCAAGATGTCATCCTGGAGTCAGCTTCCAGGTCCAGAAAGCTAACAGAATCCTGCCTGGCATGCAGCAGCGTCCCTTTGCTGAGGTTTCACATACCAGCTGAGGCCACAGCTCTCAGAACTGACCTCGGGGAGCTCCAGCCACTACTGCTCCTTGCCTGGCTCCCCTGGAGCCTGGAATCATTGGAGGCCAGAGCAAGCCTCTCCCACAGTGCCTCCTGTGACCCCGGGTGTGATGGATAGGAATGGAGACCCAGGGACACATGGAGCAGTGGCCCTTCACTGCAGGACCCAGAGGTCCCAAGTGTGAAACGGTGCAGCAGAGACCTGCAGTGAACTAATAAGGTCTTACCTCCCCTCCTGAGCTTTGATCTCTGAGAAAGCAGGTACCCTTTTGTTGCTCTATGTCACCACAGACAAGGGGCCTGCTGTGCATAAGAAGCCCAATAAATCCTAGTGGGACGACTGGCTGGGTGGATAGATAGATGATGGGTGGGTAGATGGGTGGATGGATGGATGGGTGGGTGGATGGATGGGTGGATGGGTGGATGGGTGGATGGATGGATGGGTGGATGGATGGATGGATGGATGGGTGGGTGGATGGGTGGATGGGTGGATGGGGGGGTGGATGGGTGGATGGGTGGATGGGTGGGTGGATGGATGGGTGGGTGGATGGATGGATGGGTGGATGGATGGGTGGGTGGGTGGATGGGTGGGTGGGTGGATGGATGGGTGGGTGGGTGGATGGGTGGGTGGGTGGATGGATGGATGGATGGATGGGTGGGTGGGTGGATGGATGGATGGATGGGTGGATGGATGGATGGGTGGATAGATGGATGGGTGGATGGATGGGTGGATGGGTGGATGGGTGGATGGATAGATGGATGGATGGGTGGATGGATGGGTGGGTGGGTGGATGGGTGGATGGGTGGATGGATGGGTGGATGGGTGGATGGGTGGATAGATGGATGGGTGTATGTATGGATGGATGGGTGGATGGATGGATGGATGGGTGGATGGATGGATGGATGGATGGATGGATGGGTGGGTGGGTGGATGGATGGATGGGTGGGTGGGTGGATGGGTGGATGGGTGGATGGATGGGTGGATGGATGGATGGATGGATGGATGAATAGATGGATGAGTGGATGGATGGGTGGATGGATGGATGGATGGATGGATGGATGGATGGATGGATGGGTGGGTGGGTGGATGGATGGGTGGATGGATGGGTGGATAGATGGATGGGTGGATGGATGGGTGGATGGATGGATGGATGGATGGGTGGGTGGGTGGGTGGATGGATGGATGGATGGATGGATGGATGGGTGGATGGATGAGTTTGTGAGTGAGTGAGCAAATAAATGAGGGAATGGATGAAACATCTGCTTCCAGGCAAGTGTCCTTGAGTATGATTGGGTTTCCTGCCTTCTTTCCACCTAAACTCCTAGGGAATAAAACATCTCATCCCCAGATAAAAGGCGTTTGAGGCTTCAAGGGACTGGTGTGTAAGATACTGGGGCTTGGAGGGGGGGGACGCAAACCACATCATGAGACCCACGCTGTCCCTGAAGATGGTAAGGGAACTGGGTCTGACCCTACCCAGCTGTTAACTCAGATTGTTAACCAGAGACCTCGTGGCTATCCCCCAGATCGTTAGAGAAAAAGGCCCAAGTCCCCAGAAACAGGGGCCTCAAAGCCATGACTCACTCAGAAGCCTAGGCAGGCCCCAGAGAAGGGCTTCCTCATCCACCAAAACAACTTGAAGAGGCAGGAACGCTCTGTCCCACCGCTTGAAGAGACATATTCTAGGGCATCTCCAGTCCTGTCGTATCCGTGGCTCAGCCAGCTCTGTGGGATTCAGGATGTGAATCCAGGAAAACTCATGTAAAGTGTCCTTTTAAAGGACTCCAATCACCCTTGAAAGGAAAAAATAAGAAGCAGGAATATACAGAGATGAAGAATGAAGGCTCTGAAGCCCAAGCCAAAGCCTTAATTCTTCATCTCTGTATATTCCTGCTTCTTATCTTTTCCTTTCAAGGGTGATTGGAGTCCTTTAAAAGGACACTTTACATGGCTTTGGCGACCCCATCTGGGCAGTGTTTATTTGTTGGTTGATTTTGCTGTGCCAGGTACTTCCTTTCCCATTTGCTATCATTTTGTAACACACATGCTGACCCTTTTCCCTTCCCCTTCTTTTCCTTGGGAAAATACAATGAATAAAGACTTACTGGTACCGAAAAAAAAAAAAAAAAAGAAAAAGAATTAAGGCTCTGGACTCAAAATGGTTTGGCCCAGCTCCACCACTCACTGGCTGTATGACTTTGGAAAAGTCACTAAACTATAAATCAGTTCCCTAACTACAACATGAGTGTAATTCTCATCTCATGAGGCCATTCCGGGAATTAAATGGCATCGGGTCTGGAAAGCCCCACATGGAAGCACCTGCATGTAGCCAGTCTCCAGCGGTGGCCGCGGTGACCATGGTGGTGGCGATGATGACAGTGTGGCTTCTGGCAGAGACAACAAGCCTGAACCCAAACCCCCAGAATGAAAGGAAGAATGTGATCTGTAACTGTGGCTTAATAAAAAATACCTTTGATCTTTTTGTTGCTGTTGTTCTCGGCTCCTTGCACAAACCTTCAAAAACTCTTGGAATTTCTTGCATGAGTAAGAGCGTTTTATTATTTATAACAAGTCCCCTTTGACCCATGGCTGAGTCCCTTAGACAGCTTCAGGATTGGGGGTTGAGCTCTAGAAAAAGCGATTTGATTAGAGGGTTGGAACTTTCAGCCCCCCTCCCTGGCCTCTGGGGAGGGAAGAGGGGCTGAAGATTAAGTTGCATCCTGTGGTCAGTGATTTAATCAATCGTGCCTAGAGGATGGAAACTCTGATAAAGACCCCGAGACCATGAAACTGAGCGAGCTTTCAGAATGGTGAGTAGACCCCCAGGCTGGGGAGGTGGTACCGTGGGAGAAGCACCGAGGCTCTGGGCCCCTCCCACCCCCGGCCCTATGCACCTCTGCCACGTGGCTGTTCCTGAGCTGTATTCTTTCTAATGAAACTATCATCATAAGTACAGGGCTTTCCTGAGTTCTGAGAGTTGTTCTAGCAAATTCTCAAACCTGAGAGGGGCATGGGAACCCAAGAATTGTAGTCAGCCAGGCAGAAGTATGAGCGGCTTGGGGATACCTGCAGACTTGCAGGTGGTGTGTGAAGTAGGGGGCAGCCTTTCAGGCGGAGCCCTGACCCTGAGGGGTCTGTGCTAACTGCAGGCAGTCGGTGTCAGAACTGAACTAACTTGCAGGACACCCAGTTAGTTTCAGAAAGCTGTGACATGAATGGGGGAGCAGACCAAGAGTTGCGGGGGGGCGGGGGGGGGCACAGGCCCAGAGGAGGAACAAGGAGAGGAGAGCTCCTAGTTCAAGGTGTTCAAAGCCTCCTCCCCCTTCCCCTTCCCCCTGCTTCTCTCCTCCAGCCTCCCCTTGGCCCACCTTCCCTAAGTCCCAGGGGACACAAAGATGGATGCGCAAAGAAGATGCGGCCAAAGCCAGGGCTGATGTGAGAAGGAAGAGCACCAGGCCCCGCTTGCCCATCCCAAAGCTGAGGACAAGTCCCCTGCCTCATTTTCCTGCACCATTCACAGTGGTCCTTTGTTCAGTCTGCAGACTAGTGACTCCGTGGAAAGAGGGCGTGGGGCCCCAGACAGATGAGGAGAGCCGGGCCGGCAAGACAGATACCCGAGAAATGGCATCTGGACGTGACAGAGCTCGGAACGAAGATCTACCCCAAGGGAGATCTGTTCCATGACAAACTCCCCCGCAGAGTAAAACTCGCCTTAAGTGTTAACAGCAGAATCCGTAAGAAAAAAGCTTCCCGTGAACAGAACATGTTCCCGAGAGGCCGCTTTGCTTCTTGCTGTGTAGTTACGACTCTCCAGTGAAGGTTGCCTTCCTTCCCATCAGTTGCTTTTTCCCAGAGAGTGGAAGGCCCGGGTTTGACAGAACAGGACAAACATCTTTCAGCCAGGCAGGCAACAGGGAAAAGGGGCGGGGGAGTCGGGGGGAGCCAGTGGCCAAAACGGTGCAGTGAAAAGTGAGTCTGGGAGACCTGGGTGTAAAACACCAATCTGTCCTCTACCAGTGCTGTGACCTTAAGCAAGTCAACCCTTGCCTCTGCCTCGGTCACCTGGTGGAGATAAAATGAAACGACGCATAGTAAGATTCCTGGCCCAGAGGAGATGTTCAGTCACGTGGGCTGACCCCATACAGCATCCAGCTGGGTGCTGTCCCAACCACCCCCCACATCAGGGACATCAGGAAACACTCTGAAAAAGCAGACGCCTGGGCCCCAGGGTCGCAGATTCTCAGATGGGGCCCAAGTATCTGTATTTCTAAAGGGCTCTGCAGGGAAAGCCCTAAGCCAGCTGATGAGCTGGTCCACAGCCAAAGGACACTGCTGAAAGATGACCGGAAATGGTTCGCTGGGGGTATGGCGGCAGGGGCAGGAAGGGAGGTCTCTTCATATTGTTATTTATCTTTCGGTTTTCTAGAGTAATCACATCTTCCTTTCACACCTGCCTTAGCCAAGCCGGCTAGTGTATCTGTCTCCATTCTCACAATGCTTTCTGCTGTATTCGCTCACTTATGCAAAGTCGTAGCCTGGTTCCCAAACTCAAGCACACATCAGCATCACCTGGGAAGGGGGAAGGGAGGCTTGTTAAAACGCAGATGGCGGGGCCTCACCGCCAGAGTGTCTGATGCGGCAGGATTAGCATTTCTGACAGGTTCCCGGGTGGTGCTGATTCTGCTGGTCCAGACGTGGCACTGGCTCCACTTCCGCGGAGGAACAGCATCCTGCTTTGAGTTAAGCCCTGCTCAGAAAGCCATTCCACCAGAATATCCTTCCCGTGCAACCACCCCAAAGGCCCCTCTTTCTCCCATTCAAAATCTGTTTGGGTTGAAATCCAAATATTTGAAAAGAGTGTGGTACCCCCAATCCATCCTCTGCTCTTTTCTGACTGGCTCTTCCTCTGGGGGCGCTGCCACCATAGACAGCGTCTCTTAGACTCCTGTATCAGCCAGCTTTGAGTGAACTGGAGGCACAGTCGGTAAATCCAATAACTAGAGCAGAGAGAGGCTGGGGTGTAGTTCTCCTGCCCGCTCCCTGCTTCACAGGCATGTCTCCGGCATCACAACCGCAGTCTCATCATAACCCAGGAACCCCACTCCCATCCCTGCCCCTGCAGTCTTAGGGGTGGTAGAGCGGTAAAATATCACCAGTCTCTGATGCCTCCCCATCTTTGTGGGTTCCCTTGACTCTGCCCACTGCTCTGGACGTGGCCCTTTCGTTGAAGTTTCTTATTGTGAACCATTTGCTGAGACCTAATGGGTACAAATGAATTACCAGTCAATCATTCACATCTCCCTATGGATTTGTTCCCTGATTCTCAAACTTAGCTGCACAGTAGAAACAGCTGAGAGTTTTAAAAACAAAACTAGTGTCTGGGTCCCACCCTTAAAGATTCTGATTTAGTTGGTATAGAGTAAAGCCTGGATATTAGGATTTTTAAAAGCTCCCTAAGTACTTCTCATTCCTGATAATATGGAGTAGACACACTTCTGCCTGTCCCTCCCATTAAGTACAGCTACATAGTACAAAAAGAGAAAACTACAGGCCAATATTCCTCAGCAATATAGACGCAAAGATTCTTAACAAAATATTAGCAAATAGTATTCAGCAATATACAAAAATAATTATATATTGTGTCCAAGTCAGGTTTTTCCAGGGATAAGAGGCTGGTTCAATATTTAAAAATCAATGTAATTCACTGTATTAATAGGCTAAAGAAGAAAAATCATATGATGATATAAATAAGTACAGAAAGTCATTTGACAAAATCCAACACCCATCTGTGATAAAGACCCTCAGCAAACTAGGAATGGAGGGGAACTTCCTCAACTTGATAAAGAACATCTACGAAAAACCTACAGCTAGCATCTCACTTAATGGTAAAAGACTGAATGTTCCCTTCTAAAACCGAGAACAAAGAGAGGAGAGTTACTCTCCCCACTCTTATTCAACAAAGGGCTAGAAGAGTTAGCCAGTACAACAGGCAAGAGAAGAAAATAAACAACATACTGATCAAGAAGGAAGAAATGCAACTGTCCCTATCTGGAGATGACAAGATTCTCTATGAAGAAACTCCCAGGGAATCTACCCAAAAAATCCCTCCTAGAACTAGTAAGTGACCTCAGCAAGGACACAGGATACAAGATCAGTGCACAAAAATCAATTGTTTTTCTATATACTAACAACACATGGAAACCAAAATTAAACACACAATACCATTTACAACTGCTCCCCAAAAGTGGTATACTTACCGGTATATCTAACAAAAGATATATAGGACTTGTATGCTGAAAACTACAAAATGTTAACAGAAGAAATCAAAGAAGATATAAATAAACAGAAAGACTTGTATTCACGGGCTGAAGACTCAACCTAGTAAAGATGTCAGTTCTTCCCAAATTGATCTAGTGGTTGAATGCAATGCCTATCAAAACCCAGCAAGACTTTTTGTAGACATAGACAAACTTATTCTAAAGTATATGGAAAGGCAAAGGAATTAGAATAAAGTCATTTTGAAAAAGAAAAAGAAAGTGGAAGGAATCAGTCTATGCACACTTTCTTTCTCTATAGCTACAGCGTTCAAGACTGTGTGACAAGGGCTTCCCTGGTGGCGCAGTGGTTGAGAATCTGCCTGCCAATGCAGGGGACATGGGTTCGAGCCCTGGTCTGGGAAGATCCCACATGCCGTGGAGCAACTGAGCCCGTGAGCCACAATTACTGAGCCTGCGCATCTGGAGCCTGTGCTCCACAACAAGAGAGGCCGCGATAGTGAGAGGCCCGCGCACCGCAATGAAGAGTGGCCCCCGCTCGCCGCAACTAGAGAAAGCCCTCGCACAGAAATGAAGACCCAACACAGCCATAAATAAATAAAGAAAGAAATTTTTTAAATCTTAAAAAAAAAAAAGACTGTGTGACATTGGCAGAGGTACAGACTCATAAATCGATGGAACAGAATAGAGAATCCAGAAATAGACCCACAGAACTACAACTACTACTACTTGATTTTTTTACAAAGGTGTAAAAGTAATTCAATGGAAGAAAGATAATCTTTTCAACCAATGGTGCTAGAGCAACTGGATATCTGTAGGCAAAAAAATAAAACTCAACCTAAGACTCATATCTGATAGAAAAAAATAACTCAAAATAGATCATAGACTTGAATGTAAAACATCAAGCTCTCCAACTTTTAGAAGAAAACATAGAAAATCTTCAGGACCTAGGGCTTGGTGAAAAGTTTTTGGACATGACATAAAAGCACAATCCATAAAAGAAAAAAACTGATAAATTAGACCTCATCAAAATTAAAAACACTTGCTCTGTGAAAGACCCTGTCAAGAAGATGAAAACACAAGTTACAAATGGGGCCCTATGGAGAGTGGGGAGGACTTGGTGGGTCAGAGGGCAGGACCAGGACCTGAGTGGTGGGGAGAGGCACCCAGGAGGAAACAAGAGAACCCTAAAGACAAACTCACACTACTGCAGCTTTGCAAGGTGTGAGTCCTGTGCCCCTAACAGGGTTTACGGTTGAGAAGGTGGCTTCCACCCGCCTTGCCCTCTCTTCCATAGGTGTTGAAAACTTTGATATTTGTTCACTTGGAAAGACCTGAAACATGTAAAAACTTCAGCACCTACAAAAGATGCTTCCAGTCTGTTGAGAGGCACAAGTGTACTTATAAATACTTGAATTGATAAGGAAATTGTGGGGCAAGGTCTGGAGCATAGGATTCCAGCCTCAGCTCCCCTGCAAGGGTGGGCTCTAAGGTGAATCCATGAGCCTCTGTAAGCTTCAGTTCCACCAGATGAAAGATGGAGGTCAATATCTCTCCCACGAAGTTGTTATGAAGATTCAGGGAGTTCAGAGATGAGGGTTTCAAGAGGGCTGTCCAAATCTGTCGTTATTATCCCCAGGAGCAGGATAATATTTATTACAACATTCAGGCAGGACTCACTATGTACTTTTCTCTACATTCTACACATAGTAACTCACTGAATTTTCATGAGCAAACCACAAGGCAGAGACCATTCTTAATTCCATCTTAAGATGAGAAGGTAGAGACACTTTGCCAAGTTCACACAGGTGAGAAGGGGCAAGACCAGGACTGGAACCCAGTTAGTCTGGCTCCAAAAACCAGTGAGCTTTTAAAGTCACAGACTCAAGGTTGCTCCTTGCTTCGCTGAACGCAGACCCACAGACACACATGAACAGTGTAAAGGTTGCTTTTCTATCTCAACTATCTGCAAGGCAGTAGGCAGCAAAGCAGTAGCCTCTGATCTTACCTTCATCATCAAGTGACTGTGTGACCCTGAGGTCAAGGTCATCATGTGCAGTTGTGCAGGCTGTTCACTGCACAAAGTCAGCTATCCCAGTGGGCAAGTAGGGCCTGAGAGCCAGCTTGCAATCTGCTCACCAACCGTCACCCCCTAGCTTGGGGCTGTGTCTGCCTGGAGGGGGTACATTTTTCTAACTCTCACAGATGATTGAATCAATTCTACTTAAATCAGTTTCTCCTCCTTCCTAGATCTCAGTTTCCCACATACAAAATGACAGTGTTCTATTGAGATGACCTCTAGGCCCCTTACAGCTAGGAAATTCTCCGAGCTGACAGTGAATCACTCAGTGGGCTCACGAAGGGGCTGTTCCAAGCCCTCTTGGCCATATAGGCAGCTTTTAAAAGCACTCAAGCTGGCTTTCTTGGCCTAAATCTCCAACGATCTGCTCCCTCTTACTCCTGAGAGCTCTGACTAAAGCCGTGGATTTTGATCACACAACTTCTTCCTGGCCGTTTCTCCCTGGCATTTATTACATTGCTCATCGCCGCAGACGTGCAGGGAGGAAAAGCACACCAAATCTCCCACGGGCACAGAAAACAGAAGCATCTGCCAGTGTCTGTGGGCAGCTGGCTGTGGGTATCCAGTGGCAGAGATGTTTGCACTGAATCAGCTCCCACACAGATCTGCACACAGCTCTGCAAGCAATAAACCTTCCAGATGGGATGGCTGCATGCAGTAGGAGACTGCTGGCTGGGTTTCAAAGGACGCTGTGGAAAGTGCAGGAAAAAATGACATGAAGTGAGAACGCCCCAGGAAGCATTACTGTGCTCCCTCCTGTGACCGCTGCCAAATATCTCCCGTTTCTAGCTGGCACGGCTTCTTTTAGCCATTCCTTTTTCCCTCCTGCTCTTCCACAAACATTTACCCAGCACCTCCCCCATCCGGGCACTGTGTCAGGCTACACGTACCACTGGGAATCCAGGTCCCATTCTAGAGAGGCTCACACAGTAGTGGGGGGTGGAGATATATAATCAAATAGCTGCCATGCAATGGGAGGGTTGCTGTAGTTTTAGTGGGACCATTGTTGAACACACAGTCGCAAGAGGCTGGATGGATGTATCAGGAAGAACGTGGCTCATGGAATCCAGCAAAACTGGCTTTAGACACCCACACCATCATCACCATTTCTCATTTCTAAAATTACAAGGGCAAGTCAGGCCCCCTCCCAGGAACTTGCCCCACTGCCCTCTCCTTTCTCTGAGTACCACACAGGGGAGGCCTCACGTGGTCTCTTGCTTTGATGGTGTGCCCTCTCCCCTGCCATCTGACAGGCCTCGGGAAGGCTGGCATAATCCCCCTCTGCCCCTGGCACAGGGCCTGGCATCCAGGACCCCTCGTGAGCCTGCAAGGATCCAGCTCTGACCGTACCACCTGTTCCACTCGGCCAAGCAAAGGGGCCGAGTCAAAACAGGGTCAGTGAGGAAGAAGTTGTGAGTCCCCGTGGAGGCCTTCTACCCTCCTCAGGTGGCACCAAGAAGACGAGGGGTCCCATAGCCACCAGGTGTGATGTCAGATCCTGGTCCACACCCTGCCAGGACAAGAAGTAGAGCTTCCATGAAATTGTCAGGGTCTGTGTCACTTCCTCTTGTGTTTTCTTTCCCAACCTGGCTGTTATAGGCTGAAGAGTATCCTCCCAAAATGTATATGTTCGAGTGCTAACCCCCAGTAGCCCAGGATATGACTGTATTTGGAGACAGGGTCTTTAAAGAGGTAATTAAGTTAAAATGAGGTCATTAGGGTGGGCCCTAACCCACTATGACTGGTGTCCCTTTAAGAAGAGAAAATTTGAGGGGCTTCCCTGGTGGCGCAGTGGTTGGGGGTCCGCCTGCCGATGCAGGGGACACGGGTTCGTGCCCCGGTCCGGGAGGGTCCCGCGTGCCGCGGAGCAGCTGGGCCCGTGAGCCGTGGCCGCTGAGCCTGCGCGTCCGGAGCCTGTGCTCCGCAACGGGAGAGGCCGCAACAGTGAGAGGCCCGCATACCACAAAAAAAAAAAAAAAAAAAAAGGAGAAAATGTGAACACAGACACATACAGAAGGAAAACCATGTGAGGACACAGCAAGAAGGTGGCCACCTGCAAACCGAGGAGATCAGCCTCAGAACAAACCAACCCCGCCAACACCTTGATCTCAGACTTCCAGCCTCCAGAACTGGGAGAACAGAAATGTCAGTTGTTTAAGCAGCCCGGGCTGTAGCGTTTGATTATGGGGGCTGAGTTGACTGATACGTCGATTGTGTTGCCTTCTGAGTGGCGTTTCCATTCCAGGTCATAAATGCAAACAGCTGTTCACAAAATGCCTCTCTCCCCTCTCCTGCTCTGGGGTCCCAGAACAGGAGCATTGATTTCCCAACTGGGATCTTTACTGTTGAAGGTGTACAACATTCTCAGGCTCCCTGAACACCTGGGCTGAGAAAAGCAATGGTAAGACTGGGGAGGTGCAACTGCAGGTCCCATCCCACCCTACCCCTGAGAGTCGTGCATCCAGCCAGCCGGCCTCTCCTGTCTGCTCCACTGGGACCGCAGCACCTAAAATCACAGGCCTTCCTTCGTCCCACCTGCATCTCCCAGCCTCTCTCTGTCGCATTTCAAATTCTCTCAGGGCTCCTGAGTGCAAACAGAGGAAGAATTAAGGGCAATTCAGCAGGAAATCGACAAAGCGTTCTCTGAATGTTGATGAAGCTGCAGCTCATTCACGGTGTTGCATTTTGATTTGTCATCGCTTTACTATCTTAGCAAGCGAAGGGTGCCATCCTAAAGCATCATCGCCGCCTTTAAATAGAGGGAAATCATTTCCCCTGTGCCAGGGCAATGAAACTCCGCTCTCGTGAGCTGCAGTCCGAGAGGAAATCTTCAGCAGAGGTTAAGAGCATTAATACAAATTAAGTGAGGTGCTTTCATATCCGAAGGAGCAAACCACTTCACAGCCATTAACATGCTGATATTTAAACAAACTCGCCTCCCATTAAGAGAGGTGGCTGGAGAGAGCGGCTGCTTTGCAGCAGGTGGGTAGAGAGGATCGTGGAATAAGGTAGCACCGTCCAGGGCCTACTTCCAGGGAGCCCCTGATGCCTAGCTGAGGGGAGCATGGGCAGTGGGCGGCCTTCAGCTATTCAGTTCTTCAAGATCTGCCAAGAGCCAAGGTCACGTCCTTCCCAGGTAGCCCGTGCCCAGTGACCAAGTGAGGCGGAGATATAAAGATCCAGCCATTTGGGGTCCAACTTGGAACACCTCTGAAGGGTGATGCCTTCTCCAGAGCCCCCCACCAGGGTGTCTGGAGCTTTGTCAGGCCTCCATCACCATTCAACTTCTGCCTCTGCCCAAAGCTGCTTCTTTCCCCCTTCCTTCCATTGATATGAGCCCTAATAAACACCTTGAACCCCAAACTCCATCGCAGCGCCTGCTTCTGCAGCATAAGACAGACTGGGGATACCAAAAGCGAGCTGGAGCCACAACTGGCCCAGCCCAGCAGAGGCCTGGGTACAGGAGAGTGCAGGGATGGTGAGCCTGATCTACCCTGGAGGCGATACCATCTTGCCTAAATTTTCATGACACTGAGAAATGCATGAGACATATAGGCGATACCAGAGGAGAGAAAGGAAGTCTGGAGCCCAGGTGCTGTTGGTCGCCTCCCATCCCATATTGGGAGAGAGAAGGAGGAACGGCACATTGGAACTGCGAGAAGAGGAGCTGGTTGGGAGAGGACGGAAGTGAATTCAGTTGCGATGAGATTGCTTCTGGTGGGATCTGGAGTGGAGGGGCCGGGGAGGAGGGAAAGTCTAGGAGGCGGAGGATAAAGGGGCCTGGAGCTCTGAGCAGCAACCCGCCCAGGAGGTATAGATCTGGGCGGTATCAGCATTTCGATGATTCAGCTGAGAGCATCTGAACATAGGAGGCTGTCCAGGGAGTGTGCAATGTGAAAGAAGGGGAGGCCCCGGGACAGCCACCAGGAATAAGGATAAATGGGTCCCAAGCGTGAGGCTATGGAAATCTAGAGAAGAAAGAATTCCTATAGGTGGACGTGGTCATCCAAGAGTTCCCACAAAGGGAGGGGTCTTGAGCTGAGCCGGGAGGAACAAGTAGGATGAGGCCATATTTAAATCCTAATGGGGAAGGTGTGATTAAGAGGTGACCTGGGGAGTTCTGGAGATGGACGGTAGTGATTGTAGCACATTCTGAATATATTGAATGTCTCTGAACTTTACATTCTAAAATGGTTGTGATAACACAGACTTACTCGAGCATGGACTTGAGGATATGGGGAGGGGGAGGGGTGGGCTGTGACGAAGTGGGGGAGTGGCAGGGACATATATACACTATCAAATGTAAATTAGATAGCTGGTGGGAAGCTGCTGCATAGCACAGGGAGATCACCTCTGTGCTGTGTGACCGCCTGGGGGGGTGGGATAGGGAGGGTGGGAGAGAGGGTGATGCAAGAGGGAGGGGATGTGGGAGCATGTGTGTATGTATAACTGATTTAGTTTGTTGTAGAGGGAAAACTAACACACTATTGTAAAACAATTATACTCCAATAAAGATGTTAAATAAATAAATAAATAAATAAATAAAAATAAAATGGTTGTGATGATAAATTTTATGTTTGTATATGTGTGTCACAATTTTAAAACTTGGGAAAAAATAACTGACAATACATGGCATGATACAATGAATCAGACATAGGCCAAAGGAGCTTCGAGACCTTATGTGGGGATGCTGGGAGGTAAGAAAAACAATAAATACCATAGCATCTTTCAAAATTGTGAATCCGTCAAAACTCCAAGCTGCAATTACTTACAGTGGACCCTTGAACAAGACAGGTTTGAACGGCATGGGTCCACCTATATGGGGATTTTTTTTTCACTAAATCTATACCACAGTACTACACCAGCCATGGTAGGTTGAATCTGGGGATGCAGAATTGCAGATATAGAGGGCTGTGAAGTTATATGTGGATTTTCCACTGCACGGAGAGTTGGCGCCCCTAACCTCCACATTGTTCAGCTGCTACAACCTAACTCTTGAGAGTAACAAAGATGAGCTAAGAAATACAGGCGAATTTATTTCAAAATGGAGTTTCAAGAATTAGGGGATGCAATTCCCATCCTTAAGTGGATTCAACTTTTCCCAAATCAAGACATGAATGGGAATCCAAGAGTTCCAAGAAAATTCTTGCAAAGCCCCTTATCTCTAGCCTATCACACACTCAACAGGAAGCATGGATTGGTCTCTCTTCCTTTTTGTGAGCTACCCTGGCCCTTCACGGGAGACCTGGAAAATAAAGTCGAGAATCAGCCATATATGGTGGTAATTTAAAATCCTAGGAATTGGGACTTCCCTGGTGGCACAGTGGTTAAGAACGTGCCTGCCAGTGCAGGGGACACGGGTCCGAGCCCTGGTCTGGGAAGATCCCACATGCCGTGGAGCAACTAAGCCCCCGGGCCACAACTACTGAGCCTGCGCTCTAGAGCCCATGAGCCACAACTACTGAGCCTGCGCGCCTAGAGCCCGTGCTCCCCAACAAAAGAAGCCACCGCAACGAGAAGCCCACGCACCGAAACGAAGAGTAGACCCCGCTCGCCGCAACTAGAGAAAACCCAATGCAGCCAAAAATTAATTAATTAATTAATTAATTAATTTTTTAAATCCTAGGAATTGTTTTTCCTATAAAGACAATCTTGCAGAAAATGTTTCCTTCCTTCCAAACAAAACTGCTAACCAATAGTTATTGTTTAAAGAACAAGAAGTTGAACCATATTAAACAACGGGTTTTTTTTTAACATCGTTATTGGAGTATAATTGCTTTACAGTGGTGTGTTAGTTTCTGCTTTATAACAAAGTGAATCAGTTATACATATACATATGTTCCCATATCTCCTCCTTCCTGCGTCTCCCTCCCTCCCACCCTCCCTATCCCACCCCTCTAGGTGGTCACAAACCACCTAGCTGATCTCCCTGTGCCATGCGGCTGCTTCCCACTAGCTATCCACCCTACCTTTGGGTTTTTAACACCAGAAAAAAGAGGTGAGGATGGAAAACACAGGAGAGAACAGGATATTCAGTGATGTTAGACACTCGCTGCTCAGTGTCCTTGGACCTTCTATCACCAAGCCTCATTCTTCATCTATAAAATAAAGCCACAAATGCCTGCCTTGCAAATTGTTGTAAGGATTCAAGAGGATACGAGGAAAGCACTTGACACAGTGCCTGTCACTTGGTAGGTTCCAAACAAGTCGTAACTAGTTTTATGATGGGAGAAATCTTGCTTTTTAACATGCAGCAGCAGACACGGGGGCTTCCTTTTAAAATCATTCTCCAGGAACAGAACTATTACTCATCATATCAACAGAAACCTTTGAGGCTGGCAACCTATCAAATACACTTCAGTGGTTTGTGGGCCAATGATTTGATCCGGAGACACAGAGACAGATGTCCCGAGCAATGGAAGTGTAAAGGGACTGCTCCAGAGTGGCTGTCTTACAAACACCACCCCTACCTGCAGTCCACAGAGGAAGCCCCACAACTCAGAAGGCAAGATCACTTCTCGTAGTACAGAAGGGCATGAGGTGCCAGATGCCTCATTTTTGTGCTCCATTTTGTCCCCAAGATAACCTTGCTCAGTCGTTGCTATCATCTTCCTTTTCACAGCTTGAGGAAATTGAAGCTCAGAGACACTAAGACCCTTGCCCGAGGTCACACAGCAGTAAAGCGGTGGGACTTGGATTTGAACTCATCTGCCTGAAGCTGGGATTCTGAGCCTTCCGCTATACTGCACGGCTTTCCACATTCTTTCCAGTTGTCCTGCAATGACCTCACTGCTCTGTATCCCTTCCCCTCTCTTGGTTTCCTTTCCAGAAACACATCTTTATCATATCCCTCCTCCGTGAATCAGTCCTGGTGACACTGCAGGTTAAGCCCAGGCCCCGGGGTCTCGGGCAACTCAGATGTGTCCATTTTCCAATCAAACTGTTGCCGTTTTGAGTCATTTCTATTTAGCAGCTCAAAACTTAATCTTGTTCCTTCTAGATGTATGTCCTGGTTATTTCTGATTTACGCCAAGTCTTTGGGGCATAACTCTCCCATCAAAGAAAAAGATCATCACCTTTGACACCATGCCTTCCTCTCTGTTTCCTCCCTTCTCATGGACCTTCCCCTACCTGTCCTGCTGGCCCTGCTTCTGATTTCCCACAGCTTCCTGCGTGCGTACAACCCCAGCAGTGCAGGGAGGGAGGGGGCTCTGCTCTGAGGTGGAAGCAGAAGTCATGGGGTTTTCTGGGCTGGGCTACTTCTCGGGCTGAGGCAGGTGCTGTCCAGCTTCAGTCAGTGCCCGGTACCCTCATGAATCATTCTCTTGGTGAAGGAGGGGCCAGAGTCCACTCTGTGAAGCAGCAGAGTCAGTGGGCAATGGATCCTCACTGGGCCGCACTCACTGCCACCATGTGGGTGACCAGTGGAGCACGGTAAAAGTTATATCCTCCTCTCCTCTCAGCACCAGCAAGTGTCTTCCACCCCATAACCCCATGGGTGAGGTCCTTTTGCCCTGTGTAACTTCTTAGAGGGCTGGCAAGCCAGGTCATGCTCCTAGCCATCCCCTGGCTTCAATCCCGCCCAGGGGATGCTGTCTCCTGTTCTTTGGCCCCTCCTGCTTGACTGTGCTTTTTGGCTTCACCATCCTGAGTGCTGGATGTAGCTCTCGGTTCAATCACGGGGCACATTCCATATTTGATGTGCACCCCAAGCCCCTGTGATCGGAGCCTCCCCAGAGATGAAAGAAGGTTCTCTTGGGTGGCTCCTTGCCCACCCGGCTTCTCTGCGCGGAGTGGAAAGGAGCAGAACATCATTCTGACTTTCCTTCTTGATCACTGCTCCCAGGTTCCCCCACCCCACGCCCTGCCTTCCCGTGGGAGAGTGGGGCGATGGGGGAGTGGAGGCTGGGAAAACGGGTTCTACTGGCACGCATCACTTTCAAACTCTAGGGACGCTGAAGCCAGGACAAAGCCAAAGGCCAGCCCGACCTCCCTGCCACAGAGTCTACACACATACACACGCATGCAGAAAGTACACACACATATACACACACAAGGGTCACGCTTGCTGCATGTTTCCTCAGCCTTGCTCTTGGCCTGCAGTCAACTCACCTATCGCCTGCTTGCTGTAAGGATACACAGCCCCACTCGGCCCCGAGGCCTGACTAGACAATTCCAGATGGGCTCAAGGGGCAGCATCAAGCTTGACAGTGACAAGGACAGGACCACAGCTTCCACTCCCCACCCTGGGCACCCACACCGGGAAATGAGGGATCACAGCAGCACCTGGGCTCAAAGGGCTTCACCAGCCCCTCTTCCCACACCCCATCCTTTAGAGGTTCCAGTTAGACACCATCTGACTGGAAAACGAAACACCATCTCCAGGAAGGAAAGGTAAGATTTGTGGGGAGGAGGTTAATCAAGCTTCAAATCCGGAAGTGCTAGCCAGTCAAGGCAGAAAAACTAAGAAGGAAAAAATTAAACTTCGGGCTAGAAAAATATTCATCAGCACCAGGAAAAGAACTGCTTCTCTGAAGCCCCGGTTGGCAGGGAAATGGAGCAAGAGAGAGCCAGCCCACAGCTGCAGGGAGCACTGCACAAATCCCAGATAGGAGCTGGCCGGCACGAAGGGTAAGACGCATTTATTGCCAGAGAATAAGAAAAACTCTTTCACTTTGGGAAGTCAACTTCCCCCTGGAACATCTTGATAACGGGGACTCTGGACGACTGGGTGCCCAGCCAGGCTCACCTAGCTGCTTTCTCATAGGTTGGCCGCTCAAAGAACTCTCCTCCATCTCCCTCTCTCTCGGGGCAATGTCTTATTGGCCCATTCCCTCTGGCACCCCCAGACTCACACTTTGTGATTATCGAAAGGAGCTGAGGGGGCACCGCATTGAAAGGGGAGTGTGGACGTGTAAATCTCTTTTGCAGAGTCATTCCCAAGGTTCTGGTGTGGGGAGTGTATTAGTCAGGGGAGGTTAGGTGGTGCTGCAGTAACAAACAACCTCGAAGTCTCTGTGGCATGGAACAGAAAATGTTTATGATCTTTCTCGCTGCACGTCCAGCATGGGTTGGCTGGAGGCTTTGCTCTGCGTCATGCTCATTCCAGGGCCCAGCTGATGGGGCAGCCAGCATTTCAAATGACACTATCACCACGGTAGGGAAAGAGAAACAGGCAGCAAGGCACTGGCTCTTAAAGCTTCTGCCCTGAAGCAACGCACACATGTTCACTCACGCTTCACTGGCCGGAGCAAGTCACGTAGCCAAACCTCACTTCGAATGAGAGGGGAAATGCAGTCTTGTCGGGCTCCCAGAGGAGAGAGTCAGAACGTTGTGAACAGCCTGGATAACTCCCATGCGAGGGGTGGGGAGTGGGGAGCATCAGAAAGAGACGGGAAGAAAAGGCAGAGGGAGATGAGGGGACGGGGGAGGAAGAGGGGGTGGAAAGAAACCAAAGGGGAGAGAAAAGGGATGGCCAGTTGACCAAGGCTAAGATGTCGCCTGAAAAAATTCCTGAATAATTGAGAACTTGCTTGGTTACATGGATCTGTAGGGAACCTGAGCCTTTTGACCTTTTTCTGGCTCTGTGGTAAGAGGCCCAGGGCCCCAAGAAGGCTCTGCTGCTTCCCCCACTCCCGGAGGAGGGATGCCTGGCCACCGCAGGCTACCGCACAGATCATCCCGTCTGAGTCACCTTGCCTGTATCCTCCTCGGTCCCCCGAGGCCCCTTCAGCCCACCGAACGTCTTTCTGGGAAATCTCATTTCTCACCCTGGCAACAATCTCAATCCCTCCTGTCAGATCCTCAAAGCTGCCCTATAAATAAGGCCCAAATTATTTATCGCTGGAGTCAGCAGAGGCTTGCATATGGGATGTCCTGACTCACACTATACTCATATTTTCATAAAACCTGTGCACACAGCTTCATATGAAAAGGAACTTGGCGGGGGTTGGGGGGGTGGTGATGAACCAGGTCTCTCTCTGCAGCCAGGGCCCATCTCCCTTTTTGGGGAAGGTCTCAGGCTAGCACTGAAGTCTGGAAATGATCAATATTGTCAGTCACCTTGTCCACTTTCAGACAGAAGGCACGACTACTGATGATTCCCAGGGACTGCTCTGACAGCCTTGCCCTTTCTCTCGGCGAGCCAGGCCCTGCCCCAGTGTTCCTGTTTAAGCAGGGCCACCTAAGCCCAGCCAAACTCATTCTCAACCCCCAACCTTCTCTGACCTGGGATCATCTCCCACCTACTTCCAAAGAGGCAGGCAAAGTACCAGTGAAGGCTTCACATATTCAAAGTCAAGGTCTCGGGAAAAGAAGAGTGCAGTCCCCCAGACTGGACTCTAACAGTGGAGCGAGAACTGGGCTTCACAGACCGAGCTGAGCACAGAGCAGGGAGAGGAGCCTGCGGGCAGGTGGCTGCAGGCAGCAGGGACGGGAGGGAGGTCTGTGAGCTGGAGGATCTCCAGCACCTTCGCTGGGCCCCAAATACATCATCAGCTGTAACCCTCCCAGCAGCTCTTTGATGGGGTCTTGTCTTTCTCATTTTAGAGACGAAGAAACTGAGGCCCAGAAAGGTCATTTATCCCACATCACACAGGCTGGAAGTGGCAGCGCTGGAATCTGAATCCTCCGTCTAGCTTTCCGCTGCCCTCGGGCCAACCTACGAGAGACTGATTTCTCTGATGCTCAGGCGTTAGCAGGTTTGCTGCAATTTTATTTCTTACTCAATATCATGGACACTCTCAGGATCCTATAAATAAGAATAGCTCCTAGGCTCTCAGCTCTGCAGATAAACAGACTTTTGATAGCCTCTCCTTCACCGTGGTAAAGAAGTTTATGAGACTATGATAAAAATCCTTGGAAGAAAGCCACCACCTGCCTCCCAACTACAGCTGTGATTCAGAGAAAAATGTCCCCATGCTCTCTTGAACCCCCCTGTGTGTGAAAATAAGAGGTGGCCCAGCAGCAAAGTAAACAAGAGAGACTACATGTGAAGCACAGAGAAAGAATGAAAAGAAGGTAAAAGAAAGAAAAGATAGTGCAAGAAAAGACCCACAGGAAGTGGGTCAGCATCTTAGGGAAGGATTATTATGTGGTGTTGGGTCCAGTTCAGGGATTTACCAAAAGGATATGTTTCCCTGAGAAGGTTAACAATTTCCTTCAGTGCAAACCAGCATCATCTAATAAGTTTCAACCACGTCCGTCTTTTTTTTTTTTTTTTTTAATTTGGCCGTGCCATGCAGCTTGCGGGATCTTAGTTCCCCGACCAGGGACTGAACTCACAATCTCGGCAGTGAAAGCGTAGAGTCCTAACTACGGGAGCACCAGGGAATCCCCCCAGTCTGTCTTGTATGAGAAGACATATGCTTAGTCAAGGAGGATTTGGATACAAGCCTCTTGGGTGGGGTCCAGAATATCTGGACAGAATCCATGGCATGGGCTGCCAAGAGCTGATGGGAGTGCTGGCTCAGGGGTCACGCAGGGGGAGAAGACCCCAGGAATGGAGCCCAACTGGAAAGTGCATCAATCTTGGGGGCTTGGAATCAGAAGGAAACTATGAACCACAGTTGTCTTCGTGTGGGTCCTCTGGAAGCAGAGCCTGAGACAAGGCTTAGAAAGCAAATAGCTTATTGGGGACATGGTCCTAGGAAACTCTGATAGGAGGTGGGGAAGGCAGATGATAAAGGGTGAGCTATCAAGCAGGTTAGCGGTGAGCTACACAGGCAGCTGCAAGAACAAAAGATTTGACCAAGAAGTTTCCAACAACCAACAACACTCCCTCCCCTTTTAGTAAAAAAGAAGCCTGAATTCTAACTCAGGGAAATGGTTCTTTGGGACACGAGTCCACCATCTTCTCCATCTGCTGGCTTTCGGAATAAAGTCGCTATTCCTTGCCCCAGCAGCCTGTCTCCCGATTTACTGGCCTGTCGTGCAGCAAGCAGTACGAGCTTGGACTCGGTAACAAGGGTGAATACGTATATATATTCGTTAGGCTGTATACCTAAAACCATACAATGTTATATGCCAGTTTTATCTAAACTTTTTAAATAAAAAATAAGAAAGTCAGAGTGAGCATCAGATTTGAAAGTGAGCAGCTGACTTAATTCACTTAGTAAGATAATCCATCCATGTGGCTGCAAATGGCATGATTTCATTCTTTTTTATGGCTGAGTAATACAGAGAAAGACAAAATCATATGATATCACTTATACGTGGAATCTTAAAAAGTGATACAAATGGACTTATTTACTAAATAGAAACAGACTCACAGACTTAGAAAACAAACTTACGGTTTTACCAGAGCGGAAAGGTATGGGGGAGGGATAAATTAGGAGGTTTGGGATATACACACAACTATATAGAAAATAGATAATCAACAAGCACCCTCTGTATAGCCCAAGGAACTCTACTCAATACTCCGTAATAACCTATATGGGAAAAGAATCTGAAAAAGAATAGATATATGTGTATGTATAACTGAATCACTTTGCTGTATGCCTGAAACTGGTACAACATTGTAAATCAACTATATTCCAATATACAATTTTAAAAAAATTTTAATAAAAAATTTTTTTAAATGAAGAAAGTGAGCAGCTATAACAGAACACGACACAAGCCACAATCCAGAGGGCAGGCTGGGATTCACTTCAGTTCTGATAAGACCTGAGGAGGGTGAGATGGTGCTGGAGGGCTGCATGGGTAGAGGGCGCTGCTGTGTGCTCTCGGGATCACGAGCATCTCTCCGACTCCTTGGGCTTCCAGGACGGCAAGTGGTGGATCCCAGGCCCCACTGGTCCCCTGCACTGCACAGGCTTATCAGTTAGTGAAGGGACAGGTCACCTTATACTAATGATCTAATGGTACAGGAGGGTCCACAGAGCACAGGCCCTAAGGTTAAGGCAGCCTGAGCTCAGATTTCCTCCTTGCCATTCGTTTGCTGTGGGACGTCAGACAGGTCAGATCCCTTCACCCAACTCAGCCTCTGTCCTCTGATGTGTAAAAGGTGAAGAATGAAACCTGCAGTGATCACAGAGCCCCCAGCACATGAGCAGCATCAATAAATGTGCGTTCCGTCTCACACACTGCTGGTGGGAGTGAAAACTGGTTCAACCCCTTTTCAAAACTATTGGACATTATCGACCACAGCTAAAAATACTCCTACCCTATGACCCAGCACTACCACTCCTAGGTGCAGGACCCACAAAAGAGACTGCACACGTCCCCCCAAAAAAGTTATGCACCAGCTGTATTCACCATAACCCAAAATGGGCAACAGCCAATGTCCATCCACAAGAGAACAGGTATATAATGTGTGGTATAACTATACACCAGGATACCGCCACCCGTGGCAACGTGGGTGAAGAGCACAGAGAGTTCATTACACATATGTTGAGATCCCTGAAGAATATGAAGCTTTCAAGTCCAGGGTCAAGGCACTATTCCTCCCTATGTCCCAGCACCCTGTACAGAATAGGTGCTCACAAAATGAATGGTTTTTTGAATCAAGCTGTGTGTGTGTGTGTGTGTGTGTGTGTGTGTGTGTGTGTGTGTGTGTGTGTGTGTGTCTACATCTCCAGCCTTCCGATAACCAAGCAAGATGACTGCCAGCTGCCACCATGACCCACGTCCCAGGAAAGGCCACAGGCTGTCCGTGCAACCAGTAGGCCAACATGAAGAGTTTGTTTTTTTTTTAAATCTTTCCTGTTTGACTTCTTGTTTTGAGGTATAGTTGATGTAAAATACAAACATAACAGGGTTTTAATGAGCTCGTCCCATCCCAGCCTGCCTGCTGCAGCCGGTGAACCCTCATTAACCTCACACACCCAGGCAGCTAAGAGGCCCCAGAGGTGCACTTGGCTGGGGTGGCAGCAAGAAGCTTCTGGGTCCCTTCACTTCTTCGTTAGGTTCACGACTCACCAAGCTCTAATTCACCCACCAATCGCTAGAGGTTGAACCAGCTTGTAACAGATTTGTTCACGGATCAAAGTCATCTGGCAGAGCATCTGGAGGCCGACCCTGAGCACAGCACGCGTGCTTCTGAGTCTCTGCGCTCAGCCTGCGTCCTGACAGATGGATTAGCAGGGAGGGTGCACCCGTGAGAAAGCCTGGTGACCCCACTCTCCCCAAGACCACCGAAGCACTGTGTTTGGACTTCTCGTATGTACGACCCTTTTCACGCGTTGCCACAGATTACAGTGTGACAGGAGCAAGATTTATTAGCAGGTGAGATTTCCTCCACCTCCCCATTTCAATGCCTCTCTCCCTCATCCTGCTGGGGGAAAAAAAAAAAAAAAAAAACTCTTTCCAACTGGTTCCAGGACAGTTGGTGATGCCAAACGAAAAGAAGCTACACTGATCCACAAAGTGAAAAGCTGTGAGAAGGAAAAGGGGCTTGGGTTGGGGGTGGGGACACATACACCAGGGCTAAGAAGGAGAGAGCTTGGATCTGGCAGGTGATGGTTCTGGAACTGCAGTGGAAAATGAAAACGGGGGCAGGAACAGCAATTCGGAAAGTATGACTCAAGATTATATAAATTGGGACCTAGCTGGTATTCTTCAAGACACTTAAGTGGGAATTTCGTTTCATTGCCATGTAAGGGGCTGGATTCTACAAAAAGTCTGAGTCACATGAACCCCTGCTTTCACTTCTGTTAGATGGTGTTGGTGTCACTGATTCTCACACTAGACAGTGAGTTCCCGTCCAATTGTAAACCAAGTCGCCTCTGCTTCGTCTCTGAGGGCAGCCAGGTCAGGATGGTGTGTGCCCATGACTGAGTTCAAGGGCAGGGATCAAGACGTCCTTGACAACTTGTACACATCTACACGCAGCATAGGAAGCACCAGAAGGACAAAACAGCCCACTCCGTCCACCTCTCCTTGACGGCAGCCTACAGACACCTTAGGATTGTCAAATAAAAACAAATCCAGACCTAGTAAGGAAAGAGTTATTCAAAAGGATTATGGGGCATGGCGGGGTGAGGGGGGGGGGAAGTATTGCATCAGGAGGAGAGAGATCTGTTACAAAAGGGAGAAACTCTGACCATAAGGTCTGCAAGCCTCTCAAGAGTTAGGCAAAAAAAGTTTTCCTCTTATAATGAGGGCTTAGCAAGGCTAGAAAGAACTATATGTGGGGAACTAGGATGAAAGGGTGAAGCGATCAGATCGGAGAGTAGATCAGAGACTGTTTGACCCTGAAGCCACTCTCCTCTCAGGAGGAGCTGTCTGCTGCCAAAGTTCAGGAGCCTTAGAGAAGAAAAGAAGCTTGACCAAAGTTTGGTTAACAAACAGTTTGTTCCAAATGATCAGTGGGGACAGCATTTCAGCTAATCATCTCCGAAGAAAACAATGGGAGTTTGGAGAGTCTGTGTGTGCTTATCATTGGTAAACAATGGGGGCATCTGTAAGTCTTATCTAACGCATACAAAGAAGAGTGGTTCTTTGCAGTAAGCCATCTTTCCAGAACATAAGGGGGGGATTTCTTAACCATCAGATAAAATTCAACATTGTCAGGATGGACTTGAGCTTTTGAGTCTGTGCTCTTTTCCTAAAGGAGGCCTGTTGTGGAACCAAATGTGCCCTGCCGGTGGAGGGGCTCAGAGGAGGTTCTTCGCCAACAGGCATCCAGGAAACACACGCTACAGCAGAGCCTGCTCACCTGAAAGGGATGGCTGTGCTCAGGGTTATGTCCCCAGTCCAGGGCCCCACATGTGCTTAAGGTGACAGATGAGCCCCATCTTAGGAGGAGCTCTCAGGCCAGGCTTCAGCTTCCTAACAGCCTTCTCCAGCCACTCTCCAGCCCTCCATCCTGCTACCTGGTGACCCATGCTCTCTGCTTCACTTCTGTTGGCCTAAAACAGACTGCCAGTTATTTCTTCAAGAAAAAAAAAAAAAAAAAGGTTAATTTGGGATCAACAGAGAATTTCAGTTTGGGTTCTGCAACCGTGGTGAGCAACGTGCAAGTCCCCAGCAAAAGCAGAGAGGAGAACTCTTTCATAGAGGAGAAAAGGAAGTTGGGAGGCCTATAGTAAGCAGAGTCCATGGCTTTTCATTGGCTGAGTTGTGACTGTCTCTCATTGGCTGAGCTCTTGCTGGGCAAGAATAGGGAGTCTTTCTTCTTCCTGTTGGGCTCTGATATCATCACAGGGCGTGAGAGCTCCACCTTCTGGTCTCCTGACTATTTAATTGAAGTTTCTGTTTATTAATTTTTTACGTTTTCCCCTTTTGTTCAAGATCTTTCTCTGAAACCATCTTTGAGCAAGAGTCAGGTTCTCTGGTTTCAGTGGCGTTTTGTCTCTCAATGTCAGGAAGGACCCTCCCGCGTGTTGTGTCTTACAATGGAGGGAAAATGCACAGATCAGAAACCTAATAAGCTCACATTCGTGTAACAAGGAGGGGTAGGAGGGAGAGTTCTCAGGCACTTTTTATCTAAAGGCCATTTTATCAAGACCATAGATATACATGGAGATCATCTGAAGCATTATGTCATCATCAAAGGTTTGGGGACAAAATTCCAACAGGACTGGTCCAGATTATCTTGAGAAAGCTGTCTCATCAGATGTCGTCTACTTCAATTCTGGGAAATCTTGACTTTCAGGTCACCAGATGATGTGAAATTCTGGTCAGGGTTTGGCACTCTCTTTAGGTGTGTCGCATGAATCCAAGAGCCTATTCCCTAGAGTCTGATGTCACAAAGGTTGGCTAGCATTACCTGATAGGGCCACTTCCAAAAAGGTTGAAAGAGCATCCTTCTGGAGGTGTCTTTTCCAATAGAGAAAAATCTCACATCACACATCACAAGGTGTGATGCTCAAGGTCTTTGTCTCCCAAGAGCACACTGTGAAAAAATTGCTCTACCGAATCATGGTTATTTTTATTAGACCCATTTAGACCTTAGCAACACTGGAGTACCTCTCTTTTTATCAGTTGTGGATCAAGAGGCAGCAGCCGAGTGCATTGGGCACCCTGTGACTATCTTAGAGAGTAAGAGTTTATGAGTTCAAAAAGGGGTGGATCTGAAGTTTAGAAGGACCAATGACCAATTGGACCAATGACCAATGACAGTTTGAGGACCTCTACAGATTTTTCCAATTGAGTCTTAATAATGCTGTTGGTGCATTCAACCAAACCAGAGGATTGAAGGTGGTCAGCCCAATGGAAGTGTTGTAAAACCAGCCACACAGCACAGACTTGTCAAAGTATCTGACCAGTAAAATGGGTTCCTTGATCACTGTGAAGTTCAAGAGGAGTTCCCCAGGTAGGGATAATCTTTTGCCAAAAGGACTTTAGCCACAGAAGAGGCAGGAGTCTGTCTGCGAGGGGAAGCTAAAGGAGTTTCCTGCAGATTTTCACAAGGAGTCAAGAGTGTTAAGGAGTCGCGAGGGACTTCATCAGAGACAGAGGAAAGAGTAGTAGCAGGGTTAAGGTTACTGCAGTGCAGAAAGAATTATGTGAGGAGCGACCGACAAAAGAACTTCGTCAGAGAGGAGGAAGCAGCTGTCAGAAATGTTGAGCGTGATGAGAATTCAGGGGGTCTTCTACTGCATGAGGTACAAAACTGATTCAAGAGAATCCCACAGTGATTTTCTTGGTGGTCTTAACCAAAAAAGCAGTGGCAATAATGGCTCTAAGGCAAGGGGATGTCCCCATGCCACAGGGTCCAGTTCTGGCTATACGGCTCCGTGGTGGTGGTCCCTGTGCTTTTTGGGTGAGTACCCCAAGGGTATTCCCTTCATTTTCATATACAAAATGGAAAAAGGGAATCTGATCATTGAGATGCTCAAGGACAAGTGTGTTCATCAAACTTTCCTTTAAGGCCTTAAAGGCTATGTTGTCTGGTTCTTCTCATAAAATTGGGTCAAGGTTGTTATTCTCCAGTAAAACATACAGAGGTTTGGTCATAAGAGGGAAATTTACAATCCAGTTTTAGCAATAACAAACTAGCCCAAGAAAACCTCACAGTTGGTGCTTAGTTTTGGGTTTCGGGACATTTAGGACACCATGAAGCCTGTTTGAGTTGAGATGTAGCGCTTATTCTGATATCAGATGCCTTAAATATCAAACCTGGGTTCGGGCAACCTGCAGTTGTTTTCTTGGTGACCTTAAGGCCAAAAGGTTTGAGAAGGAGAGCAAAGAAGCAAATCATCCACATATTGCAACAAAGTAGGACCTCTAGGGAACTTTATATCATCCAGATCAGCCTTCAGGATTTGTGAGAGGTAAGAAGGACTCTCAGTAAAACCCTGAGGCTTTACTGTCCAGGTGAATTGTTTTTCTTCCCAAGTGAAGGAAAAAAGGCATTTCTTAGCTTCAACAACTGGAACACTAAAGAATGCACAGTGTAAATCAATTATTACAGGCTGGTCTCCCAGTTGCAATTCTAGAGCCCTTTCAGAATTTTCCCAATTAGTGGTTTTTGTCCAATGCTGGGTCTTCACTGACAAGCATAAAGACTAGCTGACATAAGTGGGAGAAACCAGGCTGATAAGTCAGAATGACTATATTAAATTCCTCAGCAAGTCGGTGAGGATCTTCCATTACTTTGGGAAAATCTTTGACCACGGCTCACAGGTTAGCTTTAGTCTAGAGAGTATAGGAAATTAAGGGTTTAGCTTGTGGATCCTCAAAAGGCTTAATTTTAAAGGGACAGCTCTGATAAGTTCAGAGGAAAGGGGAAGTTTGGAGAGAGAATTAGTAAGGGGGAACTGAGGGTATAGCAAGAGGTGTAGGAGGCATAGAAGGGAAGGAGGAAGATGGTGCTAGAGGCAGAGCCTGAGACAAGCCAAAGAAGAAGAGCCTGAGGCTTCAGAAGCCACTTTTTCTTTCTTTAACCATTTGTTTGCCTGAGTTAATCTTAAAATCTTATTTTGAAGAGAGGCAATTTCAGGCCCCTGCTAACATTTGGAAGTTTCAAAACACCCATCAAAATAGGCATTCCATTCAATTGGGGAAATGTTAGAGCTGTGGTTGTCCAATTCGGTTTTAAGAAAAGTAAGTTGGGGGATTTCAAAAGTTCCCCATAATGGCCATTGATGTTCTAAATTGCCTTTGGTCAGCTCAGTCCACTTGGTTAGAAATGCACGTGAGGAAGGACTGTGGTTTTCAAACATAAGACCAGCCAGGGTTCCTATGGCGGGGGGCGGGGGGGGCACCCTCAAAATATTTAGATAACTGGGATCCCATTTCTCAGAGGTTTTTCTCTAGAGTAAAAGAACAATTTTCAAACAGCCTAAAACAGCTTAAACTGCTCAGATAGCTCAAATAGCCTGCAGCTCAAATAGCTCAAATAGCCTGAAGGCCTAACACCAGCCAGTTCTAAGGGAACAGTCAGGCCCCAGAAGAGTCAGGCGGAAAACTGCTCAACACAGTTCCAATAGAACAGCCCCTATTCCGAACAAATTGGGCCAAGGCTGAACCAGCACAGTTCCAACAAAACAGCCCCTGTTCCCCAAGGAATGGGCCAAAGGCTGGCCAGATCCAGTTGGGACAGCCTGATTTCAAAATCAGGCCAAAACTTACATTCAGAACAAGCCCTTAACCAGAAGGGATTAAACCTTAAAACAGATCCCACATAAAACCTGGAGAGCTTCAAAATGCAAGGAGGGCAGAAGCTCGGATCCAAAAGGAAAACTTACCCTCAAACTCCAGGGTCAGCGAGAAAAGCAGAGAGCAACAACAGGATAAGTGTCGGTACTGCACCTGTTTGCTCGCTGGCCTCAGAATCCTGGGGGGGGTCTTGTCTGGATCCCTGTATGGGTCGCCAAAAGGTTGATCTTAAACAAATAGGCCGCCAGTTATTTCCCCAGAAAAAGAAAAAAAAAAAAAAAAAACTTTATTTGGGATCAACAAAGAGTTGTAATTCAGGGTCTGCAACCCTAGTGAGTCACATTCAAGTTCCCAGCAAAAATGGAGAGGAGAACTCTTTTATAAAGGGGAAGGGAAGTTGGGAGGGCTACAGTTAGCCAAGAGTCCACGGCATTTCCCTGGCTGAGTTGTGACTGTCTCTCATTGGCTGCGCTCTTGCCAGGCAAGAAAAGGGAGTCTTTCCTCCTCCTGTTGGGCTCTGCTATTGTCACGGTGTGAGAGCTCCACCTTCTGGACTCCTAACTCTATCTAATTAAGGTTTCTGTTAATTGATGGTTTACACTTCCTGCCTTCTGGGTTTCGGTCCCCCGTTTTATGACTCCTTGGAGAACCCCTAACAGCTCCCTCCGACCCATGGATGAGCCATTAGGCCACTTATTTCAAAAGTCTTTCATAGAGAAAGGTCTGTTCTTGCTGTCAACGTTTTGCCAAAGCTCAATCACAAGGTAATGGTATTAAGATGGTAAATGTTATGTTTTTAGCCCCACTGATTTTTTTTTTTAACTTTTAATTACCAGTATTTCATCCCCAAAGAACAGCATGACATACCAGAAAGCCAGAGACCCCCAAAACAAGTTTGGTGGTCATTTAAGACAGCCATGATGCTGCCTTGGAAAAGGAGAATCATTGCTGTCTCAGGGGAGCAGTGCATCTTCTGGGTCCTCGGGGTGTGGACTGTCTCACCCTTGTCTCCCAGCGTTCAAGTACTTTGGCCCACATGCCAGAACCCTACCAACCTATACAACATCCTTGTGCAAATTAGATAAGCACACTCCTTCTTGTTAGAACCAGCCCTCTCTACACATAGCCTGCTTGTAGAAGAAACCATCATGCAAAGAAAAAGCTACCCTTCCTCTGGGTAGAAGGAGGCCTGTGTCAGGGTGCATGACTTGGCCAGCAAAATGCACACTGGAATTCACCCACCCCTCTGCCTGCTGCCTTTGTTCAACGCACAAACCTCATAACCGTATTTGGCAGGCCTTCCCATGCCTTCCTCCAACCAGCACCTCCAAAATCTGATTTGACTCTCTAGGACCTATCCACCCAACAGGTAATTTCCTATTTGGCCGTTCTTGGGTCTCAGCTGGGCCTTACTCTGTTTCTGGCATTTCCTCCTGCTCAATCCATTGGCTCAAATTGCCGGGACCCTCTAGGAGGAGCCACCACTACCATCATCACCATCCAAAATTCTTCCCCAGTTTATAGTGCATGAAAGAATCAACCAATGTGTTTACAGCCAAGCCTAACATACAGAAGTTCAAGTACATTTCCTTTCAGATCCAGGCCTTCTTCGTCTCCAGAGCTTTTCTTCCTTGTGGAACACCTGGCAAGGGGTGAAGTGATTTCCTTCTTTCCAGGTGGCCCTCCATCCACAACATCAGCCAGGTTTATTGGAAAATGCTTCATTCCCTAGGCCTTGTATATTACTTCTTATGTTGTATAACGTGTTTAGAGTAACAAAAACTGAGACCCATTTCCCAGTCCAAAATAGAGGAGAGTCATTTTAGCTGAAGTTATTCAACTGTTATGAAGTGTCTATTCTGGCTGACCCCACCAGGGTCAGTCTTCTCTATCCATTCCTTATCTCAGTGGAAACATCATTTTCACGGAGCAAAATAAACACTTTCCCATTTCTTTTAAGAAAGGGCATAGAGAAAGAAAGTAAATAACTGCTGACATCCGACCTGTTAATGACTTTGTGGCTCCCCATAAAGGCTTCTTACAGAATTTTACTTTTCCTCTCTGGCTCCTAAAGATTAAACTAAAATTAGTCTGGTATGAAATGCTGTAGCCCTGTCACTGCTTATGAAAGGGAAGCCATCTCACTGCTCCCGCGCTCCTTTCTTCACTCTTGCAGGAATAGGATCAATGTCACCGCCAAGGCTGGCATGTCATCAGTGTTGGCAGGTACCACCGGGAGCGTGGCAGAGAGGCGGCTGTCCCACTGACAGCATCAGCTGTTGTTTCACGTGTTCCCAGTCGGGATGTCACATATAACAGAAGGAGACAGCAGGAAAGAGCCCCAATAAGGAATGAGTGTCACATGGAGAATTATCCCGAGCCATCCCCCTGGCCTCTCCCTCCTGTTTACAATGGAGATGCCCAGACCCCCTTCACTTGGTCCCTCGGCACACAGAAATGAACATCTAAATCTGCCTGTGACTCACCTCGTTCATTCATCCACTATTTATTGAGCCCTACTGTTATGGGCTGAATTGTGTCCCCCACCAAATTCATACGTTGACATTCTAAGCCTCCAGTAAACGCAGAATGTGATTGCATTTGGAGATAGGGTTTTAAAGAGTGATTACGTGAAAATTAGGCTCTTAGGGTGGCCCCTAATCCAGTACTAATCCTCACCTGATAATATATTATACATTTCTTGTTCAGCCTTCTGTTGTCTGTTTCCCTACTAGACAGTAATCTCCATAATGCAGGTACTTGGACCATCCGGTCCATTGCTATATTCCTAGCACTTCAAACAAGGCTGGGCTCATATGAGGGCCAACAAATACCCATAGAGTGGTTGAATCATACCTGCAAACTGACCATAGAAGGTGCTTCGTAAAGTTAGAGATGATGATAATGCTGCTGCTGCTGATGGTGATGGTGATCAAAATTCAAGGAAAACTAAATGATCTGGGGTGTCCCCAAATGATGGTGCCTTTCCTGCAGGTGGGTAAAAGGAGGAGATCTTTAAATCCCGCTCCTTAAACTAGCCCAAACGAGGCTCAAAGAAATCATCCCAAAGGTGTCCGGGTTCAGGACTTAAGAGCAACATTAGGGAACCAAATGAATCCTTAGAGATGGAACGGGCAGAGAATACACACTGGGTTTGGCTAAACCTCAGGGTGACAATTCATCAAGCTGGAACCATGTGGGGACACCCCAGCCATCTTCCTTTCTCCCCTGGGTCTGGGCCTCCACCAGCCACCACTTCTGGTCCAGGGGCCAAACTTTCACCCTACTTCTGCTAAGTGTCCTTACACAGGCCCTGAAGTCCTCTCAGCCACCAGGCACACACACCTGGTGACTCTTCTTTCTTGCTTTGACCGCGAGGACACTTAGGGCCAATTACCAGTGCCCTCCCCTTGGCTCCCACCTTAGTAAAACTATCGGACTTTATAGCTTGTATCCCTACATATTATAATTTTCATTCTGGCCTCTCTTTCTCTTCTACTTTTATTCTCCCTTTATCCTGATGCATTCTTCTCTTTACTTTCTTTTTTTTTTTTTTTTTTTTTTTTTTTTTTTTTTTTTTTTTTTTTTGCGGTATGCGGGCCTCTCACTGCTGTGGCCTCTCCCGTTGCGGAGCACAGGCTCCGGACGCGCAGGCCTAGCGGCCATGGCTCACGGGCTTAGTTGCTCCGCGGCATGTGGGATCTTCCCGGACCAGGGCACGAACCCGTGACCCCTGCATCGGCAGGCGGATTCTCAACCACTGCGCCACCAGGGAAGCCCTCTTTACTTTCTATTTTAATGTGTTGTTTTTGTTCCCTAAGCTGCCTCAGGTATTTTTGGAACGAGATGGGAAATGAATAAATCAGTAAAAAAGTAAGAGCTAATAATAATAGCCAGCATTCACAGAGCCTTCACCATGGGATGACACTAAACTAAGCCCTTTTTTTTTTTTTTTGCGGTACGCGGGCCTCTCACTGCTGTGGCCTCTCCCGTTGTGGCTCCGGACGCGCAGGCTCAGCGGCCACGGCTCACGGGCCCAGCCGCTCCGCGGCACGTGGGATCCTCCCAGACCGGGGCACGAACCAGCGTGCCCCGCATCGGCAGGCGGGCTCTCAACCACTGCGCCACCAGGGAAGCCCCCAAGCCCTTCTCTTTTCATGCGCTAACTCATTTACTCTTCACAAGGCCCATTCAACAAAAATAACAGAAGACTTGTGGTTAGATCCATTTTATAGATCAAAAAAACATAGAAGAGTGAGACTACAGAATTTAACCAAGATCAGACAGTGCACGACAGGCCCTGGGCTTCCCCCCCGGGCAAGCAGCTCCAAGTTGGGCTCTGTGCCACGGGGAGAAACGGCCAACTCCGCCCTCCCGCAGACACGTGGAAACACCAGCAGCTCCTGAGCTCCTGCCTCTTGACACCACTGTTTATCAAGACTACTTCTGAGAAAGCATTTTGCAAGTTCTCAGAGCAGATAGTTGGGAGAAGTGGTCACTAGTGAAAGTATGCAGCTCGCAAATGTCACATTAGCCATAGATGGAAGTACATTGGTGAGATTCAGCCGTTGCAAAATTAATCACCCTGAGTGAGCGTATTAACATTTACTACCACAAGCATCTTGCCTTTAGCTGTATCCTGTTTTCCACGCCATCATGTTTGCATCATCCCAGCTGCACGCTACAGCCTTGCCTCTGGCAGGCCAAGCTCTCCTAGTCTTTCTGGTGTGAAATGCCTCTAGCTGCCTCCAGAAGCCCCTTTGGCAGCAACCTCTGCCCTTACGGGCCCCTGCCCTCCACAGACCGTGCCAGCCAGGGCCTCAAAGCCTGCGGAGCAGGCTCTGAACAGGGATGGGGGCTACTGAGAAAGAGCCGGAACCCAGGCCTTCTGCACTTCCTAACTGAGAGCCTGGAGATGGTGTTCCACTCATCCCAGACACACAAAACCTCCTGAATCCCTAAGAAAACGTCAAGTGCCTCCCAAGTGTCTGATTTCAAGGGCCAAGCTCTAAGTTTCCCACAGAGCCAGCTTCCCTTCCATCCAAACATGAAGCCCCCTAGGGGCTGGTTGCAAGTACTAAGATCAATAGAATCTGCCTAGAGACAGTCAAGGGAGACATACTGAGTTTGCAGGTGCCCTCCTCCTGCCTTCCCAGGAGGCCCACCCCACCTCCATCTCACATGCACGTATGCCCGTGCATGTGCACACACACGCACAGAGCACACACACACACGTGCCTGCACACACCATGCCCCCCACGCACACATGCCTGCACAGACCATTCACACACATATTGCCCTTTGACTCCCTCCCAGGAGCTGAAGCATCAGTCCACGAAGACCCTGGAAAATGCAAGATACTAACTGATCTGCCCAAATTCGCATGAAGAGCTCAGGCCACATGGAAGTCAGATGTGCAGAAGACGTACGTCAGCCTTGGAAGACGTGCGCGGAAAATACACATAGGTCCTGTCTACCCAGTACCGGAAACCACTCTCACTGGCACATGGCATCCTTAGCTGGAAATAGATCAGAAAATAAACAGTGCTGGTGGGAGAGAGCTCCAGATAGGCTCAAATTTCTTCCGGCTGGTATACAGACGTGAGTAGTAGACAAGCCAACAGAAAAGTGGGGTTCCTTTACTCCAGAGTGGATGGTGATTCTGGATCAAAGAAGCACAGGGAGTGAACCAGAGGGAGGAGGGCCTCCACTATTTTCCAGACCGACTGGCTTCTTTTACAGACAAGGAAACTGAGGCTCGCAGGCCTGTCATCTGCTGCCTGCCGGCTTGGCAGGCTGCCGTCTCCCTGCAGTCCAGCTAGCCTGGAGCCTTCCCCACACCCAGAATGCCATACTCGGAGTGCTTCCAGAAGCTTCTTTCAGTCTGAGGGATCCCAGGTTCCCTCCTTACCCTGCTTCCCAGGATATCCAGGCACAGAGCCTGGCAGCCCCATAGGAGCAGGGAAGAGGCACAACTCAAGTGACAAGAGTCCTGACCTAAGCAATTTGCACCCATCTCTGGTCCTTGGTTTCTCATCTGTAAAATGGGAGGATTGGATAAGCTCCCTTCCAGCTCTGCTGCCCCCTGACCCGATACCATTCCAGGGAGCCGGCAAACTGGGATGCTCATGAACTTTGCCCCCAGCTTGCCATTAAGTACCCCCTTTCCAGGACATGCTTCCCTCTTTTGCTCCTGCCCCCGCAGAAAAGCCCAAAGTTCTCTTACTATCCCAGTTTCTTGGGCCATGGAGAAAATATCATGAGCAAGAATAATTTACAATGAAGGATTAAAAAAACAGATCCTGAAGAGGGCAGCGCCGAACCCAACAGAGTGGCAGGAAAGCTGAGCCCAAGCCTAAAACTGGGTCATCTGACCCCCAGCTTGGCGCCCTCCCAGGGCCACCTTGGCTGCCTCTGGGGTGTATCCCTCGGGGCTGGGATAACGCCACACTTAGCTTGTCCTGCCCATGTCTCAGCATCCTGGGACCGTGTCTCTGGCACACACACACAGTCCTGAATGTTCACTAAATGGAGGTAAGTTGCCTTGTGTGGGAGATGCCCACTGTGCGCAGAATCTTTGCCAAGCCTCGGCCAAGCCTCGGTGCCATTCCTGCCCCAGCAGTGACCCTCACACGGGGCCTGAGACCACCTTCGAGGGGCCCCATCCACTGTGTCTCAGCTCATGGCACCACAGTCCTCTCACCTCCTCGCCGGGGCTGCCCTCTTGCTATGCGGCATGAGAGTCTTGATAACCAGGCCCGCTCCAGGCCCACGCACGTGTCCCCTGGAAGGAGGGGTAGTGAGTGCCCCCCTTGCCCAAAGCTTTCCAGGGAAAGGGCAGAATCGCCAATCCTGCGCACAGAGCCCTTCACTACTGGGGCCCTGGTCACCCCTTCGGAGCGTCTCCCCATGTCCCCACTGGAGATCGACGCCTCACTGTCCTGAGTCACTGCTCCCACCACCAGGCCTTTGCACAGGTGGTGCCCTCTGCCAGGAATGCCCTCTCCCTGCTTCTAGAAAGCTTCCCCCACCCCCAGTATGAGTTGGTTGCTCTCCCCCCTCAGCCCCCATAGCACTCGGCACGTGCTGTCTCAGAGGGTTGTTTGGTAACCCCCGGCTTCTCTGGGTCCCTGCAGGACCATGAGATCCTCTTCTGGGCTAAGTGAGACCCCTGCCTCGGTCCCCACAGCAGCCTGGGACGCCCTCCATGACAGGCCTGTCCTCGTCGATTTACTGCTCCGCGTCCCCCGCTCCACCCTGAGACCCCGAGGACAGGGACGTCTCCCCAGTGCCCAGCGCAGAGCCTGACCAAATGTTGCCAATAGATCACGTCCTTTATTTTGATTAGGATCATTATCGTCTCATCTCGAGAAAAGGGGAGGAACCCAGCACTTCCTCCGGCAGAACACGTTTTGCTCATTTTTCTCCTGTCTGTCTCGAGGCTAAGGGAAGGCATTTGCCAACCATCCCCCAGGGATAAATGGAAGGTTCTGACCTCAGAAAGAAAGAGTCATCCAAGTCAAACATTGCATAGAAGAGGGTAGTGACTGAAGTTCTCCACCAAACGGGGACACGGCTGAAAGGGAAGTGGACACTGTGAATAAGTAACTGCACAGGGACAGCAGTTGTACACAGGGACTGGCCTGAGCAAACCTGCCTGTGCGGACACCCCACCTCAACACCAGCTGAGGGGGCGGATCTCCCACTGAGGACGAGCGGGTCACCCAGAGCTAACCTGGCCACCAGGGCCCTTGTCTCAGAGGAAATGACACAGATCAGAGCCCAAGCCCTGTTCTCCCGGCATCTCCACGTTGCAGCTCGGGTGGGATGGGTCTCGCCCACAGAGCTGCTTTCTAGAAAGAAAAGAGACCATCCAGGAGCATTGAGGCCTCCCCGTGGGAGACAAAGGATTTCAGGAGGCTAGCGGTCTCCCCAAAACGACGCTCAGAAGTCCTACAGGCGTGAGCCAACCTGGTTCTCCGCAGGTGGGGATCTCTGCCTGGAAGCCTACCCGCGGGGAGCCCTGGTGTCCTCAGGCCGGAATGGTGGCCCTGGAGGGTCCCGCCAGGGACATCTATTCACAGACATTGTGAGGCCTGTGACCATGAGACCCTTATTATCATCAACAGTTTAGAAGGAACGTGCTGTCCCCATCTGAAAAACACTGGTCCATCTATTGGTCTACTGGTTTCATCTCGGCTACAAACTCCTTGTGAGCTGATCCTGTGTCTGTCTGGTTTACTGCTGGGTTCCCAACACTTAGAAGGGTGCCTGGCACACAGTAGGCCCTCAGTGAATGTGGGCTGAATACACAGACAGACAAAGTGCTGCTGGGCTATTCTGTCTCGCATAGTGGGGCAGACTAATAGTGAGCCTTTCTAGAACAGAAAGGAACAGACACCGCCTCCCAGTCTGCCCTCCCAAGCTGATCTGCTGGGGTAGGGGGAGGGGACACGAGGGGAAACAGGAAGGGCCTGGGTCTCCGACATTCTCCCCGCTGGTTCCTTGAGGCCCGGAATCCGGACCTAGGAGCTGAGCCTTCCTGATGAGGGCAGGCAGGGGCAGAAGGGCTCTGGAGGGGCATCCCAGCCCCTGCCAGGAGGATATAGACCGAAAAACCGCTGACCCACCCTCTGCCCGGCTGCACCGCAACGCTCCTGCAGAGTTGGTCACTTATTCTTGTAACCGTGGACGTACCAGAAAGATCCGTACCTTGCAAAGCTCATGTGCCCAGCTGAGGCCAGATGTGGCCCTCTGGCCCTCTCTGCTTTAGGATCCCCTGATGCTCACTGTTCCCCTATGACCACGACCTGAGCCTTGACCTGTGCCAGCCCCGGGCTCTGCAGTCTGCACATGCAATCCCCAGTAATCCTCCCCACCCTGCAGGCACCAAAGCAAGGGGTGCAGCGCCAGCCACCCAGACTACCAGCCAAAACCGGGCCAGGAAGGAAACGATGCCGCTGATGGGGGCCGCCCTGCTCAGGGTACCGAGTGACGGGGTGGGGGCGGCGGGGAGCACCATCAGGTGTGGGTGCCCAGCTAAACAGAGAGCCCAGCTCTCATCTCCACCCCACCACCGAGGCGCCAAAGACCGCGCACTCTGAGGCCTCCCCAGCTGCAGGCAGGCTGAGGACAGGGAGCCTGCAAGCGTCTTCCACGAATCAAGGGAGACACCTGGTGGCTGTCATGAGCGCTCCCACTCAGGCCACCAGTGCCTGTCCAGCCTGGCCCCTGGGTCTGCCGCCCGGCTGAGCCAGCGCGCCCCCGCTGAGGCCAGCGGTCCCCCCAGAGGGTCTCAGGCGTCCTACCACGCAAGGGGACCTCAGCCCTGGATCCCCGCTCTTGTGGAGCCCTGGAGTCCTCCAGCTGAAATCGTGGCACTGCTCCCGGGAGGAACTCTTTCTAGTCAAATGAGATAAATAAGCCTCTTGTTAGTAGAATTTCCCCTGGCAGGGACCCATGAGAATCCCTGCTCGCGGCCCAGGAGGCCCTGCACACCCCTCTGTCCAGATTTCAACCACCTCCTCTTCAAGGTGCAGCTACAGGGCCACCTCCCCTGAAGCCTGCTAAGGTCCCCCACGTCCCAGAAATGCATCTCCCTGCAGGGATCACACCCTGCAACTGAATCTCGGGACTCCAGGTCTGATAAGGCACTTGGTTCTTCATCTTTAACTGGACTGGAACTTCCTTCATTTTCTCCCAGCATCATCCGAAACTGTAAATTTTTTTCAGTGAATGATTTTGAACGCATCGATGTGAATGGTGGGTTCTGTGGAGGCAGTTTTATTTAGAAACAGGGGATTCTTTTTATTGCAGCAAGCTACACATAACATAAAATTTACCATCTTAACCATTTTTTAAATTAATTTATTTATTCTTGCCTGCGTTGGGTCTTCGTTGTTGCGCGTGGGCTTTCTCTAGCTGCGGCGAGCAGGGGCTACTCTTCATTGCGGTGTGTGGTCTTCTCATTGCGGTGGCTTCTCTTGTTGGGCAGCACGGGCTCTAGGCGTGCAGGCTTCAGTAGTTGTGGCACGTGGGCTCGGTAGTTTTGGCTCATGGGCTCTAGAGCGCAGGCTCAGTAGCTGCAGCGCACGGGCTTAGTTGCTCCGCGGCATGTGGGATCTTCCCAGACCAGGGCTCGAACCCACGTCCCCTGCATTGGCAGGCGGATTCTTAACCACTCTGCCACCAGGGAAGCCCCTACCATCTTAATCATTTTTAAGTGCACAGTTCAGTGGCATTAAGTACAGTGACGTTGTTGTGTGACCATCTCCACCATTTGTCTCCAGAACTTTTTCATCTTCCCAAACTGAAACTGTCCCCATTAAACACAAACTCCCCATCCCCCGCCCCCAGCCCCTGGCACCCCCCACTCCACTTTCTGTCTCTGTGGATTTGACTACTGAAACTGTGGATTAACAGTTTTCTGTATTTTATGTTATTCTCCCTTTCCACTACAAGTGGGAGGGGGGCATGGCTGTGTGATCCCCTCACACAGGTACGCTCCATTCCCAGCCGCCAAGGCCTGGCCCACAGTAAGAGTAGATACAGTGGAAGTTAGTTTATCTCCGCACTTCACAAACATTCTCTGAGCCTCTGTGGAGTCCAGCTGATGTGTTCGGTGCTGAGACCCAACGGTGAAGAAGACGGTCACGATCCCTTGGAGCTGAGACTGGAACCGGCGAGAAAACATGAACCAGTCTTGACGCCAAGGTTGACGTAATTTTACAATTGTGACATTGCTCTTTGAAATAATCCGTGGAGCTATGAGGGGTATCTGGTGGGGGAGATCAGAGAGGCTTCCCTAAGGAAGTGACGTTTCAACAGAGACTTCCAGACAGAGAATGAACATTGGATGAAGGTGGGAAAACAGAGGGGATGAGAGGTTTCCCTTCCTGCTGTTGCTGTGACAGATAACTACCGAGGGAGTGTAAACCCATACAAAGCTGTTCTCTGACAGTTCTGGAGGCCAGACACCAAGACATCAGCAGGGCTGGTTCCTTCTGGAGGCTCTAGAAGAGAACTTGTCTCCTTGGTGTTACAACTTCTGGAAGCCACCTGCATTCCTGGGCTCACGGTCCCCTCCTCCGTCTTCAAAGCCAGCAGCGCAGCATCTTCAAATCCCTCACCCCATCCCTCTCTCTGGCTCTGAATCTGCTTCCGTCATCACACCTCTGTCTCTGTCTCCAATTCCTCTGCCTCCTTCTTTCCGTTATAGGAGATGTGTGAGTACATCGAGCTCCCGTGAATAATTCAAGACAATCTCTCCATCTCCGCCTCGCATCTGCAAAGTCCCTTCTGCCACACAAGCTACCGTATCCACAGGTTCCGGGCATTAGGACAAGGACATCTCTGGAGGCCATCGTGCTGCCTTCTACAGAAGGTAACGGCACAGAGTTAGACACCTTCCTTCTCGAGGGGGAAGGAAACTCTTAGGAATGGCCTGTGCCCCCATCATGCCACGGTTCCTGTTTGTTGTTCATTCTGCCATTTGTTAAGTATATTATCCTAGCTGCAGAGTCACACTTAGTCTTCCTGGGGACCCTGGGAGGTAAGCAGTGCAGTGACCACCACCCCCAGTCTTCAACTGGGTGCCCAGGAGCCCCACAGGTCACATCAAGGGTGCGCTTAGCACCGTGCCTGGCCATTGGCAAGACCTCAGCAGGTGGCAACAGTCATGGCGATGCTGGCAGCCGTGCTCGTCACTTGTTGAAGGCGCCCCGCCCCTTCCATACACTGGCCCCCACAGACAGCAATAGGATATGACCACGTTGCCCACCACCAACCCTGCCCCGACCGCTCACCCTTCCTTTCTCCCCAACCCCAGCCCAGCCCACTTCTGAGCCTCCAGCCTCCAGATCGTCTAATCCAGGGGCCCTCAAATGTGCTCCTCGGCCCAGCAGCACCAGCCCCAGCTGGAAACATACTGAAAATGTAATCAACTCCTGGCGTCCCACCCAAGACCCACTGAATCAGAAACTCTGGGGTGGGACCAGCATTCCTAGTTTTAACAAGCTCTCCGGGTGATCCTGACGCAGCTCAAACGTTGGGCTGCTTCCTCGTCGGGCCCTCTTCTCACTAAAACTAAAACAGAATGTTTTATAGTGCGCAAATATACTTTGTAACCTCCACCATTCAACCTAGAGACAGCTACGTACAGTGAAATACACGTAGACTAAGGTGAGTTTCACTTTGTAGCTGATGCTACTTGTACCAGTTCTATCATTAGTAAGTCACTGTTTAATTCTGCCCAAGTCAGACAAGGCTCTCTGGTCAGTGCAAACAAGGGTCTCCATCCCGAGCTGCAGTCTGACCCGCCAGTGCTCAGAAGGCACGTTCGTGACGAACTCGCACGCTTTCCAGTTCCCCAGCTCCAACGGCGACCAGGGTCTCCCGCCTGCTTAAGCGCTCCAAGGCTTCTGGAGCTCAGCTGGGCTCCTTCAGAGTCGACTACAGTCAGGATTCTCCCCCTACCCGGCCTGCAGGGACCCCCACCACCCCACCTCACAGGGACTGCATGCGGGCCTCATACGGGGTGGGTGATGTCTCCCCAGGGCCTCTCTAGCCCAGGAGCGGGACCTAGACCCCAGCCTAGCACTTTTCTCACCACTCTGCGTGTGTCCCTTTGTGTGCGCACGCACGTGTGTGTGTGTGTGCGCGCGCGCGAGAGAGAGAGTTTCTCTACCTTCCCTGTCCCAAGCTCTAAATTCCTCTGGGGCAGGAACTGAGTCTTAGCAGAAGATCCAAGAAACAGACAGAAAGCAGATGTTAGTCATCCAGATGTTAAGTGCAGGCGACTCGACCTATGTGACTTGGATGTCACTGATTCACTAATGCTGGGCTTCCAGCATCAGCTCGAGGGATGGAGGGGGGCATTGACCTCGGTCACAGCCATCCTGACACCTTCCTCTGTGGCTGTGGAGGACACGGCACAGCTGGTGGGTGGAGAGAGAGGCTTGGCTTCATCTGTCCTTGGCGCCTGGGTCCCCGAGGCCGTTGGGCGCCATCTGACGCAGAAATCGTGATGCTGCCTTGGTGTGAGCTTCTTGGACAGTGAGGGAGGTGGGTTTCTTCAGCGGTTTTCAAACCATGCCCCACAGAGTCCGAGAGCACCCGCAGAGGAGCCTCAGGCCACAGCGTGCGGGGCGAGGAGAGGGCCACAGACAGGGGGCTCCGCGCCTCCGCGCCACCCCGGCCTTGCTCCCTCCAGATCATCTTCGTGTGGCCTGGGAGCCTGTCTAAGAAATACAAGGAGTGCCCCATCGAGGAGGGGCAACAAACGTGGAACAGCCTCATCTGTCTTCAGTTGTCGCCCTGGCCATGCTCCACGGAATAATCTCCCTTTCCTGCCCTTCAAGGACTTCCCGGAGGATCCCAGAGCGTTCCAGGCACTTCCGGTTACTAGAAACCCAGTTCACTCCAAAGTTCAATCACATATCACAGTTAATATGTCTTCTCTGCTTCCTCCCAAGGGCCTTGAAGTGGGGAGAGAAGGTGGTCCTCCAGGCCCTGGGGCTCTGCCCCTCTGCTGTGTTGGGGGCAGGGAGGAGAGACAGTGCGAGGAAGAAGGGGGGTGTTGTCTTGGAAACGGGCTACCCCAGGAGGTGGATCCTGCTCTGACCTGGGCTTGGGTCCACCGTGGGGGTCCCTGCATAGATGCTGGGGATATTGGTCAGGATAAGGAGAGACCGCAGCCGCAGGAGGCCAGCCCCACCATCGGAGACGGCGCCCAGCAAGGAGCACTTCCCCTCACATCACAGGCCGAAGGGCTGGGCCCATCCTCCTCCGACGGGGAGCTGCCCAGTCTGGATGTTGCCCAAGCAGAAGAGAGAGGGAGAGAGCAGGCACCCCCGTCTTCACTGCCTCGGCCCAGAAGTGGCCATCGCTTGGCCAGAACTAGTCAATGCCCCAACTAAGCTCGGAGGGAACGCTGGAACCAGCGCATGAACTGTTGAGTGAACGCTAACGGCGTTTGTCCGGTGTGCACGGTTTGCTTGGGGTGCTATAAAGCTTCACCCAGTCTCCTCCATCCTTGGAGACTACGTCTTAGAGAAGGGCAGCCAACGGGCTATGCTGCCAGCCCCTTTCTGACCATGATGGCCTTTGGCCTGCTTGCTCTGGGTCCAACTTCTCCTCTGCGCCCAGCAGTTCTCCCTCGTGGAGCTACAGAAACCCTGAGGTCTCCTCCCAGAGCTGCAGAGAACTGGGGGGAAGGGGGGCAGAGTGGAGATGAGAGGGGGTGTCTCCAGCCAGACTGACACCTGCGGAATTCTCCAGACCACAAACAGACAACAGTCATGCCAGGCTCTCCCGACAAGCTCACCGGCCCCTTGCACCCTGACCCGATGGCAAGGCCAGAGCGCAAGTGCTGACTTAATGGCCTAGCAAGGGTGGGGGCAGGGAATAAACCAGAAAACCCTACCAACCTCCTCCAGAGATTCTTTCTCGCTCTCTCACTTGCTCTGGGCACAGAGGGAGGAAATGCCACAGGGAGATGCTGGAAAAAGCCCTTTACCTCAAGTTCCCCTCCTTCCCCTCCGTCATCAGATGCCAGAAACCCGGAGAGGGGTGGAGAGCAAATACCATTTGGCTCCAAGGGTCAGACTGGCCCCAGAATTCACAGCTCTCGGCGCCAGGTGGTCTACACAATAGCTTTTTGCCCCAGTCAAAGCCTTCCATATACCATCTCACCAGAATGAAAATGTCTGGAATTCAATAATGGTGATGGTTTCACAACCTTATGAATATACTAAAAACCACTGAGTTATACACTTAAAAGAGGGGAATTTTATGGTATGTGAATTCTATCCCAATTTTTTTTTTAAGTGTGTGTGGGGCGTGGAGGGGAGATCTCATCACAAGAAAGGATTCCAAGGCTGAAAAGAGCGTACAACCACTGGGCTGGCTGATATCCAGGTCTTTGCCGCCTGGGCAGCCTGTGCTCGGGTGGAGGGGGGGGCGGGTGGCGGCGGGTGGTCAGGGTCCTCAATGCTGGGATTCTCTGGGTTATTAACGGGGGACAACTGCCACCTAGCGTTCACCTAGTGGGATAAACAGCAAGAAACCGAGAAGGCCGGGGGCCGGAGAAGCCGCATAGGGAGAGAGGTGGGCTGCAAAGGGACTGAGACACCCCATCCTACCCAGGGCCATTCTCACCCTCCCCCGTCCCAGAATTACACACCAGCAGGGTGCAGGTGTTCAAAAAGAGCCAATGCCCCATTCCTGTGTTAGTAAAACTTGATAAGTAAAATCTGAACCCACCCACTTGTCATTACACTAACAAAATAGGGGCCGCTCAAGGGCCAGAGGGGCCCTGGACCAGCTGTGAGACCATAGGTCACTCGGTGGCCCTCTACAGGCCTCTACAGTGTCCCATCAGGAGTTACACGCAGGGCCTACCCGGCCAGGTGGGCTCACCCAGGTGAGGGGGACAAGCCAGGTGAGGGGCTGACACCCTAGTGCTCCTGCCCCATCTAGGGCACCCACCAAACCAGCTCCAGTAGGATCCGCAGGCCCAGGGGCCCAGAATATAGCTATTTGTCCACAAGAGGATCCAGAAATGGAGACAATATATCTATAATCTCTCAGGTTTTTATTTGCAACTGGTTCCATTGTTTTCAAAGACCATGGGCAGAAGACAGAATGTATCAGTTACGAATCACTCCTGCCAGAAGCACAGTAACCTACCTGGAAAACATCAGACGGCCCCAAATTACGGGGTATTCTACAAACCAGCTGGCTTGTGCTTCTCAAAAATATCAAGATGAAGAAAGACAAAGGCTGTGTTCCACATGAAAGAAAAGTAAAGAGACAGGACAACTCAGTGCAGCACACGGTCTTGGATTAAATACTCAGCAAAACGTAAATATGTCTGTATATTAGATAATAGGATTGTATCAGAGTGGAATTGGATAAGGGTACTTTGGTAGGGGATGTCTGAAATATTCAGGGGTGAAGAGTATGATGTCTACAACTAACTCTCAATTGGTTAAGGAAAAAAATATGTACATATTGAAAGTAAAATGTGGCAAAATGTTAATAGCTGGCCTTTATGTGATTGTTGCAACTCTTGGTCTTTGTACAATTGTATACTTTGTACTACTGTTGTTATACTATTGTTTATACTACCCTTGCAACAAGTTTGAAATTATCTCAATTTTTTAAAGAGACAGCAAGAGCTAGCCTAGGACCACCAGTTCCCACCCTCAGAGTTGGGCGCCTCCCAGGGGCTTACAGGTCTGACCGGTGTGGAAGGGGCCGGCTGGAAAAGCCAGGGTGCAGGGAAAGCCCGGGTCCCCAGCTCAGCTCAGCCTTCGGTCTGCTCATTGCTGTCCCTTCCCCTCTCTCATGGGGAGGGTGGCCTCCTCCCGTTGTTCCCCAACTCACTGGCATGTCCTGTGTGGCGACCAAGAACGGTGTCAGGGACAGTCCCAGACCACGATCAGGTGTGGTTCTGGTTGCATACCAGTCCCAGCAGTGCCTCCAAGTCCCCGGGTGACCTTGGGTAAGTGGCTCAGCCTCCCTGAGCTCTGGTTTGCTTAGTGATGAGATGCAGCAGCTACGACAAGATGCTGTCCAGGGATGGGCAGGGGGCCAGGCAGGGGCGGGCAGAACCTTGGAGGAGCTGGTGGCCCAGGAGCCGACACGGAGAGCGGGGGTAACTCGGAGAGGGGCACCTTGGTCACCTGGGCAGGGTGTGCTGACTCAGAAGAAAATGTTGATTAAGCACCCACCTTACTCCATCCCTGGGCCATCTCCTCACTATCTGCCATGCTGTAGTCACCCCAAAACTCCTCTGCTTCCAAGACCCAAAAATCTGCAGGCTCAACTCCATGAGTTTTCTTTGGCTGCACTGAGTTTCAAAAGCATCTGAACGTGACCAGTTCCTCAAGGGCCCGCCCCTCCCTCACATCCTGTACCAGCCACTTGTTCACACTTCCTGCTGGTGCTGAGGCCGCTGGAGTTGGGGGTCCCGGCTCTAAGTCCTTGCACTTCGGTTTTTAGTGCCCCGAGCTAGGAACCAGGTCAGCCCAAGAACCTCTCCCTCGTGCCGCCCCACACCCCATCAGTCTCTCCAACTCTTCTCCAGTCCCGCTCTCTTCTGTATCCCCGCTGCACTGTCCTCGTGCAAATCTTTCACAGCCATTTCAGCAACACCCTTCCGCTCACTGGCCTCCTGCCCCCAGCTGCCTTCCACACCGCGTCACGATCCATTTAAAAGCACGTGTCTGACCCTGTCATTCTTTTCCTTAGATACGTGCAACATTGCTCCCAGCACTGGCCTCCCCCACGCCACCCGGAGCGCTCCAGATGATCTCATCACAGGAGGAGAGAAAAGACTACAGATTCTATCAACGTTTAGTTTACGTCTCACTCCTTATTAATTGCTTTTGGGGGTATTTTACCTTGAGGGATACGTGTATCACTTATAAATCACCAATATACCTACTTTGGGGGAGCCTGCTCCAAGTTTTTTACCCATCGGGATGCACCATCAGAAAAATCAATTGATCACAGCCACGGGATGAAGGCGAGGGTCCTCAGCCAGGAGGAAGGGCGCCCCCTGCCGGACCCAAGCCCACTCTTCAGCGCTTTTGCCTCATTTCTCTCCCCCGCCCCCCTCCTCACTCTTGATGCGCCCTCTTTCCCAAATAGTGCTGATTCTGCCTGAAATTTTGCTGATTCTGCAAAATTTAGCATCTCAGCAGCTCACAGAGCTGTAGCACCTCCACCCATTGGTAAAGCAACCTCACACTCGTTATCTTATCTCACAGTCCTACAGCTAGAGCACTCAGGAGTTATTGTCTCCATTCTCCAGAGGAAGAAACTAACAGTAGAAGAAAACAGATGGTAAGCCCCTTGACATCGGTCTTGGTGATGATTTTTTGGATTTGATGCCAAAAGCAAAGGCAACAGCAACAACAAAAATAAACAAGTGGGACTACACCAAACTAAAAAGCAAAGGAAACCATCAACAAAATGAAAAGGCAACCTACAGAATGGGAGAAAATATTTACAAATCATACATCTGATAAGCGGTTCATATCAAAAAATATATAAAGAACCCATATGACTCAGTAGCAAAAAAAAGAAAAAAAAAACAATTTGATTGAAAAACAGGCAGAGGATCTGAATAGACATTTTTCCAAAGAAGACATAGAGATGGCCAACAGGCACATGGAAAGGATGCTCAACGTCACTAATCATCAGGGAAATGCAAATTAAAACCACAGTGAGCTATCACCTCACACCTTTCAGAATGGCTATTATCAAAAAATAAATAAATAAATGAGACAACAAGCGTTGGGGAGGGTGTGGAGAAAAGGGAACCCTCGTGCACTGTTGGTGGGCATGTAAATGGTGCAGCCACTGTGGAGAACAGTATGGAGGTTCCTCAAAAACGAAAAATTGAAATGTCATATGACCCAGCAGTCCCACTTCTAAGTATTTAACCAAAGGAAACAAAACACTATATTGAAAAGATATCTGCATGCCTATATTCACTGCAGCATTATTTACAATAACCAAGATATGGAAACAATCTAATGGATGTTTCCACAATGGATGAAAAGATAAAGAAACTGTGGCATAAATACACAAGGGAATATTTTTCAGCCGTAAGAAAAGGAGGAAATCTTGCTATTTGCAATAATATGGATGGACCTTAAAGGCATCGTGCTAAGTGAAATTAGTCAAACAGAGAAATACTAATACTGTACGATCTCACTTATTGGTGAATCCTTAAAAAAAAAAAAAAAAAAAAAAAAGAAGAAGAATGTAAGATATTGTCCAAGGTCACACCCACATTGGCAATAGAGCCAGGACAAGAACTCTTATCTCCTGACGGGTGACCCCAGCTTTTCCCATGGACTATGATGTCCCTTAAGGACCCTCTGGAATGTCTCCAAAGAGAGAAGAGTGGGTGTGTCTAGCGCGATGGTGAACTTTGGGGAGGAGAGCTGGCTTCACCCTCGAGGAACTTTTCCTTTCTTGCCACAGGGAGCCTCCCGAGGCAGCCCTGCAGCTGGCCGTTGCCCCTGGAGACCACGAGGGAAAGAAGGGTCATGCCTGAGCAGCCTCTCCAGGAGAGAAAAGGTCAAGCGCTAGGGGAGGGACTGAGGCAGCGTGGAGGTGTGCTGCTCAGACCTTCCTGTGCAGCAGGACTGGCCAGCTGCCCAAGGAAAGCAGGCAGCTGACAGCTTCCAGGTGCAACCCCCTTGGGATCTGCTATGGATGGCATTCAAGTCAAGGCCACTCTCTTTCCAGGCAGCACCCATCATGTGCCCAGCCATTTCTGCCCACATGGGTGGGGCTCCTCTATGGAGAATGTTTACTCCAGAGCATCCCATCGGGGTGGCCAAGACTGTACCTGTGTCTCGTCAGAGGCACTCCCTGCCCCCTTCTGCTTCCTTCCATCTTCCCTTTTACACGTGTCGGACCCTCATTTGGCCAGAAGGCGTTCCTTACCCAATGCTGCTTTCCCTACCCCTCTGTCTTTCTCAACCATCTTCCCCCTGTGAACCTCTTGCACGTCTAACTCCATCTCAGTGTCTGCCTCCCGGAAATCCCGACCCAGCACCGGGAAGCGTGATCATTCTCTCCTTCGAGATAGAAACGCCGAGACGACGCTATGCCCGCCCAAAGTGATCCAGTGACGGAGCCAGATGTCAAACTCAGGACTGGCCTTTCTAGAAAATCCTAGATCTACCCACCATCTTCAGCCTTTAAACAAGCACAAATCCTATGGACCCCTTAGCCCCAACCATCCCCCCAGAACATCAGAAATTAAAACCAAGAATATTTTTTAAATGTATGTATGCGTATAACTGAGTCACTTTGATGTACAGCAGAGATTGACACAACATTGTAAATCAACTGTACTTCAATAAAAGATATATATAGTAAAAACAAAAAAAAAACCACACCTGAGAGGGCTCTGGGTAGGCACAGTTGTGAATGCATTGGGGGTACTTTTTAAAGTGGTTTCAATCCGCTATGGAAAGTAGTTTATTATGTCACCGATGTCTGTTTACACACACTGACATTTGCATGCAAATGAGCTGTGCACATCATTTCAGCTTGGCTTCCATTTATGTACCTTAATTCATGGGCCATGTGGAACAAACCAAAAGAAAAAAAAGATAATTTTAAAATTTAATTTTAAACGATTTATTAATTTTTCCTTCCAGGAGACCACACACAAATATAGCCTGATCGAAAAGCCCAGCACAGGGCCACCCCTGGTGCTTGCTGCCTTGAGGGGAACAGAGTAAGCTGGGGCCTGGGGGCCATTCCAGGAGGGCTCTCATGTCTGACTCTTGTCCACCCCCACCTGGGCTTCCTTAGTTCAGAACTCCAGCCTGGGGGCTTCCATGCCCTGTTCTAACAGGTAGGGGTGCTGCCCAGATGAAGGCCAGAGGCCTGGAGCAGCATAAAAGCCTGTGTCAGTTTTTTTCTGCAGCATATACTGTTCGTGGCCACTACACCCTGGGTCTGTGCAGTCTCTGATGGTTAGAGCTCTGTGCAGGCGTTGGGACTTGGGCAGGGAGGTGTGACACCGCTGACTATGGGCGGGTCTCTCAGGACAGAAAGGACAAGGCCCTGCCTTCTCTCATCACATCAGCTCTGTGGCCAACCTCGGAAGAACCGTTTGAGTAAGATGGGTCTCTTTGCCCCCACAGACCTGTATCCCAGCGCTCAGAGACTCCAAGGCAGATGCGCAGACAGGTGTGTAAATGCACACATGACTCCTACCCAGCCAACGTCCGTCCTGGGAGGGAGGTTCCATTTATTCCCATCTTACAGATGAGGCAAGTAGGGGCACAGAGGGGTGGAATAACTGGCCCGAGTTCACACAGGTAGAAGTAGAAGGTCCAGCTCAACAAGCCTGCTTATCAGCTCCCAACTGATTCCCCCCTCCGTCGGCAGGCAGGAGGCCATTGACCCCGCCCACCTCCTTCCTCACTTGGTCAAGGATCTGGGTAGCCCTATGCTTCCCCAGAGGAGGCGACAGCGTGGGATGGTCCCCAAAGATCTCATAAGGTATTTTATGGCCAGATGAGACTGTTCCACCTTACCGGGGGCACGGTGTTTACACATGAACCTAAGCCCTTGATTTCTGGAGCTCAGTGGAAAATATCTCCCAGTCCAGCCCGGAAATCAATCTGAGCCCAGAAGCCATCTCTGCTCAGGAAGGAGATCACACCAGCGCAGCCAGCACTAGCCAAGCCCCACTCCCTGCCCAACCCAGGCCAAGACCAGACCAGGAGGCCAGCTCATCCACAGACGTGCAGGACTAGTCCGCCCAGCCCTGCCAGGCCAGAGCCCTCCAGGGTAGCCCACACAAAGCCCAGAGCTCAGCCTGGCCTGTCAACCAGCCCATCCCAACAGCTAAAGAAGTCTGGTATGGAGCCTTACAGAGCCCAGACCTATGCTTAGCACAGCCCAAGGAAGGGTTCAGCCAAGAGTCAGAGCCCACGACCAGGCCAGCCAGCCATAAAACCGGAGCTCAGAGCTTGATCTTAGCCGCTGCCCAGCAGACAGCACATTCACCCCAGCCTGGGGCCACCACCTCCTCCCAGGACCCCAAGCAGCTCAAATCCTCACCAAGGTCCCTCGCTGTGTAGCCAAGCCCAGAGGCTCCCACCCGGACAACCTAACAAAATACCCCGGCAGAACGCAGCACCCCTCCGCCCAGCCAGTCTTAAGCGACACAGCACAGGGAACTTCCTCAGGAGACAAGCAGGAGGCCTGGGCCCTGGAGGGAGAGCCAGCTGAGCAAAGCTCCCTCCAGGCTTCCACCACGGCCCCCAGCAGGCTGTGCCACACTGGCACCACATGCCCATCAAAGCAGAGAGGGTGTCCCCCCTTCCTCCCCACATTTGTGCAGGCTCCCAAGAAGGAGCTAAGAATGTCAGAGACATCCAAGAAGACCAAATCTTAGACTCTGGACATCAAGGTTTTCTGAGTAAGGACTGAGTGTCCAGCGGCTTCTCTGGGTGGGGAACAGCAGTGGGGGGGGGGGGCGGTCCAGCAACTCAGAAACACAGCGAGATCCTGCCTCAAGATACTTAGCTCATCCCTGCTCTAACTAAAGCTGTGAGACCCCAATTCCAGAACAACCCGAGGTGGCTGAAAGCCCAGCCAAGTGGATTCAAGAAGCACCACCAGTGACCACGCTGTTGAGTTTCTCCTCCCGAGCCTGGGGGGTGGAGGGTTAACAGAACTGCCTCTGGAGCCAGATTACCTGAGTGTGAATCCTGGACCTTCTGCGTCCACCTGTGTGACCTTGGACCAGTGTCCCAAACTCTCTGCGCCCTCGCTTCTCTCCTCTGTAAGGTGGGAATAAATGGTGTCTCCACCCATGGGAGCAATTCAAGGTACTTAACCTCCAGTGTTGCCCAGCTACCGACCATGCGAGATGAACCTATGCTGGGACAGGGTCCCCCGAAGGGCTCTTGTGGGCCAGGAGCTGACCATTCAGGTGGTGGACTGTGGGAAAGTCCAGCGGCCGGGAGGGCTGCGGCCACACAACCCCAGTGTGCATGGAGCTATATGATACAGAGGCCTGGTCAGCTAGGACTACTGTAGACCAAGGAATCTACCCAATTTATCTCTAATCCAAAATTAGGTGTTCTCTCTGATGCATAGAGAAGTATTATTAGCAAGAGTTTACAGTTGAGCAAAATCAAGGCTCAGAGAGGATAAAGGCTCCAGGAAGAGGTGAGGTCACAATTTGAACACAGAACTACCCAAGGTCATGTTGACTGTGGAAGGCCAGACTTGAGCCCAGACTGGGTGCTGGAAAAGGGGGGTTTTCTCTTGCTGTAAGGTGGGAGATGCTCTGGGGAAGGCGCAGAGAGGCAGGTACTGACCTATATAAAGAGGACTCACCCAGGAAGAGCCAGGTCCCTCTGAGGTAGAATACCTTGATTTTAGTCTGATGAGACCCATTATAAGCTCCAGACTCATTCTCTTCTCTGGAACACTCTGTTTTACCCAAATCTGGATCTCCTGAATTGTAATTCTTAAGACCCTATATAAAGCTCTTTGCTCCTTGCAGCCTCAAGATTGCTTATTGCTCGACACTTCAAATATTATTTTATATTCTAGCATTTTTGTTCATTGTATTAGTCAGCTTTTGCTAGACGGCACTACAATAACAAACAGGCCCCACATCTTGGTGGCTTACAATTGCAAAGGTCAGCTGTGATGGTTCTTGTGGCATTGCTCCATGAGTCTTCTCAATCCGGGACCCAGACTGAAGAAGGAGCCCCCATCATGCTCGGCTCCGCAGCAGAGGGAAAGGAGCAAGAGGATATTAGGGACTCACAACTCCTTGTAAAGCTTCTGCTCACATGCCATTGGCCAAAGCAAGTCACATGACCAGGCCCGATGCTAATGGATATAGGATGTATATTCCTCCCACAGAAAGGCAGGCAAGCCCCATGGCAATTGACAGGATGGATGGTTCTCTCACAGAAAGAGGGAATGCTTTGCTGGGAACAAAATTATAATCTACCACATTCCTCCAGGTGAATTGTAACATCATTTTGACACAAATCCACTAAAAATGCCTTTGGGACTTTTAAAATTTACATGATATTGGGGATGAAATGGACAGCTTGGTGACTCTAGATAATAATGCTGTATTGTATACTTGAAAGTTGCTGAGAGAGTAGATCTCAAAAGTTCTCATCACAAGAAAAAAACTTATGTGTTTTGATGGATGTTAACTAGACTCATTGTGTTGATTATTTTGTAATATATGTAAATATCAAACCATTATGTTTATACCTGAAACTAATATAATGTATGTCAATTATGTCTCCATTTAAAAATTGCATTTAGATTTTTTAAATTCACATGATATTAAGTATTTACACTAACTTGGAAATAATATACTTCTTACAGTCTTTAATCTCCCAACCAGAAACATGGCATTTCCCCCATTCATTCAAGACCTGTGGTCTTTTCATAAATATCCCGCCTCTCATTCTGTGTGTGTGTGTGAGAGAGACAGAAAGAGACACTACCAGAAATACTGTCATTTTTCCCATGTAGATTAAAGAGCTAAATATTAAAATATATAATGGAACTTAAAAAAATAAAACTGGCTAATTATCACTTCTTTGATGGCATTATTACTTTCCAAGCTTTTTTTTTTTTTTTTTTTTGTGATATGCAGGCCTCTCACTATTGTGGCCTCTCCCGTTGCGAAGCACAGGCTCCAGACGCACAGGCTCAGCGGCCACGGCTCACGGGCCCAGCCGCTCCGTGGCATGTGGGATCTTCCCGGACCGGGGCACGAACCCGTGTCCCCTGCAGCGGCAGGTGGATTCTCAACCACTGCGCCACCAGGGAAGCCCACTTTCCAAGCTTTGAAGCAATAGAATAAATCACAGATGAAGAGAACATCAGTGTAAAACACATAAAAGGCCTGAGAGTAGTACAATTAAAATTAAAAGGGAACTACTGGAGTACATAATTGCTTGAAATACAACCAACAAAGTGTTAATTTCCAAGTCTTGGGTGTATGTTTGTCGGTGGGCAGTGCACTGGGGAAAGGAATGTTCCTCAAAAGAGGAAACTCAATTCGCAGAAAAGGGAATGCCTATTTTTAAATGGTTCACCCTCATGGCAATCAAAGAAATGCAAATTAAAGTACCATGAAAAATCACGTATACATTGCAAATGAGCTCAGAATCCTTTTCATTGTAATATCCAATGTTAGTGAGGAGACAGTTAAAAAAAAAAAAAAAAAAAAAAAGAATCTCACATAGGTTCCTGGAACAATGTACAGGAGAACTGCTTGAAACCCGGTTGCAAAACATTTTGACAATGCACAGGGAGAAGCTCAAAAACGTTCATACCCTTAGACCCAGCAGTCCCACTTCTAGGAACTTGATCTCAGGAAGTTATTCGAAAGGAGAGCAAAGGTTATTTTAAAATATTCACTGCAGTTTTATTTGTAAAATCTGAAAAAGCAATATAGTATTGTGGACAGAGTAAAGGGTTTGGTTTCCAAAAAAATGGACTCAAGTTCTGTTTGGCCTCCTTCCTTCCTTTTTCACCTACAGTCTCAAAAGCTGTTGGAAGGATTGAATGAGATGTATGTGCCCGTTTTGTAACTGAATATAAAAGACAGTTTGCGGGCCTTCCCTGGTGGCTCAGTGGTTGAGAATCTGCCTGCCAGTGCAGGGGACACAGGTTCAAGCCCTGGTCTGGGAAGATTCCACATGCCACGGATAACTAGGCCCGTGAGCCACAACTACTGAGCCTGTGCGTCTGGAGCCTGTGCTCCGCAACAAGAGAGGCCGCGATAGTGAGAGGCCCGCGCACGGCGATGAAGAGTGGCCCCCGCTCGCCGCAACTAGAGAAAGCCCTCGCACAGAAATGAAGACCCAACACGGCCATATATAAATAAATAATTTTTTTTAAAAAAAGACAGTTTTAGGGACTTCCCTGGTGGTCCAGTTGTAAAGAATCCACCTTACAATGCAGGGGACACGGGTTCGATCGACCAGGGGAACTAGGATACCACATGCCATGGTAAGCTAAGCCCACGTGCCGCAAGAGTTCGCGTGCCTCAGCTGGAGCCTGCCTGCCGCAAACTACAGAGCCCACGTGCTCTGGAACCCCCGCGCCACAACTACAGAGCTCACACGCCCTGGAGTCTGCACGCCACAACTAGAGAGAAGCCCGCACGCCACAACGAAAGATCCCACATGCCTCAACAAAGATCCCACGTGCCGCAACTAAGACCCGACTCAGCCAAAAAATAAATAAAAATAAATAAATAAATAATAAATAAATCTTTTTTAAAAAGTTGTAGGGCTCCCCTGGTGGCGCAGTGGTTGAGAGTCCGCCTGCCGATGCAGGGGACACGGGTTCGTGCCCCGGTCCAGGAAGATCCCACATGCCGCGGAGCGGCTGGGCCCGTGAGCCATGGCCGCTGAGCCTGCGCGTCTGGAGCCTGTGCTCCGCAACGGGAGAGGCCACGACAGTGAGAGGCCCACGCACCAAAAAAAAAAAAAAATTGTAATATGCCAATGGCCAATCTTTTTTAAAAAACACAGCTTTATTATTTCTAATCATCAAAATGAAGACTTGGAAACAGCCTACGCTGACAACTGTAGGGAAAATGTTAAGTAAATTAGGATACCTCCAGCCCATGGAGAACGGTGCAGCCATTAGGGACTGTAATTATGAAGATAATGGAGCAAACTGAAAAAACACTCCTGATTTTTTTTCAAGCAGAAAACAAAATGATGTTACAACAATGTAAAACTTGTGCATATGAACGAGAACAGGGAAGAAAGATGGGTGAGGGCAGAGAGGAGTGGTGAGGACAGCTTCCGAATTAGGGTGCTAGATTACAGGCATTCTTTTTTCTAGTTCTCTTACTATCACGATGATTTGTTTGTGCAATGAATACAAGCCGGGCATGGGGAGAATTGTCGTTGAATTATGTCACGTGCCTCCTCCCTTCTTCAGAGGCAACCCTGTGCGTTACTACCTTTCCCGTGGATGTGATGGATTTTGCGGGAATAGCTTTCCTCCCATTATCCCAACCTTGGTCCCCTGGGTGAACATCTCCTAGATCATAGCGTATTCCATTTCACCAAGTCAGAAAACTTTTCCTGAGCAACTACTTTACACCAAGTTCTGAAGCTACAAAAGAGGCTAACGGGGCAGGTACTTTGGTGGGGGTCAAATCTAGGCCCCCCAGGAGCAGAGAAGGGTCCATAGGGTAAAGAGGGGAGCTGGAGCCTTCACAGAAGGCAAGCAAATGGCCAGTGTGAGGTCATATGGGTGAACACTTTGCCATGGGTGCCAGAGCCCAGCATGGGTGGGGCACTCAATAAGTATTTGTTCACTTGAACTGAACTCTATGGAACGGGGCGGGGGGCCTCATTCCCATCTCCACCCTCTCCTATTGCAGCCCAAGATCAAGGATGAGTCACAGTCCTCCTGGAGAGCCCTTCACCTTTCTCCCAGTGGCCCCCTTCACCATAACCTCAGCCCAAACCAGGCCTCTGGTCCCAGGTCCTTGCTCCTGGAAAGTGTGCTAGAAAAAGGCCCTACCGGTCCCCTAAAGTCCTCCAGGTCTTTGATATTCAATAGATGAAAATTCTAGACCTGGGGAATACTGACAAAGAACACTCGCTGATTTGCAGTCATTTATTGGAAAAAAAGGGGGGAAAAGAATTCCTGCAGAGAAACGAGAAATGATCACATTTGGGTTTAGACTTAAGGAACCACTTTTATTGAAAAGAACAAAACTACACATGTAGAGAAGGCTCTAAAATTCCAGGGAATAAACAGCAATTGTGTCTGCCTGGTCTCCTCTGTCACCTGTCCTCTGCAGAAGCTGAAGATGCATCATCCCCCACCTGTTTGTGTGAAGGGCCCATTGTGATCAATAATCGCTTATTCCTCTTAATGTTTTCAAGTAGTACCTCTTTTTTTTTGCTTTTTTTTTTTGCGGGCCTCTCACTGTTGTGGCCTCTCCCATTGCGGGGCACAGGCTCCGGACGCGCAGGCTCAGCGGCCATGGCTCACGGGCCCAGCCGCTCCGCGGCATGTGGGATCTTCCCGGACCGGGGCACGAACCCGTGTCCCCTGCATCGGCAGGCGGATTCTCAACCACTGCGCCACCAGGGAAGCCCTCAAGTAGTACCTCTTGAGAAGCCACCTGATGATTCATTTGGCCAATCAGTGGACACTCTCCAGCCTGCTCTGGGAAGCAGCGCTATCCCACTATCACACTGTATGGAAACGTTTGCCTGGGGGTGGTCACCTTTCTTTAAAAAGCAAAATTCCTCTTGCACAGCTAGACTGGCAATAGGTTTCTTCTCCCTGACCTTGTTATTCATTTTTATGCTGACATAAGATTTTATAGCAACTTCAAACACACTTCAAGCCGTGTCGTATCACCAGGCAAAGTCAGGGAACAGCCCACTGGGAAGATGGACCATCGGGGGTCCCTCTCAAACTTGGTGGCCACAAGCCCTATTCCTCAATTCTCAGTGCTTTTAACACCAGAGCCGAGTTCCTGACTTCTCTCCTCAAAAATGCACCCTGTGTGCTCACATCCAGGGGTGGGCCTCTGGGAGTCATTGATGTGGAAGTCTATATTTTACTTATAATGCTTTATTCATTGAGGTATGCATTCTCCAAAGCATTAGAACTTCTGAGGCATGTTGATGGTGTTGCAAAGCCGAGAGAGAACATGTGAAATCCGGAAAACTGTTCAGAAGACTCGGTGTATAGGGAGTTGTAAACACAGTGTCCTCGTTCTCATCTTGGGCATGAGGGACACCTGGGGACAAAATGGTACCTTGGACTGAAGTCCATCCACCCACTTCTACATTAAGGGAGAGGCATTGGTTGGAAGAGTAAAATAAGATTCCATAGAACTGGACCCTTCTTTGCTCTCTCCTGGGTTTTAAAATGATTCCACAGGGTGGAAGGTCTTTTCCCCATAAGAACAAAGCTCGGGGTCAGAGAGAGACCCAGGAGAGGGGATCAGAGAGAAGCTGGCTCCTCAGGGCTTGTTTCAGCTGGCTACTACTACATAACAAACCACCCCCAAACTTAGTGGCTTAAAACAATGTGTTTTTCCTAATGAACCTGCAGTTTGGGCAGCGCTTGTCCAGGGTACCTCATCTCTGCTTCATTCGGTGTAGAGAAAGGACTAAGACCAGTACTGCCCAGATCCTGGTTCCAGTCTCTTCCTGATGCCCAGTTAGTCACTTTTCTGGTCTTCTTGGGTTCTGGGACATACTTCCATAATTTTAGAACAAATTACAGTTTTCCAGTGTAAGAGGGCTCTGCATTGCCCAGCTCCAGGGGAGACCACTCGCATAGTGTTTCAATGCAAATGCTGTTCATATGTAATGCAAAATGAATAGCGCCTCTGGAGTTGTGCAATGGAGATGTGCATAAGAGCATCCCTAGGGACGGCTGGACCTAACATTTGGCCTGATCATCCCTCTTGACAAATAGTGGAAGCTGGCATTGTCAGGGAACCAGAGACTGGGTCTCCAGTCCCCCCAGGGACCTCGGGCATCACCGAGATGCCCTCTTAGGACTCAGTCTCCATCTGTCAAAAGAGGAGCTGCAAGGGATGGCCCTTCCAGCCCTGACACTCGTGACCCTGGTGCCTGTTTTGAGAGTGTGTCCTGGTAAAAACACCGTGAGCCCCTATCTCAGGAAAGATTCCATTTAGATTCCTTGTTAGAAAACCTGCTGGCCTTCTTGTGGACAGTTTGTGCTGCAAGTCGCCTCTGCAGCAGGATGCTGAGGTTTCCTCTCTGCCCCGTTTGTTCCAACTCCTCTGGGCTCATTTGGCCTGGGACCAACAGAATGGAATAGGGACATTTAATATCAGCCTCCTCAGGCTCATGTTCCAATCCCCACTTAGAGTTAGCCTTAGGGTTAGGGCACGGGGTTACGGTTAAGGTTACTTTTAGGATTGAGGTTAGGGTTAAGGTTAGGGTTAAGGATAGGCCTAGGCTAGGGGTAGGCTAGAATTAGGTTAGAGCTAAGGCCAGGACTCAGGTTAGGTTTAGGGTTACGATTGGGGTTAGTCTTAGGGTTCGGGTTTGGGTTAGGGTAGGACTAGTGCTAGGTTTAGGGTTATGTATAGGTTTACTCTTAGGGTTACTCTCAGGCTCTGTGACCTTGCTTTTATTTCTACCTATCTCACTACTTTCCCCGTCTCCTTTGCCTGTCTCTTCTTCTTCCCAGGCTTGAAATACTGGTGTTCCTGGAGCCTCCATCCACCCTGATCGCTTTTTAAAAAGCCTCTAGCCTGTATCATGCCTTTGCACAAATTAGAAATAGTGGCTATCATTCAAGTTCCTTCACTTCCTTCCATCTTCCAGAAAAGTATCTTAGTATACTGACATTTCTCTTTAGAAGTTATTTACTTACAGCGAAATACACAGATCTTAAATTTACAACCCAATCATCTTCGACAAATGCACATTCCAGGTAACGTGCACCTCTGTCATGACCCAGAACATTCCATCACCCTAGAAAGTTGTCTGTATTGCTTACCCCAGAAGCATCCATTCATCTGATTCCTATCACTATCTATTTGTTTCACCTGTTCTAGAACTTCATATAAATGAAATTATACATTGTATACTCTTTGGTGTAAGTCTTCTTTCAAACAACAACTGTTTTTTAGATTTACTCATGTTGTATTATACTGACTTTTTTAGGACAAGACTTATATTCTGAGTTTTTAGCATGAAGCAATTTATCACTATCTGGCTAAGGCTTGTCACGGTAAATGAACTGATCTATCCTGCCTACAGGGTTTGCTCTGACCTCAGCTCTCAGGCAAAGTGCTCTTGCTCTGCTGAACAATCTCAAGTCTGAGATGATGCCGGCGCTTAAATTTACTTTGATTGAATACAAGGGGGACTCATCATCTATTCCAACCATGGTTTGTAAGAAGAGACCAGATGTCAGCTCCTTCTGCATCAGCCTGTTCAAGAGAAATTGGAATAGGATGTGACAGGGAAGGGTGGGGTGCAGTATCTTTCCGGAAGCAGCGACTCTAATCAGAGACGGCTTGGCACGGTGGAGAGATTAGCCGATATGAAGCTGGGAAAAACAAGTTTTAGACCCAGCTTGATCACTTGGCTTCACAATTTTAGGCTACTCACTTAACCTCACCTCGTTGATAAAATGTGGAGAACACACTTGTCATAATAATAATAACTGGTGCTTGGCTATTGCCACAGAGAGCAGATGAGACTCTGGAAAACTGTAGGTACCTGGTAAAAGTGAAATGAATGTAACCAGGAGTGCATTGTACACTGTAAAGTGCTTGTTGAAGCCTCTGCCTGTGGTCTGCAGGGACCCGGACAGGTTGCACTGTCACTTCTTAGGAGTCCTGCAAGGTGGCCCCGCAGAATGATTCAGCCACAGACCTTCCCTTGTCTGCTCTGTCAGCCCGAGAGTGTTTCCCAAACCCGGCCCCACTGCAGACCCGCCCACTAGAATCTCCAGGCCAGGGCTCCACAGCCAACTGTTTTTCAGTTTCTCGAGCGATTCTCGTGACCCATCTTGGGACAGTACCGTGGAGCCGCTGCTCCTTTGGGGAGGATGGGTTTTACGTAGTCAGTGGGAGACAGAAGCCCCTCGGTCGGCACGTGGATTAATGCCTCTCATTCCCTTCCACAGGCAGGCTGACTCCCAGAGGCCAGATGGTGGCTATCAGTGGAGAGGGTCCCACCAGTGCCAACGAGAACTGCTGTGACAGAGACATAAGTGCTCACCAAATATGCCACGTGTGCCCCTGTGCTTCCCAGCCTCACTTCCAAATAGTTTGGGGGCGTGTAAATGGCTTTGACCAATGGCCTGTGAGTAAGAATGACACGTATCACTTCCAAGCCAAGGCCGCTAAAGCCAGCGTGCCTCATCTACCTCCCCCTTCTCCTTCCACAGAAACCTCAGGGATGACGGGGCCTCAAAGACCTCTCTTTTCAGCCTGGGTCCCTGAGTGCCTGTATGGAGCGCAGGCTCCCGTCGGCTCTCACTAGAGATGTAACAGGAGTCAGGAATGAACCTTTGTTGTCCAAGCCACTGAGATTCAAGTTCCTTTCGTGGCAGCAGTTAGCAATGATTATCCTGACCAATGCAACTACACGTCAAGTGGCAAGCCCCCCCCGTTATCCATGGGGAAACGTTCCAAGACCTCCAGTGGACCCTGAAACTGCAGATAATACCAAACCCTAGGTATAATATGTTTTTCCTACACGCACATACCTATGATAAAGTTCAGTTTATAAACCAGGCACAGGGAGAGAATATCTGAATTGCCAGCATCACTACTCTTGCTCTTTGGGACCACCATTAAGCACAATAAGGGTCACTTGAACACAGGCACTGTGATACTGCCACAGTCGATCTGATAACCCAGGCGGCTACTAAATGACTAATGGGTAGGATACGCTGGACAAAGGAATGATTCGCGTCCCAGGCGGGGCAGAGCAGATGGCGTAAGATTTCATCACGCTACTCAGAATGGGATGCAATTAAAAACTTATGAATTGTTTATTTCTGGAATTTTCCATTTAATACTTTCATGCTGCAGTTCACTGTCAGTAACTGAAGCCGCAGACAGCGAAACCATGGACAACAAAACCATGGACAAGGAAGGGAAGACTGTATTTCCAAATAGCTCTCAGAAACTGAAATGCTCTGCCTCAACAAAGCTAAAAATAGGGCTTCCCTGGTGGCGCAGGGGTTGAGAATACACCTGCCGATGCAGGGGACACGGGGTCGCGCCCCGGTCCGGGAAGATCCCACGTGCCACGGAGCGGCTGGGCCCGTGAGCCATGGCCGCTGAGCCTGAGCGTCCGGAGCCTGTGCTCCGCAACGGGAGAGGCCACAGCAGTGAGAGGCCCGCGTACAGCAAAAAAAAAAAAAAAAAAAAAAAAAAAGAAAGAAAGCTAAAAATAGAACTAGCATACGATCCAGCAATTCCACTCCTGGGTATTTATCCAAAGAAAATGAAAACACCAATTCAAAAAGATACATGCACCCTAACGTTCATAGCAGCATTACGTACAGTAGCCAAGATACGGAGGAACCTAAGTGTCCACCAACAAATGAATGGGTAAAGATGTGGTACATATATATACAATGGAATACCACTGAGCCATAAAAAAGAATAAAATTCTGCCACTTGCAACAAAGTGGATGGACCTAGAGGGTATTACGCTTAGTGAAATAAGTCAGACAGAGAAAGACAAATACTGTATATTATCACTTATATGTGGAATCTTAAAACACAACAAACTACTGTATATAACAAAATAGAAACAGACTCACAGATATAGAGAACAAACTAGTGGTTACCAGTGGGGAGAGGGAAGAGGGGAGGGGCAAGATAGGGGTAGGGGGGCTTCCCTGGTGGCGCAGTGGTTGAGAATCCGCCTGCCGATGCAGGAGACACGGGTTCGTGCCCTGGCCCGGGAAGATCCCACATGCCGCGGAGCAACTAAGCCCGTGAGCCATGGCCGCTGAGCCTGCGTGTCTGGAGCCTGTGCTCCGCAACGGGAGAGGCCACAGCAGAGAGAGGCCCGCGTACCACCAAAAAAAGATAGGGGTAGGGGACTAAGCGATACAAACGACTATGTATAAAATAAATAAGCTACAAGGATATATTATACAGCACAAGGAATATAACCAATATTTTATAATAATTTTAAATGGAGTACAATCTACAAAAATATGGAATCACTATGTGTACACCTGAAATTAATATCATATTATAAATCAACTACACTTCCATTTTTAAAATACAGCCAAAAAAAAAGAAAGTGAGAAACTGAAATGCTCTGAATGTTAGCAGAAGAAACTGAGGACTTTTAGCAGCCTCGATAACCACCAAAAAGAATTCCCTAGTAAATAACCAAGGCTATCTCCTAAAAGCTTTGGAACAGTTCCCCCCAAAAAGGCCATCAGAATGCTCAGTATCAGCAATGTTTAAGACACCTCCCTGCCTAGGACCCACCGTCCCACACAGATGTGAACCACAGCCCAAAACTAAGAGACTGGCCGCCCATTCAGTCCCAGAGATTGCACCTAATAAACAGTATGGACCTGTTCAATTGCAGAGCGATGTAGGCAATTAACTTCCATCATGGTTTTATTGTGGAAAGATGTTAAGGGGCTTCCCTGGTGGCGCAGTGGTTGAGAGTCCGCCTGCCGATGCAGGGGACACGGGTTCGTGCCCAGGTCTGGGAAGATCCCACATGCCGCGGAGCGGCTGGGCCCGTGAGCCATGGCCGCTGAGCCTGCGCATCCGGAGCCTATGCTCCGCAACGGGAGAGGCCGCGACAGTGAGAGGCCCGCCTACCGAAAAAAAAAAAAAAAAAAAAAAAGATGTTACAAGCTTGGGCCATGAAAGTGGAGCCATGCGTCAGTTCAGGAAACACGGCTGCCAAAGCCCAGAAGGGTCCATCGTCAGAGGGGGTGCTCGTGGCTAACGGGCCGCTCCCGATCTTTGCCACGGTCGGCTGGCACTGAGCCTGAGGCTTCATTCTCCCAGCAAAGCTCCTGGAAAATGCTGGACCGAACCAGCTCCCCACATAGTATGGGGTGATGTTGAATTCACCCCAGAGAGCTGCGTGGGTCGTAAACATCTGGTATGTCAGTCTTGCTGGCCTATTCCTGGGCCTACTACAGACTCACTTCCTATGACTACTGATGCAATGTCACAGCAGACATCTGTGGGGTAACATCTATTAAAGAATGGCAGAGAGAGAGAGAGAGAGAAACAGGACTTGGGCCACTAAGAGGCCAAGAAGAGGGGTAAGAAGAGGGCAGGCTGACTGATGCCCCCTCCCCAGTCCAGAGGAATGTGCATAGAGCAGTGTTTCCCTAGCAACAGTCTCTGATTGGTCCCCATCTGTCCACCAGCTGAGTTGGGTCCTGACCAGTCTGCTCTCAGTCCCCTTGCTGGGCAGAAACATGCAGAAGAGGATGGGAGATCCAGCTCAGGCTCTCTCTGGTCCCTTGAGTCCCCAGGACCAGATTAGATCTTTAGAGGCTCTAAACACTGAAGATGGTAATGCCCTATCCACTCCACAATTCACGACAATACGGTACTTTTCGGAATGACACGGACTTACATTATTACCAGAATTAAAATAGGTTTTTTCTTGATTTTCGGACTGCAAAATTCTAGATAAGCTTGGCAAAAGTGAAGTCTTCTCTGCCTCTTCATGTGTGTGCTTTTATGAGTGGATGTGTGTGCGTCTGGGTGTGAGTGTGAGTGAATGTATGTGTGTGTGTGTGTGTGTGTGTGTGTGTGTGTGTGACTGTGTGCTTTTGCTTTGCTGGGCTCCTAAATCTGTTCCCTCATCCCTCCTGCAGGCTTCCTCTCTGTCAAAGTGTCCTCTCTAAGGAGGGTCCCAGACAGGCTCTGCCTCCCCAGGGAAATGAGGTAAAGCCATTTGGTTTGAGGATGTGGTCGGAGGGCCAGGAAAACCTGCAGGGCAGGAGCATGCCAGGGGAGAGAGTGGAAGGGTGGGGCATGGAGGCAGGATGCTCACAGGAGCTGGACATGAGGAAGGAGGTCCTGAGGTCTGTCGAGTGATGGCACTTTCCTGGATGCCTGCCCACCCTCATCAGCCCCCACCAGACAGGTAGGCTGAGACCAAGGGCCCAGAGCCACCACCACTGTTAATCCACCACCCCCATCACCATGACGAGCTCCTACTATGTGCCTGGTGGTTTGCATACATTGTCCTTTTAATCCACACAATTCCTATGTATTCTTGTCCCCGACTTTACAGATGAGGACTGAAAGCTCAGAGAGGTTAAGTGACTTTCCGGGAGTCACACATCTAGTAAGTGGGGGAGCCAGGATTCCAACCTAGTCCACCTCACTCTGAAGGTGCTCCTTCCACTAAGTCATGCTCCCTCCAGGGAGTAACAAATCAGGGGTCAGAGTGGCAGGACTGAGCAGAGGCCAGTGCCAAGGAATTCACGTGGGTGGACAATGAAGATGCAGGGAAGCAGGAAAGTTCAGGATAAAGACCCTACAGGCTCTTCCCAGGTCAGACCAAGGAGCATCTTGGAAGGAATGCTGGGACTCAAGCTGGAGACCCCTGTCCCTGGGCTCTGCTTTGAGGTAGGGTGGGCAACTGGACCACCATCTCTAGTTTGAAAAACTAAATTCCAGCAAAACAGGATCCTCTTTTAACTGTGTGCCGGGAAGCAAACAGTTGACATTGATGATCATCCATTTTCTCCATTGGCAAAATGGCGGCAATGGTCAACCCACCCCAGAGACGGAGATCTGCAGCAAGAGAGTGATGTATTTCCAAAGTCCTTGGAGCTCCTTGGGTGCTCTGAAAAGACAGCTGCTGAAATGGCCAGAGCAGTGAAAGCCTTGCATGTGTCCCAGGTTTCCATCCAAATCCACACTTGGGAAAATAAAACATGGAACTATCCTTGGAGAACATGGCCTGAGTGCGGGAGTGATGCTATGTCAGCTGTGGGTGGATTGTCTCTCCTGCAGCTCATCCTAAGCAAACCTTACATTCTCTTTTACTAACAGTTTGCAGTCATTCTGCTTAATTACCTGTTGTGCTGACATTTGGCACTGCCTTGATTTACTTTGCTTTCAAACCCTTCACTTCTCTCCCTGCCCTGACCACCCCTGTCCCAGGAGGGAAGGACATTTGTTGATGAGCTCCTCTACCGTGGTCAGAGTTAGCTCATTCAATTCTCAGAGTAATGCTATGATCTAGGTAGAGAATATCTCTATCTAACAAAGGAAGTTGCGGCCCACAGAGGCTAAGGTAACTTACCTAGGTCTCCAAATGAAGGCAAGCTGAGAACCCAAATCTTTGTGCTTGGTTATGTGATTTTTCCACCCCACAGAACAAAATTTGCTTGGGTGAGCTGCAGGGTGGACAATCCACCCACAGAGATGTTTCCTCTCAAAAGTAGAGGAGAATCTGGTCATGAGGAGCAACTGGGAAGGGGCCATTTGCTCACCCCGCCCGAGTCGGGCCTCACAGTGTGGCTTCATTTGGGGTGTGGAGTTCTCATGGTCTCTGACCCATTCAGACTCAAATATATGCATGGTGATCTCAACCATCAGAGGTTTTTGGAGAAGCAGTACAGGGTAGGACAAGAGCACGGATGATCTGGATTCCTCCCTTAATCACCCGTGAGCAAGCCCCCTCCCTGCTCCTCCCTTCAGTTTTCCCAGGTATAAAGTGAAGGTGCCGCGCTAGGTCAATGGTTCTCAAACTCTAGCAGGCATCAGGATCCCCTGGAGAACTTGTAAAAACACAGATCTGCCCCCCAGAGAGCTGGGCTTCAGGGGAAGGGATGACAGGACACTCCTGATGAGTTCCCAGGTGGCGCTGCTGTCACTGGTCCTGGTACAGGCTTTGAGAACCACTGTCCTAGACCGTCCCTTAGTGCCCTTTCATGTGGGCTCCTCCTCCATATGGGACCACCCCCTCCCTTCTTTCCAGACATGAGGGGTTGGTCATGATGAGGGCGGGTAGGCTAGAGCTTGGAAACTAAGATGACTACCCATTGACAGCCCTCCCTGGTGCTCTGTGTCTCACTGTGTGTGGCTCTGCCATTTCCTAGCTCTGTGATGTGGCCAAGTTCTTCTCTGCAAATGCCAGTAATTAATTAACAGGTAATTAAGCAGAATGACTGCAAACTGTTAATAAAAGAGAATGTAAGAAGAGGAAACTGGCACTTGCAGAGAAGAATCTGGCCACATCACAGAGCTAGGAAATGGCAGAGCCACACACAGTCTCATGTGAAGATTAAAGGAGCTACACACATGGAAAGCACTTAGCGCCTGGTACGTGCTACGCCTTAGTAAGTGTTAGCAATTATTAGTTTCAGGTGCCTAAACACTAATCCACCCACCTGGGAGGCCAACCAAAAGAGAGTGTCCCCACATTCCCTGCATGTTATGGGGTAGAAAGCTTCATATGAGTCTCAAATTGGGGTATGTGAACCCCAAGGGCCTGGTACCAACAGGGTAAAGAGAGTACCTCTTCCAGGACCACACTCGGTGATAAGCCATTTCAAAGTGCTTCTCGAACTTTAATTCACAGGGACATTTGGTAAACCAAAAGGATGGGCCACAAGAGCCCTTGTAGGAGACAAGTCCTCCCAAGGGGAAAGGAACCAGTGTGACCCAGGAACTAAGCCTGCTGCACTTCTGATTCAGTAGGTTGGGTGTAGGGCCCAAAGTTCTGCATTTCTAACAAGCTCCCAAGTATGACCAAGTTCCTGGTCCATAGGCCATACTTTCAATAGTACAGTTAAAATAGTATCTTCTTACAGAGCAAGTGTAAATATATTATAAAATGAAATACAACATGTTTGTGGATTTTTAGCATTGTTTTAAAACTAAATTCAAGTGGGTACATTTTAAAGATATTAATGGCTTTATTCAACTTCATGAATCAGTCAGCATGAGCATGCAACCTAGCAGATAGAAAAGAGCTCCAAAGAGCTGCACCAGAAAAGAGATTTTGTAGGCATAAGGGCGTAGGAACAAGGAAATTGTGCTAGGCAAAAAAAAAAAAAAAAAAAAAAAGTGGGTTGGTTATTGCAAGGTTTACTTTCCTTACAGGGGATGGTGGGATCTATCGGGTAGATTACCTAACCAATGCTGATCAGGAGATTCCTGGTTGGCTAGTTTAAGATTCCATTTCCAGGAAAGCTGCAACTGTAATTAAGTTAAGTCTTGGTTTGCTGACATGGGGGTCAGCATAAGTGATTCCATTTGGGGCCTGTTGTCTTGTTTTGAACAGTATAAAACACCAAACACCCCGTAAATATCACTGTGATAGCCCATTTCAGATTGTACCACCACCATCACCCCCAGTCCTCTCAGGATACAAATTCTCTGCCCTAAGGTCTACTTTGGGGAAAAAAACCTAATGAGCCTCATCTGAAGCCACAGAGCTCTACAAACTCACATGGGTAGACTGAAAGGATGGGCCCAAAGAGCCCTCCCAGAGGACAACTCGTCCTAAGAGGAAAGAAACCTGGTTGCTTGTTTGTCCCAGCAGCAACGCTTTAAATGACAGAGAGTGTGTGGACCCCAAGGACACTGCAGTGTCTGCTGGTTAAGTCTGTCCTTCGCCAGCCCCCAGACTCATACCAGTGTCTAAGAGAGAGGAGAGGCTGCAGGTTAAAAGTAAACTAGTTCTTTCGAAGAATTCAGCATCACATAAGGGCCCAGGTCATACTGCAGTGGGACCCTCTCAGAAAGAGGAATCCAAGTGAAGGGAGCCTTTCTCCCTAACCCCACCGTTGGCCCTGGGTGGCCTGGAGTCCTGGAGTGGCCACCAGCAGAGCAGGGCTAGAGCAAGCGTGGAGCACTGTCGGTGGCCCCAGGAAAGGACCAAACGTCCACTCGTTAAAACCCTTCAAAGAGAACGCACCTAGAATGTACTGGGCACATAGAGATAGATGAATCAGCGACCTCATGGGGGTCCTCAGGCAAGGATATACTTGATACAGAAAACCACAGGGTCCTAGAACAAGAGCGTTTACCCCAAGGGGGTCTGGGGGGCATCCCATCCTGAGGAGGCAGCACCAAGAGTAAATGCTATAGAACTAAGGAGAACTCTGCAGCCCCGTAAGAGGCGAGAAGAGCAGCAGGAGGAAGAGACGTGTGGCGAGCAAGAGGGGCTTTAAGAGGCTGACACCCCACAAAGCCAGCGAGCACTCAGTGAGCCTATGGCTTGGGGAGGAACTGGAGAAAGATGGAGCCAAGCGCGGAGAAGGGATCCAAAGCCCGGTCATGATAGACTTTCACGTCACGAGACAGAGTTTGGACTGCATCCTGGGGACAGTGGGGAGCCATGGAAGGTTTTAAGAAGTGACACGGTCAGCCTCGTGGTTTAGACGGATCACTCTAGAGCCTAGGTAAAGACGCAGGGAGGGAGTCGTCATGGCAAAGTCAAGGAGTCCAGGTGGGAAATGAGGGCCTGAACTGAAGCAGTAACATTAGAAGTTTGAAGAGACACCGTTTGATCCACTGGTTCTCAAAGTGTGCTCCTCAGAGGAGCAGCAGGCACTTAGGAACTTGTTGGAAATGCAAATTCTCGGGCCCCACCCCAGTCCTCCTGGAGCGGAGTGCTGCCATCAGGGTTTTAATAAGCCCTCCAAAGGATGCTAGTGCATGCTAAAGTTTGAAAACCACTGGCTTAGAAGGAAGAACGACTCAATTAAACTTGGAGATCAGTGACCCATGAGAGAGATGCAAGGGTCAGGGCTGACTCCCAGGTGTCTGGTTTAAGGAACTCGGTGAAAAGTGGTACCATTCCCTGAGAGATGAAACACCGGTAAAAATGCAGGTTTATCGGGGAGGGAAGGAGATCAATACAGGGTATGTCAGGTTCGAAAAACCAATAAATTATCACATTGAGACGCCTAGTAAGTAGACGCTATGTAGCTCCAGAGACAAAGCTGGGGTCATCAATCTGGGGACGCATCATTTACAATGCTTGTGCTACAAATATTTAAAAAAATAAAAACAGCAAAGCATGGTTTTAACAATAAAGACATTTAGAGTGACTTCACCTCCAGATGTCTGGAGGTAGGTAATCCCAGGGCTAGTGCAGAGCAGCTGGGCAATATCACCAAGGATTCAGGCTCTTTCTCTCTTTTAACTCCACTGCATAGTAAAGAATCTAACCTTGTCAAAAAAGAGGTCTTGACACTGTCCTCAGTTTCTGGAAGGTAGTCTCTAAACTCTTAGAATGTCTTGCCTAATAAGAGAGTATTCATTTATCTGGGAGCCTCAGGCCATCCAGATAGTTACAGTAGGATTTAGGGTGGGGAGTTTGGGTCACAGAGTATCAGTTGACCTCCAGAGGGACTGGAGACTGGAGACTGTAGTCATAAGCAATCAGTTATGCTTATGTGATGGAGCCGCGACAAAAACTCTTGGACACCAAGACTTGGGTGGGCTTCCCAGGTTGGCAATACTCCATGTGTATTGTCACACATCAATTCTGGGAGAATAATGCTGTCCTGACTCCACAAGGAGAGGACAACTGGATGCTCCACGTGGGAAACACTTTTGGACTCTGCCCCGTTCATCTCTTTCATTGGCTGATGTTAATCTGTATCTATTCTTTTCTTTTTTTTTTGATGTGGACCATTTTTAAAGTTACTGAATTTGTTACAGTATTGCTTCTGTTTTATGTTTTGGTTTTTTTGGCCACGAGGCATGTGGGATCTCAGGTCCCCAACCAGGGATTAAACCCACACCCCCTGCATTGGAAGGCAAAGTCTTAACCACTGGACCTCCAGGGAAGTCTCTGCGTTGTTATTTTAATCTGTATCATTTCAATGTAATAAACCACAACTGTGAGTACAACAGCTTTCAGTGAGTTCTGCTGAATTATCAAAGCTGAGGGTGATTTTGCAGACCCCCTCAGATGTAATTAGTGTCAAAGGTGAGGGCACTCATGTGTGAACTCTTCCCTCTAACTTTACAGTTGGCCAGACTTGCATATCCACCATCCTCATTACATTGGCTTTTAATCCCAGGCTAGTTGCCTCATGGTCACAAGATGGCTGCTACTGCAGATGATATCACATCCTTACACAACCAGATCAGACAGGTGGGGCAGGGAAAAAAGGTCTCACAAACATCTCTCTTTTATCAGGGAGGAAAATCTCTCCTCAAAGTCCCAGTAGATCTCCCCTTACTTAACACTACACTGAACTGGATCACATGGCACCCTGAGCTGCATGGGAGGCTGGAGCAGCAAATGTCTGCAATTTTTATCTTTTATTATAGAATAGAGGCAAGGAGGAAAGCAGAGGGAAGGTGATGGATGTTGGTAAGCAACCAACAGCATCTGCCATCAGGAGCCACTAGTGTTTGGTGCCGCTTATAGCCAGGTGAAGGAGGAGGTCACCAAGGGAGAGAGTACTCAGCAGGAAGAGGAGAGAGCTGAGGACTAAGACTTAACAACAAATGTGTGAGAATCAACAGAAAAGGAATTTCACCAGAGATGAAAAGAACCATCAGAAAACTAGGAGGAAGTTATTAATGAGTGGTGAGCATATGCTGAGGGAGGGGAATTTCTAGAAGGATAGAATGGCCCTCAGGATGAAATGCTGCTGAGGGGTCTTAGACTGGAAAGGCTCCGGAGGTTCAGCAAAAAGGAAGCCTCTCGTGACGTCCATGGGGAATGCTCTCAGGGCAGAGAGGGAGCAAATGCCAGACCTCAGTGGGCTGAGGAGTGGCTGGGTGGCAAGCTGCAGTGGGGGCCTTGCACGGAGACACCTCTCCCAAGTCCATGGTTAGGGAAGACAGAAAAAGAGGCAGTAAGGGAGTCTCTCCTCTCTCGAGGGAGACCTGGGAGTAAGGGGAGTAATTTTATTTTTTAATACAGGAAGCATTTGAGACTGTTTAAATGATGAGAGGAAGGGTGAGTAAAGTATGAGAAGTTGACAAAACAGGAGGGAAACCACATATACATCTAAAACCCACTCCAAGAAAACCTTGAAATATTCAGGAATCCACTTGATTATTTATCAGAAAAAAAGTATTATTTACTTTTCATAAATGCTGCCTTTGCCTAGGCATAGAGCAGTTCCTGGGGGCCAAGAAATATTGTTTGTGTGCCTTGTAAGGGCTTTCTGGCTTCTCACAGAGCAAGCCGTTCCAAGATTCTAGACGAACGTAGGAGTACTCAGATGGTATCGGCACAGAGGGCATGTTCTATCAGGAGGCTGAGCAAAGGGCTGCTAGGAATGCGATGTTAGAGGCTGGAGGAGCCGCTTTCCTCTCTCCTCTAGCCAGAAAACTCTCGGGGCATATCTGGAGCCCCACTCTCAGCTCTTTTTTTATTGTTATGTTTAAACAGCTTCATTGAGGTGTAATTAACATAGCATAAACTGCACATATTTAAGGTATATTATCTGGCTGGTTTTGACGCATGCAGGCACCCGTGACACCATCATCACAATCAAGATCAAGCATTTATCCACCAACCCCAAAGGCTTCCTCAAGTCCTTTGCAATCCTTCCTTCCTTCCTGTCCCTCCCTGTCCCCTGACAACCACGGCTGTTTTCTGATGCTGTAGGAGTTTGTAACTTCTAGAGTTTTATATTAAAGGACACTTGCTGTATTACTCTCTTTCACGTGGCTTCTCTCACTCAGCATCATCTTAGGATTCCCCCATGTTGTTGCCTGTATCACTAGTTCATTTCTTTTGACTCCTCCGTAGTACTCCTTTGTATGATTATACTACAATGTGTCTGTCAATTCACCAGCTGCTGAACACTTGAGTTGCTTCTAGTTGTGGGCTATTACAAATAAAGCGGCTGTAAACATCTGCATACAGGTCTTCGCATGGACACATATTTCTCTCTCTCTTGGGTAAATGCCTAGGAGTGGGATGCCTGGCTTCAATGGTAGGGATGCGTTTATATTTTAGGGCACTGCAAACCTGATTGCCAGAGTACTTATACCAATTCACATTCCCACCCGCAGTTCCGGGTTCTCCATACCTCGACAGCATTTATTTTATCCGTTAGCTCTTAACCACCCTGCAGCTAGATGCTTGTCTATCTCCAAGAGAAACCCAGAGATACCTTAGTAGTTTTTCACAAGCGCTGAGGGTGAAGCCCCAGGGTTGAAAGGTTCTGGACAGGTGTTTAGAATTTGGAGGATGGGGACGGGGGCGCCTATGTCACAGGATTCTTAAACCAGCAGAACCCACCCCTCATACCACACACACAGTCAAGCACAGCTGAGCCTAGGATACGTAAGACAGTTCAGCCAACACCCTCCCCGATCACTCCTTTCCTGCTCCAGCTCAGCCCATGTCCTCCCAGCTTTGACGCTTCATCCACAACCCCAACGTGTCCCTGTCTCGGACCCTTTGGACTTGATCTCTGCAGGCTCCCACCCCCCCCCCAGGACTCCCCCTCTCTCCTCTCTGGTTTTGTTCTCACTGGGGTCCTTGCTGACCTGTGCTACCTTGAGAGGACCAGCTCTACCTCAGCTTGTCAGCACCCCAAGTGGACACGGAACCTGGCCAGTGCCAGCAGGTCCAGAGCTGCCTGCCCTGTGCCCATGGACCTACCTGGAAGAGAGAGACAGAGAAAGGCGAAGGGGAGTAACAGAAGCCCAGCTTCACGCAGCTCTGAGATGGGCCCAGAAAAAGCCTTTCAGGCAGAGCTAGTCCCTCGCCTCTTGAATAATGAAATGATTTGGGAAGCACATGCCAACCAGGGAGGTAGCAGCAGATTTGACCAACCTTCCCAATAGCTAGGAGATGTGGTCAAGTGCAGCAGGGGTCCTCCAGGACCCGCAGCCTGGGTTCAAACCCAGACTCCCCTACCTAGTACTTAGTGAAGCTACTTAACCTCTATGCGCCTTAGTTTTCTTATCTATTAAAAGTGGACAATAATAGAACTGACCTCCCAAACTTGCCTCAGTGATCAAATGACACATATCTATAATATATTGTACTTCAATTAAGTGAGATTAAGTTAATTTCATTAGATGATATATATTTTAATAACAATGCCAGTTACGTAGCAGCAAGAGCTCAGTAAAAGTGAACCATTATTACTGAGGCAGAGACCTTGCTGAGCATTTACGTGTTTCACTTCATTTAATCCTCATGATAACCCTATGAGAGGATCACCACTATTATCCCCATTTCACAGAGGGGATGCTGAGGCACAGAGAAGTTCAGTGCTTTGCCCAAAGTCACACAGCTAGCAGAGAGAGGTGCAGGGTCTCAGCCAGGTAACCTGACTTCAGACTACACTGCTAACCCCTTCATCATTCCACCCGTCACCAAGCACCAGTCAAGATGACAGGCCCCTGAGCTGGCCCCACACTTCACATGCCGAAGGCCAACGCCTCTCCTCCAGTGATACCCTGGACCAACACAACTCATAAATTCACCAAGCATGGGAGCATCTCAGAAACCTTCCACTTTAAAGGCTTTGAGGGAGTTGGTGACATTGTAGCTGGGTCCTGAAGGATTCGTCAGCATTTTCTGATCAGACAGGTGAGAAAACATTCCAAGCTGAGTGAATCCCATATGCAAATGTTCAGAGATGTGGAATCCATGAGAAAGAGTTGGCTGTGGGGTGCAGGAATCCCTTAAGCTTAAGCAGCAGGGACATAATTTACGAAGTCTAGAGGTAAGTGATTTCAGACAAAGAGGAGCCAATGGTTGATGTCATCAGTGCCCTAGGATCTTTCTCTCTGCCCTCTCAGCTTGGGACCTTTTGTCTTTCAACTCTTGACCTCACGGTTCCGAGATGGCTGCCACAGCTCCAAACATCATGTCCTCACGCATCTGTGTTAGAAATACGAAGCAGGAGGCAGCCAGAGCCTAAGAGAGATCTCCTTACATGACTTTCTCCTTGTGTTAGGAAAGAAAATCCTTTTCCAGACGCCCCAGCCAACTTTCTCTGACACTGGCCAGAACTGTATTAAAATCCAACCTCAGACCAATCACTGGCAAAGAGAAATGAGATTGCCATGGCTGATTCAGATCAATTACAAATCATCGCTTGGGCCCGGAGGGGGCTCCCAAGTTCCCTGAGCACATTGTGCTCCCTTGATTCTGGGGTAACCTTCGTAATAGGATGGTCAGTTGAGCAGGGCAGAAGTGATGAACATTCAAGCTGCAGCCCTGAGCCGCCATGTAAACAGTCTGAGTGCCCTGAGGCCACCAGGCCGTAAGGAAGCTCAGACTAACCCTGTGAGGTGCCTACATGAAGCGGCATCCCCAGACGGCCCCCAGCGACCCCATCCCCCCTCCTTCCTGCCCCTCCCACCCTTCAACCTCTCCTGTCCCCCACCTGCCTAAAACAGCATGAGAGACTTTTCCTGCCCAGCACAGCCCAGCCAAGCACTTCCAGAATTCCTGACCCATACAAGTCATGACAGGCATGAGGTTTAGGGTAATCCGTTTTATTCCAGTCCATTTTGGGGTGGTTCGTTCAAGGAGCAATAGATAACGGAACACTCTTCAGGGTCATACAGTGGCCAAGCTGTGATTTGAACCTGACCTCACAGTGCCTCTCAGATTCACAAGCGGGAGAGGAGAAATCTCTCTTTGAAATGTCAGAGAGAATTTTTAAATCATCACGGATCGTGGGGTCATGTGCCTCAGAGAGGAAAAAAAAAGCCCTGTTAGGGAAAGAGAGGAGGGGAAAAAAAGTCAGCGGGAAGACAAAGGAGGTTGGACACAGGATGTGCAGTGCACTGTGCGGGGACGGGTTACTCGGGATGAAACGCTGGGAAAGGCCATGTGGCTTTGGAATTAAAAGTAGGTTAATAAAGCTGGTAAGTGCGAGGTGAGTCTGAATGCGTTACCCCATGGAGGATGGCTGCTTTAATGAGGAGAGAGGCGGGCAGAAACCCCATTGTCAGGCCCCAAGCTCTGCATTAGCATCCACGCTGCCGTCGTCGTCTTTGGAGGAAACCGTGGCAGGGTCAAGGTCTTTGACCCGTGTGTTAATAATCCGTGCCTTCTGCTGGGAAGGCGCCACATGCTGCCAGGTCAATGGGAGGTGGGTGGCAGGCCTAGTTGGGAGAAGGGGGACATGGCCAGGCTCGCAGGCTGTGCCATGACAGAAGGCGCATTGATCACTCTCTGACGACAAAGGGGAGTCCCATGGGGTCAAAACCTGCTGAGGGCTGAGGAGTTCCTGAGCTCCCCATGAAGCCAGCCCCATGGAGGGCAAAGGAGGGATGAAGGAGGCCAGGGGGCCCTCAGCGCCCTGAAGCTGCCCCTCAGCTCACCCCTGGCCTCAGCTTTCTCCTTCTTTCTTTGAGTCTCAGACTCAGCCTTTCTGGTAGGGTCCGGGGGCCGGCCAGCTGGAATACTGTTGTCTGCAAGCCCGAGCAGGCTTTGTCAGCTCTGACCGAGCGCGTGACGGTGGAATTCGGCCACACTCAAGCCTTGGACTCGGTATGGGGCGGGAGGGGGTCTCTTTCTGGTTGGTTTAGTGTCTATATCAGTTTCTTGTTGCTGCTGTAACAAATTACCACAAACTTCATGACTTAATATAACACACATTAGAATTGAAAACAGATAAGCAAATGCTTATACCCAAATGTCACGGCCGCACTGTTCACAATAGCCAAAAGGTGGGGACCACCCAGATGGGTATCAGCCGATGGATGGACTGATGAAATGTGGTCTATCCATACAATGAAATATTATTCAGCCCTAAAAAGGAATGAAGTTATGATACACGCTACAACATGGATGAACCTCAAAGCATTATGCTAAGTGAAAGAAGCCAGACATAAAAGGTCACACACAGGTTGTATGATTCCTTTTATATGAAGTGTCCTGAAGAGGTAAATCCATAGAGACACAAAGCAGAATACTGGTTGCCAGGGGCTAGGGGGAGAGAGGAGTGAGGGTTTACTTTGCAGATGATGAAAATATTTTGGAACTAGATAGAGCTGGTGTTTGCACAACATCATGAATGTACTAAATGTCCCTGGATTGTTCACTTTAACATGGCTAAATTTATGTTCCATGAATTTTGCCTCAATAAAAATAAATATATAAATAAGTAAACATTTTTTTTTTTTTAATCTTAGAGTTCTGGAAGCCAGAAGTCCAAAATCAGTCTCATTGGGACGAAGTCAAGGTGTTGGCAGGGCTGGTTCCTTCCGGAGGCTCTGGGTGGAGGGGGTGGGGGGATCTATTCCTTTGTCCCTTTCAGCTTCTAGATGCCACCTGCATTCCTTGGCTGGCAGCCCCTCCTCCATCTTCACGTCCTGCAATCTGGCAATCTCCCTCTCTCTCCACTTCACATCACCTTCTCTTGACTTTGACCCTCTTACCTGCCTCTTCTTAGGACCCTCGTGATTATACCAGACCCACTTGGATAATCCCGGGCAGTCGCTCCATCCCTAGATCCTTAACTTAATCACATATGCAAACCTCTTCTGCCATGTAAGGTGACATTCACAGACCCCAGGGATTAGGAAGCAATCATCTTTAGGGGGCCGTTATTCGGCCAACCATGGTATCAGAGTCTTGTTTCCTTGCCTCTTAGATTCCCCAGGAGCAGGGATCCTGCCGGTCTTTGGGTACCATCCTGTGCCAGCTTTGTCCCAGGCAGCACCCTGGACCCTCCTCCCAAGACACTAAGGAGAGGCCTGCAGGGCTAGGTAGGAACCGCTTGGTGTCCCCTCCTGGGGTTTAGCCCAGTGACCAGCACAGAGACTTCAGACCCTGGGCTGGGTGCATTGAAGGCTGGCAGTGGGTGTCAGCTGCTGGCAGGAGTGTAGTGATAAACCAACTTTCAGGGGGAAAAGCCCTGATCTGTACTGTGTGACGAGGTGTAAATACCCCCACCGTGGCCAATGTCATGCTACTAGTGCAACGTGACTGCAGGTGGCTTTGGGATGAGACAAGTATCATCAGGAGCTGTCAGAGTGGCTGTCGCCCACCACTGCTCACAGGGACACCAAAGCTGGCCAAGGTCCAGCTGCAGAGACACAACTGAAATGTGTCGTCAAAGCCACAGACCCAGGGCTTCCCTGGTGGCACAGTGGTTGAGAGTCCGCCTGCCGATGCAGGGGACGCGGGTTCGTGCCCCGGTCCGGGAAGATCCCACATGCCACGGAGCGGCTAGGCCCGTGAGCCATGGCCACTGAGCCTGCACATCCGAAGCCTGTGCTCCGCAACGGGAGAGGCCACAACAGTGAGAGGCCCGCGTACCACAAAAAAAAAAAAAAAAAAAGCCACAGACCCCAAGTGAGTGATGGGTGTTTGGACACAAAGCCAGACAGCTTCAGAGAACAGAGCAAGCCATGCCCGGGGAGTGTCTTATCCAAGGGGGCTGATGAGCATTTACATCGTGGGTCTGGCCTATTTAAAAGGGCAGACTTACTGTACTGACTATTATTTAGACCCCAAAACTACTCCTCGGAACCTGTGGGCTCTCTATAGCTCCTTTCTGAGGGTGGGAATGGAGTTGAATTAGGGGCATCTTTGAGATGCTATATTAGTTTGCTCGGGCGGCCATAACAAAGGACCATGGACCAGGTGGCTTAAACAACCAAAATTCATTGTCTCACGGTTCTGGAGGCTGGAAGTCCAAGATCAAGGTGTGGGCAGGGTTGGTTTCTCTTGAGGCCTCTCTCCTTGGCTTACAGATAGCCGCCTTCTTGCTGTGTGCTCACATGGTCTTTCATCTGTGTCCTAATCTGCTCTTCTTATAGGAACACCAGTCAAACTGCATTAGGCTTCACCCTAACAACTTCATTTTAACTTATTTACTTCTTTAAATGCCCTACCTCCAAATTCAATCACATACTAAGGTACTGGGGGTTAGGACTTCAACGTACGAATTTGGGGAGGACCGTGAGAGATGCTTATAATGGGCTTGATGTTGTGACTACACACAAGTCAGTCTGAGGCTGCCCCCACCAGCCCCCTCTTCCCACATCCTTGTTATTTCTGCAGCTCCTTTTAATTGGGCTTCACCCCTTCCCCTTCCCTCCCCTCTGAGAATCAAAGCAAAGGGCGGCCCTAGGAGGGGGCCCACATCTGGTGGAACTGAGTCTGGTGTGTGGCTCTGAAGCTAGATTAGAACCAGATGCTTGCTCAAGTTTGTGATATGGTCTGGAACCGAGAGACCACAAACAAAGAAGTCTGTCCATGGGTGGGGCCGGGCGGGGGGGTGGGGGCGCTGGGACCATGGTGAGAATTTGCAGACGTGTTGTCAGCGCGTTAGGATGCAGCAGCCGACAGCGGGAAGCCATCGCCTTTGCTTTTGCCATTTCCTCTGTTACTGGACACCAAGGCAGGGGCCTGGGTTCCTCTTTGAGCAGGATGAGGCTTGGAGCCAGCTCTGAGCCTCAGTTTCCAAACATGAAAATGGGCCAGTGCAGGCCCACTGTGCCTTATCCAAAACCTCAGGGTCAAATGTGTTTCCGAGGTCAAAATATTTTTTATTTTAGAAAGATGATACAGTACACATACCATCTGTTGCACAGTGCTTCCGGCAGGGTCTAGGATTGCATTCCATAATCTAACACTGACAGCCCTGCAGCAAAGTGGATGAATGGCCGCATGACACAGGGTGCATAAGGACTACAAAAGGCCTCACATCGGCCCCGCTCGGATTTTACAGCCAAACGAGGAAGGAGAAAACACTGCATTTCAAGAGCTTTATGGATTTCAGAATTGAAAAGTGATTTTAAACCTGTAATGTACATTTTAGAGGACTGCTTAGAGATTCAGTGAAAGATGGAAGTGGGGAGAGGGGAGTTCACATAATACTTGCTAGAAGAAGACAGACAAGGCTCTATGTGCAGCCACTATGGAAAACAGTACGGAGGTGCCTCAAAAAATTAAAGCTACCATATGATCCAGTAATTCCACTTCTGGGTATAAAACCAAAGGAAATGAAAACAGGATACCAAAGAAATATCTGCACTCCCATGTTCATTACAGGATTATTGACAGTTGCCAAGATGTGGAAACAACCTAAGTATCCATCAACGGATAAATAGATAAAGAAGAAGTGGTGTATATATACAGTGGAATATCATTCATGAAAAAGAAGGAAATCCTGCCACGTGTGACAACATGGAGGGACCTTGAGGGCACTATGCTAAGTGAGATAAGCCAGATAGAGATAAATACTGCAAGGTATCACTTATAGCTAAAAAATAATAATAATAATAAATAAATAAATAAATAAATAAAGATTTTTGTCCACACCACACAGCTTCCAGGATCTTAGTTCCCCTGACCAGGGACTGAACCTGGGCCCACAGCAGTGAAAGCACAGAGTACTAACCACTGGACCACCGGGGAACTCCCTAAAACAAAATACTGAAAAAAAAGTCACACTCATAGAGACAGAGTAGAAAAATGGTTGGGGGCTGGGGGCGGAGGGCAAATAAGGAGAGACTGGTAAAAGGGTACAAACCGTCACCTATAAGATGAATAAGGTCTGAGGATCTAATGTATAACATGGTGATTACACCTGATAACACTATATTGTATAATTAAAATTTGCTAAGAGAGTCGAACTTAAATGTTCTCATTAAAAAAAAAGATAAATATGAGGTGATAGGTGTGTTAATTAACTGGATGTTGGGAATCCTTTCGCAATATATATGCGTATCAAATCACCACGATGTACACTTTTAAGATGTATATCTTAAAATTTTATTTGTCAATTATACCTTAATAAAGCTGGGGTGAAGCCTCTCTTGCTTCTATCTCGTTCTAGCGCAAAGGTGGGTTCTGGGGACCATCTGCTGCCTCCCTGGTCCCCAGCTCATCCCAAGGAGTCTCCCCATGAACCCCCAGCACCTGCCGTGGAGGCTGCAGACTCAGGAGGTCTGGTCAGTGATGTGAGGTCACAGAGCGCTGCCCCCAAGGCCACTGCCCTCCTGTGTGCTGGCCCCTGGCCATATCAGACAAATAGTCACCTCCTCTGCCTCTGTCTCCCACAGACCCTTTCTTTCCCCATCTGAGTGGCTGATGGGGAAACTCTCAACCATCTGGTCAGAGTCTGGGTGTGGACCTGGCCTCTGAGGAGCTGCCTGAGCCCCAGGGAGCCCCAGAGAACCTGTGAGTCAAATATTGAGATACAATCAGACCAAAGCCCAAAGTCCAGAGAAGTCAGGCAAAATCTGCTGTGGCCTGCCCCTCACTTCCCAAGCCAACCTGGGGACAGGCTGGGGACAATGCTGATTGTATTCTAGCACAAGGACATTAGGAAAAATCAGCAAACACCATTATATCCAGGCTGTGTGATATTTTGCCTCTAAAAATAAAAAAGTCAACAACAGAAAATTCACTGGACTTTATTAAACGTTACAGAGGTTGGGAAGTTGGTGGTTTCTGCTTAGTCTGATTTAAACACAAAAAAGGTGTGTGGTCTTGGGCAAGTCCTTTTACTTCTCTTACCTCTGTCTGCTCACCTCTAAAATGGGCGGCGACAATGCTCGCCCTCCCCACAAGGTACACAAGGATTTAATGAAACATTGAATGTGAGGGATACACTTGGCACCCACCCCTTTACGCAACTGTTGACCCCCAGGCAGGGCAGTGAAACACTTCCCAAGGCCCCGTGTGGCTTGGGTAGGGGCACCTTCCTGCTGCCCCTGCCTCACCACCTCCCTCCTACCTCTCCTTGTTCCAGCCTCGCCAGCCTCCTCTTGTAGCTCTGAAAATCACCAAGCTCTTTCCTGCCTCAAAGCCTTTACAGAACCTCTCCATGGCTCCTTCATATCGTCCAGGTCTCTGCCCTCATGTTCCACCATCAGCCAAGCCTTCCCTGACCCCATCTCAATGAGCACTCCCACCAAAGTCACCCCCTGGCCACAATTCACAAGCCTGATCTAGCCTCAAGATGATGCCCCATGTAATTAACCAGGTAGGATTTCTGTGCACAGCTCGATGCAGACATCATCAGAGCCAAGGCCAAAGACAGAGGTGAGGGGGGCTGTAATACACACAAGGGGGTCGACAAACTTCTCCTGCCAAAGGTAGATTAATAAATATTTGGGGCTTTACGGCCATATGGTCTCTGTCACAACTACTCACCTCTGCTACTGAAGCATAAAGGCAGCCACAGGCAACACATAAGCAAATGAGCGTGGCTGTGTCCCAGCAATATTTTATTTACAAAAACAGACAGCGGGCTGGGCTTGGCCCAGGGGCCACTGTTTGCCAATCCTGATGTAGGAATCTAGTCGAGGAATTAGATCATCCTCAAGTACAGGATTCCCAAAATCCAGGCACATGGAGAAACAACAGAAAAAGAGGGAGAAGGGATAGAGGGAGTCAGGAAAGTACTACAAAGATCTAAATGTGCTTTAAATACACATTCAGGCCGGTGCCTTGGATCCGCTCACAAGCATTTCCACTTGGTCTGCTGGACGATTTCTTTTACGGTAACCCTAAATCTTGTTTTACAATTACACCCTAAAATGTAATAGAAAGATACGACTCAATTTCCAGAAACTTACTTTACCGTCAACTTTGTTAAGAGCCACCACAGAATTGAATTTCCAGCCACCTTCAAAATCAATCAGTGTTTGAATTCCTCCTATCCGACTCCCCTAAGTGATCTGTCTGCCTGTGCTTGAACATTTAGCAACAGGAAACTTATATCCTCACAGTCGGGTGCTTCCGCAGTGGCAAAGTTCTCCTTTTCACCAAACCGTCCCCCTGCATCTCTTACAGATTGACGCTAGCTTGATGCTCCATTGCCTGTGGTTTGGGGCACGATAAAGGAGTCTCTTCAAGGCCTGAAAGACATTCTCCCATTGCCTAAAAGATTATTCCCCCCTCTGCTGGAAACACCTCAACAGCATCAAGCGAACCCTGCTACCTGGCTTGAACTGACCTTTGGTGGCCAGCTGTTCATTAACCATTTCATGGCCAAACGGTGGGCTCCACCAACATCGGTTAAAGGCACGTGGATGACAGAAGCAGACACTAAGACGTCCTGGAGCCCTTCCGTAAAGGGGATCAGTGATGGACATTTCCAAATTCCTGTCCAGAAGTTATAGGAGTTGCCCAGCAAAGCAGTAAGCTTAGTGTTCCCAGAAGCATTCAAGCAGAGGATGCTTCTCCCGCCTACCAGAAAAATGCTGAACAAACTGAAAGTTGACAACTCTTCAGGATCCATCAGAGTATTGAGGTCACAGGGCAAACCGCTGCCCCCAAAGCTGGAGAGGCAGGCAGAGAATCTCAACTTACCGGAACAGAAGCCCAGGGGCAGAACAACCTAAACAGCAGTTGACGGGTTGCTGGAGGCTCAGCATGGACAAATCCGAGAGCTAAAAAGTCCCAGGTGGCCCAGTCATAAGACAGCATCCCCAGTTTTGCAAGGAGCCCCAATCAGGAGCCCAATCAGGTTCTCACAGGGAAGAGGACCCGCTTCACGCTCTCAGCACTGGGAGGGAGAATGTGGGCCTCCTGATACACCCAGAGCACTGTTCTTCTTAACAAGGACGGCCATCAAGAGAAACTATTTTATCAGCTAGGGTTTTGCCAGAGTTTAAATGGCCTGGGAGAAAGAAGTACCAAATCCAGCCCTCTCTAGCCTTCCACACGGGGGAAAAAAACACCTTACTCCAGCCTCCCGCTAGCCTTCTTGTCCCACCTAAGTGGGGGAGGGGTGGAACCGAGACGCACATGTGATGGTCACAGCCCAGGGTCACAGACTCACTAAAACTGAGACCTCAACATAGACTACTCAATGCCTCCTCTCCCCCCAAATATCACCACCACATCAATCAGACTCCTGCATAATAACAGAGGAATACAACTCGTATCTCAGACCTTATTTAAGAATCGATCTCTAGGGAATCTCAGAGACGGTGGGGGAGACAAGAATAAGGACATCAGAGGAAATTTTAGTCTCTGACAGCTACAGTAACAGCAAGCAGTCAACAGGGCCTACCTCCTAGCCAGACGAGCATAAAAGCTCACACTAACGGCCTATTTACCCCAGTGCCTTTACCCAGTACCTCCAAATTATAAGGTATACGAAAAAACAAAACACTTGGTTTGAATAAACAGAGCAAGCAAGCATCAGAACCTGACTCAGACATGGCAGAAATGTTGGGATTTAAACTCAAGGACAATCACTCATAAAAAGAAGTATATTTAGGGACTTCCCTGGTGGTGCAGTGGTTGGGAGTCTCCCTGCCAGTGCAGGGGATGCAGGTTCGGGCCCTGGTCCAGGAGGATCCCACATGCCGAGGAGCAAATAGGCCCGTGCGCCACAGCTGCTAAGCCTGCACTCTAGAGCCTGCAGGCCACAGCTGCTGAGCCCATGCGCTGCAACTGCTGAAGCCCACGCACCTGGAGCCCGCGCTCCGCAACGGGAGAGGCCGCGGCACTGAGAGGCCCACGCACTACAATGAAGACTAGCCCCTGCTCGCTGCAGCAAGGACCCAACACAGCCAAAAATAAAATATAAATAAATAAATAAATTTATAAAATAAAAAAGTATATTTAATAGACAAAGAGAAGAGAAAAAATGAAATTACACAAAGTGCTCAATTAAAACCAGAGAAGTCCGAAAAAGAGTGGAAAACAAAATAAACAAAAAAAGAGTAAGGGCAACACATAGAAAACAATAACAAATATGACAGATCCTTTTTTTTGTTTTGTTTTTGCGATACGCAGGCCTCTCACTGCCGTGGCTTCTCCCGCTGCGGAGCACAGGCTCCGGATGCGCAGGCTCAGCGGCCATGGCTCACGGGCCCAGCCGCTCCGCGGCACGTGGGATCCTCGCAAACCGGGGCAGGAACCCGTGTTCCCTGCATCGGCAGGCGGACTCTCAACCACTGCGCCACCAGGGAAGCCCCTGGCAGGTCATTTTAAACATCACTTTAAGCATCAACGGTCTAATACACCAACTGAAAACAGAGACTGACTGGATTTTTTTTTAAAACCCAACTATATGTCTATAAGAAATGCACTTTAAAGACACAGATAGATTAAAAATAAAGGGAAGACTACCCAATGTAATCTACATATTCAACGCAATCTCTATCAAAATCCCAACAGTGTTTTTTACAGAAACAGAAAATTCTACCCAAAAATTCATATGGAATCTCAAAGGACTCCAAATAGAGAAGATGATCTTGAAAAAAAAGAACAAAGTTGGAGGTCTCATACTTCCTGATTTCAAACTTACTATAAATCTACAGTAGTAAAAACAGTGTGCTACTGGCATAAAGACAGACAATATAGACAAATGGAATAGAATAGAGAGCCCAGAAATAAACCCTCACATGTGGTCAAATGGTTTTGACAAGGGTACCAAGACCATTCAATGGGGAAAGAACAGTCTTTTCAGCAAATGGTTCTAGGAAAGTGGATATCCACATGCAAAAGAATGAAGTTGGACCCTTACCTCACAACTGTATAAACATTAACTCAAAATGGATCAGAGACCTAAATGTAAGACCAACAACTCTCAAACTCTTAGAAGAAAATGTACAAGAAAAGCTTCATAACATTGGCTTTGGCAGTGGTTTCTTGGATATGACACCAAAAGCAAAAATAGGCATGTTGGACTACATCAAAATGAAAAACTTCTGTGCATCAAAGGACATGATTAACAGAGTAAAAAGGCAACTGAAAAATGGGAGAAAATAAGTTACAAATCATATATCGGATAAGAAATTGATATTCAGAATACATAAATAATTCCTACAACACAATAACAACAACAAAAGCCCAATTTAAAAGGGGCAAAGGACTTAAATAGACATTTCTCCAAAGAAGATATACAAATGGCCAACAAGTGCATGAAAAGTTGCTTAACATCACTAATCATTAAGCAAATGTAAATCAAAACTACAATGAGATACCACCTCATACCCTTAGGATAAATACTGTCAAAACAAAACCAGAAAATAACTAGTGTTGACAAGGATGTGAGAAATCAAAACCCTGTGCATTATTGTCAGGAATGCGAAGTGGTGCAGCCACTATGGAAAATAGTATGGCAGTTCCTCAAAAAATTAAAAGTAGAATTATCATATGATCCAGCAATTCCACCTCTGGGTATATACTCAAAACAGTTGAAACCAGGGTCTTAAAGAGATATTTTCACAAGCATGTTCATAGAAGCAATTCATAATAGCCAAGAAATGGAAACAATGAAACTTTCCATTGACAGATGATGGATCAACAAATGCAGGATATGCATACAATGGAGTATCATTCAGCCTTAAGAAGGAAGGAAATTCTGACACATGCTACAACACAGATGAGCCTTGAGGACATTATAGCAAGTGAAATAAGCCAGTCACAAAAGGACAAATACCGTATGATTCCACCTACATGAGGAACCTAGACTAGTCAAATTCATAGAGGCAGAAAGTCGAGTGGTGGTTGCCAGGGATGGTGAGCAGGGAAGTTGTTGTTTAATGGGTATAGAGTTTCTGTTTTGCAAGATGAAAAGAGTTCTGGAGACTGATTATACAACAATGTGAATATATATAACATTAGTGAACTGTACACATAAAATTGATTAAGATGGTAAATTTAATGCTATGCGTATTTTACCACAATTAAAATTTTTTTAATAACAAGTTTTTAAAAGTAAAGGGATGGGGCTTCCCTGGTGGTGCAGTGGTTAAGGATCCGCCTGCCAATGCAGTGAACACGGGTTTGAGCCCTGGTCCGGGAAGATCCTATATGCCATGGAGCAACTAGGCCCGTGCGCCACAACTACTGAGCCTGCGCTCTAGATCCCACGAGCCACAACTACGGAGCCTGCGAGCCACAACTACTGAAGCCCACGCACCTAGAGCCCGCGCTCCGCAACAAGAGAAGCCACCACAATGAGAAGCCCGCGCACCGCAATGAAGAGTAGCCCCCACTCACCGCAACCAGAGAAAGCCCGCGCGCAGCAACGAAGACCCAACGCAGGCAAAAATAATTAAATAAATACAAAAGTAAAGGGATGGAGAAAGTTATAGCACGCTAACACTAGTCAAAAGAAAGCTGAGTGCCTCTATTAATTTCAGACCAGACTTCAGAAGATGGAAAATTATCAGGGATAAAGAGGTGCACTACCTAATGACAAAAAGGTCAGTTCTCCAAGAAAACATAACAATCCTTAATGAGTTTGCACCTAACAACAGAGCATCGAAATACATGTGGCAAAAACTAATAGAACTTCAAGGAAAAATAAATGAATACACTATTATAGTTGGAGACTTCAAAACCCCTCTGTCAGTAATTGACAGATCTAGCAAGGAGAAAATCAGAAAAGACACAGTTGAACTGAACAGCACCATCAATCAACTGGATCTAATTGACATCTATAGAATATTTAATCCAACAAAAGGGGAATATACATTCATCTCTAACTCATATGGACCATTCGCCAAAATAGACCATATTCTGGATCATAAAACACACTTTAACAAATTAAAAAGAATAAAATCATAAAAATTATGCTGTGAGACTACAATGGAATTAAACTAAAAATCAGTAATTGATAAATAGCTAGAAACTTCCAGGTTGTGTGTTTAACACTTGGGGATTAAACAACACACTTCTAAATAACATGTGGGTCAAAGAGGAAGGCTCAAAAGAAATTTTAAAATATTTTGAACCAAATGAAAATGAAAATACAACAATAAAAATCTGTGGAATGCAGCAAAAGCAGTGCTTAAAGGCAATATAGCATTGAATTCATATATTTAAAAATATCTAAAATCAATAACCTAAGCTTCCACCTTAGGAAACTAGAAGAAGAACAAATGAAGCCCAGATTTCTGGGAAACAACATTTGTCAACCCTTGGTGAGGTCTACATTGCCTGGGGAGGAAGATGAAGAGCTCTGTATGTTTTGACCAGAGTTGAAGTGACAAATTTTATTTTTATTTATTTATTTATTTATTTATTTATTTATTTATTTTGCAGTACGCGGCCCTCTCACTGCTGTGGCCTCTCCCCTTGCGGAGCACAGGCTCCGGACGCGCAGGCCCAGCGGCCACGGCCCACGGGCCCAGCCGCCCCACGGCATGTGGGATCCTCCCGGACCGGGGCACGAACCCGCGTCCCTTGCATCGGCTGGCGGACTCTCAACCGCTGTGCCACCCGAAGTGACAAATTTTAAATGAGGTTACTCAATAAGGTTTTATCTTGATGAGAATTCTCTTGGAAATAGAGTGCCCTCCACAGAGTTTCATCTAAGAATGGGGAGCTATCATCAAAGTCAACTGAAATCTGTGGAAATCTAGGAGCAACTTGGCCAAGCATCCAGGCAGGGGCTGAGGAAGCCAGGCAGAAGAGACAGTACGAGCAGAAGCATCTTTCTTTACCTGCTGAAGCAGGTGCAGGTGAGTTAGGACAAGCCATCAGAGATGGTATGTGGCCAACCCCCCTGCAGAACTGATATGGACGATGTGGAAGACTGCATTACCCGAAGACAGCCACAGCAATCTCTCCCACACCACTTCTCTTCCTCAGTGTGGCCTTGCCGCTCCCCGCATCAAGAGGTGGGGTCCAGGTCCCCTCCGTTCGAATCTCGGAGGGCTTGTGACTGCGTCTACCTATAGAGTATAGCAGAAGTGACCGTGACCTCCCCGCCCCCCCCGCCAAGGTTTAGTCAGAAGGAGCCATGCAGCCTCCACCTGGCTTTCTTGGGACCCTCACCTTGGAGGAAGCTGGCTCTTACGTGAGAAGTCAGCCCCCCAGAGGCTGCCACACTGGAGAGGCCCCTTGGAGCAGCCAACAGCCAGCGAGCATCAACTGGCAGCCACATGCGTGCGCCATCTTGGAAGGCCAGCCTAGTCATGCCTTCAGATGACTGCTTTCCCAGCCAGTAGTGACCTTAACCAAGTGGGGAAGCCCAATCAAGAGCTACCCGGTCAAGCCCTTTCACAATTCCTGACCTACCAGATAGAGAGCAAAATAAAATAGTTATTTTAAGGTGCTCCATGTAGGGGTAATTTGTTAGGCAGCAGTAATAACCAGAACCAGGAGAGAAGGGGAAGGTACGGTGGACAGGGAGGCATGGAAAAGGGAGGGAGTGCTGGTCGTGGCAGCTTGGAGGACATTGAAGAAGGAGGAGGTGAAGATGAAAGAGAAAGAAGACGAAGATGATGGAGAGCGAGAAGAGAGAAAAACAAATAAAACACTAATGGAGTCCAACCTTCCTTTTCCAACTAGCCTTTCTAATTTTCTCAGGACCCTGGCAGTAAGGGAATAGTCTGCTCTTTCCTCTGATGTTTCATCCCCTGGCGCTCCTGAAGTCTCTCTTGACCTCTTTACACCTTGATACACAGTTTATTTGGGGCAGGGAGGAGAGGAGTTGTTTTCTGTTCCAACTCCCTTTTTATCCCTTCCTTTCTCAACAAAACCCTTACAGAATGCATACACCACTGTGCTCCATGAGAAAGAGGACAACGTGCACGCCTGTGGCCCTGGAGGCTGCCAGGCACCTGTGGGGAGGCAGGCAGAGCCCCAGCGTTCTTCTTTCTTTCCCTGCAACTGTATCCATGTGAATATGGACATCAAGCAAATACCAGCATTTAGATCCCTACTCTTTCTGTGTAAAACCAGAAAAGCAGGATTAAAGAAAATCATCGGAAGGTGGTTTGAGATGTTTGGGAGGGTTAAGAGGGCATGTTGACAATATAGCTTCTTTTTGGGAGATGCTTAACGGATGTTCTCACCGCTGAAACTGTCGCTTCAATAATAAAATCCTCTCCTAATGATGACTGGAGCCCTGCCACTTGATGGAGAATCAGCAGAACATAAAGGATATTATTTGGAAACGAAAGTCTGTATTGTAATTTTTGTTCTGTTTTATTTTTAAATTTTCTTTTTATGACACGTCTACATGTCTTTTAAAATATTCCAACCAAGAAAAAGAGGGGATGGGGAGAAGGGATGAAGCAAGGTTGCAATATGGTGATCATTACTTAAGCTGGGCAATGGGTCTACGGGGGTTCATCGTACTACTTACTCTACTTTTGCAAATGCTTAACATTTTTCCATTATAAAAAGTTTGGGGGCTTCCCTGGTGGCGCAGTGGTTAAGAACCCACCTGCCAATGCAGGGGACACGGGTTCGAGCCCTGGTCGGGGAAGATCCTACATGCTGTGGGCAACTAAGCCCGTGCGCCACAACTACTGAGCCTGAGCTCTAGAGCCCGCAAGCCACGTCTACTGAGCCCGCGTGCTGCAACTACTGAAGCCCGCACTCCTAGAGCCCGTGCTCCACAATAAGAGAAGCCACAGCAATGAGAAGCCTGCACTGTAATCAAGAGTAGCCCCCGCTCACCACAACTAGAGAAAGTCCAGCAATGAAGACCCAATACAGCCAAAAATAAATAATTGTTTTAAAAATAAGTTTGTTGTTTTTCTTTTAGTTTCACTGGAAAGGAAAAAAAGATGTTCCGTTTTAAATGTTGAAATGTGCACATTGCCTTGTTACAGTAAAACCAGTGTGTACACAACGATTTCCTTGCCTCTCTCTCAGAACATATTATACTCCAGACCTTCCCTTTTTGAGTCACTTAATAAATATGTTGTCAGACGTAGTGTCTCTAAATTCTAGCACAATTTTGCACTGTGCACGTTGCAGGGCCATAAGGATTGATTTAATTCAGCCTCGCAGTGGGTGTAATTCACCAGCAATCATGTCATCAGTACAACCCTGGGTACACCGCATTGCTCAACATTTAGTCCTTGATTTTTGCATTTAATTTTTATCTCAGATTGGTTGTTTTTCAAAAGGGGCAATTATACCCACTCAGATGCTAAGATCTGTAGCCACTAGACGGATCTTAGGTGCTCTAATGCCTAGGGATAATCGGGGTGTTTGTTGGCAGGTCTTCCTCTATAAACTGTGTCCGAGGAGATAAAGAGGCTCTCAAGAGCAAGGAGTCAGTGTTGGTGGAAAGAATTTGGGTAGAAAGTACTTATTTTCCTTTACTTAGGTGCCAGTTGTCAAGAGCAAAGCAAAGCCAAATGGAATTAACTCCTGCGACCTGGTTGAGGTGAAGGCCCTGCTTGGCCTGCTAAATGCCATTGTGCGTACATGAAACATTTTAAGAGATGCTACCAAGGGCATAAGCTTTGCAAGCTATACAATTAAGTAGCTGAAGTTCAATGCCACAATGTTTTTGAAGATGGGTTTATGAGCTTAGTTGTATCTCCTCAAAATTCATATGTTGAAGTCCTAACCCCCAGCACCTCAGAATGTGATTCTATTTGGAGACTTTTTTTTAAAAAATATTTATTTATTTAGCCTGCGCTGGGTCTTAGTTGCAACACGTGGGATCCTTGTTGCAGCATGTGGGATCTTTAGTTGCGGCATACCGACTTCTTAGTTGCGGCATGCAGACTTCTTAGTCACGACATGCATGTGGGATCTAGTTCCCCGACCAGGGATCGAACCCGGGCCCCCTGCATTGGGAGCACAGAGTCTTACCCATTGGACCACCAGGGAAGTCCTGGGAGACAAGATCTTTAAAGGATGATTAAGTTAAAATGAGCCCTTAGTGTGGTCCCTAGCCCAGTATGATTGGTGTCCTTGTAAGAAGAGATTAAGACGTGGATACACGTGGAAAAGAGACCACATGAGGACACAAGGAGAAGATAGCCATCTGCAAGCCAAAGAGAGAGGCTTCCGGAGAAACCAACCCTGCCTACACTTTGATCTTGGACTTCCAGCCTCCAGAACTATGAGAAAATATATTTTTGTTGTTAAGTTCCCCATTCTGTGGCTTTGTTACGGCCGCCGGAACAGACGAACACAAAGGCAAAGCCTTTTGATGTATAAAATGTAATAAACGTGGATCATATCAAATGTTTTTACATGTCCAAAAATATTTTCTCTAGTAATCTGTTGATTAAATTACGTTGATTAACTTCTTGAACCACATTTGCACTCCTGTAATAAACCCTGCTTGCTAATAGTGAATTATTTTCGATATATTGTTAAATTCTTTTTGTTACTATTTAGAAATTTTGCATCTCTATGTATACGTAGAATTGGTATATATTTTTCTTTTCTGATAATATCAAGTTTTGCTATTTAAGTCACTATGAATTCACATAATAAATCAGGGAGCTGTTCATCATTTTCTTTGCCTTGGAATAACTTAAGTAACTGAAATTATGTGCTATTTAAAGCTTAAATAAAGCTTATTCACGAAACAAAAAATAATAACAATAATAAACAGGACTAGTCCATCAAGAGACAAAACAATATAACAAAACCTACTTAAATGGAATTTCTCTTCATGGATCAGGAATTTCTGAAATAGTGAACATTTTTGAAAATAAAGGAAAGGGAATCATTTCGTCCAATAAGGAAATAAAGATTTTTTTAAAAGAAAAAAGACAGCAAGTACACTCTTGCTTTAGCGCTTGAGGGCGCTCTGGGGTTGTCTACATCCCTTGTCACTGTCTGAATTGCCTTATTTATTTATTTAACTTTTCCTGTCACCATGACAGCAAGGCCCTGGCCTGTATTGTCCACTGTTGAAATCCCAGCACCTCAACGGGCAGTGAGTTGGCTCTCAATAAATATTTGTCTGATGAATGAACCAGGCCAGTGTTCCTTTTGAAGGCTGTGCCGTCCCATCCAGTAGCCCCTGTTCACATGCAGCTATTTACATTTAAATTAATTTAAATTTAATTTTTAAAAAATGTTTTTTCACTGGCCACATTTCAAGAGGGCCTGCCAGCATATTGGGCAGCTTAGACACAGAACACTTCCACGACTGCAGAAACTTCTACTGGGCAGCGCTGCTCTCGGGGGTCCAAATGTGGGCCTCACGCAGCAGCACCTCTCAGAGTCAGGTGGAAGCCAGAGAGATGGAGAAGGTTGTTAACATCGGGAACGATCATGGCCGCCTTTCACAGAGCACTTGCTCTATGCCAGAGACTTTGTTAGATGCACCAGAAACGTTTTCACTGTCCTTTCCAACAAAACTGCGGGGCAGGTGACCTCACCCCTATTAATGATAAGGAAACTGAGTCTCCCAGTAAGTGACCTTAGAGAAGGGACAGCTCCCCAGTTCAGGAGCTGGCAGGAGCTGGAGAGGGGCACCAGGGGCCCAGCCAAGGTGTAGACCTCAGGGACAAACAACGGGCCCAGAGGGGGTTCTAGAGCCATGGGATGGGAAACTAAGGCAGGAGCTGCACCTGTCACTGGGGGGACTTGACAAGGGAAGGGGGGGGCCTCACACTGGGGGCCCACAAGTGCCCAGGGCTCACCCACCCACTGGGTACCAGGCTTGAGGCCATGAGCCCAGTGCCAGCCCCAGCTGCTAGAGGAGCTGAGGTTGCTATCCATGCTCTGCCCTGGCCAGGACAGGGCCCAGAGCCCCCAGCCCCCGTGGGGAGGCCTCGGTGACCCTGGATAAAGATAACAGAGTGGCCAGAGTGACAGGGCACCCTTGAGACCCCAGGGAAGCAATGCCCGGGCCATTCCTGGCCTGCTGCCATGCTTCACAGTTGGTTTGTAAAGTTCCTGGGGCAGGCAGCCTCCTGGAAGCAGAGCAGGGAGTGTGCCTGGATTCCATGTCTCTGCAGCAGGGGGCCTCCACCTGAGCGTGGAGTCACCCTGCTCTGGACAGGAAGTGCCTAACCTCAAGGGTATGCTCTGGATTGTCACTCAGAGCAGCCAAAGGGCTGGAGGGGCAAAGAATGAAACAACACCATCAGCCTTCCGCAGTATCAGCAATCCATTGCAGGGGCTCCAAGATAGATGGAGCTCTGACTCCTGGCACCTCCCCTTTCCAGAGGGGGGAGTGGTGGGGTCAGGCCTCTGAGCAGCCCCCTTGGGCTGATCCTCACCTCTACCCCCCGGACTCTGGGAAGCCAGGCAGAAAGGCGGAGGCCCTTTATGTGCCAGACAAGACTGCTGTCAAGGGACTGCAAATCTGCTTGAGGTGTTACATGTCTGTTTTTAGAACAAGAGTGACACATCAGCAGGAACCAGTGGCCAGGGATGGAGGGGGGACAAAGCAAAAGAGATTACCGTCTGTTCTCAGAGCTTTGGGTCTGCTGCCCACATATCTAGGGCACATTTGCACAGCACAGAGAGCTACGCACCCTCCTCAGCCTTATCAGGCTGCTCTACACCCAGCAATGTTGGGCCCTTTCCATGTGTTAAGTCACAGCGTGCTCACAGCAAGGCGAAAGGCAAGTAGCACTGTCCCCACTTTGCAGGTGATGGAACAGGAACTCCAGCCTCTGGGTTAGGATAAAAGGGTGTCCCAGGCTCCCCATTCCAGGGCCAGGATCCAGCATCTGCAACTCTTTGCTAAGGCTTTCTCCAGCTTCTGGGTCTGCTCTGCCCAAGCAGGACAGGCGCAAAAAATGGGGAAGGAAATGCCCCTGCGGCTGCCCTTCACCACTGACCGATGGGAGTTGGTTCACACACACCTGGATGACCTCACTCCACAGGTGGGACAGCTCCAAGTCCCTGCATTTACACTGTCTCCTGGAGGTCCCCACTGGATTCAGCTCAGCTGCCTCTTGTGGAGACTTGCTTGATAGCGTCCTGTGTTGGCTGCCCTTCCTTTCCCTATCTTGACACAACCCTACCTGGGTTTCTGGGACGACTTGCCCTTGAATCCTTGTCTCAGGGCCTGCTTCGGAGGGAACTCAAACTAAGCAGATAAGGAGGAGAAAGCTGAGAACCAGTGGGGCTACTTGTGGCCACCTCATTGTAAAGCCTGGATGGAGGTGGTCCAGGGGTGGGGGAGCCAGGCTGGACGTGACGCCCAGGCTGGCCACTGGGATGTGTGGCCCAGCAGCAGAATCTCCAGGGAGAAAAGATGTTCAAACTGATGCTGGATCAGGACTCTACTCCGAGTAGCCTGTCTAGATTAGAGAAGGACCTTAAGACGTATAATCAGTGTCCAGCCCTGGGAAAGGGGTCTGGCCAGGGGCTGGACCAGGGCTCAAGGTATAACCACAGTGTCCATCCCAGCTGAGGCAGAAGCCCAGAAGGATCATTCAACACACCCAGTGGATCAGAGGAGAGGCTAGTACTGGGTGGAGACAGGATTCCTGGGACCCACAGGACATCTGACCCACTCAAGACCCCATCCCCAGGAGCCAGTCTAAAATGGCTCAGGCAAAGAGCAGGTGAATTCTGTACAGGAGGGTCTCACCTGGCCAAGGATAAGCCAGACAAGGATTTACACCCAAACCTCCATGCCCTCCTCTTGGCGGCTGGGCTCCGGACGCCCCTCGTCACCACCAGCCTACTCCCATGCAGTCCATCGCATCCAGCTTGTGTCCTAAATATCTCATCATTCATCCTCTCTCTCCATCCCCACTGCCATCTGCTGGCCCCAGTTACCACCCATCTCTGACTCAGGCTGCAGTAGCCTCCAGGCTGGTCTCCCTGCTCCAGCCCTGCCCTTCACCTGTCCTCTGCCCCACAAGACAGCCAGAAAGGTCTGCCAGTGGATCAAGTCTTTTCTTGGCTTAAAGGCTTTGGTGCCTTCCAATTTCCAACCCTCTCTTGCTCTTCGTGCCGTGCGCCTTCTCATCTTGGGACCTTTACAAATCCTGCTCCCTCCATCCCCTTCAAATCACAACTCAAACACCGCTTTCTGAGCGCTACCTTCCACGCACCCCATCCAGATGAACGTTCTGTTACCGGAGGCGTCCTGACCACTGTGAGAGCACCAAGAGTCAAAGGGACAAAATATACAAAGGAAGGGGCTTCCCTGGTGGCACAGTGGTTGAGAATCTGCCTGCCGATGCAGGGGACACGGGTTCGTGCCCCAGTCCGGGAAGATCCCACATGCCGTGGAGTGGCTGGGCCCGTGAGCCGTGGCCTCTGAGCCTGTGCGTCAGGAGCCTGTGCTCCGCAACGGGAGAGGCCACAACAGTGAGAGGCCTGCGTACCACACACACACACACACACACACACACACACACACACACACTATATATATATATATATATATATATATATATATATATATATACACACACACACAAAGGAGCAGTTAAGAGACCTAGAGGAGAGATGTAGGGACTTCAAAATATGTCTAACAAAAGTTACAAAAAAAAGAGAAAAGAGGAAACGATGGAGAAGCAGTGTGTAATGGGACAATGAGGATTTTCAAGAGTTAAAGAACAACATGAAACCTCAAATCAAAACTATATCCCAAGAAAAAAAATATATATATATATATCCCAAGGATAGATAGCATAAATTAAGTCCATATATGGCTCTACCATAAATAAACCACATAAGATCAAGGATAAAAAGGAAATTTTTTAAATTATTGAACATTAAGCATAACCATGAAAAATGGAAAGAAATATAATTTCAAACTTCCAAACCAGCAAAGTTTTGTACCTCAAAATAAGTCTGTATATACATGTTATGTGTACATATAGAGCCCACAGAAGACAAAAAGGAAAAGAAAAAGTAAGTAAAAAACATACATACAATGAGGTGGTACAATAAATCCAAATATATTATTAATCATACTATATGTCATTTGGACAACACAAATAAGAAGCTTATATATGAGAGATGATAGATAGATACTATACCACCCAACAAATTGAGAACCCAATAAATTGAGAATACTCATAATTTTCACCAAAAAAATTATAAAAAGCAATCATTTATTAAGTCATAAAGAGAGCTTTGACAAATTTTTTAAAAAGATGTTTATCATCCAGACCACACTCTCTGACCATAATTTGATTTAAATAGGACTTAAGAATAAAGAGATTTTTTTAAAACCTTGGAAATCTAAAACTTCATCCTAAATACCTCCTGGGTAAAAGAGGAAATGGTACTTAAAATTACAAATGTTTTGTAACTAAGTGACAAATAGAGTAGCACTTATATAATGCAACTAATATCGTTTTCAGAGGTAAATGTGTATCCTTATATTCATGAATTTAAAAATCAACAAAGATTAAAATGAATGAGTTATGTGATCAAATAAAGGAGTTAGAAAAAGGACACCAGAGCAAACATAAAGAAAGTACAAAGATGGAAATAACAAAAATAGGTCAGACATAATGAGCCAGAAAACAAAGAAGAAATAGAAAGGAATTTTTTTTTAAACTTACAGCAGAAATTGCCATTGCTCCCCACTTCCCATTCTTGTTTTCCTACGATGTAATAGACTCTTTAGGAGGTGCGTGGCAACCCAGTAACCTTTGCAGCCAGATACAAAACATGGAAGTGGGTAAAAGTACTGGGTCATATCTGTAAAATGAAGTAGTTTGCTCTCCCTTCCCCTTTTTCTCTTCCAGCTGGCTGGGATACAGGCATGAAGGCAGGTCATGTTGAAGAGGGCAGAGCAAAAAGATAGAAAGAGCCTGGGCCCTCAATGAACTCCATAAAATCTGAGACTTTATGTGAGATAGTGTGTTAGTTTGCTTGGGCTGCCATAGTAAAATATCACAGTCTGGGTAGCTTGAACAACAGAAATTTATTGTCTCACAGTTCTGGAGGCTAGAAGTCCAAGACGAAGGTGTTGGCAGGATTGTTTTTTTCTGAGGGCTCTCTCCTTGGCTTATAGATGGCCCACTTCTCTATATATCTTCACATGGTCTTTTCTCTGCACACTTATGTCTGGTGTCTTTCTAGGTGTACAAATTTCCTCTTCTTATAAGGACACCAGTCAGATTGAATTAGGGCCCATCCATCCTAATGGTGCCTCATTTTAACTTAATTACCTCTTTAAAGGTGCTATCTCCAAATACAGTCACATTCAAAGGGCTTCAACATGTGAATTTTCAGGGAGCAAGGGGGTGGGGTACACAATTCAACACATAACAGGTAATAATGCATGACTTGTTTAAGTCATTAATCATTTCAGGTTTCTGTAGTAGCAGTCAAATTTATATCCTGTCCAAATACAAAACGAGAAGCTGGTTCTTTGCGGGGGGAAAATGATCAAATAAAGACACTACTAGTTAGCCTATGCAAGAAGAAGGAGGAGGGAGGAGGAGGAAGAGGGTATAAATAAGCAAAGCAAGTAATGAAAAGAAAGATACTCATTCGAACAGTAACTACACTAGTAAATACGTTTAATCCATCCAGAAGTTGACCTCCACCATCCCAAGCTCGAAAAAGTTGAGGCAAATTTGTTGAAAATTCTGAGGACCAGAAAATATTTGCTTTCTATAAAAACATTTTAAAGGACAGAAAGAATGAAAGCTACCTATTTCATTTTCTGAAGCCAGTATAACCTTGATGGCAAAAGCAGACAAGGATAATTTTTTAAAAGGCAATTACAGATCCATTATACACTTATGAACATGTATTTCAAAATCTTAAATAAAATATCAGCAAATTAAATTTAGCAGCTAATTTAATTTAATTTCAGTGAAATATATATATAAAATAGTTGCTGGCCAGGTGGGATTTCTCTCATGAATAATAAGTAAATCTATTAATGTAATATGCCACACTATAGAATTAAAAGAAAAAGAGAGCATATGATCATCTCAATACCTGCAGGAAAACCATTTGATAAAATTCTGTACTAATTCATACTATTTAAAAGATTTTTAGAAAGCAATCTAGAAATAGAATATAATGTCATAGATGTGATAGAAAGTAATTGTTCAAAACTCACTGCATATATTATATTTAGGGTAAAATTTCAGAGGCAATTCAATTAGACTCAAAGCAATAAAGGATGTCCTCTGTGATTGCTTCCTTTTAGCACTACACTAAAGTGCCCGGCCAATGAAATAAGGCAAGTAAACGAAATAAAAAGGCATTAAGTGAAAAGGAAAAGCATATCTAGAGAAAGTATAATTGTCTACCCAGTGAATCCAAAAGAATCTATATACAAACTTGTAATCAGCAAGATTGCTATAGATGAGATTGACATATAAACATCAATAACATTCCTATGTACCGCAAATAAGTAGAATATATTACTTTTAATTCCGTTTACCGTATCAAAAAAATTTAAAAATTTAAACTATAATGTGCTTAAAATAAATGGAGCAGAAAGTTGTGCAAGAACCTAATGGTCTAAATTACAAAACATTATTGAAAGACTCAAAAGAGTATCTGGTAAGTAAAGAAATATATACCACAGACATGGACAGAAAGATTCAATATCATAAAGGTACCAATTCTACCTAAATTTATGTATTAGATATTATAGAATTTCAAAAACATCCAAAACTCTCTTTGGGAACTTGGCAAGATGCTTCTAAAATTTATAGAGAAGAGCAAAGGGCCAAGAATAGCCCCAGACAGATTTATTAGATAGAAAGATTTATTATATAATTAAGATGGTGTTGTAAGGATAGACAACTATACCAATAAAATAGAATAGAGAGCACAAAAGCCTATATAAATCAGTGGGGAAAGGGTGGACTCTTCAATAAATGGTGTAGGGTTATGTATAAAAAATAAAACTAGATCTCTACATCATACAAAAAGATCAATTCCAAGTGAACTAAAGACATACGTGTGAAAAGCAAAACTTTTTAAAGTTTACAGGAAAATATCTTTTGACCTTGAAGTTGAGATGGATTTCTTAGAAAGGGCACAAAAAGCATAAACAAACAAACCAAAAAAGACTAATAAATTTACAAATTTCTATCAACAAAAGTTACTATTAAAATTTTTTAAAGACAAACTGCAGACTGAGAAGATATCTGCTACCCAACAGGGATTACAATCAGGAAGAGGTTGCGGGGGGCGTGGAAAACGGGTACAAATCAAGAAGAAAAAGGTGTACAACGTAGTAGGGGAAGAAAAAAAAAGACAAAGAATATGAAGAGGTAATTCACAGAAGCAAAAACCCAAATGACCAACAAACATATAAATCAACCTCACTCGTAATCAGGGAAATTGCAAAATAAAACAACAATGAGATACCATTTTACATTCATCAGCTAAGCAGAAGTTTAAGTCTGATAATACAATTTTTGATGGAGATATAGAAGAAGGAAATTCTCATACGCTGTTAGTAGAGTCAGTTGTATAAGCCCTTGGAGAGCAAAGTGAAGATGCTCACAGTTTTTGTTCCTATTCAATTTACTCTTTTCAGTAAACATCCAAGAGAGAAATCTCAGCACCTGTACTCCAGAATACATTTACAGGAATGTTTATTGCAACATTGCTTAAAACAGAAGGAAAAAAACAGACACAAAGTGACTTCCCTGGTGGTGCAGTGGTTTAGAATCCACCTGCCAATGAAGGGGACACGGGTTCGATCCCTGTATTGGGAAGATGCCACATGCGGCGGAGCAACTAAGCCCGTGCGCCACAACTACTGAGCCTGTGCTCTAGAGCCTGCGAGTCACAACTACTGAGCCAGTGTGCTGGAACTACTGAAGCCCCCACGCCCAGAGCTTGTGCTCGGCAACAAAAGAAGCCACCGCGATGAGAATCCCGCGCACCGCAACGAAGAGTAGCCCCCACTCGCCGCAACTAGAGAAAGCCCATGCACAGCAATGAAGACACAATGCAGCCAAAAATAAATAAATACATTTATTTATTATTACTATTTTTTTAAAAATGTCCACCAGAAGAAGAACGAATAGGGGCGTCCCTGGTGGCACAGTGGCTGAAAGTCCGCCTGCCGCTGCAGGGGACACGGGTTCATGCCCCGGTCCGGGAAGATCCCACATGCCGTAGAGTGGCTGGGCCTGTGAGCCATGGCAGGAGAGGCCACAACAGTGAGAGGCCCGTGTACCAAAAAAAAAAAAAAAAAAAAAAAGAAGAACGAATAGACAAATTAAGGTATAATGTATAATAGAATGTGATGTAGCAGTTATAATGAATGAACAAGAGCTACATGTACCATTATTACATACATAGTGTCAACTTGTATAAATCATTAATGGGTAAGCAAAAGAAAGAAAAGCAAGCTGGGGCTTCCCTGGTGGCGCAGTGGTTGAGAATCCGCCTGCCGATGCAGGGGACACGGGTTTGTGCCCCGGTCTGGGAAGATCCCACATGCCGTGAAGCGGCTGGGCCCGTGAGCCATGGCCGCTGAGCCTGCGCATCCGGAGCCTGTGCTCCGCAACGGGAGAGGCCACAACAGTGAGAGGCCCGCGTATCACAAAAAAAGAAAAGCAAGCTGAGGAAGGATACGTGCAGTATGATACCACTTATATAAAATGCTTTTTGGTTCAATACTTTTAGTACAGTTTATTTTCATACAGTAAATTTTACTCTTCTTAGTGTACAGTTCTGTGAGTTGTGGTAAGTGTGTGGTCACTATCACAGTCAAAATATAGAACAGTTCTATCACCTCCCAAAATTCCTTGGTGCCCCTTGATAGGCACCAAATCCCTTACCCTACTCCCAACCCTTGAAATCATATAGTATGTAGCCTTTTGAGTTTGGTTTCATCCACTTAGCATAACGTGTGAGGTTCATCCATATTATTGAGTGTATCAACAGTTGTTTTATTGCTGAATCATATTCCATTGTATGGATGTATCAATTTATTCATCCATTCCCCAATTACAGTGCATTTGGGTTGTTTCCAGGAAGGAAAATTATGCATAAATCTGCTGTAAACATATGTGGGCTGGTTTTTGTGGGAACACAAGTTTTTATTTCTGCCCGGTAAACAGCTAGGAGTGGGGCTGCTGGCTTGTATGGTGAGTGTATGTTTACTTTTATAAGAAACTGCCAAACCATTTTCCAAGTTTTGTATGAGTTCTAGTTTTGTATGAGTTCTAGTTGCCCTGCATCTTCACCAGCACTTGGTATTGTCAAGTTTGTTCGTTTATTAAATCATTGTACGAGGTGTCTACTAGTCACTCATTTTGGTTTTAATTTGCATTTCTCTAATTTCTCATGATGCTCAACATCCTTTCATGTGTTCATCTCCCATCCACATATCTTCTTGTCTGCAGGGTTTGTTCAATTTTTTGGACCATTTTTAATTGGGTTATTTGTTTTCTTATTCAGTTTTCAGGATTCTTTATATTCTGGATCCAAGTTCTTTATCACATGTGTTTTGTAAATATTTTCTCCCAGTCTGTAGCTTGTCTTTTCATTTTCATAAGAGTGTCTTTTGAAAATCAGATGTTTTTAATTTTGATGAAATCTAATTTAGCATTTTTTTTTTTTTTACAGCTCATGGATATAGAAGCTATAACTAAGAAAATTTTGTCTAACCTGAAGTCACAAAGATTTTTCTCCTATGTTTCCTCCTGGGGAGTATTTTAATTTTAGGTTTTACTTTTAGGTCTATGATCCATTTTGAGTTAATTTTTGCATAAGTTGTGATAGGTAATCAAGATTCTTTTTTTTTTTTTTTTGCTTGCTTGCTTTTTTTTTTCCATATGGATGTCCAGTTGTTCCAGCACCATTTGCTGAAATGATTATCCTTTCTCCATTGAATTGCTTTTGCACCTTTGTCAAAAATCAACTGGCCATATATGTGTGGGTCTGTTTCCAGTTTATAATGTTTCAAAACGTGAAAAACAGGATAAATTTTTTTTCAAAATATTTCAGCCATCCTAGTGGATGTGTAGTTGTCACTGGTGAGGTTCCCCTGGACACAAAGACAGAGTTTAGCATGCAGGACATTTATTAAGAAGTGCTCTTGAGATCAACACCTGTGGTCAGGAAGGAAGCAGGTTCAAGAAGAGGGAGAAAGTGAGCCTCCACTGACCCCAGAGAGAGCACTAAAGAGGGAATGGCCTGAGTTGGCAAAAAGGCTGATGGGGTCACATGCCCATGGAAGGCGGTCTGAGAGAGGCACTTTTGCATTCAGTCACAGTAGGGGTATGCTTGGGGTTGTTTGTTTGTTTTTTGTTTTGTTTTGTTCATTTGGCCACGCCACATGGCTTGTGAGATCTTAGTTCCCCGACCAGGGGTCGAACCCAGGCCCTTGGCAGTGAGAGGGCAGAGTCCTAACCACTGGACTGCCAGGGAATTCCCACTTGGGGTTTTAATTTGCATCTCCTGGCTACTAATGAGGTTGAGTGCCTTTTCATATGCTTGTTAGCCATTTAAACGTATATCTTTTTTGAGGGGAATCTGTGAGAGGATGATGAAGTGGCTTATGGCCTTAGTGAGACACAAGGGGACCCCTCTGGAGCATCAGCCTCTGCACATAACACAGAGAAGCAGCCCTCAGGGTAGTGGAAAGGCAGACAGACGTGGATCCAAATCTCAGTCTTCCACTTCCTAGCTGTATTCCCTGGGAGAGTGATTCAATTTCTCTGAGCCTCAGTTTCCCCCTCATAAAATAACTGAGATTGTGACTAGGGGTGGATAAGAAGGAAGTGAAGGAGATGTCCCAGCTTTGATCTAAACTCTGGTCCTCCAGGATTTAAGGATTTCCAGTCAATTCCGGAGGACCAGTGAAGTTGCCCCCACGGGTCAGTTTGTGAGAGGTACCCAAGAGCTTCCCAGGAAGAGGCTCAGCCTGAGGGAAGGGAAATGTAATTCCCAAGTGGATGGAGCCAGATCAGTCTTTTAGGTTGGCCCTGGGCTCAGTCCCACGGCTCCAGGTCTGAGTCCCAGGGAAGAAGAATACAAAAGAAAACCGGAGGAATCCTGTATCCATTGTCCACTGCAGTGAAACAAACCGTGCCAAACTTGGCGGCTTCAAACAACAACAAACATTGATTCTACTCATGAATCCATAGTTTGGGCAAGGCTCCTTGGGGACAGCTCATCTCTGCTACAGTTGGCATTAGCTAGGGTGGCTGACTAAGGCTGGACCATTCGCTTTTCAAGGTGGCGTACTCACATGGCTGGAAGGTGGGCGCAAGCCATGGGAAGGGAACCTCAGCTCCTCTCCGAGCGGGCCTCTCCACGCGCTGTTTGGGCTTCGTCATAGTATGGTGGCTGGGTCCCCTGAGCAAGCATCCCAAGCAAACCAGTGGAAGCTACATCACTCTTTACGACCCTTTGTGTCACTTCTGCCACAGTCACAAATCCATCCATATCCGAGGAGGAAGAGTGTCAGAGTCACATTGTAGGAAGACCACGTGGGATGGGAGACATCACTGCTTCCATTTGGGGGAGAATACAATCTGTGGCAAGCCCGTTCCCTAAGATATCTGCACAACACTGAGAGCTGACATGGCGCATCTTGCAGCTGTGTGACCATGGAGAGCAAGCCTGGAGGGACAAGAGGGGAGAGGAAACTCCCTTTCAGGCTCAGAGGCCTGGGCTGTGGCGGAACCAGCCTTCACCCTAGAGAGGTCCTCAGCCTTCCGAGGAGCTGGGGCCACAGCAAGGGGGAAGGAGACAGCAGAAAGCTTGAGAGCAGCCATCCCAGCTTGAAAGTCAATCACAGGAGGAGGAAAATGGCAATAAGAAGTGATGGAAGAATGTTAGTGAGCACTACTGAGACACCCCCCAGGGCTCCTGGAAACTTTGAAAGGCAAAGAGGTCCCATTAAGAGCACGAAGGAAATAAGCCAGAGGAATAATTTTTGTTACCATTTTTATCCCCAGACTGGAGAAAGGTAACAGAAGAGACAATGTATATCAAGCACCCATCATATAGTTAGCACAAGGTAGGACCTCAGCCAATGCTCTTCTGAACTGTCTGATCTGTTCCCCATCCATAATGAGTCTTGATTATTCGATAGGGGAGGAGGGATAAGCTTAAGGTTCTCTTGGAGGGCCTACCACCCAGTGGGTCCTGTGGTTGACCGCCAGCAGATAACACCTACGCAGCTGATCCTAAGGTCCCCAAACCCCCTGTCAGGAGTGGGATCTGGCACTGCAGCATCAAGTGTCCAGGACCATCCGAAGAGCTAGGGAGCTCCCTTCACGGCCAGGACCATGGGGACCAAAACAGAGTCAGGGCCAAGAGCTAAGCTGGACCAGGCAAAGGATTTCCCCAGAGAGGATGAACACTGATCTAGTTTCCCATGGCTGCTGTCACAAATGACCACCAATTTGGTGGCTTAAAACAACAGAAATTTATTCTCGCACAGGTCTGGAAGGCAGAAATCCAAAAGCTGTATTACTGGGCAGAAATGAAGGTGTCATCAAGGCTGTGCTCCCTCCAGAAGCTCCAGGGGAGAATCCTGGGGGCTGGATTCTCACGGTGGGGTCAGCATTCCTTGGCTTGCAGCCACATCCCTCCAATCTCTGCCTCCGTGTTCATGTCACCTTCTCCTGTCTGTGTCAAATATCCCTCTGTCTCTCTCTCTTGCAAAGATGCTGTGATTACATTGGACCCACCTGGACAATCCAGGGTAAACTCCCCATCTCAAAAGCCTTAACTTCATCACATCTGCAAAGACCCCTTTTCCATATAAGGTACCATTTACAGGTTCCAGGGATTAGCGCTAGGATATCTTTAAGGGCCATTATCAGCCACCACAAGTACAGACACAGGATGAGTTTGCATGATGATCAGGAGGGAGGCTAAGGTCAGAACAGGAGGAGCAGGGTGAAGAGCTATGTGTACAGAGTGAGGGAAGGAGGGGATGTTGACAGGAATCACTCTGGGCTCTGAGTCCCAGGGAAGGAGACAAGAGTCGGTCAGAAAGCCAGCCTGGGGTGAGGCCAACGGTGCAAGTCCTGGCTGGTCCCCCCGGGCCAGAGCAGGAAACAGGGGACAAATGCCAGAATCCTACTGTAAGGGGAGTGTGAGGTTGAGCTGGGGAGGGCCACTGGGGCAGGGGGGGAAAGAAGGGTAAACCATTCATCTATAATGACCTCTTAACAAACTAGAAAATACATCCCTTTCTCAGAATGCTTTACTTGCATCCTTGGAAAAGTATCATAACATATTGATATTGTAAGAGCAATCAACTTGACTGCTTTGTGGGGACAGTATTGTAATCAACACAAATCTAACAAGGCCCCTTAGACGCACCCAGGGCTTGCACCATCATGTATGTGAGAACTACAGGGTGGGTGAGGTCGAGGAGCTCCCAGGTCCAAACGAGAGGCTGGAGGAGGCTTGGGCCAGGTCCAGCATGGGCTCTGACGCTGCCCAGGGCTGAGTTTTTACAGCCAGCCAGCCATCATCTATTTGTCTGAGTGGGCGAGATCCACTGAAATGGTCAGGATGGGGTGGGCAGATAAGCAGGAGGTGAAGGCCTTGAAGGCTGTTTTATTTGGTGCTGATGGTGTGATTCCAGGGCAGAGCCATGGATGTGAACGTTCCCCAGGACCAGCAGCAAGAACGACTTCCTCTGAGCTCTCAGGGCTCGATTTCACTACCCAGTGACAATTGCCATTTATTGAGCATCTACCCAGTGCCAGACACTGACCTTTTAGCCATATCATCCCTAATCATTACCACAGCCCTGCCGTGCCAGTGTTATCATCCATCCCCATTCTACAGATGATGAAACCGAGGCTTCAAGAGAGTAAGTGACTGGCTTGGGGACACACAGGAAGGAAACTGCAAGACTGGGATTTACCCTGGGCTGCCTGGGGCTCCATGCCACCTCCCAACAGGAGATGGGCAGCTCCAGGCTGAGAAGGCCATGACGACACACCAGGTGCACTGGGCTTCCTGAGCCTAGGTCCAGCCTTCTGTCTCCTTGGGCCTGACCAGCTCACTCTGTCTGGGAGTTGAACAGTAAATTAAAGGGCTTCATTATCTCATTTGAGGGTGGAATAAAATACTTTGCAAAGGCTGGTACATTAAGTGCAATCAAGTTCTGAAAGGTTCTCTGTCACTGGAAGGAACGTCCTCTGATCAACTGCTCTTTTCACCGAGATGTGGCTAATATCTCATGAGCAATCCCAGCCGTCTCCACTGCAGATGTTTCTGCATCTTCACAAAGGATATTAAAGAGACCAGATTCCTTCCCAAGAGAGCAAATCACCTTTGCAATGTGCAAAAAGATGTCCTGGGCACAGCTCTCTCTCCTGTGACCTGCCGAGAAGGAACTCTGGGACTACTTTGGATCTAGGGTCACTCGGGACCCTCAGGCCACCCCTACTTGCCAGTCACCACATGTGCATCCTGAGTCACTCCACAAGCCCTGAATGAACACCACCCCGGGGAAGGCCACACATCATCCAAGCCCTGCCCTCCCTGAGCTTACAATCCAAACTAGGCTGTGTATTAGTTCCACAGGACTCAGCTGTCATTTTCCCAACAACTTAATGACCAACGGCTCGCCATTTTCCTGGGAAGCAGCCATCCAGACACTTGCATTTTAGTGATCACGAAACTGATGCACAATTTACCCCAAATCATACCTTCAGAATCTCAGATCCTGATGCTCTCCAGCATCAGTTTCCAGGACATTAAAGTGCTACAGTGAGGCCTGCCTTAGGCACAGGTGAAATAACAGCAGCAACACTTCACACCCATCAGGCTCTTCCCATCGGTCAGGCCTGTACTCAGCACCTACACATACCATCCCAAGTCCTTAAAACAACCCAATTTACAGATGAGGAAACTGAGGTACTGGGGTGTGAATGATAGGGGTGTGGAGGCCCCTCAGCCTCTATCTTCCAGCATGTCAACCTTTTGGTTCTTAGAGGCTATGCAGTCTGGTCCTCAGTCACAGATTATAACGAAAGGCGGAGGGTACGGGGGGTGGGGAGAAGGAGGGAAGCAAGGAGTAAGGAAGAATGAAAGAAGGAAGAAAAGGGAAGGGAAAGGAAAGGAGAAAGGAAGAAAGAGAAGAAAGAAGGAAGGAAGGAAGGAAAGAAAGGAAGGAAGGAAGGAAGGAAGGAGAAAATACTGCTGAAAGGGCACAGGCTAAGGAGTAGAAGGGGAGGAGGCGGGAGGAGGGTATGAAAGGAAATAATCCAAGACAGAGAGAGAGAGAAGACAGACTCTGGTGCCTCTTGTCCTGCCCTAGCCCTGCCCAAGGATGTCACAAGAAAGGGGATGGGGCTCCCAGTGGCATCATTGTGCCTGATGTTCACTCACTGACTCAACCAGTGGGCCTTCCTTTAGTAGCACTGTGTTCTCAGCCCTGGCGCAGGCCCTTGGGAGACCCAAGAAAAGCTGTGTCCTCAGGTCGTCTCCTCCTGACCTTCCCCCAGCTTCAGTCTCCCCATGTGTAAAATGAGCATATGAATCCCTACCTCTCCAGGGAATCAGACGCAATGAGGCACACGCAGGCACCAAGGAGAAGCCCTAGACACACCCATTTCCTTACTTTCTTCTTTCACTGCGGGTAGCCACAAGCTGGGAAGGAGAAGAATAGAAACCACGGAGGGGGCCTGCCCTTGAGGCCAGACTACCAAAGAGCTGCCCGTCCACGCAGTAATTCATTGATTCATTCAACAAATATTTACTGAGCACCTGCTGAGTGCCAGGAGCAGCGGTGAGGCTTTCCCAAGGGCGTTCTTTTCATTTAATCCCCACACGTGAACGCCCTATGAGAGAGGAACCATTATGCCCACTTTGCAGATGAGGAAACCAAAGCAGAGAAAGATGTAACTTGCACAGCACTGAATGGGATAGAGGCCAAATTCAGACTAGGCTTGGTTCTCTAGGATGCAGTGTTGGTTGGTTGGTTGGTTGATTGGTTTCCCATACCGCACACTCTCTCCCTTGGTGGGGCTGAGTGATGCCTGGTGTCTAAGGGTGGATTTGCAGCAGAGAGCCGGGACGGACCTGGTCTCTGGGGGCTCCCGGCAAGGCTGGGCAGGCCCGGGAGCACCAAGGAAGGAAGAGCCTCTGCCTGAGACCAGGAGTGCAGGCGAGCGTGTGGGAGGGGCCATCTCTAGCAAAGAATCTAAGAAATCGCTTCTTCCTGCAGTCCTGTAGAAAAGTGTGAGAAAGGGAGGTGGTTGAGGCTCCCTCAGAATAGGCCAACAGGGCGTCCATTGCATCGGGCTCCTCCCCTGCTCAGAACTTTCAGTGACGCCCCACGGCCCTCAGTGTTGTTTGTCAAACCCAGGGAAAGATATTTGAGGTCAGCTCACCTAGGGACTAGGGAAGGATCCAGAAAGAATCAGAGCCCAAGAAAAAGATGCCCCTTAGTTCTCCTGGCCGTCTCCTCCCTCTCTTTTTTTTCCATTCCTACGCCATCTGAGAAGCCCACGCTGGTAAAACCGACGCTAGGCCTTAGCCAGGCAGAGTGAGAAGTCCTGCTGGTTCTTGGGCATTGTTTTCTTAGGTCCAGAGCCCCCAGACTTAAGAAGAAAGGGGTTGCTGGCATCTACATTCCCACACACTACCCCACCACAGCAGGGTGATGGAGGCCTGGAGAGCTGATGAAGAGCAGAGACCCAGGCTCCTCAAGGCAGGACAGGACCTGGGCCTCAGCATCTTTACCAAGTGCCCCTGTGATTCTGACACCAACCACAGTTTAAGAACCACTGCTCTAGAGCAGGGCTGCCTAATACAAATACAATGCAAGCTATACGTGACTTTAAATTTTAAAAAGTAAAGAAGAAACAGATGGAATTAATTTTAATAATATATTCTATTTAACCCAATAACCAAAATACTATCATTTTAACATGTAATCAATATATGAAATTTTTAATGAGATATTTTACCTTTTTTTTTCATACCAAGTCTTTGAAAGCCAGAATATATTTGACATTTATGGCACATCTCCATTCAGATGCTTAATTCTCATCCACAACACTTGATCTGTATCTGGATTTCATAGATTTCCATAACCAAGTTGTTTCAAAGTAGTGTCACCAACTCATCCCTGTTTACCCAAGTCCCGGTTTTAAAACTCACAGTTCCACATCCTGAAAGCTCAGTCCCAAGAAAACCAGGACAGTTGGCAGTCCTTTCCAAACATACTTGAATGTTTTCCAATAACTGAATTCAGTATCAGTTTTTAATTTTAAATTAAGTAAAATGAAGTAAAATTAAAGTTTCTGTTTCTCATGGCATTAGCTCCATTTCAAATGCTCAATAGCCATGCTTGGCCAATGACTACCATATTGGAGAGGGTGGGTCTAGGAGCCAGGAAGCCTCCTTCCCTTCACATTAAGACCATCTCTGGAGGATCTGAGCTTGGTTTTCTTAAGAGAGCCATGGTCGCTGAAAGAGTTACAGGTGGTAGGGCCACAGCATAGAACAGCTACCTTGGCAACACGAGGAGGATGCAATGGACATTAGGAGGCCACTGTAACAATCTAGGACATGGGAACGTGATGGTCAAGGTGAAGAGACAGGCTGGATTACAGAGGTGTGCAGTAAACAAAATCATTAAGACTTGGTGACTGATTAGATGGGGGAGCGGGGAAGCAAGAGGTACCAATTTTCCTGACCAGGATAATTCCCTGGTCAGCTCTCCCCTGTCCCCCACCCCCTCATCACCACCACCAACCAGGTTGATGCTAGAATATTCCAATAATCTATTGCTATTTAAATGCAGTGGTTTAGAACAACACTAATTATTTTATTATTATCGCTCATGAGAGGCTGATTGGGCTCAGCTGGGTGGTTCTTGCTCAGGGTCTCTCATTTGTGTCAGGTGAAGGCTTCTCCCCAGGTCTGGTGGGGATGCTGGCTGTCAGCTGAAACCTCAGCTGGAGCTGCTGGCTGGAATACACCACCCCTCAAAATTCATATGTTGAAGTCCTAACCCCCGCTACCTCAGAATATGATTGTATTTGGCAATAGGGCCTTTAAGGAGGTAATTAAGTTAAAATGAGGTCATTAGGGTGGGCTCTAATCATTATTACTGGTGTCCTCATAAGAGGAGGCGATTAGGACACAGATACACACACAGAGGGAAGACCACGTGAGGATACAGGGAGAAGGTGGCCATCTACAAGCCAAGGAGAGGGGTTTCAGAAGGAACCAACCCTGCCAACACCTGGATCTTGAACTTCTAGCCCCCGGAATTGTGAGACAATACGTTTCTGTTTTTTAATTCCCCAATCTGTGTTACTCTGTTATGCAGCCCTAACAAACCAAAACAAATTTCCACTTGTGACCTGTCCATGTGGCCGATGCTTCCTCACAGCATGACAGAGGCGTTCAGAGAGTGAGTGCCCCAAGAGGACCAGATGGAAACAGGATCAGCAGCTATGACCGAGTTTCAGAAGTCACAGGTGTCGTTTCCTCTGTGGCCACAGGCCTGCTCAGATTCAAGAGGAGGGAACATATTGACCCACCTCCTAATGGGTTGACGATCAACGTCATGTCGCCAGGAGAGCATGCAGAATAAAAAATCTTGTTGCAACCATCTTGGAAATCACAACATGCCATATCAGGCTGGTAACTTTAGGGATTGGCGATGATGTCATCAACCAGGACAGAGACTACAGGAGGAAGAGGAAAAGGGCTGGGGTGGGTTAAATCATGAGGTAAGGTGTGAACAGGTTGGGCTGGTCAAGCCTGTGAACATTTAGGTAACCAACGACTAGGAAGTTAGATATGTGAATCAGGGCCTCCGGAACATGTTCTGAGCTAGAACTGTCAATATGCGGGGCCTCAAAATATTAGAAGCCAGAGACTGAGTCCACCCACAGAGTGAGAGAAGATCAGGGTTGAGGGAATGTATCAGCTAGGTATTGCTGCGTAACAAACCATTTCAAATCTTAGCGGTTAAAATCTTAGTGGCTAAAAACAACTACAGTTGACCCTTGAGCAAGGAGGGGATTAGGAATGATGACCCTCCTTGCAGTTGAAAATCTGCTTATAATTTATAGATGGCCCTCCATATCCATGGCTCCTCCATATCCATGGCTCCACAACCACAGATGCAACCAATCATGGACCTTGCAGCACTGCATTATCCACTATCAAAAAAAAAAAAAAACGGTGTATAAGTGGACCCGAGGAGTTTAAACCCATGTTGTTCAAGGGTCAGCTGTATTTATTATTCTTCTATAGGTTGGTTGGGTAGCTCCTCTTCTGGTTTCACCTTGCTCATTCGTGGGGCTGCATTCATCTGGACAGTGAGCTAGAAGGTCCAAGACTCACATGTCTGGTTGACACCAGCTGTTGGCAGGGGACAGGGCTCAGCTGGAACAGCTGGAACCCTTGGGCCTCTCTTTCCATGTTAACTTTCACTCGGGCTTCTTTACAGCATAGTGGCCTCAGGGGAGCATCCAAGTGGGCAAGTCTCAATGCACAGGACTTAGCAAGACCATGTGCTACCAAGGTAAGACTTCATTGGCCAAAGACATTCACATGGCCAAACCCAAAGTCAGTGTGGGATGGCTTACCAGGAGGCATGATTCACCGGCAGCCCTTGCTGTAAAAATACACTATAGGAAGGAACACCAGGTGGGCCTCTGCTCATTTTAGGGTTGGGCGGAGGAGAAACCAAAGAGGGAAAACCAGAAGAACCAGGATAGGACGAGAAGAGTACAATGCTAAGGAATCAAGAGAGGAGTGAATTCCATGAGAACATGTCACGCCAGTACTTGCATGACCTTTAGAGCGAATGTCTCACCCTAGCCCCAGCCTGAAACGATCCTCTGGATTTGGCAACCTAGAGGTCAGTTTCCTCAACATCCCAACATTCAGTTCAGGTGTCAGTGTCACAGAAATCTTAAGCACCAAATACAGCTCAGTGAAAGCAATTCTATAAATCCAACCAACCTGGTCCACATTTGCAAACTTTACAATAGTCTGGCTGGATTAACTAGAAAGCCCAGTGTTTTCAAATGTTTTTGACCAAGACGCACAAAAAGAAATACCTTTGCATAAAGATCCAGTGCATGCACACACAGAGACGCACACACATGCCTGCGTGCCCACACGTACATGTGTGGCCAAAACGAAAGTTTCCTGGAACACAGAAAAGATAATATTAACCTACCCATACTATGTGCAAAGCTCTGTGTCATTTTCTATTCAATATAATTTATTTCTTAATGCTAGTCATGCCCTGCTAAATTGATTTCACCACCCACTCATGGGCCATGGCTTGCAGATTAAAAACTACTGACTTAGGCCATCTAAAGCAGAAGTCAGAAAACTGATCAAATCCTGCCTTTAGCCTTGTTTATTTGGTTTCACCTGTTGGTTTTTTGTTTGGGGGGTTTTGTTTTAATAAATTTTTTGCCTTCAGGTTGGCCTCCCTTCTCCTGTACCATTTCCAACTGTCTGATACCCAACTGCTTCACACATCTTCACACTTGCCTGGCCCCTGAATGCATTTCTTTTTGGGTCTTCTAGGCCTCTAGATGCTAAAGGAATAGATGTATGCATTTATGCATTCCATGAATACTGAATACCCATCTCTCACCTGCCAACCACATTTCAGGCACTGGGAATACAGCAGAGAACAGACAAAAACCACTGCCTTCATGGAGCTGAGACGCTAGAAGAGGGAGACAGACAAGCAAAACAAAAAAGAATATTCTTTATTAGATGGTGATAAATTCTTTAATGAAAGTAAACCGGGAAGGGGGTCAACACGCTTTAAGAGCCACCAGATTGCAGGCTTCAAGCCCCTTTGTGGAAATGAGGTAGCCTGATGTGTCCCTACCTCACAGAGGTGGGCTGAGAGAGGAATGTGAGAGGGCATGACCAGAATCTTCCTCCAAGAGAACTCCCAGAAGGGCCCAGCAGGTAAACCTGACCCATCACGTCCCCAAATTACTCTGCCAACGAGCAGAGCACCAGTAACTTTAACCTAGAAAATTTCAAAATTCCAGTCAGCCATTAAGGGGGAGCCGTTGCGGGACATAGTCACGGGCACACCGGCCCTGGGGTGGGAAGCCCTTCGGGTGTATTTCGGACTTTTCCCTAATTCGCAGGCCCCATCACCCTCTCTCCCGCCGGATAAACGGCCACCTCATTAGCTCTGCACACATGACCCTCTCGACCGGACTCCTGGTGACTGCGCCTGCCTTATCTCTTGCCTCTCCTCCCTCACATTTTCCGCTCCAACAAAGCCAAACACAGCACCGTGGGGGCTTTCACGCTTCTGTGCCTTTGGACACGCTGTTCCTTCTGCCTGGAAGACTGCTGGCCTCCAACACCGCGCGCCCCCTCCCCCTCCCCCTCCTCAGCGAGGTCCCGTTCATCCCTCAGAACCCAGCCTGGACGTCCCCTCCCCCAGGAAACCCCCCAATACCCCATCTCTGTACCCCGCACCCCTCTCTGTTTTGCCTCTCTGCACTGTAATTACCGGTTTCTCCAAATCTCTCCCCTCCCAGACTCAGGTCTCCTCCAGCGCGCGAGTTCTGTGGGCGACTCGCTTTGCGCCCAAAAGCGCCTAGTCCCGAGCTCTAAGGGACAGAGCTTGCACTCAGGCTCAGGCTGGCTCGAAAGGCCCCCGTTTCTGCCCTTCGCTTCCCCGTGGGCCCGCGGGGACCCGCGCTCCAGCATTTTCCCCCAGCGCATCGGGCAGGCCCCTAGAGCGGCCGCCCAGTCCCTGACATCAGCGGCCGCCGGCGCCCGGGCCGCACGACTACACGTCCCGGCACGCCCCGCGGCGGCCGCGCATGCCCAGCGGGTCGGCGTTTGAGTGGCAAGTTGTTTGTTACAGCGAACACCAGCTGCTCTCCGCGCCGGGCGCCGCGCGCTGCTGCACCGCCAGCGCTGCCGCCCTCGCCCGCCGCCCGCGGCCCCTCGCGGCTTGGCGGGCCTCCCCTTTGTCCGCCCCGGCCCGCCCGGCGCCGAGCTCCCGGTCACCGGGCCGGCTGCCCGCGGCGCTTGGTGCCGGCTGGGCGTGCAGGGGGCGGGGGCCGCGTCTCGCCCCCCGCGGATGAGCTGCCGCGGAGCGCGGGCGGACGATGGAACTCCACATACTGGAGCACCGGCTGCAAGTTGCCAGCGTCGCCAAGGAGAGTATCCCGCTCTTCACCTACGGCCTGATCAAACTTGCCTTCTTGTCCTCCAAGACCAGGTGAGCGCGCGGGGACGCGGCGCCGGCCGGGGAGAGACAAAGAGGCGCACCCGGGCGGCTGTCCTCGCCGCCGCGGCTCGGAAAACAACTTCGAGCCCCGGGGAGCGCCCCCGCCCCGCCCCCGCCGCATCGCTCGTCTTGTGTTTGACAAAGCCACCCAAAATGCCCTCCAACGGGGTCCTTCCCCCCCGACCCTCCCTACAAGATGCACCCCTGCCGCTGTCTCCCCCACCCTAGCCCCCTCCCATCCTCTCCCTGAGATCCAGAGGGCCGGGGAGGCAGCTGTGACGAATCCGCTAATGAATGAATGAACGAACGAATGAATGAATGAAAAACAGGTGTGGAGACGCGGCAGTGTAAAAAACAAACTAACGCCCCCCCATCCCCCAATCCCTGCGTTGGGCCGGCCCCCGTCGCCTGGGCGGGGGAAGGGATTTTGCTGAGCGCGGCTACCCAGAGCAGAAAATCATAAAATCATTAGTGGGTGTTTATCTCAAGGTGCCTGCGAGGATTGCGGACGGCGCGGGCGGCTGGGGGAGGGCAGAGGAGGGGGCTGCGGGTGAGGGTCGCTGTGGTTCTTTCTCCTCTGGGTCCGGGAAGGTTGGGGGGGGCGGGGGGGCGGTTGCCGAACCGTGGAAGGGGGAGGAGCAGGCGTGTTTATGGCTCTGCCTTGAGGCTGGGCTTGGATGCTGCAGGAGGAAAAATAGTTGAAGGCCTTGGGAGGTTGGAAAAAAAAAAACAAAAAACCAAGTTGGATTTTTCTCACTGCCGGTCAGGGTCTGACTTCTGTGAGCCCCGGTGGGTGCTTGGATTAGGGTGGTGTTTTTTTAAGGAGCCCTAGCCCAGTGGAGTGTGAGTGCAAGCTAGCCGCTGTAACTTAAATCCCTTGTTTGTCCACCATTGTGACTGTTGAAAGGGATGAAGTTGTTGCTGGCTGGGTTTTCCGGGCGTTGAGGCGGAGGTAGTCCTCCTTCTCTGCAAAATGAATGAATAAATTACAGGTCAAGGTTAATGTTAAAATGCCGGGCCCCTAGGCTACCCACCTTTGGGTGCTGAGTTCAGGGGAGCTCCCGGGATGTGGGGCAGTAATTCAGTCCGAGCCTCTTATCTGCCTGTTAAAGTTCTTCCCTGGAAATCTCACTTCGATGTGTGTGTGTGAGCGGGCAGCTCAGTCCCGCCATTGTTTGCGAGATGGAATGAGAGCCAGTGGCATCTTGTTTACTTTCTTCTCTGGCTGCTTGCTGGGGTATGGAGGGTTGGAATCCTCACCACCTCTGGGCCCTGGCTCCTTTGATTGCAAAGGTAATTATTAAACAGGTCATTTGAAAACAAAAGCCAACAGCTCAGATTCTGAACCTCCCCCTCCTCCTCGCCCCCTACCCCAGCCCCGTCTGGTTTTTGACACCCACCCACTCTGCATCTACCTGCCCTCTGCTCCCCAACCCCTAGCCTGCCTTGAGATTCCAAGGCTGGAGTTAAGAGAAAATGGCCTTGTTTTTCCAACCCTTGGCCGTCAGCCCCAGGCAGCCCCCTGGCTGATTTCTCGGCTACCATTCAAACCACTGGGATGATGACTCAGGCTGCTGCTGTGCGGGGCCTGGGTGCTGGGAGGGGGGGGCATTTGGGGGCTTCTTAGAAAGGCAGCAAAGGGCCACTCCCTCTGCTCCTTTCCCTTTACGGAGAGATTGGCCCTCTTCCAGCCCCCAGCCCGGGGTCCAGTTTGGAGGACTCATAGATGGGCCTGTCCTGGGCGTGAGCCCCTGCTGACCTGTCTGACCACAGAAGCCACACCCCTCAGTGGGTCCCGCTTCTCGCACTCTTGCAGGAGGCAGCTGGTCTGAGGCCCAGGTGACCAGTCCAGTCTCCAGATGACTCAGAGGTCAAAGGTCATCTCCATGTCTGCAGGGTCTGGCCCTAGAAGGTGCTGAGCACATTTGTCACATGGCCAAAGGCCTGCCTCCCCAGCACTCAGGGCCAGGACATTGGCTTCAGGTTGTGACTAGCCCCCTGTTTGCCTCTGTGACCATGGCAAGGTCCCTTTCCTTCTCTGGCTCTGACTTTGTCCATCTGTAATGAAGACAGCACCGCTTGGCCCCCTAGGTTTCACAGAGTTGTTGTGTGTGTGTAGCATGGAATGACTGTGGAAATTGGCTTTTCTGCAAGTATAAGGGGTAGCGAGGTGTGGATATATTATTTAAGCAATTGTCAATGATCAGTCATCCAGGTAGAACTTTTGGTCCTTTTTTTGATTCTTCCATCAGTACCTGTCCCCAAGTGGTGGCCCATAGCCCTGTCATTTTTGTCACTGTGCCTTGTTTACAAGTTTTCAGTCACTCCCTATAGGGGTGAATCCCTGGCATGGCATTTGAGACCCTTTGGGATCTGAAGCCAGAATTCTCATCTTTAGTCACTCTCTGGCAAATACTGTGTGACCCACAATTTACTTCACTTCACACCTCCCTGCTTTAGTTCTCTCTCTCTCTCTCTCCCTCTCTCTCTCTCTCCTTCTCTCCCTCTCTCCCTCTCTCCCTCTCTCTTGCTCGCTCTCTCTCTCCCTCTCTCCCTCCCTCCCTCCCTCTCTCGCTCTCTCTCTCTCCCTGGAACCTCCTCCCCCCACCCCCAGCAGTACATTCCTATTCAACCCTCAAGATCTAGTGCTATCACCCAAAACTTTGCTGAACCCCTCTTCCCTCCACCCCCAGCAGACTTAGTCACTTCCTCCCTCTCATGTCTACCTGGGTGGAGGCTTGGGGAGGGATGTGGCATCAGTAGATGCCCACTCCGTGTGCGGGTGCAGCTAGGTTCAAGAGATGCTGAGATACCCTGCCTCTTCCTCTTTGAAGCCCAGAACCTGGTGGGAAAGGAAGAAGAGGCAATCGCAATACAGCAGGGAAGGGAGTACCTAGGGGCTAGCCGAAGGATCTGGGGGTGCCTGAGGGAGCCTGGGAGGCTTCCTGCAGGAGGTGGCACTGTATCTTAGGGCTTTAAAATAGGAATTAGCCAGATCCTGGTTCAGTATCCTGCATATGCCACGGTACAACTCTGTGAATCAGGTGGAATGAAGGAATCTGCAAGGAAGGAATCTGAGGCTCAGATGTCAAGTGACTCATTCAAGGTCATGCTGTCAGTGGTAAAGCTTAGATTTGAATCAGCATCTTTCTGGCTCAAGCTCAGAGATTTGCTATTACAGGTTCATTGACACCCACCCATATTCAACAGTTATGTCCAGCCCTTGTATTTGCAGCGTACTGTTCTAAAGCTTTAGGAGCACGGGATGGAACCTGTAGATCTTTCTGCATCCCTTCCGCCCTGCCTCTGTGGGCCTTATCTTCTGCCAGGAATGTGTGTCCCTCATCACTTCCCATCTAGACTTTCTACTTCCTCCCCTTAACCTTTCATCACTTCTCAACTTTTTTCCGTAACAGTATATCGTTTTCTTGTCTTATTCTCCCACCACCTAGATTATAAACCTTACTTTCAGGAAGCTTTTTGTGCATCTTTTTATCTTTTCCTTCTCCCCCCCGCCCCACTTCCAGTACCAGAGATAATAGAGCTACCACTGATTTTACCATCTGTTCCAAAGAGATGAAGACACTGGGTTTGGAGAAGTAAAGTGGCCTGCTCAAGGTCACGCAGCTGGGAAGAAACAGGATTGGGATTTGAACCAGGTCCTTTCTCTGCTGTGCTTAGCACTCTGCTTTGTAGGCACTTAGTAACTGCCTATCTGATGGATGTCTCACTCGTGCAGAGTGACCCAGATTCCAGCCAGGCTTTTCTGAGTGCCTTGGGGGCTGGAAGAGGCTCTGCAGGCTGAATCACACCTGGAGAAACAAGGCCCAGTGCCTCTGCCCCAGCTCTCAGGGTGGCATCTGAGTGTGGCTGGAACAGGGGGCAGAAGGCAGGCTGAGTACACTTATTCTAGGCACAAAGCTGGAGGTGGAGACCCTGGCTGAGCAAAATCAAGGCTACCACCGAGCTTCGCCCTGCGATAGCCTGAGGTTCTGTAGCCTGGCCGAGGGCCCGCGCGCAGCCCACCCCACCATTCCAGTCTCATCTCACATGGCTCCCAGCCACAAAGATTATTTGCGTGCATACACACACGCTATAGTGTCTCTAGCCTCAGGCCTTTGTCTGTCTGCCTGGAATGTTGCTCTTTGCCCTATACCCCCCTTGTCCACCTGCTCCTCCTTTTAGATTCCATTTTAGCCTCACCTCCTCCAGGAAGTCTTCCCTGAGAGCACAGCTGAGCTCAGATCCTTCCTCTGGTATGATGGGCTTAATCTCAAAAAGATGTAATGTGACCAACCATGAAATATCACCAGGCTCCTTTGGGCTGCAAATAAGCTGGCCCAAACAATAAGAAGTATGAACTTTGCGCAGTGAGGTCACGAATCGGGCTGTTTGAGGGTTGGTAACTTAAAGGCTTGATGATGTCATCAAGGGCCCGGTCTTTCTCTTTGGCTCTGTGCAATGGCTGGGGCAGCTCCAGGCATTATGGGCAGTCACAGGACGGGGTGGTGAGGACTCAGGGAAGCGAAAGGGCTGTTGCCTCCCAGGGTCTATGAGAAAACCTTTCTGGGAACACACCCCCTCACATACAGACTCTCATCTCATTGGTCAGAACTAGGCACATGAGCATTCCTCCACCAGTCACAGTTACAGGAAATGAGACTCTCACGAACTAATCAGGATCCACCACTGCAGCTGGGCCCGGCTGCCTGGAAGATTGTGGCCACTGGGAGTTGGGGCTCCCTGAGGACCCCAATTTGCTGTCTGCAGCCCCGAAAGGGAAAACTGGGAATAATTAATAAGTGTACGGTAAAAACAACAGTGACAAAAATAATAGCTGACACTTATAAAGCATTTACTACATTCCAGGCACTGTTCCAAGCACCATATAGCTGTTAGTTCATTTAATCCTCACAGCAACCCTCTAAAGTTGGAGCTGGATTGTCCCCATTTTTCAGATGAGGAAACTGAGGACCTTGAGTGCCCGAGGACACACAGAAGTGCAGAGCTGAGATTTGAACCCAGGATGTATGGTCGCAGAACCTGTCCTGAGACCACTCAGCCAGGTCTAAAATCACACCGGTTTGGACACCCACTCCCCAGGGGCCACTAAGCAGATGTGTCACTGAGAGTCCATGGCAATGAAGCGGGGGCAGGGGCAAGATCATTATCCTGAAATGCAAGTTCAGGTAACAGGAAGCTGCAGCACCCTCTTTTTTTTGCCTGTGAAATGCTTGTATTCAGAAAGTCCATCTCATTCGATTGGCAAGAAAAAGCACCGAAGCGATAGTCAGGAAGCACGTGCTCACAGAAACCCACACTGCCCACTTGGGCCAGACCCGCAGTCTGCAAGTCTCGGGTAGAGGCATTTACAGGAGAAAAGCTCAAAGTTGCAAAAAGTCCATTCGGAGTCCACTGTTTTCTTGAGTGCATGGGGCTGAAGCCGCCGTTTGATTGCATTAGGGAAAGACAGGCTGGCAGGGGAGTTAAGGCCTGGGACCCGGCACCTGGGGTGGAATCCCAGCACCCCTACATCCTGGCGGTGTGACCTTGGGCAAGATGCTTGACCTCTCTGTGTGCTCAGTTTCTAACACAGGGATAGTGATCACGTCCACTGCCTAGATTATTGTGAGGACTTAGAGAGACAGACCTTGACAAGCACTTCAAATAGAGCCCGGTCCACTGTAAACTCCAGTAAGTATTGGCTGAGAGAGAAAACGCCCTTTAAGCTGGTCAGTGACAGTCTGCGGAGGCAGAGTTTGAAAAACCCAGGGTTCGATTTTTTTAAGGCTCCTTAGGCACATACAATCACACTCTGATTTAGGAAGTGGAGATTCTGTCACTGCCCTCCAGGTACCTCACCAAGGACACCAGGCATTTAGGGCTCTGAAAGGGGCAGCCAAAATGCTGTAGCATCCCACAGCTGCAAGCAAGTAAGGCTTCCTAGAAGAGGTGGCCCTGTGAGCTGAGTCTGGGTGGAATAGGGAGATGTCAGCAGGTAAAGGTGCTGGGGATGAGAGAAGACAGGCTGGGCAGGGAGCAGGAGGGGGTGGGCACAGATGGAGGAGGTGGGGAGAGCACAGGGTGAGCCCCAGAGCCAATTCCCACGCCCGCCTGGGGTATCCATGACCTGTTGCTGCCCCAGAGAAAGGGGCTGACTCAGCGCCAGCTCCCAAGCACCAGGTATGGAAAGCACAGAGTTTTCCTTGGCCTGCCCCACATCCAACTGCTTAGCGAGGTCCACCCCTCCTCACCCGAGCCCCCTGCTCCTGCCGGCGCCAGTCCTCCCCGTCTCCCCGCTGCATTATCCAGACAGCTTTGCCACCAGTCCCGTCTGCCTCCAGAACAATGCAAATGGTTAGCACAGCCAGAGCCCTCTGGACAGGAGGAACCACAGGAGCAAAGGCCTGGAGGCTGGAAAGAGAAAGGTGTGTGCAGAGTGCAGGCTGGGACTTGTGGCCCGTGTGACCACAGCTTGAGGTTGGTGCAAATTGGTATGTTTTGTTCATGCAGAAACCCTGCAGCATGCACCTGCTGTGTGCAGGGCCCAGTGGAAGACACAAAAGGAGCTTTGGTCCAGTGGGAAGAAAAGATGTGTTCTCTGCCAAAGGTAGAGGGTGAGAGGCCCAAAGACCCAGAAGGAGGGGACAGCTGGTACTGCAGGGGCTGAGTGGAGGCCCTGTGGCCTCACCAGAGGTGGTGCTGGGGTAGATGTCATAGTTCACTCTGAATCTCTGACTGTATCTCTGCCTTGCTCAAAACCGTTCTCAGACTGCCCCCTGATCCTTATCTGGCATTGTGAATATTCTTTGGTCTGACTTCTGTCCTCTCTGGCTTTGCCCCATCTCTCCACCACACATGCCCTAGTTTTAGAGTAACTGTGGTAGTTTTTAAATACCCCAAATTCTTTGACACTGTTCCCTTCAAAAGCTAGACCTCCCTTGCCTTTAAGTGTGGGGTCTGGATTAGTGACTTTCTTCTAATGAGCAGAAGGGAACAGAAGCAATACTGTGAGGCTTCTGGGGCTATAGGCCCTAAAAAGATAGCTTCTGGGCTTCCCTGGTGGTGCAGTCGTTGAGAGTCCGCCTGCCGATGCAGGGGACACGGGTTCGTGCCCTGGTCCGGGAAGATCCCACATGCCGCGGAGCGGCTGGGCCCGTGAGCCATGGCCACTGAGCCTGAGCGTCCGGAGCCTGTGCTCCGCAACGGGAGAGGCCACAACAGTGAGAGGCCCGCATACCGCAAAAAAAAAAAAAAAAAAAGATAGCTTCTGCCTGGCATTGCTTTGCTCTGTCTTTCTCTTGCTCTGTGGGAAGCCAGCTGCCATGTTGTAAGGACACTCAGGCATCCCTGTGGAGAGGCCCACAGTGGAGTGGAACTGAGGCCTCCCACCAACAGCCAGCCTGTGAGTGAGTCACCCTGACAACAGATCCTCCTGCCCCAGGCAAGCCTTCCAATGACCGCAGCCCCGCCTAGCACCTGGGCTGCAACCTCATAAGAAACCCTCAGCCAGAAGTGCCCAGGTGTGCCATGCCCACATTCCTAGCCCATAGGAGCTGTGAGAGATCCACAAGTTTGTTGTTTCAAGCGACTAGGTTTTCAGGTAATTTGTTATGCAATGGATAACTGATACAGTGACTATGTAATTTATCATCCAAATGGGGACACTTCTGAGAATAACAGGGAGCACTAAAAATAATTACCCTGGACAACAGGGCAAACCAGACAGAATGTGTGATCGCCCTAGCCAGCTTTCATCCAGCCAGATAGCTCTTGAAGCCACCCTGGGGCCGGGTAAGTGGCTTTCTGGGATCACCTGTGCCTCAGGGTATAGGGTGGGAGAGCTAGTCCCCCTCTGTCCTCACACCAGGTGCATGTCCAGGCCTCCTCAGGACCAGTGCTCCACTGCACTGACTCATCTTATGTTGCAAAGGACTGAGCTTGCGCTTGCTGGCAAATGTTTTTCTTATAACAGACCTCCGGTCTGAGCAACCAGCCCTGAATAAAGCAGCCTAGTCCCACCGGTGCTGGAGCAGTCAGATTCTGGTTGTCCAAGACCCAGTGCTGCACCTTGGCACAAGCAGACAAGCCTACCAGCATCACCCCCAGCTGCCGACTCCCCCAAACCTTTAGCCACTCAGTTTGTGGTGAGTGTGTTAAATTACACCTTCTAAGGGGAAGCTCACCTCTGGATGCCTTACACTCTTCCTTGCCTTAATTATAATATATTGGACACACTCTGACCTCTGAGATCTAGGCTTACAAGCTTGGGGTCTTATCTGCCCACCCATGTTCATGGCAGCATCACTCACAATAGCCAAAAGGTGGGAGCAACCCAAGTGCCCATAGACAAATGCACGGATAAGCAAAATGTGGTCTGTACATATAATAAAGTATCATCCAGCCTTAAAAAGGAAGGAAATGGTGACACATGCTACAACATGGATGAACCTTGAGGATATTATGCTGAGTGAAATAAGCAGTCACAGAAAGACAAATAGTGTTTGATTCCACTTACATGAGGTACCTAGAGAAGTCAATTCACAGAGACAGAAAGTCAAGTGGTGGTTGCCAGGGGCTGGTGAGGGGGGGGTGAGTGGGGACTTGTTATTCAGTGAGTATAGAGTTTCAGTTTTGCAAGATGAAGAGTTCTGGAGATCAGTTACAAAACAATACGAATGCACTTAACTACTGAACAGTAAACTTTAAAATGATCAAGATGATAAGTTTGATAGCATGTATGTTTTACGGAAATTTGGGGGACAGAAGAAAAAGGTGGGAGCCTGGCGAGCGTGCAGAACCAAAGGGCAGTGTGGTGGGTGAGTGGGTGGCAGTGAGCCACAGCAGCGTGGGCACCAGAGTCAGACCCCGGGAAAGAGCCGGCACCCAGTGAGACAGCGGCTTGGAGCATGTCATGCACTAACTCACTTAATCCTCACAATAACCCTCAGCACGTAGGTACAATCACTGGCCCCGTTTTGCAGATGCGGGAACTGAGACACTGACTTTGCTCAAGATCACAAAACCAACAAGTGAGGAGTAGGGTTGTTTTTTTTTTTTTAATAACAGCCGTATTGAGATATAATTCACATACCAAACAATTCACCCTCTTCAAGTGTACAACTCAGTAGCTTCTTGTGTATTCAGAGTTGTGCAGCCATCACCACTGTCTAATTCCAAAACTCATCCATCATCACCCCAAAAGAAACCATAAGCAGACATTCCCTAGCCCCTGGCAGCACTAATCTACTTTCTGTCTCTAGGGATTTGCCTGTTCTGGACATTTCCTATCAATGGAATCATACAATATGTGGTTCTTTGTGACTGGCTTCTTTCACGGAGCATCGTGTTTTCAAGGTTCATCTGTGTTGTAGCCTGTGTGTCAATACGTCATTCTTTTTTATGATAGAATAGTATGCCATTGTATTGGATGGACCACATTTTGTTTATTCATCCATTGATGTATATTTGGATTCTTTCCACATTTTTGTTATCATAAAGATCACTGCTGTGAACATCTGTGTACAAGTGTTGGTTGTGAATGTGTGTTTTCATCTCTCTTGGGTAGATCCCTAGGGATGGAATTGCTGGGTCACATGGTAACTCTGTGTTTTAACATTTTGAGGACCTGCCAGGCTGTTTCCCACAGCGGCTGCACCATTTGACATACCTGAGGAGTAGGGATTTGAAACCAGGGCCTCTGGCTGCAGAGTCCATGTTCGTAAACCACCACACTAGCTTAGTATGGGTAGGAGCCTGGAGTCCCTTACCGGTTGGGTGACCACAGTCTGGGCTACTGAACCTCTGGGAGACTCGGTGTCTTTGTGGGTGAACAGGATTATGGGGAAGGGATAGCCCAGGTTAAGCACCTGGCCACGGCAGGCTTTACCTATGGTCTTCCTGGTACAGCACTCGCTGGAACTTGACGTTACCTAAGCGGGCACATCAGTGGAGGCAAGGAGGTGTGACATGTAGGTTCCTGTAGCTCTTGGGGTCCTTGGAGAGCCTTGGGCAGCTGTCAGTGGAGAGGGGGCTCCCCAGCTGACCCAGGCTAGGCTGTGGCCACCTGATCTGAGCCTAGGCTGCCGGGAGGTATATAGTTCTGGCAGGAAGGGAGTGGGGGGCGGTCAAGTCAGGCCTCCCTCCTCCTGCACAGGCCTCGGACCCTGGGCAGTACAAGGTGCATACGTCCAAGGTAGGATTCGTTTTCCCTCCAAGGTGGGCCTCCTGGACGCTCCCCTGGACTTTCCTCTCCACCCTCAGGGCCTCTCCACCAGGCCTACCTTCCTTGAGCCCCTCCCCACCCCACGATTTACTCCCTTTCTTGAGCAGGAAAGGCAGTGGGTGGAAATTTGTTCTCAAAGTTCAGTCTTTTTCCTTCAGAGTTCAAAAGTCGCTGAGGCAGTGACTGATAGGACGGATTTAGAACAAACAAAGCTTTTAGCCTCAGCGATCTTTCTTGAGAGCCTACTACGTGTCAGGCTGCAGTAGCGTTTTCCATCCTCTTCCCTCACCAGGCTCCATAGGAAGGAGGGTTCCCAGCCGACGGTGGAGTCAGCGGCTCGTAACTCACCCCAATTCACACAGCAGACACCTAGCAGACTGGGCTTCAGGCCTGTGCTGAGGCCCACTTCTCAGGGGGCGTACACACTTGTAAGAGTCAAGAAAACGTGTTTTTCATCCAACGTCCACCACTTACCAGCTCTGTGACCTTGGACGAGTTGTTGAGAGCCTCAAAGGAGGCTCGGTTTCCCCATCTTTAAAATAGGCACCATGCTGTCGAGCTCTTTGGGTTCCACTGAAGATTAAGTGGGAAGTTTTACATCAAGGGCTTGGGCATCTGACCCACAGTGAGCTAATGATTCGTATGAATTCAACGGATATTTTTTGAGGACCGAAGTGCCCTCGGCGAAGGGGGTGGCGGCGGCCTCTGTCCCCGCGGTGCTGATTGTCTGTTCTGCTTTGGAATTGTTGGAAGGGCTGAGCTGGTGGTTGCAGGATGGCATGACTAATTCTGATCTTTATTTGACTAAGGGTGTTTTTTTTTTTTTTTAATTGAGTGAGCTGTGAGGACTGACAGACTGGCCCAGGGGGCCGGGGATGGGGAGGCTAGTGGCAGAAGAGGAGTCTGCAGGCACGTGCACCCGAGAACCTTTGTGGTTAGGCCGGCGGCCCACTGTCAGGGCAGCTTGTCAGAACCAAGAGTGCTGGTGTCCTTTCAAAGGCATGAGCCCTCCGCTCCCAGCAAGGTCCTGGGAGCCCTTCTCAGATGGGGGCGATCGCGAGACCCCTCCGTGCCCACCTGTACTGCCGGCCTCGCTTGAGCACCAGCTGTGTTGTTAAAACTCCCCGTAAAAAAATCAAAGCATTGGAAGGTTGCCCTGCGTTAATGCCCCAAGGAGCGCTTGTCCTCAGAAGCCAGGACCCCTGCGTCCTCCTGCAGGATGCAGGTTCTTGCATCTCTCCCACCCCTTCCCCGCGCACGCACCTCTGCCCCGTGAGGGCAGGCGTGCTCCGCACACTCGTCCCTTCACCCACCAAGGGCAGGGACCGGCCAAGGGGGATCCCCGTGGGAGCAGTTAGGTGCCTGTGAGGTCTGGAAGCCTGTGCCTCCAGCCTCCGAGGGCTTGTCTGCCACCCCAGGGGAAATCAAGCCCATGGGACACTGGCTCGGGGAAGGCAAAGGCTGCACCGTGGAGACGGTTCATGCTTGCTCTCTGGGGTTTCCTTACACCTGGCGTGGATTCTCGGCCCTTGAGGCTTCCTTCATTTCCACTAGCTCCCAAGTGTGTCTCGATACCCATTCTGTGCCACTTGCCGGCCCTTTGAGGACTTGGACACCAACCCTGGACTCGTTGTGGACTGCACGGTGGGGAAGACAGCTCTCCAAGATCTTGATTACACTAATCTGGTGAGAGGAAAGCCCTCAAGGCTCGGGGGAGCTCGAGGTACAGGGGAGGAGGTACAGTTGAGTCCAGGTGGGTCGGGGAGGGCTTCCAGGAGAGGTGGCATTGAGCCAGGCTTGAAACATCGAGGTAGAGAAGGGACTTCCAAGAAAGAGACACAGCATGTGCAGAAGCACAGAGCCCTGGCCAGTGTGGCCCATGCCGAGGGGGAGCTGGAGGGGATGGCCCCGTTATGAGGAGAGGGAGGGGCTCTGTCCAGCCTCCTCGGTCAGGATCTGGTCACTGGTGTAATCCCAGGGCCGAAGAAGGCTCGTGGGAGAGGGGAGGGCAGGGCAGGTAAGGAAGAGGACAGCTGGGGGAAAAGGCCCAGAGGAATGGCCCAGTGGAAAAGGAAATGAGAGAGAATGTGGTGTGGGAAATCTAGGCTGGCGAAATGCCACTTCTGGGTGTATACCCGAAAGGATTGGAAGCAGGGTCTCAGAGATTTGTACACCCATGTTCACAGCAGTGTTACAACAACGAAAACATGGAAGCAACCCAAGTATCCATTGACTGATGAATTGATAAGCAAAATGTGGTGTATGCGTACAGTAGAATACTGTTCAGCCTTAAAAAGGAGGGAAATTCTGACACCTGCTACAACATGGATGAACCTTGGGGACTGAGTGGTATAAGCCAGTCACAAAGGATAAATACCGTACAAATTCACAGAGACAGAAAGTAGAATGGTGACGCACAGGGGCTGGTGATGGGGAGAATGGGGAGTTATCGTTTAATAGAGACAGTTTCAGTTTTACAAGACGAAAAGAGTTATGGGGACGGATGGTGGTGATGGTTGCACAACAATGTAAATGTAGTTAATACCACTGAGCTGTATACCTTAAAATGGTTAAGATGGTAAATTTTTTGTGTATTTAATATAATAAAATGCATACTGAACAACAGACAACAAATCCAGGCGAGTGAGAACGAGAAGAAAGTTGAGAGGTGGAGGTATTGCAGGGTGTTGGGGGGGTGTGGAGAGGATTGTCAGTGAGAGAGCATGAGTCTTGACGGATCTGAGTTTGAACCCTCACTGTGCCACCTGTATTAGTCAGCTTGAGCTGCAATAACAAAATACCACAGCCTGGGTGGCTTAAACAACAGAAATTTATTTCTCAGTTTTGGAAGTTGGGAATCCAAGATCAGGATGCCAATAGATTCACTTCCTGGTGAGGGCTCTCTTCTTGGCTTGCAGATAGACACCTTCTCCCTGTGCCCTCACATGGTCTCTTCTCGGTGCATGTGCATGGACAGAGAAAGCTAGCGAGATCCTCTCTTAGGGCACTAACCCCGTTATGGGGCCCCATCCTCATGACCTCATCCAAACCTAATCACCTCCCAGAGTCCCCACCTCCAAATACCATCCCATTGGGGGTTAGGCCTTCAACGTATGACTTTGTGGAGGACACAGATATTCCGTCCACATGCCACACTTGGAGTCATTTCACTTCAGTAAGTCTCAGTTTTCATATCTGGAAAGTGCTGCTGAGCCCCTGGGGTCCTGTTGGAGCCTCATGTGCTCTTGTGCATCCAATGCCTGGCCTCTAGGAGTTGCTCATCAGGCCTTGGCTGTCATCGGCTAGGCTTCCCTGAGCATCTGCCATTCTCCATAACCCCTAGATGTGCCCAGATGGTCTGGGGCTCTGGGAGATGCTCATTTCCCCCCTTGCAGGCTGTGCTTTGAGCCTCTGACTGGGTCTGGTGCTGTGGTCTCTAAGCAGGAGGGTGAGCACAGACCAGGTCTCAGGAAGGCTTAGGTGGGCTGTTTGTCTTCACGTTGAAGCTGGAGATCTTGGGATACCTTCCCCCTTCTTTGTTTACCCACCTCTGAAGGACCCAGGCTTACTGGGGTGGGGGGGGACGGTGACCAGGCAGCTTCTAGCTGGAGAGAATGCAGGGAGCCAGGGTCTGTTTTAAGATGACAGGTCACCTGGCTTCTTAGGTGGGTCAGGGTCAGGCCCCCTCCCAAATAAAGGGTTGCAGGTGGGCAAGAGAGGCTGTAACCCAGCCTGGGAGAGGCAGGGAGCCCCATCATCCTCTGATTCTCCTCCATTCTCCTGGCATCAGGCTATGTCTGGGCTGTTGCCTGGGTCCTGGGCAGGAAGGAGGAGAGGATTGTGACTGCCAGAGTCACAGCACAAGTCAAGAGCAGGGCTGGGGTTTGACCCCCAGGATAGTCTGGCCCCCAACGCCATGCCCCTGGCCATGACACCCTCCTTCCTGCACCCTCTCAGTGCCCCCCACTGGCACCCCACTCTTACCTGGCTCCCCTGCCTTGGCAGTCCACCTTGGCCCTATCGCCTCCTTGCCTCTGTTTTTTTATTTTTTCCCTTCGTTTTTAATTTTTGGATAGATAGCAAATTCACAATTTATTAGAATTCCAAAGTTACACAAAGGTGCCCAGTAAAAGCTGCCTCCTACCCTTGTACTTCAGCCAACCAATTCCCGCCCCCTCGGACAAGGAGATCAGTGAGGATCCCGGTGATAGTTCCTGTGTGTGCGTGTGTATATGTGTGTGTGTGTGTGTGTGTGTGTGTGTGTATGCAAATACGCATATGTAGTATTTTCTTTTTTTTTTTCTTTTTTAACATAAGTCCGTATTAAACCACGCTCACTATTCCCATTCTGCACCGTGGTATTCTTCAGCTGAAGTTCGTCTTAGTGGTGATTCACATCCTTCATTTTAACTGTTGCACAGTTTCCCAAGGACCAGGTGACCATCATATCGTTAAACTTACTCTGCAGGTGGACCTCTGTTCCCAACATTTTTTTGTCATTATTTACAATTAATGCCATAACGTGTAACTTGGGGCACAGGCCTTATCTTGCATGCATGAGAATATGCCTGCAGGCAAATGCCTAGAAGCAGAACCCCCGGGGTCAGAGCAAGCGTGTTGGAAAAGTCCTCACGTAGTGCCTGTGGAAAGGGGTTCCCGTTGACATCCCTGTCTGGGTGTACTGGGCCTGCTTCCCACCACCTCAGCACCCAGTGTGTCATCAGATAGCCTGGTAGGTGAAGGACCCCTCTATGTCACCTTCCATTCTGGGGATGCGTGTTTATGCACATACATGCCAGCCCTGAGGCATTTGCTTGTCTTCTTGTTTGGGGCCCTCTGTCACTGTTCATCTTATTTCTCCCATCCAGCTCACAGGCCCCCAGTGGGCCGTGGCAGGTCTTAAGCCTTTCGCCTCCAGAGCACCCCGCCTCTAGTCAGCCCACCATAGTTAAAGCCCTGATTTTATTTGCTCTCATATCAGGGTATTTGGCCATCTCTGTGGCCACCTCCCCTGCTGTCCCCCTCCATGTGCAGGTGAAGACATCTGTCTGCCAGGCCCTGGGGCCCAGGGAGCCACACCCGCACTCAAGCATCCCCAGTGAGCCCAGCCCTTGAAGCTGAGTCCACACCTCCAGGGGCTGCCCCCTCACGGGTCCAGAGCTCTCCCACCTCCACAAATGTTGGAAACTGGCCCAGGTCCCAGCACCCCCAGGCCTTTCCACCTTCCTGCCAGATTTAGCTGATGGGGAGGCTCCAAGCTCTGGGAGTAGCTGGGCCTGAGCGACGCCCTCCCTGGGGCTTCACAGCTGTCCCAGAGGCAAAGTGTGCCAGACCCCATAAAGATACCCACCCACGCCAGGGCGGTGGGTAGGCAGCTTCTGGCCCCTGTGGCCCTCAGAGAGCTCTGGAAGAGCCTTCTTGCCACCGCCAAAGATGTAGCAAGAAGCTCACCCACCTCCTGTGCAGCTGGAGGACGCTAGCACCACAGAGGCCTAGGCCTACCCGCTTACCAGTCACACGTAGCATGTTCTGCCCACTTAACTCACGGCCTTTGGTGGAGTGTCAGCCTTTCCAGTCCTCAGTTTCTTCATCTGCAAAATGGGGTGATAACACTGACTTGGCCAGCTCATCAGAAATTCCTTTTAACATCGCTATGTTCTGATTACTTGAACGCCACTGTCTCCCTTACTTTCCCTCCCTCCACGACTTTGGCAAATTGGATGTGGCCCTGGGATATAGGCCACAGCCAAGTGAGAATTTTAATAAAAGTGAAATATTTGGCCCAGAGCCCATGGAAGGCCCTTGGGGCCTGGCCCTTCTCATTGTGGGGCAGGGCCACTAGACTGTCATTGAGCTGCACAGGAAGCTCAGAGAGGTAATGACAGGTACAAACCCAGCAGAAGAAAACGCCGCATCCCCCAGGAGAGGTTGGGTAGTAAGGAGCTGACAGCGGGTGCCTGTGTTGATTTTCGGCCCATCCTGACTCTGGGAAGTTGGTGCCACCATCAGCCAGGAGTGCAGGACAATGAGACAGCTTGGGCGGGGGCTTCCTTTGCAGGCATGTCTCAGCCATAGCTGGACCCCCAGGCCAGGCGCACTTTGGAAGCAGAAGGGGCTGACGACCCCTGTCCAGCTAGTGAGGCATAGCTCTGCTGCTGACTGAGCCTGCCCCAGTCTGGGACAGCTAGGGAGAGTAGACCAACCAGAGGGTTCTTTGCCCCAGGGCAGGCAGGTGCAGGGCTGGAGGCTGGCCACAAAGGGGTCCCTTCCAGCCCTCTCCTGCCCCAGCCTAAGGTCTGGGATGGCACCATTTGGGTGTAAGCGCTGCCCTCCCTGGTGGAGAATGTTAGCACACAGAATAGCTGGTTCTCGGCCACTCTGGGCTGGACCCAGCCTGACATCTTTAGTTCGGCTCTTTTATTTCATGGATTTGGAACTGAGTCCATAAAAGAGGACTTGCCAAGGCATGTGGCGGTCACACTGATCCCCCCAGGTGCCGACAGGCCCTGGGGAGCTAGGCTGGGGCTCAGCTCAGAGCCCCTTCCCTTCAGCTTGGGAAACATTCTGTACCATTTCTCATGGGCTTATGTTCATTTCAGCCCTTTTCCCATCATCTCTGGTCATTTGTCCAGTTGTTTCACGAATCTCTTCTCAGTAGCCGGCAGTATCTTTAAGGGTATTGTGGACTGAATGTTTGTGTCCCCCCAGAACTCGTATGCTAAAGCCCTAACCCCTAGTGGGAATGTATTTGGAGATGGATCTTTAGGAAGTAATTAAAGTTAAAAGAGGTCATAACGGTGGGGCCCTGATCCAATAGGATTAGTGTCCTTAGGAGAAGAGGCACCAGAGAGCTCGCTTGCTTTCTCTCCACGTGTGCACAGGAGGAAGGCCAGGCAAGGATGCAGCCTTCATCAAGCCAGGAGGGAGCCCTCTCTAGAAACACTGCCAGCACTCTGTTCTACTTCCGTCCTCCAGAACTGTGAGAAAATAAACTTCTGTTGTTTGAGGCCCCCAGTGCTTTGTTCTGGCAGCCCTGGCTGTTGTTGCCCTATGTGTCCCCCATGCCACCCTAGCCCCCCTGGACCGCTGAGATTGAGGACCAGTGGAAAGAGCCCCGACGAGACTGTCCCAAAGCCTCAGTGTGCCCACCTGGGTAACGGGAGGGTGAAGAGAGAGGCAGGTAGGTCAGGTGCTCGTGGGCACAATAGCAGTTTTCCTGCCCTTTCTCCCTGGCTCAAGGTTGAGCTCATTAAAAGAGCTAAGTGTCGGGAATTCCATGGTGGTCCTGTGGTTAGGACTGTGCGCTATCACCAGGTTCAATCCCTGGTCTGGGAACTAAGAGCCTTCTAGCCATGCAGCGTAACCAAAAAAAAAACCAAAACCAAACAAACCAAAGAGCTAAATGTCAGTGCTAAACATTTTACCCCCTGAGCTAAGTGAACAACCGGGGGGCTTGTCCTGGGGGAAAGTAGTAGTAAACTCGAGACCCCGCCTCATGCCAGCAGCTAGTCCTTCACTCTTGAGGACCTCAGTGAGGTTCCGGACATCACGGAGACAGAGATGGAATCCAGACCTGGAATGGTCCCAGGACCTGTGGCTTGGAGGGTTAACCGCAGCCGAATGACCTGGAGCTGCAGGCCACGGAGGCGACGTGGGCATTGTTTCAGGTGGAGGCTGCTTGCTATTGAATGAGTGATAGGTAGAAAAGTTCTAGAACTGTACTGTCCAAGTCGGTAACCTCTAGTTCACATTTAATTAAAATGAACTCTAAGTTGATATTAATTAAAATCAAGTAAGGTTTTTTTAAAAAATTCAATTCTTTAGCCTCATCTCATAGCACTCATTTCATAGCACTCAGTAGCCACTCGTGGCTGGTGGCTAAGCCAACTGGACATCGCAGGGGTAGACCACTTTCATCATTCCAGGAAGCTCTCCTGGATAGCACTGTTCTAGGTTTGCTGGGACTCAGTAGAGAGAATGCCAGGTTCGTGTCAACAATGGCTGTCCTGACTTAGGGTTGGGCGGAGTGGGGTCACACCTGGCTGTATGTGCCACCCTTTGCAGGCAGATGCTGGGGGTGTACCCCACGGGCTCCTAGACAAAGCCGTCGGGCATGCTGTAGCGTGATGTGGTTGAACCTAGGCTGGCCTGGCCGGCAGGAATTGGCTCCGTCCGGGGATTTCAGGGCTCCTTTCTGACCTCCCCGCTGCTCCCACACTTAGCTCTGCTTCAACTTTCTGCTCCGGCGCCACCACCTCCGGGGTGCCCTCCCTGAGCCCCAGACCCCCAGCACTCCCCCGCTTGCCCTTCTCTGCTTATTCCCTGCACCCACCCCGCTTCTGTCAACTCATCATCACGTCTGTATCCCCAGCTAGCGCAGCGCCGGGCCCGTGGCACTGCGGTGGACGGGGCAGCGGCTTGGCAAAGCTGGAGGCACAGTCCTTCCGACGTAGGCCCTGTGTTCTGACTCCGGGAGTGACAAGGCGCCAGCCCAAAGCACAGGGAGACGCAGGCCATGCCCAGGGTCACCCAGCGCGCTAGGAGTCGAGACTGAACAGGCCCAGCTGGAGGTGCTGAAGCCCAGTTGGAGCAGGGGGCAGCTGAGATGCCCAGGTCAGCGTCCAGAGCCGGCAGATGGTCACAGGCCATCTTCTGCTTCCCCTGGTTTACATTTCGCTTAACCTACTCCTGACCCCACCTCGGAGGCAGCCCAGGGAGCTCTAAGGGGTCCCAGGGGCCGTTAGCTCGGGACCCCGCCTCCTCACTCCAGGCACCGATCCCACGAGGGGTCGCACACACAGACACCCCTTCATCCAGGAAATTGACTGCCCCTAAATCCCAAGACATTTGAGAACTTCAGGGGGACTAGGAAGGGGAAAATGGGGGATCTCTAGGCCAGATATGTTTTCTTTGGCCCACCCGGTGTGTTTTTTGAAAAGTACACCAACATTTAGCTTTCTCCTCCTCGCTTCCAACATGACCAAGAAAAGAAGGAATAATGGTCATGCCCAAGAGGGCCGTGGCCTCGTGCAGCCTATTGACTGCACCCGCTGTGCCCGACGCACGTGCCCGAGGCTGAGGCCGTTAAGAAGTTTGTCACTCGGAACGTCGTAGAGGCCGCAGCCGTCGGGGACATTTCCGAAGCGAGGGTTTTCTACGCCTGCGTGCTTCCCAAGCTGTATGTGAAACTGCGTTACTGCGTGGGTTCTGTCCTTCACCCCAAGGTAGTCAGGGGTCGTTCTCGGGAAGCCCGGAAGGACCGAGCACCTCCACCCCGATTTAGACCCGCGGGTGCTGCCCCCCGACCTCCGCCAGAGCCCATGGAAGGTGCTAAGTCCTTAAAGACTGAAGAATACTGTCCCCTGGAAAGAAAATAAAGTGGAAATTATACTTAAAAAAAAAAAAAAGTACACCAACATTTAAATATTGAGAGAGATCCCCAAAATCTGGATTTCCTGCTTTTCTGGAAAAATTGGAAGATCTTGCAACCCAGGGCCCACGTGTAACAGTACATCGGAGCTGAGTGGCAGCTGCCCCTCTTTGGTAGGAAAGGAGCCGCCCGCCTGCCCCCCCACCCCAGGCAGCCTCAGTCCCTTCCATACCCTGGTGTCCCCCACCGCCCCACCTCCACTGAGACCAGGTACCAGGCCCATTTGTCATCGTGCTGTTACTGGCCTGTTTCTTGGGTACAGAAAAATATGTCTCTACTATTCTGCCCCAAAAGTGCTAGGAAGAAAAAGAGGCTGAGAGGGGCATGGGCTTCTTGGTACAAGTGAAGAATGTTCCTGGGTATGGAATATGCAAAGCGTGTCTGACTCCTGGTTCTCTTCACCTGAGTATCTTGCACACCTTTGAGCTGTAACCCCCTGTTAAGGCATTTCCAAGCCCTTCCTTGATGTCCTCCTCCCATCCTCCGTCCACCCCCTTTGGTTTCTTGTCCCTGAAACCCCTGCAGAAACACATGTGCGTCTGTGTCCGACTCCCTATCTTGGGGGGCTCGGCTGATACTGCTGACTTGGTAAAGATGGTAGCAGCTGAGCAGACCTCCTCTTGGGGCTCCTGACCGTCCTCCCAGGCTCCCAGCTGGAGGGACACAGGGGCCAGGGGTCTGATATGGCCAGGCTCACAGGCTTCCGTTTCTGGGTCCTGCATCCCCTGGGCGGCCCCCCAGTGGTCCACAGTGAATGGAGTATGAAGCCAGCTCCCCCCACCTGAGAGAAGATGGGACTCAAGCAGATACAGAGAGGCGGGTGCAGAGATAGAACAGCCAGATTGCCAGTGAGATGTGGGAACTGCTCTCCATGCAGCCAAAGTGAGCTGCTTAAGACATAGACCCTCAAACATTTCAAAGCCTTCTTTTTCCTTTTTTCTTCTTTAATGGACCTCAGGTGCACAGAATGCAATTACTCATCATCCTTGTTCCGTGACATACTTATCGATCCTAGCTTTCAAGTTACCTTTGTTTATTGTTTGAATAAGAATACCCCCCACTGTGACCATGACATGATGGTAACTGCTGTCCACCCACACTTATCTTTCCCTTGACTTTTACAAACAGTTTTGTCCAGTGTATACACCTGACAAGGGTATCTGGCTGTGTGTTTTCTGGGGCTTGCTCTTTTCCACTCAACGATGTATTACAAAGTATAGATGATATTCCATGTTTCCCTGGCTGTACACAATTGGACCACAGCGCCGTAGAATATTTCTCTTCCGCGAGTTAGGGGTCTTTCCTTCTGGGGTCTGCTGCGTATGCTGCTTCCCCTGCCTGGATCTCATCCTCTCCGAGCCCTTCCCGGACACCCCATCCAAAGGAAACCCTCACAGCTGCTCTGTTTTAAAAACCCCTTCTTGGGGACTTCCCTGGCGGTCCAGTGGTTAAGACTCAGAGCTTCCAATGCAGGGGGCGCGGGTTCGATCCCTGGTTGGGGAACTAAGATCCCACGTGCCTCAGGGCGCGGCCAAAAAGTTTAAAAAAACCAATTTTTTAAAATAAATAAATAAAACGCATCCTTGTTCCACAGCCCTTCCCGCAGTCAAACTATGGGAATGCTTTGTGTGCTTGTTTTTGCCTGGCCCCATGTCAGCGGGGTCCTCCCCCATCTCAGCAGATGCTTGACCTCCGTGCTATAGGACCCACCCCGCGGAGAGGGTGGGACTCAGGCACGCTCGGGCGGGCTGAGATGTGCAAAGGAGTTCTTGGGGGCAAACCTGAGCTGCTTTTGTGGAATTACGGGAAATTGGGGCAGAGGAAGCCAGCCAGGAAATCTTTTTTTAATAAGGATGTTTATAGCATATTTATTCATAATAGCCAAAAACTGGAAACAACCAAATGTCATCAACAAGAGAAGGGATAAATTAAAATATATTATAATGCATTATAAATATATATAAACATACATATATATTCAGCAATGAAAGTGGCTACAAAACGACATAAAGTAAAACTGATGAATCTCAAAAACAATACACTGAAGAAGCCAGACACAAAATAGTATGCAACGTATGATTTCATGGCTGTGAGGCCAGCAAATAATCTATGGTGATAGAAACTGGCACAGGGGTTGCCTCTGGATGGTCTTAGGGACCCACAGGCAAGGGACAGAAGGCTTTCTGCGGTGTTGGGAATGTTCAATATCTTTTTTTTTTTAATTGGAGTATGGTTGATTTACAATGTTGTGTTAGTTTCAGGTGTACAGCAGAGTGAATCAGTTATACATATACGTATATCCACTCTTTTTTTTTTTTTTTTTAGATTCTTTTCCCATGTAGGTCGTTACAGAGTATTGAGTAGAGTTCCCTGTGCTATACGGCAGGTTCCTATTAGTTATCTATTTTATATATAGTAGGGTGTATGTCATTCCCAATTTCCGAGTTTTTCCCTCTTGATTGGGGTGCTGGCTAAATGGGAGTATACAATTGTCAAAACTCGTCTAACGGTACACCTAAAATCTGCACATTTCATTATGGTAAATTATGCCATAGTTCAGAAAAAGGCTTTGAGTAAAAAAAAAAAAAAAATTACCTGTACGAAACTATGCTCCAAGCCCAGGTTGACCTCATTAAAAACATTTGTCGCCTAAAGCTATGGCTCCCATTGAGGAGCTGCTCGGCCCTGGTCCAGTGAGAGGGGTGTCACCAAGGGGACTTTTTTTTTTTTTTTGGGCAACACCACGTGGCATGCAGGATCTTAGTTCCCTGATCAGGGATCGAACCTGTGCCCCCTGCAGTTGGAGGCATGTAGTCTTAACCACTGGACCGCCAGCGAAGTCCCAAAGGGGATGTTTCAGAGTCCTTTTCCCCATCCATCTTCAGGTCACCTCCTCACTGCCTCTGCCCCCTCAAAAACCTTTGTTCTGAGGACCCTAGAGGTACACCCTGGCATGTGAGCCACATAGAAAGGCAAGAACTTGAACCTTTGGCCTCCACCCAGCCTGCCCTCTGGGACTCTTCTTCTCTGGCAGTGAAGCAGCAGCCACGTGGGGCGTGCACAGATCTTATGCACGTGGCTCTGTGAATTCCCACAGACTGGCCACACCTGGGGAAGCAGCTCCCAGGAAAAACCCATAGAGAAAGTTCCCAGGATCCTGGAGGTCTCCCCACTACCCCCTTCTGGTCACCACTCCCCTCTCCCGCCCGCTCACCCGACTCCTGTCGCCTCTGTGTGATTCTGCCCGTTGTCGAAGCATTGTTGGCGCCCGAACCGGGACAGTCCAGGCAAACCAAGAGGTCGTTCCCGCCCATCACCTCCCTGCTGGCATTGCGGTGAACGGGTATTATTGGAAGCAGCTTAAACCCATGGCCCTGGGTCCTGACATCCGGGGAGCAGGGGTGCTTCTGGTTTAGGGAGCAGTGTGCTCCAGGGGGTGTAACAGGTGTCCTCAGTCTTGTCTCGGAGGGCCCAGAAGTGCCATCCGCACTGCGGCCTGGGGGGGTCTGCAGGCATAAAGATAGCAGAGCCGGGTGAGAGGCAGCCCCAGGAGCAGCAGGGGCTCCTTAAATGGACACTGCCTGGCAGCTAGGCCCCCCCGCCCAGGGTGGTCCCCCCAGAACTTGGTGGCGGATGTGCCTCGCTCAAGCCCCTAGTTAGGCAGCTTGCCAGCGACCGCTCCCGGCCAGGAAGGCCCAGGCATCCGGCAAGGGAGGCTGGCCCCCCTGCCACTCTGTTTTTTTCAACTTCAGCTGTGCACCCACCCTCCGCAGGCCCCCTCGGTACTTTTCAGGGTTCACCAGGTGGGTGCGATGTGTAGCCAAGGTTGAGAACCAGTGCTTTAAGCAAACAGCTGAGGTTTATGCAGCGTTTTAGCCCGTAAGCCCTGTTCTCACTGTGCAAAGAGGTGATGATCCTACTGGGCTCCTTTCCTGCCGTTTTCCCAGCTGGAGCAAAGACCCCTGCGTCTCCGAAGGGCAGAATTAAGACTAGCTGGGTATCGGTTATTAAAGAGGCCACACTGATAGCGCTTTCTAGAAAGAAGCTACCCCAGGATGGAATGAATTGCCGCACAAAGGAGTGAGCTCCCCTTCCCCAGGGGTATGCAAATAGAAGCTCCGTCTCCGGGATTCCCTTACCATAGGAGGCAGCACACAGTGGCCTTCCCAGCCTTATTCTGTACCTCCCTGTGCTTCACCTTCCTGTCTGGGTGATTCCAAGAAGATCCATCCCACCCCCACCCCCCCACCCCCACCCATTGTGGTTTTAATGGGGAACTTGTGGTACATGATTCCACCAATTAAACCAACCCTTGCAAATCTCTTCCCTCTGCTAATTTATCTGGTTCTTAAATCTGAAATCTCAGTGTGGATCTGCTGGACGAGTTTACCTGGAAATGGCCCTCCTCCTCTCCCCCCTCTGTCTCCCCCTCCCCCTCCCGGTTTAAGGTCCGCGGGGCTCTGAGCGGCCCAGGCTCCTTGCCCAGGATGCCCAGGAGAGGCCCCTGTGAGGGCCTCGCTCTGCTGGGCTGGGAATCCGAGAGTAAACAGATCGAGTGTCAGTTAGGCTGCCCATAACCGGCAGCCACAGCCATTGAAAATGAGAACGTTCTCTGAGATGACTCAGCCTTCGGCCCCAGGGTCAGGGCGGCCCCAGGCCTCGGCTCTGCCCTGGTGGTCGGCTGTCGGCCACGCCCAAGGGGGACAGCAGTGGGTTCTTAGAGTCAACCGGTGTGTGATTCCGTTTTTGTCCCGTCAGGATGAGGGCACGCGCGGCAGCCGTGGTTGTCTGGCGGGTCACTGTCTTCAGTTTCCTTATCTGTGAAATGGGCATCAGCACTTCCTGTCTTAGCGGGTGGATGTGAGAAATGAGTCTGAGGCCCGTCCAGCTGGCATAGGCAGAGAAGTGCAAGTCTGAGGCTTGGGGAGAAAGCCTGGGCCACGGTGGCTGCGACCCTGGGAGGGAGAGAATTGGCAGGGAGGGTGTAATGTGAGGAGAGCACTGGGGAGGCTTGGAAGATAAGACACTGCAGGAAGCAGAAGGAGAGTGTCGCTCTTGGAAGACCCTGCCGTGGTCGGTATAAGTGTTCAGGCTGAGGCCTTGGCCCACCGTGTAAGGTCCAGCCAAAAGGTCCCAGGACAGGAGGGCGTGAGGGAAGAGGCCATCAGCTTTGGCTGGCGGAGGTCCCTGGTGAGCTGGGCAGGGTCCCTTGGAGGGTTGAGGCAGGCCAGCGGCAGTGGCTGGAGGACTGGTGGCGGTGGAGGGGAGAAGGTGATGGGCACGAGGGAGCCTTTTTTTAGGACGGAGGAAACTTGAGCCTGTTTGTCACCAAGACAAGGAAGCCAAAGTATGAGATTCCTGAGGGAGAGGCGCCAGTGGGAACAGAGGCTTAAAGATAGGTTGCCACAGTGGTACCGTTTTTCGGAGGCCAGAGAAAGGGGGTGAGATGGATGGAAAGGCAGAGATGCTTTGAGAGGGCGGCCTAAGTCTTAGGAACTTGGAAGTGGAGGTTGGAGTGCAGAGTGTGGGCAGAGGAGACAAGGGAGAGGGAGGGTGGAGCTGCTCCCGAGAGGGGTGGAGAGACCAGATCCAGGCCCCGAGGGATCTCCAAGCTGGAGGTCGGTGCTGATGCGGGGCCAAGGGGGCCACCCAGGACACCCTGCCCCCGAGCCAGGAGCAGACGGTACAGAATTGGAGGGGCCACAGGAGATGAGAGAGGGGCAGAGTGCCCTGGGAGCGGAGGCATCTCAGAGTTGCCAGGCAACAGGATGGCAACTCCATCCAGGCAGTACCTCAGCGTGCTTCCAAAGTCTTATAATGGCGAATCTTCTAGGGACCGTTGGTTCCCAATGAATAGTGTCAGGAGCTTGGTGGGGCGGGGCTGGGGGGACGAGGACCACAGATTGCTTCAGGGTCGGGTCTTTTGGTTATTGTTTTCAGCCTGCTGACCAAAACCTGTTTGCATCCTTGGAGGGGGTGCGTGTGCGCGTGCGTGCGCGTGCGTGCGCGTGCGTGTATGCGTCCTCAGCTGCAGTATGAGGAACAGGGGAGGTTGAATAAGCTTCCAGTTCCAGAGAAAACCAAGGGAACACGAGGGCCATTATCCGAACTGAAAGGAAAGAAAGAAACCAGTGCTGTTGGATCAGCCATTGGTGCCTGGCGCTTTTATCTACAGTCATGCCGACCTCAAACCCTGGCCCCAGGACACAGGCTCAGGGGCTGCGTAAATGTCGAAGGCCACCAGGGCTTACCAAAGGGGCAGGGTGAGGGGGAGGGATAAATTAGGAGTGTGCGATTAACATATACACACACATATATATATAAAACCAGCAAGGACCTGCTGTATAGCACAGAGAACTGTACTCAATATCTTGTAAAGAACCTATAATGGAAGAGAATGTAAAAAAAAAAAAAAGAATATATACATACGTACACGTATAACTGAATCACTTTGCTGCACACCTGAAACTAGCGCAATGTTGTGCATCAACTCGACTCCAATAGAAAATCTAAACTTTTTTTTAAGTTTTTAAATGAAAAAAATAAGACCATCGGGGCTGGTGCTGTAACTGAGACCCAGAGCATTAGCCCTTTACACACAGCACCATCAGACTATTAAATAGAGACTGGACCGTGGGGCCCAAGTTGGGGATCGAATATACATCTCTTGAGCCCAGGTGAGCCCCCAAATCACTGACCGGCCAAGACCAAATAGAATGACCCAAACGGGAGTGAGTTGTAGCCCCGGGACCAGTCCTGCCCGTTCATCTTAGGACTTGCCTGATTCTGGCTCCCGGACCCTTCTCAGCCCACCTCCTCTGCGTAGCTCTTTAGCTGCAGCATTTCCTGCACCTTTTTACAGCCTAGGCTCCTGTTCTGCGGCTGGGTCCCTTCCGCCAGACCCCAGTCCCAATCACCTGCAGCCCCTCATCCTTGCACCAGTGACCTCAGCTCAGGTTCATAGCCCTCACGCATCGTGTGTCTTTGCACTGCTCGCCTTTATTCATTTAACCAACTAGCTAATGTTAATAGCGTAATCAGCGCATGCGAAGCCAGAGCAAAAGTAGGATGGAGACAATACCCTCCGTGTAACCAGAGGTCTCCCCCGCCCATCCCCAAACCCCAGGCAACGTGTTCTTTATCCCCTGGCTTCCTTTATATGTAGTAACATTGCAACTCCGTGGAGTCTTAAAGGTGTTGGGTTTTGTTGTTGTTGTTTCGTTGTAGCTGCTTTTAACTGTAAAAAGAATGCCATGCTGGACCTAACAGTCGGGGACTTGTTTTTCCATCTACTGTTATGTTGCTGAGACTCATTCGGAGTTTTGCAAGTCCCTGCAGATTGTTCACTTTGACTGTTGGGTAATATTCTTCTGTCATCATTTTCCTCCTCGGCCAGTGATGGGAATCTGGGTTGCAGCCAGGTGTTTGTTACCAAGGACGGGCTATTATCAGTTCTCTCCTCCGTGTCTCTGGTTACGCACGTTTTAGACAGTGGATAGCTCCCAGGGGAAGAGCTGAGTCATAGGGAATATACCACAGGCCACACCTGCGCCCGGCCTGCCCCCACCCCCCCACCTTAGAGACCACACAGCACGGTGGTCCCAAGGTCATAACTGCCTTAACCTGCCTGAGCATCAGTTTTCCCGTCTATGAAATGGCGGTCATTAATTACACGCCACGTTCGCTCAGTTAACACAGATGGCGCACAGACCCTCTTTCCTGTTCGAGGCGTATGGGGGATCTAGATGAGACAGACTCAGCTGTCTCCCAGGAGCAAGTGTCTCACCAGCAGAGACAGACCAGGAAGGGAATCATCTCAGCACCTCAGTGGATGTGATCATTCGCTGGGGAGGTGATGGGCAGGTGAGGGTGAGCGTGCACTGGGACGGGGGGGCTTTGGCCTGCCTGGGGGACCAGGGCTGGGTTCGTGGGCCGCTGCGCGAGACTTGACTGTCCTGCTGGTAAGGGTCGGGGTGGAGGCTGTGAGGAATGGGGAGATCCGAAGTCAGGCAGAGACCCAGAGCCCACCTCGAGACCAAGCACTGCCTGGACAGGAACGCTGCCTCGGACATCCACTCGGTCCCCGGGCCGGCGCATTTCATCAAGTGGCCACACGCGCTTAGGCGGGGTCCTGAGCACTTCCACGTTTGTTCCACGCCTCCTTAGACCCTGCAGGAGAGGTGTCTTCAAACCTCTCTCACAGATAAGGAACCTGGCGTGATTTGAGGGCCAGCAAGTTGTTCTAGCCTCATCTTGGACAGGTGGCAAAAACCAGGACGCCCTCTTGGGCCTTTTTCCATCTCAGTCCCTCCCAAGGAAGAAAGCGAACCACCAGCCAGCGCCTCGTACGTGCCCTGCACTTGGGGAGGTGTTCACACAGCAAGAGGCTGCCCTTCCACAGACGGTGTTCCTACCCTGGCATGTGACCCTTCTGATGCCTCCCGTCTTCCTTCATCCTGAAGGAAGAGCCATCCTGAAGTTCTCTGTGGCTTGTGCTTGGGCCTTCGGAGCGGGGCCAGGGAGCGCCGCAGTCCCTCACCAACACAGGTCTCCATGGAGGAAAGGACCAAAGCGGTGGGTCCGGGCCAGATTCAGAGGCGAGTAAGTTCTGCCAGTTCAAGGCACCCCTTCTGCCCACTGACCTCTCTCCTGGTGCCACAGGAGGCAATGGTTCCCTGCCTTGGCCTTGTGTTTCTCAGTGGCCTCGCCAGCCCCAGTTTGTTGGCTATTATTTCCTGGCCATAAATGGAGGCACGCCCACCACCACCGGCCTGGTCCAAGTCACCATCAGCTCTCACCAGCCTCCTTGAAGACAACAGCTAGCCTCGTCACCGGTCTCTCGGCCCCACCCAGTCCTTACTGGGGCCACAGGCATCAGCCCTCCCCCCTTACTTACATCTGACGTCACCACCTGTCATTCCCCCTCCCCCACCACGTGGCCACTCTGGCCTCGGTCACTCCCAGCATGTACCCACCTCAGGGCTTTGGGACAGCAACACGCCCACTCTTCCAGCTTCTAGAGGTCTCATAGGGACCTTCCCTGCTCTTTTTAAAAAAAATTATTATTGAGGACAAATGTACATAACATAAAATATACCGGTTTTAACCATTTTTAAGTGTATATCGCAGTGGTATTAGATACTCACATTCACATTTTTCTGCAACCTTCACCACCATCACCATCCACTTCCAGAACTTGTCATCATCTCAGACTGAAATTCTGCACCCTTTTAACAGTTGCTCTCCATTCCCCTACCCCCCAACCCCTGAGAACCACCCCCTGCTCTGCTTTAAATTGCAAATCCACTTTTTTTATTGGCTCTGCAGCCACACCACCGTCTGACTCACTATTTTATTTATCCACCCATGGCAATTCTAACTGTCCAGTTATTTAAGGTGTGTGTCTCCAGCACCTGAGGCAGTGCCTTTATACTTGAAAGGCACTGAACAATTTGTGATGACTGAGTGACCTAGCCACTTTCGCCTGGGTCTCAGGGGCCTTATCCAGACCTTACCGATTCCTTTTGCCCTACCCAGCGCCTTTTTACAGTCCCGTCTGTGCGTGCCCCCCTAGAATTTGCAAACACTGTTGCCCACACTGTCCGATTCTCCTGGCCACCCAAGACATGAGCAGATTTTTTTCCATCTTAACAGAAAAAGACATTCTTCGGGATTGCCCTTCAAATCACAGAACGTGACGCAGGGGTTCTTTTTTCTAACTAAAACTTGAAATGGCAGCTTCCAGTTGTTAAAAGACAGTAGAAATGAAATGTAAGTAACACGAAAGACCTATTGAAGACCCAGAAGAAGACCCAGATGCAAAAGCCGCGGCTGGTTAAGAGAAGAAAGCCTGACACACACCCTCCGCCTGGCTGTCCTTGGGGAAGAGCCCAAGAAGGCGGGAGGCCACCACGCCCGCCCCAAAGCGCGTCTCACTCGCTTTATATTGCTCAAGGCCCCTGTGCTCTGCTGCAGGAACGCATCGGCGGGGCTGGCAGGGGCGGGGGGTCCCCCAAAGTGGCTCAGACCCTGACCCCTCCATCTCCTCACCGTGACACGCTGCAGAGGAAGATGTGGCTAGACCTCCCTCGTTGTAGACGGAGCGGGCTGCACTCGGTGAGAAACACGCGTGGGTTTCCAGGTGCTGAAATTCAAAATGGGCATTCAGAGGCCCCGCTGGAACAAAGCAATGACGGGTTGCAAATAGGTACCTGGAACATGCTGGAAGCCCGTTCTCAGTCCTGTTTGCAAGGCCTGTCAGGTGTGTGTGAAGGCTCTGCGCTCATTTCATAGCCAGGCTGACCAGGCTCTAATTGCAAAAGGCTGGACTTGTTCTGTGGCCAGGCAACAGGGGGACCTCAGCAGGGTCTGGCTGACACAGGGCACATTGTGACCCCACAGAAAACAGGCCCAGTCCCAGATGGGGTCCGGCCCGCAAAGCTAGCTCCCACCTCCCAGAGACCCCGGTCTTCTGCACAAAGAGACTCCCACATAAAGCCAACTTCTGCTGAGCCCTGACTACGTAAAGGGGTCTTTGTGGTGTCTGGGAAACGAGGAAGGGAGCGCAGGACAGCCTTGCAGGACCATCACCCGGCCAGCGGGGGAGTGGAGAAGGCGAGACGGATGCAGGTAGGAGCTCCCAGCCGGTGGTGATGTGTCAGGGCCACCTCTCTGGCTCCCCCGATCTGGACAGTCCCTGTCCTGAGCACAGGCTCAGATGTGTCGAGTGTCTGTGAAGATTCCTGAGGTCCCAGCACAGCGTGTCAGGGAGCTGAGACCAGGCAGCAGGTTTGGCTCCAGCAGATGCACTGGGAATTTCAGGCTGAGGCAGTGTCTGCCATCATAAACCATCATCTCTTTACTGGCTACCTGGTGGGAGCTGGGTTCCTGGGAAGATGAATGGAGACTCTTCAGCCAAAGCTCGTTGCTTGGCGTCAATGTGTAAGAACCAGTGTTTCAAGGAATCAGAGACTCAGTGCTCCACAGAACCTTGGAGGTGGCTTAATCCATCCTCTCCATTGAGGCAGCATCACTGCTGCAGCCCACCTGCCTGGGGCTCAGCCCCTCAGACAACTGACATCTCACCACCTCCCAAGACAGACAGCCTGTTGGTCTCTGTAGCCCATTTGGCGTTAGAGCTTTTCTTACTGGGAATGCAAGCCAGCCTCCCCGTGGTCCCCCACTTCAGCTGCCTCTGTCCTCCAAGAAGGAAAAATAGCCAACATACTGAGTGCTTACCATAGTCATGCTGGGCATTTATGCTTCAACAACAACCCTATGAAGGAGATATTAAATATTATCATCCTCACTGTACACATGAGAAAACCGAGGCACAGAGAGGTTAAGTAACTTGCCTAAGGTCACACAGCCGTAAGCAGCAGCATTGCTTCCATCCCATGATCCACAACAACCATAGAGATTTAAAGATGGTGGCTGGAATCTTCCCCCAGGATGAAGGGAGTTCCGTGTAAAGTCCCCTCACTTCCTCTGGGCATGCTCCGTGTGGGCCGTGAGGATCTGAACGGGCACAGACTTTCTGGTATGGCCTCCAGTACTATCCAGCACCCATACTCTGTGCACAGAACCCAAGGATGCATTGGCACCCCCTGGACGGGAATTTGGATGATTCTTTCTTTTTTTTTTTTTTTTTTTTTTAAATTAATTAATTAATTTAGGCTGAGGCTCCAAAGCGCAGGCTCAGTAGTTGTGGCGCACAGGCTTAGTTGCTCCACAGCATGTGGGATCCTCCCAGACCAGGGATCGAACCCATGTTGCCTGCATTGGCAGGCAGACTCAACCACTGCGCCACTAGGGAAGTCGGACTAGCATGGCTCTTGGGGTATGTCCTGAACCACAGTGAACCAGGGCCGTCCCCAGAGCTGCTGTTCCCCAGTCTCCCTACTTCATTGCCCAGGACTCTAGAGTTTTGTATCCTATCTATCTGATTGCTCCAGCAGGGCCTGCTGATCAGCCATCACACACAGTTGCACAGGTTGTGCACTGCCCAACTCTAAGGGCACTCTTTACACAGACTGTGCAATGAATGAGCCCTCCCCACCAGAGTTGTGATGTACCACCTGCCCAGCTGCCTGGGCAGCAGATCTGTCTTGGGTTCTGATCAGAGCTAGTTGGGATTTCTGCCTGTCCTTGAAAAGCATCTTCCAAACAGACTCAATGGTTCTGGGATCGTCTCTCCGTGCCTTGTCAGCCAGGCCCCTTGAGGTCCACCTCGCTATGGAGCTGACAGGGTTCCATGTGGCCTGTGTCCTCCCTGCCCAAGCTGGAGCTGGATGGAAACTAGTCCACCTTGAACCTGTCCCTCATTGTACAGAGGAGTAAAGCAGCCCAGGGTTCACCACCCCCAGGTGCCAGGTTGGGACTGGAACCCAGGTCTCTTGACCCCAGGATCTTGGTCCTCTTCCCACTCTCCCAGGCTCCTTTCTCTAACCCTGTTGTTTCATCCTGTTCCTAAGCACCATGTGGGCATCTAGAGAGCAGACACTTCTCCTCCTCCCCGGGTTTCCTAACAGCACTCAGCAGCAGGCTGGGTTATTGCTGGGCTTTGGTCCTCTCTCCAGCTCCTTGTAGACAAAGCACAGAGAGGCCACAAACACTGGGGCCCGGCATCTGGGGTGTTGATCTAGCCACGGCTCATTAGAGAGCGTGGAGTTGGGACTGGAGACTTGAGCACCCCCCAGAGAGGGGGGCAAGTCAAGGCAGTGCCGCACAAGGGCAAGCAGTGTTTGCTCTGATTGGGGCTTCTCTGGCTTTGGGGGTAGGCATGTGGCCACAGTTCACTCTTTCGCTCATCAGACTTTGAGTGTTGATTCTCTGTCCAGCCAGTGTCAGGTACAAGGTGTGTGTACAGAGAACCCACTGTCCCTGCCTGTGAGAGTGTGTGGTCCACTGGGGGAAACAAGTATTACTTGTAATAGAGTGTGGAAAGCACTCAGGACCATCATGTGCAGTTGTTCAGGTTGTACACAACCCAACTCTAAGGGCATCTTGCACATACACCGTGAGATAACTGAACTGTCCCTTCGAGGCGTGATGCACCGCCAAGCCCAGCTGTCCACAGTGGCTTTAACATCCAGACAGGACCACCCCTGTGGTAGGAAGTGAGAGAGAGGAGGTGGTGGAGCCAATCAGAAAAGGTTTCACCCCAAAGAAGACTCTTAAACTGGGTCTTGAAGGATGAGCGGCACGTCTCCAGCCAAAGAAGAGGGAAAGGGGTACCGGGCAGTGGAAAGAATATTTGTCCACCTTTGGGGGCGTGAGGCAAGGAGGCAGGCAAGAGTCGGGGAGTGAGGCGAGGGGAGGCTTCTAGGCAAGCGCTCACGTGGAGGGGGTGGCGGAGAGAGGGGAAAACAGATCTCAGAGCGACTTGGGAGGTAAGATGGGGTGAGCTCAGAGCTATGTAGGACTTGAGGGGGGTAATACTAGGAGAGCAGGAGGCCTGCTCCCGAGTGCGGTGACCAGAGCAGTAGCTGCAGGTCCCTCCGACTGACTCGCCCTCCTGGAGGCCTGCCCACGCCAAGGTGCACGTTCCGAGGTAACAGCTGGCACTCGGGCCCCTGGGGACGGGTCACGTCAACGGCACAGTCATACCCCGTCGGCAGCAGAGGCCGATGTTGCCTTCTACTGGTGGTTATGCCCTCCAGGGTCATTTATATGGTCTATTTCTGGAGCATCCCTCACCACCGAGAGGGTGCAGGGAGCAAGTACCACATCTGTTTGCCTTCTCAGGGCTCTCGGATGACTGGGTGTCCACTCCCCCCTCCCAGGGAGTCTTTGCTTGTGGCAATCTGGTGATTTGAGGGGGGGGGGCTTCTGAGGCTCTTTCTTAGCACCCACGGGTCCCCAAGGAGGAGCTAGGCCAGACCACTGGTTGCCATTCACTAAGTGATAATTTGCCGTTGTCGCCCAGCAGTTATAGATTTCATTTGTCCGGGCAGTAGTTGCAAATTGGATACGGGACAGGCAGGGACAGAGATGTAATTTGAAAACCAAAGAGCTGGAGGGAAATCGAAGAGTGTGGTGCTGCTGGTTGAGCAGAGTGGCGTGGGGGCGGCGGGGGGGTGGGGGGTGGGATGCGGGATGCTACCTCGTTTACAACTCTGGCGAAGCGTTTTCCTCGAAGTCGGGTTCACTGAGGTATGAGTCACATATACAGTAGAAGCTGCCCCTTTTAGGGTACAGCTCTTCGGGTAGTGACAAATGTATATCATCTTGTCACCACCACCGTCAAGAACCAAACACCTCCTTCACCCCAAAACTTCCCCGGTGGCCCTCAAATGTCAGCCCCAGCCCAACCCCTGGCAACCAGGAATCTGTTCTCCATCGTTACAGTGTAGCCTCTTGCAGAATGTCGTCACAGAGTGCGCCTCCTGTTGAGTGTGGCTGTAACTCAGCAAAATGCTCTTGAGGTTCATCCACATTGTTGCAAGAATCAATAATTCAGTCCTTTTCATTGCTGACCAGTATTCCCTGGTGTGGATGTGCCACAGTTCATCCACGTCTCCTGCTGAAGGGAGGACGTTTGGGTTGTTTCCACTTGGGGTGATTACAGATAAAGGCTGTAAACATGTAAAACATTTGCATAAATGTTTATGTAAAATGTTTACATGTAAAATTTACATATGCATGTGTAAACATTTGCATGCCGGCCTTTGTGTGGGGCCGTCTGTTTTCATTTCCCTTGACTAAATACCCAGGAGCAGGGTTGCCAGTGGTCATGTATGTTTCACTCTATAGGAACCTGACAAACCATCTTCCAAACGGCTGTCCCCTTTTGCAGTCCTACCAGTTCCAGCTGATCTCATTACTTGTGAAAATTTAAAGAATAAAGTGAAAAGGGTGCTTCGGGGCTTCTGTCGATAAGGCTTCAGTGTGGCAGGATGGCTGCCAGGAGAGGGGAACCACGGGGAGAGAGAGCCGCGGACATTCCGCCCCGCCCCCGGCAACGCGGCATCCACTTCAGGATTCCTTTCCCATTTTAATCTTCGTAGAAGTGCTGTTCGGGCCCTTGCCAGGCTTGCTCGTCGGGCCTCCTTGGGTCACGGCTTCCTGTGATGGATGGGTTTTACACATCGGGCACGGAGCCCGAGCTGAGCCCCGTACTTGAGATCAGCGACACCAGATAAATCGATGACCACGGGCGGTTTCCCGCACCCCGCCGCCTGCGCGTGCGCCTGGGGTGTTCTGGGGGCTCGTCTAGCTGGACGGGGGACAGGGAGACGGGCGTTGAGGGGGTGGTAAGCCCCTCAGCCGGAGACAGCCTCAAAGCCCAGCCCAAGGGCTGTCTGGACACGGAGCCCAGCGTGTCTGCCAGGTGCCGAGAGCGTGCTCAGGGCTGAGACCAGCAGGAATGAGATACAGACGGACAGAGTGATTGCCAGACCCTCCCTGGCCTTGGGAAATTGATGGTCCCCTTGGTGGGAGGAAATGAGCAACTCACACCCCAGGCTAAGCAGTATCACGAAGGCATCATGTGGCAGTTCAGGGATCCCGGCCGCACGAGCACGATGGCACAGACAGCCACGCCCCTCTCTCCTGCAAGGGAGAAAAGTACCCTAAAGGCTGGGCTGTCGGTTGGGTGATGCGAATTAGGCCGTATGTGTGGGGAGCGGAGGGCATGGAAAACAGTCCATCTGCGTGAGCCCTGCCAGAGCTGCCCTTGGGCCTGTAGGGCACCCTGGAGGCTGGCCGGCTCAGGGGTCCTCAAAGATCGGGGGGTGCAGAGGAAACAATCAGCGTCCCTAGGCCTCTCTGAGTCCTCCTGAGTCAACACTGAGGCAGTGGAGGGAGAAACAAGCAGCTGCCCAGCAGCCTGGGGGGCAGAATTCTGGGTAAACCGGGACACGGCGATGGGGGGGGGCGGGGGCGGGGTGAGGCAGGCGGCTGCCACAGGGTCTGCTGGGACTTACAATACCCTGTGTCTGTCTGTCCGTCCACCCAGGTGCAAGTTCTTCAGTCTGACCGAGACCCCAGAAGATTACACCATCATTGTGGACGAGGAGGGCTTCCTGGGTAAGTGCTTCTCTCCCCAGGGCCTTGGCTGGACTGGGGCCAGCAGTCAGTGCCGGCTTCCCACCCCCCCCTTATTTCTGTCCCCACCTGCTGGTGGCAGAGCTTCCTCCTCTCCTGTGTGCTGGCTGATCCCCTCCGTTTCTGCTCGAGAGACTTTTTCCCAGGAAAGGCCCCAGCGCTGAAAGGGGGCGGTGCTTCCCCAGCCGGGAGCTAAAGCCACCAGGAAGGCAGGGGGCATGTTCTCTGAGACTCCTGCCGCGAGGGAGGCGCTTTCAAAACATCTTCAGTCCTTGTTCGAACAGGACCGTGCCCCAGTCACCATCCTTTTGTGATTTTCCTTTATCTTCCTGCCATCTTTTAAAACGAGATCGAATGCACGGACCAGAGAGTGCGTCATTTAAAAATGTACAGCAGTTCCGTGGTCTTTGATGTTCCCCTGGTTGTGCAGCCGTCCCCACTATCCAACTCCAGAGCACTCCCGTCACCCCCGAAAGAAGCCCTGTTCCCTCCTCCTCCACATGCTTTCAGTTTTATTATTGAAGTTCATTATGTTTGTCCGGCTCTAAAGTAACGGTGAACATTCATTGGTGGCGAGTGCTGACCGATACGTATTACTTGATGAGAAGGTGTTGTGCTTGTCCTGTGATTATCAGTGAGGAACTGAGAGCGGAGGCGGGGAGTTGTGTGTCCAGACTCACCAGCAAAGGAGCTGGACCGGACCCCCCACTCCCCCCGAGAGCTGGTGGTCATTCGGAACTGCTAAGTTAGAGTCTTCCAAGCATGTAGAGAGGGCAACAAATCCAACAGTTTTTAAAACCCTAGCCCTACCCACAAAACAACTACTGGTCACTTTTTCGTGGTTTTCTTTCCGACTTTTCTCAGGCGGTCTGTTTAATTTAAAGAAATGTTTTCACTTAACGTAACAACAAAATACGCTGTGATATCCCAGCCTTTCAGCAGCAGCCCCTGTGGTTGGAGTTGAAGTTGTTTTCATTGTCCTCCAATGAGAAATTTATAAACTCCGTCAGTGCGTAACATGTATCCTTATTCAGGTTGATTCCCAAAACGGAGTCTGAGAAATGGCATCGTGGAGTCAGGAGTTGACTATTTTTTGGTTCTCAATGCGCATTGACCCTCTTCACTGGTGAGAAAGTGAAGCCCCAGGAAGCGGCTTCCCAGCCATGCCCTGTTGTCCTCACACGCACGTGGTCTAGGGCACCAAGTCAGTATGGGGGGCTGGGCTCGGCGCCCCACGTCCCACGGGCCCCCATGCCTCCAAGGGGGGGCGGCTGTATGGCCAGAGCAGGAATGGGGCAGACCCCGCTGGAGGCCCTGTCCCTTCGCCAAAGACACCTGTGTCGTCAGTCACTCACTCATTATTTCATTCATTCATCAGACATTTTCTTTTCTTTTTTTTAATGTTTGTTTATTCAGTTGCGCCAGGTCTTGGTTGCAGTGGGGGGGGGGGCTCCTTAGTTGCAGCAGGCGAGCTCCTCAGTCGTGGCTTGAGGGCTCCTTAGTTGTGGCATGCCAACTGTTAGTTGCCGTATGCATGTGGGATCTAGTGCCCTGACCATTGGGAGCGTGGAGTCTTAGCCACTGCGCCACCAGGGAAGTCCCCATCGGACATTTCCTGAGCACAGGAACCGCAGACCGGAATTTTGCCTTAGCCGCAGCTCACATGAAGAATGTCTGCTCAGGCAACCCAAGCACGTGTTTATTTTCTCATGGGCATTCAGGCCTTTACACAGAACTGCTGAGAATCAGGGCACCTCGGATGTAGAAGGAACACCCCCAGACTGTCTATTCTCTGGGAAGGGATATTCTATCTAATCCACCTCCCCAGACCAGTAACTCTGACTAACTCTCTCCCTCTGAAGGCAGCAGGTAAGAAAACTCCTTGAGCAGGGAGAGGAGAGCAGGAGGCTGCGGGACCTGGGGAGCCAGTTTTGCTGGTCCTGGAAGGCTGTGTTTGCAGGAATTGTCAGTAACCAGGGAGCCGTCCTTTGGCTGAGCTGAGTGTCTGAGTGTCGGGTTATTCTGAGCCAGCCCCGGCGGGGGGGCCGGGGGGGACAGTATTTACTGAGCACCTGCTACATGCCGGCATCTTGCTGAGCCCTGGAGATACAGCCGGAATGAGAGACCCCACCTCCGACCCTGTGAGCCTCAGGGCCTGCCAGCTAATTACACCATTAACTGTGGAGCTGTCATTGCGGTGGGTGCTGTGCAAGGAGGGTGTGGGTGCTGCGAGAGCGAGTCACAGAGGACGCCCCGCTGTGCAGGAGACCCCACAGGAGAGGCCCTCGAAATAGGAAGCAGGACCAGAGCTGAGTCTTGGACCTCCACGCCCACCCCTCCGCCAGTCATGGTAGACGAACACATTTTACCAGCCCTGCCGGTGCTTCTGTCTGCAGACACTGTGCTAAACACTGGAAACGACTCTTATGGTCCTCACTTTATAGATGAAGAAGCTGAAGCACAGACATGTGACGTGTAGCCTGCCCAAGGCCTCACCACTGATGTCATTTATGCATGTTTCCATGGGCCAGGCCCCGGACAGGGTAAGGCAGGGCAGACCAGGAGGTGTAAGGACCAAGCGTCAGCTCCTAAGGGACTTAGAGACCCTGAGGTTCCCCGGAACCATAAACAATGGAGGCGAAGTCTCGATCTGCCTCTCCCTGAACCTTTCTGAGTGGCTGGAACGGAGCCGGTGACAGAGGGGTCATCGGCTTACTCTTTAGTGCTGGGTAGGTAGGACGTGGGGAAGCAGGTTTAAATTATTAGCCCAGGAGGGGCCCAGCCGCTCTGTGACTTCTGAGTCAGGGTCTCGCTTCCAGGCCGTGACTCCTGGTCAGCACATCAGGCTGCTTGGATATCCATTGTTACCAGAGAAAAAACTGTGTACGTATATTTATATTTAAGTAGTAAGTATCTCTCGCGCTTACACTGTGGAGCTACAGGGGAAAACCAGACAAAGTAAGACTCCTGTTCCCGCTCCGCCACTCTTACTGTTAACTGGAGCCCAGCAGAGACCTATCACCTCCTGGGAACATTCCAGTTGCCGGAAGGGTAAAGAGTGGAGACCCGTTTTACAAGTGAGGAAACCGCCATTGACGTGCCCAGAGTCCACTGTGAGTGACAGAGCGGGATTTGAAGCAGGAAACACTTTCAAGGTGGTTCCAGCTGAAATAAGGAGAAAGTGCTGCTCAGAAGCGGTGGTTCCCAGCAGACCAAGGTCAGGAGCAGCTGAGAAAAAGGGGGCAGGCCCAGGGCAGTCTGCTCCCAGAGGGCAGGATTTGGGGTGGGGTGGAGGCTGCAGTGAGAGGTAGCGATGCTGAGTTCTACCCTCTCACCTCGCTTCTGGGGGGGGGTTCTCTCGGGAGACTCCTCTTCAGAAAGGGAGCCTGGCCTTGTGGCTGCCCCGGTGGGACCAGGGAGGGACGCTGGCTGTGTCACACTGTATGAAGGGTGGTACCCCGTCTCCCAGCTCTGCAAATGTTGCTTCTCACCCAAGGGCTTCCCTTGGCCACTGTTAACATCAGCCAGGGTACATGGGTTATTGTTCGCCAACAGTTACCTCCACTGTGAAGCTTTTATGGTTAGAAACCAGCAGCTGTCTGCAATTCACTTGTACGTAAGATGCTGGACCTTTCCTGGGAGGGAGGGGCGATTGTCAGTGACATTAACCAGACAGCTCCTTGTCCGTTGTGGAATTTTAAAGGTTCTTGGCTCAAATGGATGCTGTGTGTCTGTGTGGCCAACAGAAGGGAGGTGCGTGTGTGCATTTGGAGCTTTTACATATTGAATGAGCACTTACTTTGTGCAGTGCTAGGTGTTATCAGGGACCCAAAATAATAGGAGCAGCAGCGCCTGCCCTGACCTCTGGGGAGTGAGCAGAATCCCAAGTTTGCAGTTAGAGGGGCCCAGTGCACATCGGGGGCCCCCCCCACCCATCACAGTCCCCTCATGTGTGTCAGTGTGTTCTGTAGCACACTTGGGGCTTGGTGCCGTGATTGGTCGAAAGATGGAGGGAGGAGGATGTCGAGAAGTAACTCCTGGCCTCACCCAGGGCTGAGAGGGGAAGACCCAGGTTCTATCCAGCCTCTGCTACCTTGTGGGCAAGTTGCTCACTGACCTGGGGCTTCCGTGGCCTCGTCCCTAACACAGGATCACCTCCGTCCCTCCCTCCCAGTTCTGTAAGGTGTGCGTGTGGCCGTATGACATGCGTCAGGGAGTCACGTGCCACCTCCACTTTGCATGTCCACCAGGGCAAACAGCGCGGTGCCCATCAGCACTCCCCGCATCTCCCACCTAGCTCTGAGCTCCTAATTTACCAGTTCAGCAATACCCCCAGCAGGGGTCCCCTCTGCACGAGGTCCGGGTCAGTGAAGGAGCTCGGATCCCAGTCGGGGCCAGTTCTTACTGTCCCCTGAAACCGACCCTCCCTCCTGGTGAGCATTGATGGGGGATGGTGCACACCTGCCTTTGGAGCCTCTCCCACATTGTGTAAAATAACAGCCTGGCAGCTCAGCCTGGAGCTGAGATTACATCTCCCAGGATGGGAGGAGGGGTGGGCCTTGAGAATGGAGTGCCTGCTGCAGGGAGGGCTGCTTCCCTGGAGGGTCCCTCGCATCATTCCCGTGACACCCCGGCTCCCGCCCGCCCACCCCCTTCCCTCGACCTCTCCAGGGCTGCCTCATGGCAAAGTCCTTCCCACGAGATCTCCACATTCTGTACCCCCAGGTGTGGATGTTTCGCAGTGTTGACCTGTAGTGTATATGCTTCTTATCTTTTCATTCCACTCAGTATAATTTCCCAATATCAGATAGCCTTCAAAAGTGTGTTTTCCCAATACTCTTTATATTTTGACAGTTTTCAGGCTTGCACAACCGTTGCGAGCCTACAATTAACACCCCTGTTCCCTCCACCTTTGAGGACAGCTGCTTTCACTTCTTGTCCATAAACAGCGCACACATACATTTATTATTTAATGGACCACTTGAAACTAAGACCTCAGGACAGCTCACCCTGAATACCTGAGCCTGTATCAGCTAAGAATAAAAGCCCTCTCCTTGGGCTTCCCTGCTGGCGCAGTGGTTGAGAATCCGCCTGCGGATGCAGGGGACACGGGTTCATGCACCGGTCCGGGAAGATCCCACATGCCGCGGAGTGGCTGGGCCCGTGAGCCATGGCCGCTGAGCCTGCGCGTCCGGAGCCTGTGCTCCGCAACGGGAGAGGCCACAACAGTGAGAGGCCCGCGTACCGGGGAAAAAAAAAAAAAAAAAAAGCCCTCTCCTACTTACCACACCTACAGAATGAGACATTAATTGCATAATTAATACCTACCGTAAATTTTATATTCTCATTTCCTTCATGATTGGAAAATGTGTTTCATAGCTGGAAAACCTGTTTTTTAAACAGATGCATAGTATTCTGTTGCAGATGAACTGTGGTTCGTCTCCCTGGCCCTGGCGTTGACTTTTTGGTAGCTCCCAGGTCTTTGTCTTAAATCCTTTTGGGTTGAACGTTCATACCCATAACTCTCTTTGTCCCATGGGTAACTACTCCTTTACAGTGAAATTGTACATTTGTAAACTCTTGATACATTTTTCCCCAACTTCTATCCAGAAACCAACAAAACTCCCAGCAGCAGCATTATAACAGAAAGGCTCTGGCACTTGGCAAGCCCTCGGACGCCAGGCACTTAGCTACATGCTTGATGGGGATTATCCCATTTAATCCTCCACGTATCTTCTGGAGTCTGTCCTGATTTCATCAGCCCAACATTTGAAAAACTAAGAAACCAAGAGGTGGTGATTTCGCTCACACAGCCAGGATGCAACCCGCCCACCTGACCCCAGGACTCCTGACCCTGCTGCAGGCAGGGTGGGAGAAGCCCGACAAACCCTGTGCAGAGGACGTGACCACTTAGCACAGGGAACCGCAGGTCCTGCAGCCAGAGACGGGGGACTCCTGGGGAGGTGGGGTGGGCTCCCAGCAACAGAGCTGCCGACTTGCTTTCTGGGAGGTGGCGAGCGTCCTCAGCGATCCGCCAGGGGGCGTCCTCAGCTCCGATAGGCTATCTTGAGGGTCTTGGAGGAGGGGTGGTGACAGTATTAATAACCCCTTTCGGTCTTGGGATGTGTCTACCTTTCCTCTAGGGAAGAGCAAGCTGGCTCCCTCCTGGCAGCTCCTGGCGGCCCAGCCCCAGCCCCGCAGCGGCACCTCGGGCACCCTGAGGCTCGGCCTGGGTGACGATGGGACCAGGCGGGTCTTCCCTCGCCCCCGGAGTGCCAGGGCAGCATTTGGGGTCCCTGGGGCCAGAAGCAGCGAGCACTGTCGTCTCCAGCTGCTTTGCTGCTCTGACAAAGCTCACCCTTCTGGAAGCTTCAGAGAGGTGACCACTGACCCAGGGCTGACCTCCCTCTCAGTCCAGGCCTGCTGCTTAAAGCACCTCAGTGGGTTACAGGCGGGACTGAGAGCCGGGACCAGCAGGCAGACCCACCCCCCCTCACCGGCCGCCCAAACTCTGAGCGGCATTTGGATTGAGCTGAAATCCTCTGGGCAGTGGCAGCCTGCAGGCTGCCCGCCGTCCCCCACCCGCCCACTTCTGCCCTCATTTCCAGTCGGCCTCAGGCCTGGGCTTCTCCGCGGGACCCGTCCAAACCCGCTGAGACACTCCTCGGAGCAGAGCCTTGGTTACCCTAGCACCCCCTAAAAATGCACATACCACAGCGCTTTGCGGACTTGGAGGGAATGGCCTTCCCCATTGTATCAGCAGCAGCCTCCGCTGCAGAGGACGGAGCCAGGGTTAGAGTTTGTCACTGTCTGAGCCCAAAGCCTGGGTTCTTTGCCACCACCCTCACGTGCACGCCGAGGACCCCACTGCTAAAGATCAGGAGCTCGGGCGGGAGACAGAGGCAGGCCTGAGGCTGGGGCAGCAGAGGCTCCACCTGTCAGGTGAAGGCCTTACAGGGCCAGTGGAACCACGCTGTCAGAAATGGGACACTGGAATCTCAGCTGCCCGTACACCCCCCCCCTCCACCCGCCAACTTTACAGTCCTGAAGCCAATCCCTGCAAGAGGGGTTTTCGCGACACCCCACCACGGGCTGGTGGCGGGACGGGTCTGGACAGACGTGCCGCGGTGCCAGAATGAGGTGCCCTCCCCATTTACTGCACCGTGACCTTGAGCCAGTCAGCTTCCCTCTCTGGGCCTCAGCTTCCTAGTCTGTGAAATGGGGCAGGGACTGACTTCTGAGCTGGGTCTATAAGCAAGTGGACGGCGTTCGGCACTGCTGGACTAAGAGTTCAGAGAAGTTGGCAGTGTCTGGGGATGACACTGGCTCCCCCAGGGCCCTCGGCCTGATCCTGGGAAGTCGGGTATAGGAGCGTGGGGCGATGTCGAAGGCCACCCTCCACCCGGGCTCTGGCAGTGTGACCAGGCCCCGACCGCAGAGACTGGGCTGCGCGGGGGCTGCGGGGGGAGCAGAGAAGGTCGATGGGTGGGAACGGGTCTGGGCAGAGCAGAGGGGCGGGCACAGCCGCCACGTCCCTCCTCATCCATGCTTTTGGAGCCTCCGCGTGCCAGGCGCAGAGAATAGCAGAAAACAAAGCCGACCGAGACAGCCGCCCCAGGGCGCCGGCATGCTAGTGAGGCCAATTGTAGACTTGAACTGGCCGCTCACCCCACGCGGCCATGGGAATTTAAGGGAGCCAAAATTAAATACAACTTAAAATTGTATTTCTTCTGTAGCACTGACCACATTTCAAGCGCTCCGTAGCCACATGGGGTAAGTGGCTTTGGACAGCGTGGGTATAGACCATGTCTATCATCCCAGGAAGCCCTCTGGGACAGTGTTGGTTCCCAGCGTCACGAGGACTTTGGCTTTTACTCCAGAGAACGTGGAGAGCCGCTGGGCAGTTTTGAGTTGTGGGGAGCCTGGGACAGGCAGGCAGAGGCAGGTCCACAAGAGCTGACATTGGTCCTGATGTGTTAGCATGCGGTGATGGAAAGGACCCCTCCAGAATTTTCCTGAGAAGGCTTTTGGGGTCCTGCCCTAGTGAAAAGTGAAATTAAAAATTTTTATTAAGTATATTTATTAATATTCTATTTATTAGTATATTAAAATGGTGGGTGCTTCAGATGACGGACCGGCAAGGCACCCTGGCCCTCGGTGGCTCCTGGGACTGTCTTTGCTTAAGATGGCAGGGTTGGGGGCTCAGAACACTGCCCCCAGGAAGTCCCCTCCATGGCCAGTTCCAGACCCCTTAGAATTTCAGAATTGAACCGGGACACTCAGTTCTAGGCAGCGTGTTTCCTCTGGCGGTCCTGGGGCTGAGAAGTCTCTCTCTTGACGCCCCAGATGACAGGTGGAGAGACTAGCTGTGGATGCCTGAGATCAGGCTTTCCTCCTGCTCCCCCCTCCCAAACCCCTTCTCTTCTCTGGGAAGCAGCCTACCTCTCCAGCCAGCCTGGCGGAGGACTGGCCCCTCTCAGCCAGCAGGGCCAGTGGGCTCCGTAGGCTGTGGTTGCCATGACGACCTTAGCTGGGCAGGTAGGAGCCTGGGTGAGGCTTCCAGAGCCATCTTGCTGAGGCCAGCACAGCCCAGCCCAGCTTCCCTCGGGCAGGATCATTATCATCACAGCCCCCTGAACTCACCAGTGTCCAGGCCCCTCTTCTTAGCGCCCCCCCCCCTTGTTGGGGACCTGGCCCTTCTTCCCATGTGGTGCCCAGCATAGAGCATAAGGGTCTGTTTATACATCAGATCTGGGTTTGAATCCTGGCTCTGTTATTCCCTGTCTAAGGGATCTTGGGTAAGTCACTAGCCCCTCAGAGCTCTGCTTTGTCACGTGTACGGGGTGAAATAACAGTCCTGGTACGGGGTGAGTTTGAGCAGGCGACTGTGACACGTGGAGAGTTTCCCGTGCAACCTGTGTTCCGTTCTGCGGCCGCCTGTCCTTGCAGCCGTGCACAGCCTCCCCTGGGTACACTTTCTGCAGGACGGGCTGGAAGGATGGTCTTTGTGAGCTAGTCAAGGAGACTGGGCGATCACTGCCGCTCTGAACCTCCCCCACCCTGCCCCCGCCGGTGCCCCCGCCCCCAGGGTCCCCGGGCTCTCAGGAGGGACTTGGGTGACAGTCACTGCCCGCTGGAAGGGGGCAACCTCAGGAGGCCTTCTGGAGCTGAATGTGCTTCCAGAGGAGCCTGAAGTACAGGTCTGATTGAAGCAGGGAGAAAAATCCCAGGCCCCCCACCCTGTCTTCTCCTGGCCTCCCCTCTGTCCCCCAGCCCCGGGGAGGTTCCTGGGAACCCAGTGTGAAAACCAAGGGACCCGGTCCACCGGTATAAGGTGGTGATGGCAGCACCTGGTACCCAGAAAGGTGGTGAGAACCAGAAATAGCAAAGTTGTCACTGCTGAGTACTCACTACTTCTCAGCTGGGGAAACTGAGGCCCAGCACAGATGAACCCCCTGTTCCCATGGCCCCTGCCCTGCGGAGCTGCCCGGCACATCCAGAGTCCTCTGAGAGCCTTCCCTGCTCGGTCCTCCCGGGATGGGACCTTGAAGGACGATCCCGTCCTCCTTTGACAGACGAGGGCGCTGAGGCCCAGAGGGCGGGCTGGCCGAGGTCGCACAGCCGGGGCCCATCAGGCATAAGCCGGCCTTCTGTGTCCCCCCTCCAGAGCTGCCCTCCTCGGAACACCTGAGCGTAGCCGACGCCACCTGGCTGGCCCTCAACGTGGTGTCGGGTGGTGGCAGCTTCTCCAGCTCCCAGCCCATCGGTGTGACCAAGATCGCCAAGTCGGTCATCGCCCCGCTGGCCGATCAGAACATCTCTGTGTTCATGCTGTCCACCTACCAGACGGACTTCATCCTGGTGAGCAAGCTGCGGCCCACACCCCGGCAACGTGGGCACCCCCTCGGACGTGGTCTGTAAAGTCTGTGCCTCCCCGTTCCGTGATCAGCTCAGAGAGAGGTCAAGGGTACCTTAGGGTCCTCAGTCCGTGTTAGCATGGCCCTGGCTGGGCTCTAGCCCCACCCACTGGCTGCCCTCTGTGTGGACCGTGCTGGGTTTAAGCTGGAGGCCAGGAAGTGAGGGCTGGGGGCGTGTGTGGGCGGGATGCCCTCCTAGCTGGATGTCTGGCTCCCCCAATCCCATACCCCTCCCCTGGGGTGGCAGGTGTGTCTGGTCACGGAGCCGGCGGCATTTCCTGGCTACGGTGTTATTCATGCTCTTCTCCCATAGGGCGTGGCCACCCTGGAGAGTCCTCCCAGGCCAGGGACAGGTGTGGGCGCCACACACAAGAGGGAGTGGGGGAGTGGACCCGCACCTGCTGGCCCTCAGCGCGGAGTCTCCTCCCCTCTGCGTCCTCCCTGCTGCCCCTGGCCCCAGGCTCCCGTCCCCAGCCAGGACAGCGGGAGGCAAGGACAGGGGAGGCTCCTTCTGCGGACAGAATCTCAGAGCGAAGGGGCTGGTGACCCCAGGCCCACTCCATCCGGGGACCACGGTGCACTCACTCTTTGACTCCCCGACCCCAGGTGCGTGAGCGGGACCTGCCCTTCGTTACCCACACCTTGTCATCAGAGTTCACCATCCTGCGGGTCGTCAATGGCGAGACAGTGGCAGCCGAGAACCTCGGCATCACCAACGGCTTCGTGAAGCCCAAGATGGGTGAGTTGGGGGAGAGGGAGGGTTGTGCAGAGAGACCTCAAGAAATGACCAGGTCCTGCCCCAGGGCAGCCCCATTCCCAGAGCATCGGTTGAGGGCCAGGCATAACACGGTACAACAGTCCTGATCAGACTCTGTTCCCAAGGTCTAGCCAGGGCAGTGGATGCGGATGCAGCCAGCAATGGCCAGAGGCCACTTCTGACCCAGACCAGGCTATCAGGGCAGGCCTCCCAGAGGCAGTGACTCTCAAGCTGAAGCTTGGAGCACAAGTAGGAGCTACGCCAGGTGGTGAAGGCTGGGAAGGGCGTTCCAGGCAGGCGGCGTGGCGTGTGCAAAGGCCCGGGGGCCTGGGGGTGGGCCTGGAGGATCGGGAGAGCTGTAGGGGGTGCTGGAGGCTGGAGAAGCGACAGGGGCCAGGTCTTGCGGGGCCTGCAGCCGGCCTCCCCAGAGCGGCTGCCGGCTGACCCGACCCCTCTTCCTGGGCCCGCCCCTGCCCCACGATGCTCCTCTCCTCCCGGCCTCAGCGCCCCTTGTCTTTGTGCTCTCACAGTCCAGAGGCCCGTCATCCACCCACTGTCCAGCCCGAGCAACAGGTTCTGTGTCACCAGCCTGGACCCTGACACACTGCCCGCTGTTGCCACACTCCTGATGGACGTCATGTTCTACTCCAACGGGTAGGGCCTCCTCGGGTGCGAGGGGCCGCCGGGTGGCCAAGGGGAGACACGGCTCTGTCTAGTAGCCCCAGTCTGAGGGGGGAGGCACAGACCTGCCCTGGGAGCTCGTTTGAGAAGCGAGACATGGCCGTACCCCAGATCCCCATTCTAAGAGGGGAGAATGGCGTTCCTTGGGAACCCAAAGCTTGGTGAGGCCCTGGGCCCACATGCGGGTATGATAAACGGCCCACTGTCACCTGAGCTCCTAGGGCCGGCCCAGTCATTTGAAGAGCTGGGACCTCAGGATTTTTCATTCGGTGGCCGACAGCTCTGCATTTTTCCTCAGGGCCGATTGTAAGTTTTGGCCAACACCAGTGGAGCGGGGCCAGGGGCCAGTGAGCTGACAGTGACCGTAGACTGTGCCCTGAGATGTGGGCCATCACGGGGACAGAGAGGCCACCCCAGGAAGGGGCAAGTGTAGCCTGTGCCGAGGGCGGCGGGATGGGTCTCCGGAAACGCGCGGTGCGGCGCTCATCTCTGCGAGTGCCTTGGAAGCATCCACGCCTCACGGATGCGGGTGGTGCCTCAGGGTCCGCCAGCGAGGCGGGATCAGAGCCAGGACTTGGCCCGTGCTCTTCCCAGCAGCCCCAGACTGATGGGCCGGGGGCGGGGGGCAGGGGGGCCTGGGGGCCCCACTGCACCCCTCACCAGCTGCCCCGCCCCCAGAGCGAAGGACCCCTTGGCGGCCGGCGACGACTGCGGCCACATCCGCTTCTTCTCCTTCTCGCTCATCGAGGGCTACGTCTCCCTGGTGATGGACGTGCAGACCCAGCAGAGGTGCGCCGGGCCCCGGCGTGGGGGCTTGTGATGGGCTCATCGCCCACGTGGTCCTAAGAAGTCCCTACCCCAGCCCTTCCTGGCAGGGGAGTGGCCCTGGGTCATCCAGCGCCACCCCGTGCTGTCTGTCCCTCACCCCCCAACCCCCGCCTGGAGCTGGGCAGGGGTACGCTGACCAGCCTGAGCAAAGGGGGGGCAGTGGTTCCAAAGCCCAGTCCCAGCTTTGCCCTCCTCCTCCTCCCCCTACCCAACCCCAGACGCGGAAGGTGCCGAGCGAGTGCGCTGAGGGCTTGGGAGAGTGCTTGGGGCCCCTGAGCTTAGGCCAGACACCCCCTTGCTCTGGCCCTACGTCAGCGCCCAAGGACAGGGAGCGCTCCGGGCAGGGCTGGCTGGCGGAGCACCGTTCCTACCTGGGGATTAACACCGCTCGCTCCCTTTCAAGGTTTCCTAGTAACTTGTTGTTCACGAGCGCGTCTGGAGAGCTCTGGAAGATGGTGCGGATTGGAGGACAGCCCCTAGGATTTGGTGAGCCCTGGGGGGCTGGGGCCGGCATCGCCGAGAGCCATGCATCTGTACCCCTGGTGTAGATGGGGAGACTGAGGTCCCCACGGCCCACGCGGTCCCTTGACCAGTGAGTGACAGGAGGCACTGGCCTCGGAGGATGGAAGGGCAGCTTCAGCCAAAGCACTCCTCTCCGTCCCCTCCCCACTGAAAAATTAAAGCCTGCTTATTATGAGAATATTGGGAATGTGATAAAAATAGAAGAGGGGGAAAAAAAAATCTCTCCTTAGTCCCACTGTTGACAGGGAATGACTGTTGTCATTTTTAATGAGGTGTTTTGTTTTTTTTTTTTAAACACAGTTGCCGAGCAGCTCACAGTAAAACTCAGACATCCCAGCCCCTCACCTTTTTCCCTATGTGATCACAGTGACCTGACCCCCCAGGAGAAAACTCACAGGAGTCCCCCCAAGACTCAGTCTAGCTTCAGTTTCCACAATTGTCCAAACTGTCTTTGGTAGACAGTTCTTCCCATCAGCATATTCCGAGGGGCCACGGGTCTCCGACCTCTCGGTTGGAGGGGCCACACGGTACCGATTCTCCCGGCGCTGAGTGTCGGCTGCTGGCCCCCTTGTGATGACTGCATTGTCTTGATGAGACATGATTTCTTTGGGCTAGACTTGTCAGACCCAAGACCTTGAGCCCAGAAGAGGCTCTTGGTAAATCACGTTTGTTTTGGGGAGCGCGCCCTCAGCTGGCCCTGATGGGATCAGTAAATCCGGATTTCCCATAGACAGAGTGCAGAATGTTCCAGATAGAGCTCAGACTGCTCCAGGGGCCCTGGGGTCAGCCCAGGGGGCTCTGCTTCTGGGACGGGACATGAAGGTGGCAGGGCATTTTGACCTGAGGGCCACAGGTCGGAGAGGGAACCAGGTTCTGTCACCTGCCTGTGGCTTTCTCTGGACAAGGTCGTCGCAGACGGACAGCAACTAGCAGGACTGGACAGCACCCCCTGACTCTGCTCACATCAAGGCCAAAGCCAGAGCCATCCCGGGGGCAGGGCAGTGGGCTGCTTTCTGCAGTGCTAGGAAATGTACACTGAAGGCTCCTGGTCCAACCCTGGGCTCCAGCCTGTCTCTCGGGGCCACCTTCTCCACAGACCCCAGCATTTCTCCCACCCACATTGGCTGCCCAGTTTGGGGCCGTGGGGATGTGGAGACCCAGTAGCCTAGAGGCAAGTTTGCCAGTGAAGGAGGTGGAAGGAAACCAAGGTGACCTTGGACAGGTTGCTTAACCTCTGAGCCTCAGTTTCCTAGTCTATAAAACAAGGATGATGGTAGATCCCGCTTCAGGGTGGTGCGAAGCCCTCCGTGACGTTGTCAGTTACACCGAGTGCTCAGCCAGCAGCAGTTGCTGTCACTGTCACATGTAAGGACATGTAAGAGAGGTTTAGAGAGGTTTGAGGCAGGGAAGGCTTCCCAGAGGAGGTGGCCCCAGAGGTGACCGGTGGATGTTAACCTGGCTGACGGACGGGGAGGAGAGGGCGGCACCAGCAGAGGTGGGTGTGACACAGGCGGTGCCTCTCCATGGCAGAAACAGAGGAAAAGAGCCTCACCAGGTCCTCACAGGCAAAGGGGCAGAGGCGTCACTGGAGACTCAGAGGAGAAGCAGGAAGTTGTGTCTATCAGTTTATCTTTTTTTTTTTTTTTTTTTACTGAAGTAGAGTTGATTTACAATGTTACGTTAATTTCTGCTGTACAGCAAAGTGATTCAGTTATATATACATATATATGTATTCTTTTTCATATTCTTTTCCATTTTAGTTTATCACGGGATATTGAATATAGTTCCCTGTGCTATACAGTAGGACCTTGCTGTTTATCCATTCCATATGTAACAGTTTGCATCTGCTAAACCAAACTCTCACTCCGGCCCTCCTCCAGCCCCCTCCCCGTTGGCAACCACAAGTCTGATCTCTATGTCTGAGAGTCTGTTTCTGTTTCATAGATAGGTTCATTTGTGTCATATTTTAGATTCCACATGTAAGTGATATCATATGGTGTTTGTCTTTCTCTGTCTGACTGACTTCGCTTAGTATGATCATCTCTAGGTCCGTCCGTGTTGCTGCAAATGGCATTATTTCCTTCTTTTTTATGGCTGAGTAGTAGTCCATGGTGTATATACGTACCACATCTTCTTTATCCATTCGTCTGTCAGTGGACATTTCGTTGTTTCCGTGTCTTGGCTACTGTGAATAGTGCTGCTGCGAACATGGTGGTGCGTGTATCTTTTTGAATTAAGAGTTTTGTCTGGATATATGCCCAGGAGTGGGATTGCTGGATCATATGGCAAACGTATTTTTAGTTTTCTGAGGAACCTCCGTACTGTTTTTCATAGTGGCTGCACCGACCGTGTGGGAGGGTTCCCTTTTCTCCACACCCTCTCCAGCATTTGTTATTTGTAGAGTTTTTAGTGATGGCCATTCTGACCCGTGTGAGGTGGTACCTCATTGGAGTTTTATTTGCATTTCTCTAATAATCAGTGATGCATATCAGCTTATCTTTTTGTCCCCAGCTTTGGTTCAAGTTTACCAAAATACACTCAGTATAATAATATTACAGAAAAAAGAAAGTCAGGCTGAAGGGAGAATCAAGGTGGGATAGTAGATGAAACTTGAATCGTCTTACCATCTGCAGTTGCCCCGGGCTGTTTTGAGGGGCCTCACCAGCAGGCAACAGGGGACACAGTATGTGAGAAGCAGCACTGTGAACCTAGCAGGCAGCCGCTGGACCTACCTTCCCGGGATGTGGAGGGTTTTAGCACCAGGCTAATAGCTATAAATAGCCCTGCAAGAAAAATGACTTGAGAATCTGAAAGATTCTAGACTGGCGAATTCCATATGTTTTAGACCACGGCTTGCAGGAAATGTGTTTTCCATCACGGCCCAGCACACACATACACAAACAACTGCAGTTTCACCGAACTGCACTCGCTCTGGTGCTGAGCTGTTTGCCCTTTCCTCTTCTGTTGTCATTTTATAAAACACTGGTTACCAGCCTTCTACATTGATGTCCCAAATGGGCTGTGACCACCCACGGTTTGAAAGGCACCATTCTAGACCCTAATCTCCTACCCGCCCCCCACCCCCCTTTACAGAACTGAAAACGAATGTGTCTGTAGCTAAACAATCTTAGGACACAACCGGTCTCCACCACGTAGCAGCACAGACGGTCACCAGAAGTGCAAGCACAAGGCCTGTACAGCCCCCAAAGGGGCCCATGGGTCCAGCCAGGAGCCCTGGGAGACCAGGCAGAAAGCAGGAGCTTGAGAGACCTGCAGGGTCATGTCTAGGTCCCAGGGTGGGCTGACAAGCAGGACTAGGGCTGGGGAGTGAAAGGGCGCTCGGGAGGCTGGGGGTGGGGGAAGGGTGAAGCCCAGGTTGATGCCCAGGCTCTGGCCCCAGAATCCCATGGTGAGCTGGTGGCCAGATCTGGACTCTCCCACCCCATCGGGACAGCGCTGGGGAAATGCATCGTCGCCAGAATCAGAACAGTAGCTTTGAGGGGTTGTGCTGATGGAGAGAAGAGTGGTCCTCAGATCCTGGAGGTCTTCCTGTAGGAGGAAGCTTTGCATGGTGCCTTCAAAGCGGGGAGGAGGGTGGAGGAGAGGGGAGAACCATCCCCAGGCAACCCCAAGGCCACCTTATTGGCTGAGGTTTGGAGGAGGCCAGAAAGCCACTGCTTTGGCGATCCAGAAGGCGAAGGAAGTGACATTCCTCGTGATCAGATGCCTGACACTGCCTTTAGGACAGGCAGGGACCTTTACCCAGTGGGGACTCTGACGAGGAAACTGAGGCTCAGAGAGAGGAAGTGACTTGGCCACATCATCTGGCTAGAAAAGGGTGACCAAAAAGAGGGCCTGAACCCTCATCCTCTTACCGCCACGCCACCTCCAGCTCTGTTTAGGGAACTCGCAAGGTGGCCAGGAAGATGAGTCCAAACTACGAGGCACGGGGAGCAGGCAGAGGGTGGCCACGCTTAGACAGAAGTGGCTTCTGTGGAGCCCCGAGGATGGAGAGCTCACTGCTGGCCAAAGAGATCAGAGAAGCCTGCCGGATGGAGGGGTGGGGAGTCTCTGGGAAGCTTGCGGGTACAGGGCAGGCACTGCCAGCAGAGAGAGGGGAGAGGCCAAGGCTGTGCTGGGTGGCCGGCCGGGGAGGAGGCTGAACGCGGTCCCCGCCTCTGTCCGCAGATGAGTGCGGCATCGTGGCCCAGATCTCCGAGCCCTTAGCTGCTGCTGACATCCCCGCCTACTACATCAGTACCTTCAAGTTCGACCACGCGCTGGTAAGTGTCCGGCCCCGGCCCCCAGGCAGGGCAGGCCCGGCTCCGGGGGCTCACGGGTGTCTGCTTCCCACCCCTCGCAGGTACCAGAAGAAAACATCATTGGCGTCATCAGCGCCCTGAAAGTCAGCCAAGCAGAGAAGCATTAGAAGGGCCTCTTCCTCTCCTCCCTGTCTGCCCCCCAGGCCTGGGCCTAGCCCCACCCTGAAGATTCTTCTCGCAGTATTTCTCAACAGACTGGAAAATCGGCCCCGGGGCCCCCAAGGAAGGGGTCCCTAGGACACGCCCCTGATGGCTGACCCCGCCAGGCCTGTGGCCCAAGCTAAGGCCTCCCCATGCCCTCCTGCCTTCCTGGAGCCCCCAGACCCTCCAGAGAACACCCCCCCCCCGCCGCCTCCTTCCCCCACCCCTACCCCAGAAAATGAGGTCTGAGGCCCAGGGAGCTCGTGAGCTCACCCACCTTCTCCTCCTGCCTCGCCCACGGCCGGGGGCAGACGCCAAAGGAAGCTGGCGCCTTCTCCAGGACACTGGGAATACCGAGTCTCGGGTCATCTTGGGGGGCTGGCTGAGTTCCTGGGGCCCCGGAAGGCCCTTGTGAGGGTAGGGGTTCTGGCCCCTGTGGTCACTGGTCTCTGGTTCCATTGGCTCTGGGCTGGTTCCTGCAGAGTAGAGGCTAGTGGGCAGCCCTCTGGTTGTGTGCTCGTGAGGCTCCAAGGGAGCACGGGTGGGGCCCTGAGCTGGGGGGGGGACCCCAGTCCCCCAGAACCTGGCCTGCCAGCCACGGGGCCTGCGCCCCAACTCCCAGCAAGACTGCCAAAGGGGCCTGTCCAGACCCTCCCCACCACAAGCGCTCAGTCCCGGGGGGGGAGGGGGGTTCCCAGGATACCCACCAGCCTGGGGCACGAGCTCCTGTCCCCTCTGCTTTCCCTGGACCCTCCTGGGGCTGGCAGAGCCTCGGGTTCCCCTAAATGGGGGCAGCCCCAGCATTCTGGGCCTGGGGTTTCTTAGGTCACCCCCACCTCCCCAGCAGTTAACTAGACCAGCACAGGGCTCCCCCGGTTTCCTGCCCCGCCCCCTCGCCCCACTTTTGGGGGAAAGTGGAAGGCCTCTGCCCCCAACTCACTTGCCCACCCACCCCTCGGTCCAGGGACCGTGGCGTTCATGAGTACCTGACCTGGGAGGCAGCTTATCTGAGCCTTAATAGAGAAAACCGTACCTTGTTTTAGTTTCTTATTTAATGTATTTGCACCCAGGCTGCAGTTGGCAGTGGTTTCAGGGGGTGGCCCGCTGAGTCTGTCGGGGCTCAGAGTGTGACGTCACTTGGTTGGCATCCTGTGGCTCCAAGGACAAGCTTGAGAATCGGGAGCTGCTTCCAGGGGGTCTCGGCCCCCCACTTTGGAGCAGAAAGCTGGGAGCAGAGGTCTGTTACGATACAGGGGTCCCTGGGGCGTCCCCCCACGGAGCTGCCAAGGCAGAGTGGTTCTGAGCATCAGAGGGGACTCGAGGGCCGCGGGGCGGTGGACGGCCAGGTGGCAAGCCAGCCCCCTCGGAGAATGGGGTGCCCCCCGTGCCTCCTCTCCAGCTGGGGGTGTTTTCCAAGCAAGCAGGACCTGCAGGGCTCTCCTCGGTGCCTGGGCAGCAGCTGACACGTGCTGTCCCTGAGAAGCTCGGAGGAGAAGGGACATGCTCGGGCTGGTGAAGCCCCACCCGCCCCCATTCTCTGTGCCGCGTGGGACCCTCTGAGCCATGGAAACCCACCAGGTGGGGAAGCTGTCTGTCTGGATCCCTGCAGATGTTCGGGGCCCAAGTACTGATTCGGAACCCACGTGGTTTTTTTTTAAGTTAACTCATTTTGCACAAAACACCAAAACATGTCAATTGTTTGCTGGCTCCAAAACGGGGGTGTCCTTGTGGGCAGGGCAGCACTTCACGCCCCGAGAGTCCCCTTACTGTCCTTGGAAGGCCTTGATTTTTCCGTGGCACGCCCTCCAGACCCCTTCCTGTCTGTCCCCCCCCCCCACCGTGTCACTCCCCCGCCTCTCCTCCCTGCCGAGCAAGTGTGTCGGCCCCTTGACCCCCAGAAACGTGTGCTCCCTAGACCCCCTAGGACGTATATTGTACACACATATAAATACCTGTGTTTTATGTTGATATAGATATATACTGTAAATAGCATATATACTTGAGCAATATATATGTTAATATATACTGTGTGAGCGTGCACACGCGTGTGTGCGTGTGCAGGGGGGGGTGGGGGCGTGAGGGCTTCCGCCCCGTGGTGTCTGCCGTGCACACAGGCACGTTTTGAGCCACCATATATTTTTAATTCAAGTATATAGGCAATACGATTACTAGAGAAGCCGGCTGGCTGCCTCGGCCCTGACTTGAGAGAAAAACTAAACCAGCGGCCCAGGAACTGAGCTCCGGGGCGGGTGTTGAGGGTCCCTACCCCCCCCTCCCCGAGCCTCCCTTGAAAGCTGGATTCGGAGGCCCCTTCCTGTAATCCCGTTGGCACGACCAAGGCCCCTGGACACCCTTATTTTATTTGGGGGACAGTGGCACAGAGGGAGGAACGGTTGGAACAGAACCGCCCCCTTGCCGGTGCTCTCGGCCGGAAGACCTGGGCCGGCTGGACGGGCGCCCTCCGGCTCTGCGTCCAGCTCTGCTCCCACAGCCCCATCACCTGATTCCTTTCACTTTAGAAGCCTCAGGTTCTCTCCCCAGGTCGCCTCCTGGGGCCTGGCCCCATCCGACTGAGAAAGGGACGGATGGGTGCCCTTGACGTTGTTTCCGGGAGGGGCTGGTGCAAGGACTCGGCCCTCGGGGCCACACAGGTGTGTATCCAGCTGACAGGGCGGGAGCCGATACCCTGAAAACCTGCGCCCTCGATTCCACACCCCCCCACCGTCCCGCTGTGTGCAGAGGCCGGCGCGTCCTCAGTGCCTGTGTGCGCCCGTGAGTCCGCGGCTGGGTCTCCGGCAATCTGGGGGAAGAATGCGTGGTCTCCCCGGTGGCTGGCTACCCCCAGCCATCTCTGGCTTTGCTGAGCGCAGGGGTCCCCGGACCCCCACAGAGGCGGCCCGAAGAGGGTGCCCTGTCAGGCTGGGGCACTCTAGGCTCTGGCTTGGGGGGTGAGCGGGTGGCCCAGGAGCTGCCACCCGGGCTCCAGGTGTGTCTTTTGAGTCTGTGCCGTTCCCCGGTAAGAAAAGCTCAGACCGTGTAAATGCTGCGCTCGCCCCTCACCCGCCCCGTCCCTGCACGCTGCAGAGCGGCGCGAGGTTAAGGGAGACCAGGAGCCGCGATCACCCACTTCAGCCCTGCCCCCAATTATAGAAATCTGCCTCTCTGGCTCAGCTCTCAACATGGGCGCCCCTGGTCCCTAAGAAACGCCATTCTCCCTCGGCCCTAGTCCTGACCCAGCAAAGAGTTGGGCGGTGCCCGCTTTGCACCTCTTTCCTCCACAGGGGTTTCCAGACCCCCCCCCCCAGGAGGCGGTGCCTACACCACTGACCTCAGCCCAGGGCACCCATCCAAGCAGGAGAGGCACATAAGACCTCCCCCAGGATTCCGGGGGTCCAGAACCCCCCCCAAGCACCAGCATTCTCCCCCTCCCATCAACTCCGGGCCACAGGCCCCTGGTGGGAAGGGAGGGACCGGGTGACCCGGAGCTGGCCGCTGCGGCCTCCCCATGCGGGCAGCATGGCCTCGGTGGCCAGTGTGGTGTCCGGAAGATGTATGGTCGGTTGGGGCTCGTCCCCTGTGTGGTGACCGAGGATGCCACGGAGCTCAGGAGAGAAGGCTGTGGGGGGATAGGAAGGGCCAGGCCCCTACCCCAAGCCAGCGGTACCATTTGCCCGATAATCGAGATGAACCGGCCCCTTCTGGCCACACTTCCCAGCCACCCTGGGCCACCTTTCTGAGCCTCTGGATCTGGATGTGGGCACAAGCAGGGCCCTCCCCTGCCCCAGCTAAGAGAGGGGACGCTGGGGCCCTTCCGGGTGGTAGCGCTACAGCCCCGTGCCAGGAACTTTTGATGCTCCTTCCTGAGGGAAAACTGTGGCAGGGGAGCGGGTAGGAAGGAAGCACGTGTCTGGAAGGAAGTATGTGTCTGTGGCCAGCGTAAGCCACGGCCGGGGAGCAGCCAGCCGGGCACCGCCGTTCCGGCCACCGAGAAGCGGAGTCAGTGGTTGGCTTGGCAGACAGCTTGGGGGGGACGATGGGGTCTCTCAGCGGTGGAGAGCCAGGGGCTTGGGCTCTTCGGGTTTCCTGGGTACTGTGCCGAGGCAGGGGCTGGGCCTGGAGGGGGCAGTAGCCCTCTATTCAAATTAGAGGCAGCAAAAGGGCGCTTTTCCGGAGATGGAGGGAGAGAGGAAGCTGCGGGGTGGGCTGTGGCCTTCAGCTTTGAAACCCACGCCCTCCCGGGAAGCCTCCTTCCTCGGGAGGGAAGGGTGGGAGCTGCTGGCCGAGGCAGCCTGCTGTCCCTGGGGCTGAGGGCACCAGGAGTGGCCTGGAGTACAGGTAGAAGCCTGCGGGCTGGCCCGTGCTTTCGCGGGCGGCCTGGTGGGGAGGGAGCCTGTGGCTCTCGGTTCGGTCCTCGGTGTGGGAGGCCGTGAACGCGGCACGTGCTGGGCGTCAGAGCAGTGTTCGGGGCAGGACCACACGTGTGTATATGCACTCGTGAGTGTGAGCGTGCACTGTGTCACACACCCTGGTGTGGACGCGAGCACACACGTGCAGAGCCCCGATCTGAGTGAAGGGACTGGCTCGTCCGGTATTTCGAGGCCTGCGTACGTTCTTACCCCAGGGCCACATGTAGAGCTGAAGGGATGCGGCCAGCAGACCTCGACCGCAAGGCAGCCCCACCCCCCTTGACTTTGCTAAAACTGCTCTGCGGACGGACGGGGCAGAGGTGTCCCTGCAGAGGCCCGGAGGTCCATGCAGCCAAGGGCTAGACCTGCTGGACGGACTCCTCAGAAGCAGCCAGTCCTGAAGACAGTATTTACAGGGAGGGGTTCTGGGGGCTGGTGCCCCTTCGCCTACTGGGGCTCGTCCATGAAGAGCAGCCAACAAAGTTGGAAACCGGAGCGGAGGGCCGGTGGGGTGGGTGAAAAACAGGCCAAATTCAGGTCCCAAGGCAGAGGCCAAGCCCAGTGCGTTTTCCTGTCCACTGCTTCAGTTTACCTGTTCAGAAAATGGTCCAGGAAGAGCTAGGCAGGGTTGGCTCCAAAACTGGGGGTGGGGAGGAGCTAACAGCAAACAAAACCCCAAGCCCTCCTTGCTCTTTGCCAAAATCATTTCCGTTACCCTGAGATGGGGGTGAGTGGATGTTGGCTGCACAGCAGGGCTCAGAGGGGCCTCTGCCCTGCCCAGGGTTTCGCCCTGGGGGTCTGGCCCTCCCCTGGCACGCCCCGGGTCACCAGCAGTAGCAACGGCACTTGCATCTGTCCCAAGGTCTGGGCGAGGGGAGAACGGGGCAGCCCTGTACCCCAGGCCCTCACACTTTCCTTCTTTCTTGAAAAAACACAAAACCCTTGAGATTCATGTACTGTATGGCGGAGAGAAAAAAAAGTACCGAATGTTCCCCCCAAAAAAGACAGTATATTTTGTACTTTGTAAAGTGTTCATTAAAATGGAAGAAAAAAAATGATGTTGGCTGACGGCTGTCTGATTTTGTGCTGATCCAGGGCTATGTCTCATCTCTCTCCCTTCTCCATACCGTGGGTGGGGGAACACAGGCCAGGAGCTGGGAGGAGCCAAAGCAAGAAGCCGAGAGAGGAAATAGCCCTGAGGACGAGAGGGACTGTATAAGTTACCCGGTGCTGTATAACAAGTTGCCCCAAAATGTGAGGCTTAAAATGATTATTTGTGTGTCCTGGTTTTGGTGGGTTAGGAACGAGAGGGCCTGTATAAGTTACCCGGTGCTGTATAACAAGTTGCCCCAAAATGTAAGGCTTAAAATGATTATTTGTGTGTCCTGGTCTTGGTGGGTTAGGAACTTGGGAGCAGTTTGAGCAGCGTGGGCTCAGAGTCTCTCTCGAGGCTGCAGGCATCTGAAGCCCGGCTGGGGCTCCAGGGTCTCTTTCCAAGGTGCTTAATCCACATGGCTGGCAAGGTGGGCCTGGCTGTCAGCAGGAAGCCTGTTCCTATCCACATGGGTCTCCGCTGCTTGAGTGTCCCCGTCGTACGGTGCCTGGCTTCCCCCAGAGCAAGGGGTTCAAGGACCAAGGTAGGACCTTAAAAAAAAAAAGTTTTTCTTCTAGCTTCAGAATCCATGTACCATCATCTCCATCGTATTCTATCGTCATGCAGCCCAGCTCTGATTCGACCCTGGAGGAGACCACACAAGGGTGTGAAAACCAAGAGGTCAAGGTAACCTTGGGGCCACTTTGGAAACTGGCTTCTACACTCACCATTCCTCCCCAAATCTGTGGCAGAGGTGGGCCTGGGGGACCGGGGACCCCTGGAGCAGGATAGGACCTTGGTGGTGGCAGGGGAAGGATCAGGGGCTGGAACCCTGCTGTGAATGTCACACCCCCAGGAAAGGTTTCTTGGTGCTGGAAGCCCAGGAGCTGATGCCTCCAGATTAGACACCCTGGGGGCAGGAGGGAGGGCACGGTGCTTGGCGTCCCTCCCACAAGCGCTCTGGGGTTAAGCTCCTGCCCCCTTGGCAGGTGGATGCTGGGACTGCCCAGGCAAGAAGGAGGCCTGAGACCAGCAGGTCCTGGACCTTGGACACCCTTCACCGCACCCCTCTTTGATGTTTTCCATGGAGGGCAGATGTGAGCAGGGCAGGGCAGGGCTCTGCCTACATGGGGCCCCACCATCCCCTCACCCCTGCCTCACAGGAGAAGCAGCCCTGGAGACGGAAGGGAGAGAAGATGGGAGCTAAAGCACTCACTCACCACCCCAAGTCCAAGAAAGCTCTGGCTGCTGTGAAGGCTTGCCTTTCTGGGGTTTGCAGACTAAACACCCCCTCAACCCTTCACATATCGCACTGGAGCCACACCATGGGTGGGCACTCTTGATTGCCCAAAACAGTAGCAAAGGCCTCCTTTTCCCACCACTCACTCATGTTCACTGTCTCTAGGGTGGTGCCAGACCTTGTGCCAGGGGCTGGAGACCCAGATGACGCTGCTGTGGCCCCTGCGCCTGAGTTGCTCCAGGAGGTGTAAAGATGTGAAAACAGGCTCTCCCAGGGATTGCAGTGCCAGGCTCCACCACAAGGGGATGCTGTGCCCTGGGGCCATGACCACTGTCCGGCAGTAGGAGGAACAAGAAGCCAGGACGTTAGGGTCGAGCTTGGTAAGGCAGGGGGACCCAAGTGGAACAGCAAAGGCGCAGAGGGCCTAGAGGGCAGCGTAGCTGGAATGGAGAAGCAAGGTGGGAGAGGGAGGAAATGGACGGGGCTGGTAGAAATGAGGCTGAAATGCAAGGTGGGTTCTCAGGCCAGCTGGGGGCCTCACAGTCTGCTACAGACCATGGGGAGCGAAGGAAGACTTCATGCAGGAGACCAAACTTAGCATCTGAATGGTGAGTCTGGGTTATTGAATATGGCTGATAGGAGGAGGAAAGGCGGCAGCCAGGATCCTGGCCTCATTTCTCAGGAGAGATGACCCTGGCCAACTCAAGGGCCTTCGCAGTGCAGTCAGGAATGGCGGGGGGCATCACAGATGTAGAGGACTGGCTGGCGTCCCACCTTCTGATCCATGATTGTGCCCTTCCCCCAGCCAGGGCATAATTCCTCGTGGGAGCAGCTTTGGCTGCATCTTGGCAGGGTTCTTACCCCAGCACATTAGACTCCCCTGGAGAGTGGGGAGAGTTACCTGTGCCAGGACTCTACCCCAAAGAGTCTGATTCAACTCATCTTGGCTTCAGTATAGTTTTTAAAGCTCCCCAACCCGCTCTTAAAAAGTAATAAAAAGGGGACTTCCCTGGCAGTCCAGTGGTTAAAGACCCCATGCTTCCAATTCAGGGATGCAGGGGGTGAGGGTTCGATACCTGGTCAGGGAACTAGGATTCCACATGCTGTGTGGTGTGGCATAAAATAAATAAATAGAAGTTTTTAAAAGAGTAATAAAAAGAATGCAGGGCCACAGAAGGAAAGAGCACACTCTGTAGTCACTTTGCCTCCCCTTGGTTTTATTCAGCTGGTGGGGAAGCAGGGGCTCATGATGGTGAAAACTAGCTCTCCAAAGTGAGTGTGGAGTGAGAGCGTGGTGACGGTTGCACCACACAGATAATAGGCTAAAACCACTGAATTGTACACTTTAAAATGGTTTTACGGTATATGACTCACATCTCAATTTTTTTTTTTTTTAATGAATGTGGTAGAGAAGTGTGAATGCATAGCAGGAAGGACGGCCAAGAAAATGTGAGTTAATCTAACATCCCTTGATGGTTAAAGAAAGTTCCTATAAACACAGTGGAGGGTAGCATAAAGGAGTAGGAAGACCACAGAGGTCTTCACCTTGCAAAAGCTGGTCTTGGAGCATCTCGTTTGAGATGTTCTCCAGGAGCCGTCCACCTGAGCTGGACCAGCGGGAAGCCCTGGCAGTCATCAGCTGGACTGCAGCCCATCTCCCCACACTAATAAGCACCGGGCACTGAGAGGGTCCTGAGTAGAGAGAGCTGAGGAGAAGTGAACAGAGACCCCCTAACAGGCCTGTAGGTAGCATCGCGAGTTGTATTCCGGGAAATAGATAGTGTCTAGGAACCCAGTATTACGGTGTGCTGTGGATTCCACAATACAGGTGTCAAAACTTAAAATTTAAATGAAGGACCCAGCAATCCCAATCCGAAGTATCTACCCAAGAAAACTGAAAACGTTCACCCACAAACTTGTATGGGAATGTTCCCCAAAAATCAAACTCTGGGCTAATGTGAAACGTGTACATGAATGTTTTGGCATTATCCACAGCAGCCCCAAAGTGGAACCAACCCAAATATCCATCAACTGATGAATGAATAAACAAAATGTGTATCAGGAACAAAACAAAACCATCCCCACATGATTCCGTTACACAGCTGAGGTTGAGAAGGCCAGGGTTAAGGGGTAGAATCTGCCTAAAGGAATCCCAAAGTCCCCATGGAGAACACGGCCTCCTTCGGCTGCTCTGCGGGGCAGGGGCCTCATCCTGCTTTCCTCCATTCCGAGGCCAGACTGCTGAGGGGCAGAGTCAGCCCCAGTGTCCCTGCCAGGATCCTTCTTATTGCCGCATCCCAAGCACTGGCAGGTCCTGGCATACGGAGGGTGCTCCGGAGAATGTACCCAATCAGCCTCTGCTTCTTCTTCAACATTCCCCCACTGGAATGAAGGTCAACGGCAGCTATGGAACAGCTTAAGGTCAGTTTTTGTCTCCAAGCGTAGACTCAAATGGGGCATTTTCTTTTTTCTTTTTTCCTAATTGAAGTGTAGTTGATTTACAATATTGTGTTAGTTTCAGGTGTACAGGGAAGTGATTAACTTGTATGTTTTTTCAGATTATTTTCCATTATAGGTTATTGTAAGATATTGAATATAGTTCCCTGTGTTATACAGTAAATCCTTGTTGCTTATCCATTTCATGTGTAGTAGCGTATATCTGTTAATCCCATACTCCTAATTTATCCCTCCCTCCCTCCCTTTCCCCTTTGGTAACCAGGAGTTTGTTCTCTATGTCTATGAGTCTGTTTCTGTTTCGTATATAGCTTCATTTGTATTATTTTTTAGATTCTACATATAAGTGATATCATACAGCTTTTGTCGTTCTCTGACTTATTTCACTTAGCATAATACCCTCCAAGTCCATCTGTGTTGCTGCAATATTTCATTCTTTATGGCTCAGTAATATTCGTGTGTGTGTGTGTGTGTGTGTATACACACCACACCTTCTTAAACCAATTATCTGTTGACAGACCCTTGAGTCATTTTCATGTCTGGGCTATTATAAGTAGTGCTGCTATGAACACTGGGGTGCATATATCTTTTCAAATTAGTGTTTTTGTTTTTTCTGGACATTTTCCCAGGAGTGGAGTGGAGTTGCTGGATCATGTGGTAGTTCTGCTTTTAGGTTTTTTTTGTTTTTGTTTGGTTTTTGGCGGGGGCGGGGGGGTGGGGCTGCATTGCGTCTTCATTGCTGTGCGCGGGCTTTCTCTAATTTCGGCAAGCTGGGGCTACTTTTCGTTGTGGTGCACAGGCTTCTCATTGTAGTGGCTTCTCTTGTCACAGAGCATGGGCTTCTAGGCACACGAGCTTCAGTAGTTGTGGCTCGCAGGCTCTAGAGCACAGGCTCAGTAGTTGTGGCGCACGGGCTCAGTTGCTCCACAGCACGTGGGATCTTCCCGGACCAGGGCTCGAACCCGTGTCTCCTGCATTGGCAGGTGGATTCTTAACCACTGCGCCACCAGGGAAGTCCCTACTTTTAGTTTTTTAAGGAACGTCCATACTGTGGCTGCACCAATTTACATTCCTGCCAACAGTGTACAAGGATTTTCTTTTTTCCACATCCTCTCCAGTGTTATTTGTAGACATTTTGATGCTGGCCATTTTGACCGGGGTGAGATGATACCTTATTGTGGTTTTGATTGGCACTGCTTTAATAATTGGCGATGTTGAGCAGCTTTTCATGTGCCTGATGGCCGTCTGTATGTCTTCTTTGGAGAAACAACTATCTAGGTCTCATTTTTTTGATTGGGTTGTTTTTTTGTTTTTTATTGAGTCGTATGAGCTGTCTGTATATTTTAGCTATTAACCCGTCAGTCCCATCGTTTGCAAATATCTTCTCCATTCCGTAGGCTGTCTTTTTGTTTTGCGGATGGTTTCCTTTGCTGTGCAAAAGCTTTCAAGTCTGATGAGGTCTCATTTGTCAAACAGGGCATTTTCTGATGGGCATGGCTTCATGTCCTCTACTCCCTGGTCTCCTGGCACTTGTGCTGCCACCAGGCTACCAGAACGATGGCAAGATTTAGCTGCTCTGCTCTCCAGCCCCGTGGGCCATCCCCGCCCCCACCAGCTACATCCCACCTGTTTGCCTCCCTGGCCAGACAGTGGACTCCTGGTTTGAGGAGGTGACCACGGTATCTGGATTTATCCTTCTAAATGCGACTGCTGAGCACGCACCTCAGTGTGGCCCCAAATCTGAGAAAATACCTCTTAGAAGGACTCCGAACATTGTCTCAGCTCAAGCTTAATCTGGCCTGCGGTTGCTCCGGGCTACCTAGCAAGGTTCGTGGGGAAGAAAGGCCGGGATTTCTCGATCGGCGCAATGTGAGTCTCTGGGGGTGGCTGCTAATGCATCCTGGGAGAGAGAAAGGCAGGTATGGGGCTTTCGGGGGAGGGGATAAGTTCCTGGGGGTCAGTCCAGGGCTGGGCAGGCGCTGGGACAATGGCTGTCTCACAGGGCCGGGCCTGTGCTGGGTGCTGCCCCCAAGGTCTGTCTGTACGTCACACCACACGAGGCAGCTGATCAGTTCTGATAAAAAAGAATAGCCCACGGGACAGTTTGAGTCGCTCTTGTTGCTGGTCGGGAGGTGCTGGGACCGGGCGTCACACAGGAGAACAGTATCGATCTTCACGGACGCAGCCCGAGCTTTCACCCTGGGCCAGGGTAGCCGGGCGCGCGGCCAGGCCGTCACCTGCTGGGCCAAGTCAGCACCGTTTCGACCGTGTGGTTCTCAGCATCCGACTGTCGCACAGAACACAGCAAGCGCATGAGTGTCTGGGCACTTGTTACGGGCAACCATGTATTCAGGGGACGAGCGTGGTCGTGACAGGACTCTGAGTGTGTCAGGGCTGACCTGGCGAGCGGCGAGCCGCGTCTTCTGTTAGCCGATTTCAGGTTCTGCACAGTGAGAGCCGTCCCTCCCCCAGAATCGTTATGAAGTGGCAGCCTGCACGTCCGCCAGGGGCTCAGGGGACGCAAGGCGGAGACCCAAGTGCCTTGGAAGGGACTGTCCACTCACCAAAATGGTGGTGGAGTCCCTCTGCCTTCTCAGGGCTCTGCACTGGCCCCAACATCTGTGAACGGACGGCGTCTGAGTGTGTGCGAGAAGAGAGGTCGCATCGGAGGCGCCCGCGGCCGCTTCACCCAGGGTGTCATCCATGCACTCGATAACATGAGAGGAGCCCGGAGCCTGAAACGCTGACCCTTCACAGGAACCAAATGAGAAATCACAGCAGGTGAGCCAATGGTGTAGAAGGCCTCTGTGTTAAATGCTGGGAGAGGCTGGAAACAACAGGACAAAAGCTGAGAAGGGACACGAGCACAGAGGACAGCCATGGGAAGGACCCGGCAGATGCGCTCCAGCTGGGAACCCATCGCCACAAAGGGCACAGACCCCACTGGGAGACACTAGGTTTGGGGGGGTTTTGGGGGATTTTTTTTTTTTTTTATGTGGATCATTTTTAAAGTCTTCATTGACTTTGTTACAATGCTGCATGTGTTTTATGTTTTGGTTTCTTGGCCGTGAGGCATGTGGGATCTTAGCTCCCCACAGGGATCGAACCTGCACCCCCTGCATTGGAAGGCGAAGTCTCAACCACTGGACCTCCAGGGAAGTCCCGACACTGGGTTTGAAGACAAATCCAAAGCTGTCCCTTAATGTACCCTGGGTGCTGTGTCCAAGGTGGAAGGAGTTACTGGATCTGAGTCAGGGCCTGCCCTTCGGGGACACCACCCTCCTCAAATCAGCATGTGCTTCAAGGCGTGTATCTCCCTGAGGATGGATTACCGCCCCTCAGCACTGGGGTGACATGGTCCTCAGCCCAACTAGAAGCTCCAGGAAGGAAAATGACACGTGGTTTTCAATTTCTGTTTCAAGTTTATGGAAAAACTTTGCTGTAATAAACGTAAGAACTGGTTCCCCTACAGAGAAGTGGAGGTGGTAGGAGCCCAGGTGAGGGGTCCCAGGGCCGCTGCCCCGGACACCGCCTGGCTGGTTCGCACTGCCTCAGGTCGCAGCGAGGACGTCGGGTCGGTGACGGCTCTGCTTTGAACCGCCGCCCTCGGCACCACCTGTCCCTCTCCGGCTTTTCCTCCACAGCCCACGCAACCACCTAATGCACTTTGCATTTTGCTTGACTGTCTGTTTTGCCTCCTCGGATGTAAGTGTCATGACACCTGCTTACAGGGATTCTGTTCGCCACCACGTGACCCAGTGGGATCAACGGTGCCTGACAAGTACGGGGTACAACAGTTCAGTGTTTGTTGAGTGAATGAACAGAGATGGGGGATGTAGGCAAACCGTGAGCGAGAGCCTGCTTTGCGACATGACTGCCCAGTTGGTTTTATACTAAATCATTTTCTCCCAACTGCACTGTGGGAGCAGACTCTGGTCAGAAAACAAAACAGTTTTCCAGTAGGACTGTCTTCTGGAGTATTTTTCACTGGTTTCTAGTTGCCTCTTTACCAAAAGCCTTGTTTTGAAAGCTAATATCTAAATGATCAGGTTAAAATAAAAAGGCCTCTCCAGTTCTTAAAAACGAAAAAGCAGAAAATAGACTTTATTCCAAAAGAGATTTTTAAAAGACGTTTTTAAAGAAAACAAGTTACACTACTAATGCAAATGTTTGTCACTGTTTCTGAATTTTCCTTCCACAAGGCTAGTGCTGCAGCCAAGCTTTCGCAGGATGTGCTCAGAGCCATCGGCCCACAAGAATCTGGCCTCGCTCTTCTTCCCGAGGGGGCTTGTCAAGTCTTCTAAGCCAGGCAGTAAGAATGGTCACAAGGCTGCTGAGAGCTGTGGGCCCACAGGGTCCTGGGCTGGCGCCCACGGGCATTTCCAGGGAGAACCCCAGTGCAAGGGGTTTTGGCTGGTGTCCCAGCAGCAAGCAGACACGGCTGAGCAGGCTAAGCTCTCCAAAGACCAGACGTGGCACCAGAAGCCGTTGTGTGTTCCCCAGAAGGAGCCGAGATGAGCAGATCATCCTGGCCCCACCGGGGCCACACACCCCCGGGGCTCGGCCGATAACGGCAGCATCTGTGCCGAGTGCAGCACGTCTCGCCCTCGGCAGGAGGGGGGAACCCGTCCCGGCACCTCCAGTCGTGCCGCCCCGGGCTGCCGGAGAGCGCGGCACACCACACGGAGGGCCCCGACCCCCTCGGGCCCCATCCACAGCCCCAGCGGCTGCCTCTGCTGCGCGGTCCAAGCGGTCCTGAGGCCGAGGCCTGGCTCGAGCGGGCCGGGGAGGAGGTTCAGATGAAGGACTTGGCCAGGGTCACCATGTGATCCACACCGCACGCCACATCTACAGGCTCCCCAGGCATCGTCACCTGAACAAACAAGACCCAGCACGCCGTGAGGACAGATGGCCTGGTGGTGGCCGATCAAGGGCCTGACCCTGGCTCTGCTCTGGGTAGGTGACCTAACCGCTCTAAGCCTCGGCTCCCTCACCTGGAAAACGGGGTGCTTACACCCACCCGGCAGGTCTGCTGGGAAGGGTTGATGCACCCACCGTGGGAAGGGCCGTCCTGACTCCCCACCCAGACCCGGGCAGCACGCCCCGAGAGGCCGCCCTGGGCGCGCGCACAGACCCTGCATGCACCGTCCCGGGACATGCACACCCCCCAGAGGCCGTTCCCCACGAGCGTGACTCCCCAGAGGTCAACCTGCGCTCAAGCCAGCTGGTCAGTGACCCTTCCAGGGGTCACCAGACAGCTCCCTGGAGCAGCTCCAGAAACCGCCCTGCCCTGCCCTGCCCCGCCCTCAGGGTCCACTGCGGGAAGGAGGCCACCCAGCCCAGCGTCTTCACCCGCTCTACCCGTCAGCTCCAGACCCAGGCAGGCTGCTCACAGGTCCTGTGCACCCCGGAGGAGGGGGGTTTACTGCGTCTCAGAAGGTGCCAGAGGCCCGGCTGGCAGCCCTATCGACACTGCCACCCACACTGACACCACTTCAACACAGGCAGGCCCAACCCTCCAGGTGACGTGCGGACAGCCTCGTGCGGGTGTGGAGGCTCCAGCCTGCTGGCCTTGAAGGTGACTCTCATTGCCCCACAGCTGGGCCGTGGAGATGGACCCCCCTCCCTCCAAACTCCATGGTGCCCACAGGTGCCCACAGCCACCCAGTTCTCCAGGAGAGGGGCACTTTCCTTTCTCTTCTTGTTGTATTATAAATGTTGCTATTATTACTTTGAATAGGTGAGAGCCACGTGGCTACGATATAAAATGACATTCAGCAGAAAAGAAGACAAGGTATTAAATACCTTTGAACGCCACCCTGTCATCACATGCCCTGCTCCCCACCTTCCCTCTGAACCGGAAACTACTTTTAACTGGCTTCTTGTCTTTCCAGAGATTCTAGGCGCAGAAAGCCGGTGCGAGTGTCGTGTCTTCTTAGGGAGCAATTTCTAAGACAGCACCCGCACCACCTCCTCCTCGGCCCCTGCCAGGACGCTGACGCTGCTCTTCTGACCGGATCCGAATCCTGCCATCCGTCCCCAGCGGCAGTGCGCAGCGGGGCAGCTGGAGAGGGGTCTGCAACAGCCTGCGAGGTTTACCGAGCTTCAGAGTTGGGAAAGGCCTCGTCCAGATGGCCCGCCCTAAAAGCCCACAGGCAGCAACGTCAGCCGTTCAGAGGCAAGTCCATTAGGGTCTCCCGGCCGCAAGGTAAACGGATGCTAGTAACCATGCTAGTAACCAAGTCGTGCTACTCACCCGCCCCTAAACAAACGCCTTCAGCAAAACCCGTTGCAGAAATCACTGAACAAACATGCAGCGGTGCCCTCAGCTCATTGCAAAGGCCCAGAGCTGCAGAAAGCGTTCCAGGCTGGCCACAGAAGCAGAAGAAAACACGCTGCCTTGGGTGACCAGGCCAGGCGAGCTCCTAGCAACCTCCCCGGGCCACGAGAGCACCTTTATCGACCTGCCCCAGGAAAGGCCACTCTCCGCGCTGACCTCGGCCGAGCTGTCCCACTTAGGCACCTCTGTCCTGCTCCCCAAGGGCTGTGACCATCAGAACCCAAAGCAGAGCCTCGCCTTGGCCGACTCGCCGGGACGACGGTCACGGCTGGCGCTGGCCCCAGGGGCCTCCCTGGGGAGCAGCAGGTGGCTCCCGGGGCCCCAGCCCCCCGGCCAGCTGCCTCTCGGAGCTAGCCTCTGAACTGAGGTGTCCAAGAGAATGCTGCCCTCGGCCACGTTTTCTTTGTGGCCTCATCAGGGTCAGAAGGAGTTTCTATTCTAAACTAATTCACACTCACCTTGTTGCAAAGGCAAACAGTCCAGAAAACGAAGCATATTTGGCCTGGGTGACTGAAAAGTCTGAGCGGAACCGGTGTAGGAGCAGCTCTCTGCACAAGGACGGGTCCCCAAGACACACACCCACCAGGTGAAGGGCACAGGAAGGCAGAGGAGCAGCTCTGGGCCAGCTGTGATCCGGCCACCGGACTTGCCGTGTCCCCACTCGCCGCACCCAAGACGCCCTGCCCAGCGCCCAGAAGCCAGGCCACACCCCGGAGGGGAAAGGCCCAGCCTGCAAGGAGGCCCAGCCCCTGCGGCGCACCCTCCCCTGGGGTGTCCGAACCACCAGGGGCCTGCGGCTCCTGAAGCAGCCAGGTAAGAAAGAGGCCCGGGAGGCAGAGGGTTCCCAGTTTGTGCTCCAACCCAAGCCCCGCCAGAGAGGCGCACGGCAACGGGGAAGCATAGTCTGCACTCAGAGCACCGAGTTCACATCGCGGCCCACCCACTGCGCAGCTGAGAGACTGGGCCAGCGACTTCGAATCCTGAAGTCAGTGTGCACGGGTGCAGGCTGGGGGGCAGCCCAACCTTCACAGGCTGTTCTGAGGATGAGAGACGGTGCAAAGCACCAGCCCCTGGGAACTGAGAATGGCGGTCATGTGCGATGCAAAGTGAGGGCATGGTCTGGGTGGGCGTGGGGCCACTCAAAAGCTCTCCCCAGTGTCCTGTTCCCAGGCCTGCAGGGCAGCCATCGGGCAGAGGGTCCCCACCTCCGCCTCGCCCTCCCTCCACCGCGGGGACTCCAGGGGAGCCCAGCTCAGGCCCTCACAGAGGAGGGGGAACATGGTGACATCTTAAAGTCAGAAATTCTGAGTCTGATTCTTGGCTCTGCTTTTTTTTTTTTTTTTTTCTTAATACATTTATTTATTTATTTTTTGCTGCGTTGGGTCTTCGTTGCTGCACGTGGGTTTTCTCTAGTTGCGGCGAGCGGGGGCTACTCTTCATTGTGGTGCACAGGCTTCTCACTGTGGTGGCTTCTCTTGTTGCGGAGCACGGGTTCTAGGCGTGCGGGTTTCAGTAGTTGTGGCATGTGAGCTCAGTAGCTGTGGCTCACAGACTCTAGAGCAGAGGCTTAGTGGTTGTGGCACATGGGCTTAGTTGCTCTGCAGCATGTGGGATCTTGCCAGACCAGGGCTCAAACCCGTCCCCTGCACGGGCAGGCAGATTCTTAATCACTGAGCCACCAGGGAAGTCCTCCGCTTCTTACTAGGTGTGTGACCTTAAAGAAATCACTGAACCTCTCTGAGATCTGAGCATCAATGTGAAGGAGGAAAACACCCTGGACAGCTTCCGGAAGGAGAGGTTTCAATCAGGTGACTCAGATGTCAGATGTCAGAGGTTCCTAGGCCTACGAATCATCAGAAAAGCCCAGGCTCTGTAAGTCTAAGAATAACTAGTTAATACCACTGTAGGAGCTACAGATATGGCTTTACTCTTTTTTTTCTTTCTTGGAATACTTTTTAAATGATGTAACATATCCCCTACTTAAGATTAATAAGAAAATAGTGTTTAAGGAATAAAAATCACCTGCAATTTTTTTTTTAAGTGAGACAACAGAACAGACTGGAGAAAGGTCCCACTACCCAACAAGAGACTAACCTTTAAGGACTCCAACGTAGCTGATCAAGCAGCTGGTTCCTGTCCCCACCACTCTCCCAGAGCCCAGCCTCGCATCTTGGAGCTGCATGGACCTCAGCGCCACCCTCCCAAGCCCGACCGCAAGGTGACAAGGGGCGAAGGAGCTCCACAGACACACAGGGAGACAGTGGCGTGGGGCATGACAGTAAGTGTCATGGGAACAGACCAGCGTGCCCTTTCCCGGATGGCACGGAGGCCGGGGACGACGCTTCAGAGGGACGTTCAGTGCAGGGGTCCGGCCTGAACAGTGGGGCGTCTGCCCCCAGGCCTGCCACTCCACCGCGGAGGCCAAGCCTGGCCCGGCCACTTGGACAACGAAAACGCTCTCAAACCTGATTTCACAGCTGATCTTCGCTCTAATTGGGAGGACATGAAGGCAGGTGGGGAGCCCCTAGTCACAACGGGCATTCATTCAAAACCCACGTGCTTGGCCATTTCCCCAGCTGCCCCTCAGAAGGAAGTCCCTTGCGGGGGCGGGGGGTGTTAAAGAGAGCGCTGCGAGAAGCTCCCACGAGAACGAGCAGGATTCTACCTGCTCGGGGTTCCCTGAGCTGCCGCCCACTGTCCACCCGCCGCCATGCCTTTCCTCACCCGGCCTGGGGTCCCCAGGGAACAAACAGGTCAGCACCAGGCTGGGAACAACTTTTTTCCAACAAGTTTAAAGTCTCCCTTTTGACGTGTTCTGTTAGAGAAAGCACCGAAGTCAGGGCCTGCCGAGCTCAGGGGAGCCAGGAGAGCCAGCAGCCAAGGGGAGTGCTGAGAGAAAGAGCCCCTAAAATACCAAAGTAAGTGCCTTGAAACATTTTCTCTGGGTTTTTGACTGATAAATCCTTTTCTTTCTTTCTCCTTCTTTCCTTCCTTCCTTTATGGCTGTGTTGGGTCTTTGTTGCTGCGCGTAGGCTTTCTCTAGTTGCAGCGATTAGGGGCTACTCTTCGTTGCGGTGCACAGGCTTCTCACCGCGGTGGCTTACCTCATTGCAGAGCACAGGCTCTAGAGCGCAGGCTCAGTAGTTGTGGCACACGGGCTTAGTTGCTCCACAGCATGTGGGATCTTCCCGGACCAGGGCTCGAACCCGTGTCCCCTGCATTGGCAGGCAGATTCTTAACCACTGCGCCACCAGGGAAGTCCCCCTTGTTTTTTTTTTTTTAATTACACATTTCTTTTGCATTTTTACGTGTGTGTTTTAAAAAATGCTTTACACAACCTCAAAACACGTTAAAACTTAACCTTCAAAGAAAACACTTAGGCACGTACACACGTGAACACATGCAAGTGCACACACACAAGCGCCTGCTCCTCTACACAGAGACTATCTCTGGAAGGGAACGATGAAACCAGAACCAGTGGCTGCCTCTGGGACAAGAGAGAGCAGACTTATTTTTCACGATACATTTTGTACTGTGGTACAAAATCTATATGTTCTGTATTCAAAAAAATAGGCTTTTTTTGGCTTTTTTTTTTTGAACTTAAAGAACTGACTTAGTAAATGACACTAAGGTAAACTACAACTTAAGAAGGAACCCTCTTCCCCTTTAATTTTGAAATGAGCCTTTTTGTGTAATTGCATCCTCCCCTCAGAAAAGCCTTCATGTTTCACTCTGATGGCTGTGGTAAGGCACTTAAACATCCCGCTTTCTTTTAAATTCGCTGTATAACATTCCTCTCCACAGGCCTCTGTAAACAACCCCTGGCGCATCAACTTCTTCATCTCAACCCTCTCGGAGCCCCGAGGCACCCACGTGCCCGAGGCCAGCCTCCGAGGAGGCTTCTTACAGGCACCACAGGGACCGGAAGCCCGGCGACCCGGCGCTGGCCAGGCTGCTGCATCGGGTGAGTCTGCTCTGCGGGCCCGCCGCCCTCACACCCGCCCGGCCCAGCCTTACCCTCCATGGGAAGTACTGGTCTTCCAGGCGACCGATTCCCAGGCACCCTCGGATGTTCTTGCCCCACACAAACAGCTCTCCTCTGTCTGCAAATAAAGAGAAATGGCTTGGTTGGGGCTTGAGGCCAAGGGCAAGTCTCCAAGAGGAGGAAGGGTCATGAGAATAGGCTTTCTAGAACCAGGTACAAAAAGATCAAAGTTAAACTTCAATTTCTCCCAGGCATTAATGCTTTCTTCTAGAGGGACCCATATACGGTACCATCCCCATACCAGAAACATGTCCCAGCCCAGGTTCATGCTGTGTCCCTCTCATGGGAGATGGACACATGCCTGGAGGTGGGCCCAGGCGCTCCTGCACGCGGCCCGCTCTGTGCGGCCCTTACACACACCCCCTATCGCTCAGTATGTCCAACCAAACCCTGCGCTCCACAAATCCTGAAATCTCAGTGTCCTCAAATCCCGGTCACACTCTGACAGCGTGAGAAGTGGGACAATCTGTCATTTCTTGTCTGGGTCTCCACATCTCAGGAGCATTTGGTCAAGTGACACACGGTGACTGGGTGCCTCTTTGGGTCGAGTGCACATCTGTGTGCTAGGAGCTGGGACAGCAATGGGGACTGACGCGCATGTTCCTGTCCTCGTGGGGCTGGAGCTAGTTGAAGAGCGAAAATTAAACAAATGATTAAACCAACAAATGCAAATTGTAAGCAGTGCCATGAAGGAAAAGGACAGGCAGGGTGCTGCAGGGGGAGGCCAGGAGACTGAGTCCAGACTGGGGCTCTGGGAACGCCAGCTCCAGGACGGACCCTCAGACTGGGCAGGGCCCTCAGTGCAGACTTGCGTCCACACCAGCCTGGGGCGCCGTCGGCACGGAGGCCCCCTTTACCAGCCCCCTCTGGCAGACGGCTGTGGTCCCGGGAAGAAGGGAAGACACGGAGGAGCTGGGACCGCGACGAACCGGCTGATTAAATAGGGGATCCTTCTGTGACGCGCTGTCAGAGCCTCGGGTCTTGCTGCCGTCCTCGCCCTTCCACCTCAGAGGCTGTGTTTAACAGAACAATTCAGTCTGGCCCCCGCCGTGTTAGCAGACCTCAGGGCAAACCAGAGGAACCCCGGCTCTGAGGCTCCCTCTACTGAGGGCCAGTCACTGGCACTTGAAGGGTGGCTGTTGGGTCTTGGGGGAAATCTAGGTAGGATCTCATTTCAGTGTGACGCCAAACAGCCGCACGGCACGACAGCAGACAAAGCAATCTACCCTAGTCAAAGGCTTCGTACGGGTTTCCAAGTACATGACTTTGCACATAGTTTAAGCCTTAAACATTGAGGAAATAGGTTACTGTTACCTCCAGAATTCGCCCACACTGACTCTACCTGCTACATCAAAATAGCTTTAAAATGCCAACGTGACACAGACGCATCTGCAGATGAAGGTGGCTGACCCTGCGTGAGGGGTGTGAGGGGCCCTCCACCGCTGCCGCCCAGGCCCTCAGCACACAGACAGCACCCCCACAACACCACAGCGGCCCACGCTGCAGCCGCTCGAGCCCCAAAGCCTGAAACGCAGACAGTGACTGAACGGTAGTGAGGACTCCGCAACGGCGTGCTCGTCTGGAGCAGTCCTCACGTCAGCATGAGGCCAGGGAACGCAGACGAGGGCGACCCAAACTGACTGTCCCGGCCCAGATGTTTCTAAAGGAAACAACGGCTTGCCGGGAGACAAAACGGTCTTTAAATTGCAAGGAAAAAGTGAATTTACTTGAGAATCACAAAATGACATTTAGTTCCGTCTCACTATTCAAGTCAACAAACGAGGAGCAAATTGAACTGACAGCCGTGGTTGTGGGATGAGAGCTGTAATCAAGAAGCGCAGACAGGGCTTCCCTGGTGGCGCAGTGGTTGAGAGTCCGCCTGCCGATGCAGGGGACACGGGTCCGTGCCCCAGTCCGGGAAGATCCCACATGCCGCGGAGAGGCTGGGCCCGTGAGCCATGGCCGCTGAGCCTGCGCGTCCGGAGCCTGTGCTCCGCAGCGGGAGAGGCCCGTGTACCACAAAGAAAAATAAATAAATAAAAAAGCACAGACACGCGGGAGGTCTGCAGAGTAACTTTGTATGTCATGGCTTTGTAATTGGGCAACCCTCTGAGAAAACCTCCATTTCAGCCCCCCTTCGATCACTCCCGCCAGCATTTTGGAGAAACCGGGCACATCTACCCCCTCAAAACCACAGGACATTCGTACAAGTATGCCTCTTGCCGCCCCGCGCTCCTGGCTCGGAGGAGGGTCGGGCTTGGCCAGGGACCGGGAGGAAGCCCCCCACGCTCACTTCCTCCTCATCCACCGCGATGTACCAAACCTCCGCGAGTCTCCTCCAGCAGCCCACCCACTCGAGGGTCCCCTCTCCCACCAATGACTGCGTCTGCTTGAGAAAAATCACTGCAACGCCAGCCTAACCACAAACCAAATGAACTGAAAACAAACCTCCCGGGTGAAAAGGAGACACACATTAGACCACCTCAAGCCAAACAACTTCTGGATTAGCTGCTCTAATTATCCACACAAGGACGCCACTCCACTGGATGGATGGAAACTGAGAGCAGCCCAGGGTTTGGGGCTGAACCTGAGAGGGTGAAGCTCGGTAAGGCCTTGGGGCCACACGGGCTTGATCACTTACTCGTGAGGGCGGCGAAGTGGCTGAGTCCACAGCGAATGCGGGAAACCTGGACTCCTGGGTTGAACTCCGTCAAGCCAAAGAGAGTGGGTGGAATCATTTCTGGAAGGGCAGTTTCCATGAGGTTTGGTCCTTTCCCAAGAATTCCGTAGCCCCAGACGAAAACATGTCCTTCTCCTGGATTACAGTAAAAACAAGGCAGGAAGTCAAACCAAGTGCAGCCCTCCCTCGCTAGAAATTCAAATCACACCACCAAGATGCATTATATCCACGTGGACTTTTTTTTCCCCTCTTCTTGCTTGGCAAGAACACGTTGATATTTTAAATAATGTTTCTTTTCTCCTCTTTCGAATTCTTGCTTGTGGAGTACGTCTAGCCAGCTAACCAACCTCACAATACAAACATCCTACATCTTGAGTGTGCTGCACGGGGCCACTCCATAAATCAGCCACCAACCCCACAGGAACACAGGAGAGCCTCAGAAGGGCAGCTTTTCCTAACAGCTCTACGTCTCACACGGATCAGAAGACCAAGCCAAGTATACACACAACTTCTGGCTAGATTCTAAAATTTGTAATGATTTTCAGGTCATGAAAAGTTTACTACTCATCCGTGGTGCCAGACGTTTAATCCCAGGGCCTTGGCTCCCAGTACCTGAACCCTAAGGCTCTTCCCCTATGTGCCCGTGGCTCTTGGTACGGCCTTTCTGGAGAAGGCAGGCCTAGGGGCTTCGGCCCAGGCTTAGGGAGAGGAAGCAGTAGTTCACCCTCCACTCCAGAGGTTTGCAATAGTTACTCAGCTCTATGCTGGCTGTTTGTCGACCTATAAATCATGGCTGTTATCCTTCTGTCAAGAATGTCGCCCTTGGGCTTCCCTGGTGGCGCAGTGGTTGAGAGTCCGCCTGCCGATGCAGGGGACACAGGTTCATGCCCCGGTCCGGGAAGATCCCACATGCCGCGGAGCGGCTGGGCCCGTGAGCCATGGCCGCTGGGCCTGTGCGTCCGGAGCCTGTGCTCCGCAACGGGAGAGGCCACAACAGTGAGAGGCCCGCGTAACGCAAAAAAAAAAAAAAAAAAAAAAGAATGCCACCCTCACCCTCTATTAACTAAACTAAACTAACTAGATCTTCCCACAACCGTGCTCCCCACACTGAAAACCACAGCCTGAATCCAGTGGACACCAACCCTTCCTCACCCAACCCACCCACAGCTTCCCAACAAACTGCCTACAAGAGGGTCTCACCATTCAATACAGCACAGCCTGTCCCCCCACTCACAGCCTGCTTCACCTGCCCGACTCCTGAGAAGGGCAAGCGCCGGGGGACGTTCACCTGAATCAAAGGAAGGGTCCACACTGTTAGGAAGACAAACCAGCGAGAACTTGAAAAGACTGTTTCACATACAGAGTAGACAGGCCCCAGTTCATTCGTTCCCTCCCCATGTATCTCCTGAACCTCGTACACACACTAAGCTTCTAACTGGGCGCTGGGGAGATGACAGGGAGCAGGAGAAGCAGCCCCGCTCTCAGACTGTAGTCCAGTGGGGGGGCAGATGTCAGCCGAAACTAACACAGGGTGAATCTGCGCTGAGTGCAGTGAAGGAGAGGGCAGGGTCCCTGGCGTGAGAGTCAGGGACCCTGATCTGGTTGGTGCGCAGGGAGGAGCAATGAGGAGTGCGCGGGCCACGGGAGAAGAGAAGGAACTCCCAAGGCAGCGACGTGGACGTGCAAAGGGAGCAAGGTGAGTGTGGCACGTTCAGGAGCTTAAACAAGGTCAGGGTGGCTGAAGCAGGGGGACAAGGGGGAGTACTTGTAAGATGCCGGTGGGCAGAAGGGAAACCAGATCACGCAGGGTGCTGCTGATCACGGTAAGGGTTTGGTCTCTATCCTAAGCACAACAGGGAGGCAGTAAGGGTTCCAAGTGGGAGAGGGACGTGATTTCTAGGGGGGAATGTGAGTGGATGTAGGTAACAAGGCAGAAGGGCCAGGATGTCGGGCTGAGCGTGAATTCACCCGGGGATGTGCTGAACTTGCAGCGCCTAGAGGCAGCCAAGTGGCACTTCTGCTCAGAGTGACAGATGCGAGGCTCAGGGCTTGGGAGAGCGAAGCGTGGCCAACTTAGCTGTCCAGCAGGATTTGGTCTTGGCACCCCTACTGAGGAATAACTTTGCAAGATAGATTTTAAGTGCTTCTGTGACAGCCATGAATCTTTTCAGTCACTTGCAAATGGAGACAGCTGGAGGGTAACAATCCCTAAGATGACTCCAAAGGAATAAAGGGGCTCACTGATCCGAGATGACGCGAGGCTGCTGGCCTGGCCTGGCGTCTGCTGCCTGGCTCTCACAGCTTCTCTACCCAACTGGGCTCTGGCACAGGGCCCTCGGCAAAGGCTGAGAAACGCTCCAGCAAAGAGCCATTGGAAACGCACCACTGTTGTCACGGACAGGATGAGGCTCGGACCACGTAAAGAATCATGGATGCGGTGGGCTGCTTCCAAAACAAATGACCCGTCTGTGCTAGTCACACCATGGATAATCTGCGCCCTTGTGTGTGGGAGTCAGGCCTAGGGACTTGCTTCTAAAGAACAGAACTCCAGCAAACGTGAGCGGGAAGCGCTGCCAAGATGAACTTACAAAGCACTGGCTTCCATCTCACCGATGCGCTCTCCCGCCCTCACTGGCTCGCTCGGCCAAAGCCACGCTGTGAGCCACCACTTGGAGAGGCCTGCATGGCAAGGAGCCGAGGAAGGCTTGGACGAGCACTGTGAGCTGGCCAAGCACCAGCGAGGACCTGGGGCCCCAGGGCCAACAGCCCACGAGGACCTACACCCTGCTGCCAGCCACCAGAACGGGCCTGGAGGCAGGGCCTTCCCAAGGTGAACCCCAAGGTGACACCAGCCTTTGAGAGACTCAGAGCCAGAGACCCAGCTAAGCCACCCCTAGGTTCCTGACCCACAGAAACGGTGAGACAATAAATGTGTGTTGTTTTAAGCCACTACATGCTGGGGTCCTTTGTCATGCAGCACAGATAATGATGACATGACCCCTAGATCTGCCCTCACAGGAAGGCCGTGGGAGACACTGATCTCAGGCCTTGCTATCCGGAAGCACAGTCCCTCTTCTAAGCATTTTATTTGTTGTTTATCTTATGGAAACAATGAATCATTTCAATGACCACATTTTCGTCTCTGTTTTGGCTACTAGAGAGCTCAGAGCCAAATCTGCAGCCACTTCTAGCTACTGTGTCAGACCACAGAGAATGAATTTTTTCATCCAATTAGCTGATCTTTATCCGTTTGTGCATATCTCTATCTATTAATATATATTTAAAACCCTTCTGTATGCTGTCATAAGTTTGATGATATTAAGTCCTTATCACTTAGAGATACATGCTGATTTATGGATATGATGTCTAGGATTTGCTTCAAAATAATGCAGGACAGAGAAGCAGATGGAATTACAGATGCAACGAGATTGGCCATTAGGTATATGTAGGGCTTTTTGGAGAGCAGGGTGGGGAGGGTGAATGAAAATGTTCTGGAATTAGTGGGGACAGTTGCATAACCTTGAGAATATACTAAAAACCTCTAAGTCACACAATTTAAAACAGTAAATTACCTATTTTTTTGAACAGGCCATTAGCTGGTAATTGTTGAACATGGATGACAGACACGCAGAGATCAATTATGCAGTGAGGTCTACTTTTTGCTTACGTTTGGAATTTTCCTTAATAAAACGTTTAAAACCCTACTGTACTGTACTGACGGTGTGACAGGGAAAGGCCACCAGCAGGACTGCCAATGCCCTACTGCATGATCTAGGGGCCGCACAGGTGTCTTCATCAAGGTGCACACCTCAGATCTGTATATTTGGGGGTACACACACTAGACAGCAACAAGAGGCCAACTGTGACATCACAGGACCTTATGTAAACAGCCTCACATCCCTTTCAGAACAAGACAGGGCACACAGACATACCTAAACTACTGCTCTAAACCAGGACTATCTCATCGAAGTATTGATAATGATGGTTTTTACATCTAAGCTTTCTTTCCAGGCTCCAATAAGATCGCCAAGAACTCAGCCCCTTGAAGAGGCAGCCATAGCACAGGTGAGGCCTACACGGCACTCTATTCATCACCCCTTCGTGAAGGATCTCTTCTAAACATCCTTAACACTCTATCTCCAAACCCCCAGCCCTGGGCCACAGAGGACCTCATGGGGTCATACCTGTGTGGAGTCCGTGACAGAGGCCAGCTGCAGGTACTCGGAGTTCCCCCACCCGAAGAGGTTGCCATCGACCGACACAGCCAGGCAGCAGTCCCCGTAGGTGGCCACCTGGACAATGTTCACTCCGGCAAGGTCTCCAGCCAGCTTGGTGGGTGTGCTGGTGATATTGTAGTGACCCAGACCTGGAACATGGAAAACTGTGTTACTTTTAATTGTTTATTCTTTTAACAAACACTTGCATTGACTTACTATGTGTCAAACACAGTTTTAAGCACTTTGCAAACATCAACTCAAAATCCTAATCTGTTCATCTACATGCTGTACAACTTCCTTCTCCATGTTCTCTCAGAAGAGGAAAAACCATCATAGTAATTGTTTACTTTTAAAACCCTTGATGGGACTTCCCTGGTGTTCCAGTGGTTAAGACTCTGTGCTCCCAATACAGGGGGCCGGGGTTCGATCCCTGGTCAGGGAACTAAGATCCCACACGCCACAACTAAAAGATCCCACGTGCAGCAACAAAGATCCCTGCGTGCAGCAACGAAGCTCCCTCGTGCCGCAACTAAGACCCGGCACAGCCAAAATAAATAAATAAACAGAATTCCAATAAACAAACAAATAAATAAATAAAAGCCTTGATATTTTCTAAGTCTGATTCAAGTTACATACCTTTTCAGGATGAAACACCAACACACAATGAACCTATCAGACCTTGTATATTACATACAGGCACACCTCGTTCTACTGCACTTCACAGATACTGCATTTTTTACAGATTGAAGGTTTGTGGCAACCCTGTATTGTCAAATGATGGTTGGCACTTGGGGGGCAGTATTTTTTAGTTAATTTAGTACATTTTTTAGACATAATGCTATTGCACACTTAATAGATTACAGTGTAGTGTGAACATAACTTCCATACGCACTGGGAAGCCAAAGTTACAACAAGTAATTCCTAATGCACTTGCTGGGCTTGCTAGAACATAAAAGAAATCTCTAAGAGCCCACGCCACCTCAGCCCCCCTCCCCACACCATCCCCCAACTACAACAAACCAAAACTGGCAAACTGGTGTACACAGTGACCAGAGGAAAAGACGGGGCTTGCCCAGAGGACAAATGTCACCACCAGCACTGCAATGGAGAGTAACCCCTGGGCAGCAGACCAAGGTAGAACCCTGAACCACAGACTCGTGCTTGCGCCAGGCTTTCTCAAAGGGGCCCAAAGCAGTGTCAGGCTGGCAGCACCCCTCGGCAACAGGCAAAAGCCTGTTATTATGTACTCCATATATAATAAAAAAGATTTTAAAAAAGTAATTCAAGGGCTTCCCTGGTGGTGCAATGGTTGAGAATCTGCCTGCTAATGCAGGGGACACGGGTTCGAGCCCTGGTCTGGGAGGATCCCACATGCCGCGGAGCAACTAGGCCCGTGAGCCACAACTACTGAGCCTGCGTGTCCGGAGCCTGTGCTCCGCAACAAGAGAGGCCGCGATAGTGAGAGCCCCATGCACCGCGATGAAGAGTGGCCCCCACTTGCCACAACTAGAGAATGCCCTCGCACAGAAACGAAGACCCAACACAGCAAAAATAAAATAAAATAATTAATAAAACTCCTACCCCCAACATCTAAAAAAAACAAAAACAAAACACTGACAGAATGCTACCAATACCCTCCTTTAAGCATAAAAAAAAAAAAAAGTAATTCAAAATGTTGAAGGGTTATGAAAGAAATAGGATGCTGAGATAGAAACTGCTTTAGACAGAATAGTCGGGGGAGCCTTCATTGAAGAGACAACCTCAAGCTGAGGCCTACAGGATGAAAAGGAGAGCACAAAAGAGCATTCTAGGCTACGGGAACAGCATGTGCAAAGGCACGGTGGCAGCACAGAGGAGGACAGGCTCCAGAACGGGCTGCAGGGGGCTCGTGGGGCTGGACTCCGAGCCTGGCAGGCAAGGGCAGTGAGGCCATGTGACAGTGGAGCTTCTGGAATAGCACCAGGAAACTGTTAACCACAGTTATCTCCAGCGAGTGGGACTTTCACTTTTCACCATATTCCTTGGTCTATGCTGTCAAAATGTAACAATTTCATTTTTTTCATAAGAAGCTGATTTTTAGGGGCTTCCCTGGTGGCGCAGTGGTTGAGAGTCCGCCTGCCGATGCAGGGGACACGGGTTCGTGCCCCGGTTCGGGAAGGTCCCACATGCCACGGAGCGGCTGGGCCCGTGAGCCATGGCCGCTGAGCCTGCGCGTCCGGAGCCTGTGCTCCGCAAAGGGAGAGGCCACAGCAGTGAGAGGCCCGCGTACAGCAAAAAAAAATAAGAATAAAAAGCTGATTTTTAAAATTTACCCACACCAAGATTTTAAAAAGTAAAAAGAAGCTTCCACTTTATAGATTAAAAAATGCACATTTTAAAAACTGGCATTGTAATTAAATTAGAACAGTTAAATTGACAATACTCACTGCTAAAGAGGTTATGATTAAATTAATACTTCTATACATTGCTGATGGCAATATAAACTAGAAAAACTTCTGGAAAGCAATTTAACAACACATTCTGAAAACAATAAAAATATTCTAATCCTTTGACCCACTCCTGGGAATTTATCTAGGGCAACAATCCAAATGAAAGAAAAAGTCAGACGTCTATACATGACAAATGTCAAATCTCCAATGGCTACTGCACCCCCCAAAAAGTATGCCTCCTGACAACAGGGTAATAAGTAATGACCTGATAGATGTACTTATGGTACAAAGGTTTGATGCTGTACCACACAAATATTAAAAACTGCAACTGAAAATTATACCAACATGGAAAAATGTTTCATGTAAATTTAATGATAAAACAAGCATATAAAATCACACCTCTGCTATGATTAACCATAAAAGATGTTCACATATGAACAAGGACTTGGGAGAAAACATGAGTCAAGGAACAAAGATGATGTGATGAGGTAGCAGGATTATAGAGGATTTACACAAGATTTAAATCTTAAATTTAAGGTCCTCCCTTCAGACCAATATCAAACAGAGAAAAATAAAATCTACAAGGATGATAAACCTTATCCCTCATTCCTCCCTCCCTTAATCACATTCTTCTCAAATGCGTTAAAATCGAGCTCCCTTTAGGCGGCATTTGTCTCTTAAAAGACTCAGACTTGTTTCAGGACTCTCCAATCCTCTATCCAATCCGGGGAGCCAGGGGTGAGGGGGATGGGAGGGGACACAACAGAATAGCATTCCCAGGAAGTGACAGGAGAGGGAAGAGTCAGATGAAGGCAGCTGCACCATCCCTCAGGGAGGGGGGCGGGGGTAGAAGGGACGCTACCTGTTTGCCCATCCGCGCCCCATCCACAAGAATACACTTCTCCTTTATCCGTCAGGAACAGACTATGGTCCTGACCGCAGGCGACCTATCACACAAACAGAGGTGAGGTTGGTGAGAAGGAATCCTTAGAAGCTGGTGTCCAGGTCCAAGTGCCCAAAGCCAGGCACCACTCCCCACGGCTCCTGAGTGCCAAGGGGGCTGGGCCGGTAGGCTGTCCTGCTCTGCTCCATATCTGACTCTTTCTCATTCCAGCGCAGCCCAGCTTGTGTCTCCTACTCCCCTGAAACTGCTCTTGCTAAAAAAAAGGAACAGTGTTAGGTGTCCTAAGAAGCGAAGCCGAGAGCTCCTCCACCCGACTCCACCTGAGGAACCGCTCCCCCCTCCATAAGCCTCTCCCCCACACCCCCAACAGTGTCCCGTCTTTGTCACTAGCTCAGTCTCCACTTCGGACCCTTCAGGGCTGGAATCCTGCTCTGCGCTCCGCCCTCCTCACTCTGCACACTTCCTGGGAGATGGCACCCACCCCCATGGCGTCTGCTGCCACCGCCACGCGGTCATCTCCAGTCTCAACCAGTCTGCTGAGTCCCAGACCTACTTTGCTAACTGCCTAATGAAAAGCACCATTTAGCAAACATTCCTTATGCCAGGCACTATGCTAAGTCAATGACCAAGGCCACCCAGTAAGAAACCGAACCTCAGAGAAGTTTGGTAACTTGCCCCAAGTCACCCAGTTAACATGTGGACAAGCAGGGACTTGAACTTTCATCAAGGTGGCTCTGAAGCCTGGGCAAGATGCACACTCCACTCCACTACCACCTTGAAAACAAATTCCCTCTCCACCTCCTCCTCACCTCCGCTGCTCCGGGACTCTGCCACCTGGGCCAAGAACATCAGCGCCACCCATCTGCCTGTGGCATCACACTTGGCTCCTTCTAACTCCCTCCCTGCCCATCTAATCAGGTCTCGAATCTGGTCAATTCTCCTTACGTCTCCTCACCTGTCCCTTCTCCCCACAGCTTCCCACCTGGACTTCACCTCCTCCCTCAACTTTATTCTATGGCCAAAGTTATCTTCTTAAACAGGTCGTGACTTGGCTGTCACTCACCCTGCTTAGAACCTTTGGCAGCCCCTGACCACCAAGAGGACGAGGTCTGAACTCCTTAATGAGGTGTATGAGACCCTGCATCGTCCCCTCTCAACCCGTCTTCCAGCTGGTTCCACCCCGCCCCGCCGCAGGCAGGCACACCACACTGCAGCCACACTGCATGCTCGGGGCACCATCAAGCCTTCAGGCTGCTCCTCTGCCATAAAACCTTTCCTACCACCCACCCTGGCCCAGCTGGTCAGTTCCTCGGCCACCTCCTCCATGGCGCTGTCTCTCCTTCCAGTCCACACCTGGTAGACGTAGCTTTTCTCCTTCTGGTGCTTTCATAAGTGCTTTCAGTAGATACTCATTTACATATTTAAGCATTTAAGTATCTACCATATGCCAGGCACTGCACCCAAGCATGGGTACAAGATAATGCAGACTGGGACACACACAGCCCTAACATACTCTGAGACAGCTAGTTTTTATAACCTGCCTCTCCCACTAGTGTTACCCGCCCTCCCCAATTTTTACTAAACTTTCTATCCCCACAAGCTAGCGTAAATCCTGGCCTATAGTAGGCAGGAGATATTTACTAAAATAATTTATTAATTCAGAAAATCCCCCTAACAATTTGCAATCACCTCACCCAACTTTCACCCTTTCAAAATCACCCCCCAGGGCGGGACCAGTGGTTCTCAGCCCACGTCTCTTACCTGGACCACCTGTCCATCGAAGTCCTGCATCCTATGGACTTTGTGACTTTCGCTACAGCCAGGAGCAATTTGGGGAGAACCAAAAGATATGGTCATGATAAGCATTGTGCGATTCTGGCCCCTCCCGTCACCCCAACTCGCAGCCTCCCCACACACACAGCAACGTTAGGGCAACTCTCAAGGTCAAATAGAAGGAAGAGGTAAGGTCTGGGCATGAAAGTAAAATGAAACAAAATCCTTTGGTGATTTTAATATGCTGCAGATTTCTGACTGGTGTTTAGACCTACCAGCATAATGTGAGGAACGAGAGGGACATTTTTTTAAAGACTAGAGGAATTCTTAAGTTAATCAGTTTGGTGAAAAAAACAAAATCAAAGAAGTTCCACACATCACAGTCAATGCTCACACGCCCTCCCTCCCACCTGCACCAGAAAGATACTCTCCACAGCCTTCCAGTGAGTTCTCACCACTCCTCTCCAGCATGAGGAACCCCAAGTTTTACTGCTCTGTGGGTCTATCACATCATAATCACTCAGGGGGTGTTTAATGCTTGACACAATTTGGGGAAGTGGTAGTCCTTTCGGGAACTCACCTGTAAACTTCATTTTCAACCACTTTTCTTCCACACTGCCCATAAGAATTGTTCCCCATGCTGAAGACTAAAGGATAACACCGCCAATTAAATCAGCTCTGCAGGTTCATGGAATCCTCAAATGTCAGGACTGGAAGGGGGTCTCAAAAGTGGTCCTAGTCCGACCACTCACCCTAGCTGCCCTTGGCTTCCTTCTCCAACATTCCCAGCCTCTGCAGGCACCCCGCGCAGCGCTGGGGTCCAGGCTGGCCGCGAAGGCCTGGGCCACTGCTGCCGTGCCTTCCGTCTCCCCGCCCGGGCCCTGGCTGTGCTTCTCAGGAATTCCAGTGTGAGGCGAGCCCACTCCGTGAAAGGCCTCAGCAGCCCCCACTCCCTGTACCTGTCACTAGGCTGCCCTCAATGCCAAGCCCCCTCTTGAAAGAGTTCCAACACCACCTTCGCCTTTTCCTACAAAGCACACTTAGCCAAAAAAAAAGAAATTTGAAAACGTTAGTCAAGTTGACCTTCCCCTGGAAACAACCGCTCTTTTGGAGAGTCCAGGGTGAGCCAGGAGCCTAGACCGTGGAGGCCCCCCACCTGGAAGCAGAGTGAGCAATCAGGCTGCTTTCAGTGCAAAGGGAAAAAGCCGTCCGCACACATGGTCAGCTTGGTGGCTCCATGGCTAAGGAGCAGGGGGCCCGAATAAGGCTGCCTGCTGTGTGCCATCACACTTATAAATACCTGAGACTTCACAAGAACCACAGAGGGCAGAGAACACGGAAGAGTTATTAGCAAGAGCTGCCCAACACAGCTCTCCTGAAACCATCCTACTGACTTGCCTGGGAAATGCCAACAGCTTCACTAACTAGATGTGGCTCAACTGAACGAGCCACTTCAGGCCCAACAGAGGAAAAGCGGTCCCCACTCTCCCATCACCTCCTTCGCTGTCTGTCAGAACGAGAGAGTGGGCTCTGCCGCAGGAGACTTGCAGCACCTGCGTCTCCTGAGGTCTGTCCAGTGGCAGTGGGACGGGCGAGGGCTCCAAAACATACTCATATCCCCTCGCTGAAACGAAAAGGACAAGGTGCACATACATTACACTGCCTGAGAGACTACATTAGTGGCAGAGCTAAGATGAGAACGACAGCCCCACTCCCAGCCCTTGGCCTCCATCACATGCTGGGTTACTGAAAAGCATACTTATTAAAGAAATCTCTTCCCACGTCGTTTAACACCTTCTGGATTTTTTTTTTCACACTCTGCAGTGGAAGGGTGGAGTCGCAACCACTGGGCCACCAGGAAAGTGCCACCTTCTGGATTTTTAAGGAAAGGAAAAGCATTTTCTTCCTGCAATACCCACTAGAATTTCTAGTAGAGTGAAGAACAGCATATACGGTATGATACCACTTAGATTAAAGGAAAGTAAAAAGAATACGTAATGCATGTGCTTGCATATACATAAAATCTCGCTAGAAGGATATTCTGGAAACTGTTGACACAGGTTGTCTTCAGGGAGAAAAACTGTGTGGCTGGGAGGACAGAGGTGGAAAGCAGACTTTTCTCCATATATTCAACTGCGAGGTATGCAAGTATGCTAACTATTCAAAAAAGAAAATTTTAATATTTAAATAAGCAAGGAAGGGGGAAAGTGTTTTAGAGGCACTCTGAAGAAGAACATTATTGCTCTTCATAATCCTACTGGAGAAGCCAGAATGGTCTATATAGGGAATTCCTATGGTAGGTTATAAACGATGAGCTTCGAAATATTTATAATGGAGGCTGGAGTTAACGAGAAGAACTGCAAACACACTGGTTCTCAACCCACTCCCCATTAATGACCCCTCTCTTTTCTCCTATGAACCTCATGTTTAAAAACATTTTGTCCGGGCTTCTCTGGTGGCGCAGTGGTTGAGAGCCCGCCTGCCGATGCAGGGGACACGGGTTTGAGCCCTGGTCTGGGAAGATCCCACATGCCGCAGAGCAACTAAGCCTGTGAGCCACAACTACTGAGCCCGTGAGCCACAACTACTGAGCCCGTGTGCCACAACTACTGAGTCTGCACTCTAGAGCCCATGCTCTTTTTTTCTCCTTTACATCCAGAGAAGGTCAGAGATTGAGTTAAAGAAAAGAAACAGGGCTTCCCTGGTGGCGCAGTGGTTGAGAATCCGCCTGCCGATGCAGGGGACACGGGTTCGTGCCCCGGTCCGGGAAGATCCCACGTGCCGCGGAGCGGCTGGGCCCATGAGCCATGGCCGCTGAGCCTGCGCGTCCGGAGCCTGTGCTCCGCAACGGGAGAGGCCACAACAGTGAGAGGCCCGCGTACCGCCAAAAAAAACAACAACAACAAGAAAAAAAAAACATTTTGTCCTGGGGACTTCCCTGGTGTTCCAGTGGTTAAGACTCCATGCTTCCACTGCAGGGGGGGCAGGTTCAACCCCTGGTTGGGGAACTAAGATCCCCTACACCGCATGGCACAGCCAAAAAATTCAAAAATTAAAAAAATAAAAATGAAAACACTTTGTCTACCAAATATATGGCCTTATTATTATAGTTGCCTGTTAGTATTTTTGTTGACTGATATAATTTTCAAACAGAGCTTCTGATCAGCATGAAATAACAAATTTATCACAATAAAATGATGTAATTCTAAGCAAAATCAAAGACGCTGGACAATGCTGTTAGTGTATAGAGCCTTATTAGCTGCAAAAATACAGTACTTAAAAAAAAATACAGTACTTTAAAATACTAAAAGCTTACGTCTCCTACTACTATCTTCATTGACCCCCTAAGGGCCTGGGAAGCAGTAAATACATAAATTTAAAGGGAATCTGAAGTGTTACAGCTCCTTTTTAAAATAAATAAATAAGTAAGTGGAATCTGGCTCCACATCCAACCACCAACTGACAGGAAATACTGAGGACAGAGGATCATGTTAAACAGCATCACAGGGATGCATTCAGCAAACTCCAGACTGGAAACTTCTACAGGATAATCAACATGATTTCTTCAATAAATAAATATCAAGGAGAAAAAGACTGACACTAACTCAAAAGTCTTTTAAAAGTCTTATCAACCAGGGCTTCCCTGGTGGTGCAGTGGTTAAGAATCCGCCTGCCAATGCACGGGACACAGGTTCAAGCCCTGGTCTGGGAAGATCCCACATGCCGCGGAGCAACTAAGCCCGTGCGCCACAACTACTGAGCCTGCGCTCTGGAGTCCGCGAGCCACAACTGCTGAAGCCCGTGCACCTACAGCCCGTAGTCCACAACAAGAGAAGCCACCACAATGAGAAGCCCACTCACCACAACCAGAGAAAAGCCCATGCACAGCAACGAAGACCCAATGCAGCCAGAAACAATAAATAAATTAAATTAAATAATAAAATAAATAATTTTTTTTTAAAGTCTTATCAACCAATTGCAATGTCCAGACCTTATCTGGACCTTGATTCGAATAAATTTTTTAAAATAAAATAAAAACCTAACGACATTCATGAGACAATTAGCAATTTAAACACTGGAGTGGAGTTCCCTGGTGGTCTAGTGGTTAGGATTTGGCACTTTCACTGCTGTAGCCCAGGTTCAATCCCTGGTTGGGTAACTGAGATCCTGCAAGCCACGCAGCACAGCCAAAAAAAGAAAAAAGTTAAAAATAAAATAAAATAAAATAAACACTGGATATCTGATATTAAAATATTATATTGGGACTTCCCTGTGGCACTGTCGTTAAGAATCAGCCTGCCAATGCAGGGGACACGGGTTCCTGGATCTTCCTGGTCCAGGAAGATCCCACATGCTGCAGAGCAACTAAGCCCGCGCGCCTAGAGCCGGTGCTCTGCAACAAGAGAAGCCACCACAATGAGAAGCCCTCGCACCACAACGAACAGTAGCCCCTGTTCGCCACAACTAGAGAAAGCCCATGCACAGCAACGAAGACCCAACGCAGCCATAAATAAATAAATAAATAAATAAATTTATATGAAAAAAATGGTCCACATCAAAAAAATCTTTAAAATATATATATGTATTTTGTTATTTTTAGGTGTGATAATGATGTCGTGTTTGTTTTTTTAATAGTCCTTAATTTTTTTAGATATGTACTGAAATATTTAAGAAAAAATCAATGTTAGGATTTGCTTCAAATTTGTTGAGGGGGACGGTGGAGGAAATGAGTAAAACGTGACTGGCATGAGCTGATGACTGCTGGAGCTGATGGCAGTACATGGGATGCCTTATACTCTCCTGCCTATTTCTGTATATAATAAAAGGTATAAAAAAATGTAATGTGGCGTCTTACACAGTGAACAAAGACTTCAATACTAATTTATAAAACAATACTGATATAAAATTAAATGAAAAGAGGCAGAAAACAAAACATATGCTGTAATCAATTATATTTTTAACATATTTGCATATGAATGGGGAACAGGAAAAAATGGGGGGGGAAGTCTTGTCCAGTATATTTCTGGATAATTTCCCCTTTATTTTATTTTTTTCTTCCCCTTTATTTAAAAAAATGTTTCTTATCGTATTTATATTGATGGCTAGCATCTACGTTTTAAAATATTATAAATCATTTCTAACATTTTTACAATTCAAGTTTCAAATATTTGGAATCAAACCTCCATCTTAAGGATTTCACTGAATTTTTTCCCTAGACCATATTCGAGGCACTGTAGAATATTTCAAGTGATCTCCACGCTAGGAAAGAAAGGTCATCTCTTTGGGGCCAAAAAAAGAACACCTTTACTGGGACTTCCCTGGTGGCACAGTGGTTAAGACTCCACGCTCCCAACGCAGGGGCCCGGTTCGATCCCTGGTCAGGGAACTAGATCCCACATGCATGCCGCAACTAAGAGTTCACGTGCCACAAGTGAGGAGCCCTCGAGCCGCAACTAAGGAGCCCGCCTGCCACAACTAAGACCCGGCACAACCAAATAAATAAATAAATAAAATAAGTTTAAAAAAAGAGAACACCTTTACTTACCAGCAAATGCCCCTTTGCCTAAAGGTTCAATGTTATTACCAAACAAACTAAAAAATAATCCCATCTAGATGGTTTCAAACAACATCCCTTTAAAGACTCCACCTATTCTGTTGTTATGGTTTGGTTTATGAAATCATATTCTTAAAAGTCAAAGGGTGGGGCTTCCCTGATGGCGCAGTGGTTAAGAATCGGCCTGCCAATGCAGGGGACATGGGTTCAAGCCCTGGTTCGGGAAGATCCCACATGCCGCGGAGCAAGTAAGCCTGTGCACCACAGCTACTGAGCCTGCGCTCCAGAGCCCGCAAGCCACAACTCCTGAAGCCCAGGCGCCTAGAGCCCATGCTCTGCAACATGAGAAGCCACCGCAATGAGAAGCCCACGCAACACAACGAAGAGTAGCCCCCACTCACCGCAACTAGAGAAAGCCCGCACACAGCAACAAAAACCCAATGCAGCCAAAAATAAATAAATTAAATAAATACATTTTTTTTTTAAAAAGGGTGCTTTTTCAGACCAATCACAGCAGAGAGAAACCAGGGTGAGATGCTCACTTTTATCTTTCCGGCTCCTGTGAAATCCAAGCTGAGAATCTTTGTTGAGCCCCATACCCCAAACTTTCGTAACATCCTTGGTTTTAGAGGACAGCAATGTGAATCCATAGCCACAGGCAGCAGATGTAATCTGAAAAAAAAATTCCCATAAAGCACTGACTGATTTGTGACATCAAGTTTTCCCAGCAATAAATGACAGGTTGTTTATCCATTCCAAGAACACACACTATTACTATAGCAACTAACATTTATTGGACGTTTACTATGTGTTAAGGGCTTGATATGTACTATCTCGTTTAATCTTCACAATCACCCAGTGGTCTAAGTATCAAATCATCCCCATTCACCAAGACACAGTCTTGCAGAGTAGTTAAGTTGAAGACCACCTTATTTTGAATCTTGGCAAGACCACAGGGTTTACAACTGGTAAACCCTTACCCCAGCTATGTGACCTGAGATAGACTGCTTAACTTCTGTGTCTGTTTCCCTCTATTTAAAACAGAGATAACAACAGTGTCTCTCTTATTGGGTAGCTGTGAGGACTAAATGAGTTGACATAGTTAAAACCCTTAAAGTAGGGACTTCCCTGGTGGTCCAATGGTTAAGACTCAGTGTTCCCAATGCAGAGGGCCCGGGTTCAAGCCCTGGTCAGAGAACTAGATGCCACATGACGCAACAAAGATCCCACACGCTGCAGTGAAGATCCCGTGTGCCGCAACTGAGACCCAGTGCAGCCAAATAGATAAATATTTTTTTAAAGAAAACCTTAAATAGTACCTGACTTAATGTAAGAGCTATATAAAGTATTTATTATTACTGGTGGTGGTAGTAGTAGTATTTGGTAGATAAGGAAATCAAGGCTCCTAGAAGATTAAGTTGCTTGCCTAATACAGTCTCACAGCTAGTACGTGGAAGCTGTCTGGTTGCAGAGTGCATGTTCTTAACCCTTATGCTACACTGTTACACTCTCAAACCACCACTGCCATGAAGAAGAATGAGTATTACAGCTACCGTGAATATAACACATTGACAGGGCCAGTGTGTTTGCTGGGTGTTTTACCCACACTGTTATCAATTCCCACATTCACTGATCAGATGAGGAAACTGAGGCTTCAGTGGGGCTGGAAGCAAACCAAAGGCAGCCTGGTTACAGGGTCAACCCCCTTTCTCTAATACCCAGAGTGGCCTGAGGCAGTCCTGGTTTACACCTGATGTCCCAACGTTTACTCTCAAGCAAATGATGACAAATTACATGGTCACCCTGATGATTCCCCACTATCTCTTGGTTGTTTACAGTTTACCAAAGGCCTATGTAGTCAGTCTCAGAGACTACATACATGTGAAGATTCACTACATGTGAATCTAACCTAATCCCAATGAAAATGCCAGCTTTCCACTGATAATGAACAAACGTGAGGTTTTTCTTTTTTTAACTCCAGCATTTCTTGAAGAAAGAAATACTTCTTTTAAATTTGATGACTTGTTTAATCAAGTCATCCAAAAGTTATATATCCCTCCTTCTGCCTTGTGACATTTTCCCTCGTAACATTCACATGGAAGGTACATACAATGTACACTTGTATTAGGAAACAAACAAACAAACAAACAAAACCCCTCAGTTCTCCAGCCTTCTGGAATGGCTCCACCTCCACAGAAATGACCCACCGGGGAAGGAGGAGCCAGCCCCTGACCACACAGAAGAAAACATTAAAAAGTGAGTCCAAAACTGATGCCCAGCACACTACGATTATTCTCATCTGTTTACTCAACATTCAACAAATATTTGGGAAGCACCTACTGTATTATTAAATCTGCTAATATATGAAAAGGCTTTGAACAATACCTGACACAGAGTCAGCATTAAGCAATGTTTTTTATAATAATATGCCAGAAGGGGACTTTCCAACTATGGTGGTGTAAAGAGGTTAATGAATCTCTCCCCAAACATACAAGGATAAAACTGGAGAAAACTGCAAAGAACAAACCCACAACCATTTCAGGGCTCCAGTAGTCAATCAAAGGCAAATAAATCAAGAAGTTACTCATGAAGGGCTGCTAGAACTACAGGCAAGAATATCAGGGGTTTGTAGACCTCTTGTCCTGGGCTGCTCCATCTACCCCAGCTCAGGCAGCACAGAAGTTAGAACAGGGCAGAGCTGGCCATGAAAACTATCAGCTTTGTTGCCAGAAAGAACAAACTTAATTTGGGGTAGAGGGTGAAAAGTCATGTGCCACAGCAAACTCAGCAGGAAACAAACAAGGAAGATCCACAACTCAGCGAGCCTGAGGTTGCAATCCTGACTAGGGTAAGAGGAGAGGCAGACCAGCCAGAAATTTAATGGGAAGATCCTAGGAATGAGAGAGCCATGGAAGGCTCTCCACACAAGCATGGCTGACTGGGAAACTGCACAAAGGAGCTCCCAGCGGAAAGAAAAGCTGAGGCAGACTTAAGATCAGGCTGAACTCTCAGTGTGGTCCCCAAACCACACACAGAATCAAAAGTGAAGGAGAGAAACCTTATAAGCTCAAGGTGTCTGAGCACAGCCTCTGCCCAACTCACTGGCTGACCACAAAGGTATGCAGATAAGGGGCAACCCGGAAGAAGCCTGGCTAAAAAAAAAAAAAAAAAAGGCAGTGCGGGGAGGGGAAGGGAGCTCGGACAGGGAACAAAACAAAAACCCCAAGCAAAGACACTGGTGTCAGTGGCCATGCAGAGCAGGGGAGACTGACTCCCTAAATTATAGAAAAGTTACCCCACCTCCAAAGAAACAAAAACAAAGAACTCAAGGAAGATAATATCAACTCCAAAGTTGTTATATCCAAGAGCCCAGTTTTCAATAAACAAGTACAAGACATGCAAAGAAACAAGAAAGTGTGACCTATATTGAGGGAGGAAAGCAGCCAAGAGAAACTAAGTGGACCAAGATGTTGGATTTGTGAACTATTGTTTGAACTATTGTTCAAAGAATATTTTAAAACCATATTTAAAGAACTAAAGAAAAATATGACAACCATGGCCCAACAAATATGGAATCTAAATACAGAAATAAAAACATTAAAAGCCTAAATGGAAATTCTAGGGTTGTAAAGTATAATAACCAAATTTTAAAATTCACTATATAGGCTCAACAGCAGATTTGAGACGGCAGAAGAAAGCATCAGTTAAGTTAAAAAAAATATCAATAGAAACTACTCATTCTGAAGAACAGGAAAAAAAGAAACATTGGGGAAAAAAAAGAACAGTGCCTCAGAGACCTGAAACATAACATCAAGTATATCAACACCTACATAACAAGAGTTCCAGAAGGGCAAGAGAGAAAGAAAGAGGCAGAAAAAAATACTCAAGTAATGGCAGAAAACTTACCAAATTTTATTTAAAAACCCATAAGTCTAAGAGATTAAACTTGCTCAACAAATCATAGTTAAACTTTTGAAATACAAAGAGAAAATTTTGAAAGCATCAAAAGAAAATGGATTCATCAAGTACAAGGGAACAACAATAAGATTAACAGTTAACTTCTCATTAGAAACAATGGAGACCAGAGTAGAAGGACACACTCAAAGTGCTGAAGGACAAAAACTGTCGACCAAGAATTCTACATCCAGCAAAACTATTGATTAAAAAAATTATTCAGATGAAATAAAGACATTCCCAAAGACTAAGAGAATTCACTGCTAGCAGACTGGCTTTAAGAAGTAGTAAGAGGGCTTCCCTGGTGGCGCAGTGGTTGAGAGTCCACCTGCAGATGCGGGGGACACGGGTTCATGCCCTGATCTGGAAAGATCCCACGTGCCGTGGAGCGGCTGGGCCCGTGAGCCATGGCCGCTGAGCCTGCGCGTCCGGAGCCTGTGCTCCGCAACGGGAGAGGCCACAGCAGTGAGAGGCTCACGTACCGCAAAAAAAAAAAAAAAAAAAAAAAAAAAAGTACTAAGAGGGCTTCCCTCGTGGCGCAGTGGTTAAGAATCCACCTGCCAATGCAGGGGACACGGGTTTGAGCCCTGGTCTGGGAAGATCCCACATGCCGCAGAGCAACTAAGCCCGTGAGCCACAACTACTGAGCCCGTGAGCCACAACTACTGAGCCCGTGTGCCACAACTACTGAGTCTGCACTCTAGAGCCCATGCTCCGCAACAAGAGAAGCCACATCAATGAGAAACCCGTGCACTGCAGCAAAGAGTAGCCCCCGCTCTCCACAACTAGAGAAAGCCCGCGCACAGCAACAAAGACCCAATGCAGCCAAAAATAAAATAAATAAATTTTTTTAAAAAACAAAACAGAAGTACTAAGAAATTCTTGTGGCTAAAAGGAAATGAGAGCAGATGGTAACTAAGAGTCACAAGAAATGAAGAACATCAGTGGAAATAATTATAAATATAAAACACTGCATAAACAACTTTTCTCTTTTCCCCTCTTAATTGATTTAAAAGAAAACTGCATAAAATAATAATTATAAAATTGTACTGTTGGGCTTAAAATGGTGTAAAGATGTAATATATATCACAATAACCACACAAAGAAGAGAAGAGGAAATGGGGCTATGCTGCAACAAAGTTGCTATAGTCTTTCAGAATTAGGTCACTATTAACCTAAAATAGATTATGATAAATTATATATTATCATCCCAAGAACAACCACTCAAAAAACAAAAACTCAAAAAACATATAAAAAAACCTGACAAAGGAATTTAAAGGGTCCAACAGAAAAATACCTATTTAACACAAAAGAAGGCAGCAAAGGAAAAACCAACCAACAAAAAAGACATACAGAAACAAATAGCGAAATGGCAGATGCAATCCAACCATGTTAGTAATTACATTAAAAGGATATGGTGCTTCCCTGGTGGCTCAGTGGTTAAGAATCCGCATGCCAATGCAGGGGACAAGGGTTCGAGCCCTGGTCCGGGAAGATCCCACATGCCACGGAGCAACTAAGCCCGTGCGCCACAACTACTGAGCCTGCGCTCTAGAGCCCGCGAGGCACAACTACTGAAGCCCATGCGCCTAGAGTCCATGCTCCGCAGCAAGAGAAGCCACCACAATGAGAAGCCTGCACACTGCAACAAAGAGTAGCCCCCGCTCACTGCAACTAGAGAAAGCCCACGCGCAGCAACAGACCCAACACAGCCAAAAATAAAAAACTAATTAATTTTTTTAAAAAAGGACATGGATTGACAATCAAAAAATAGGTAAAAAAAAAAAAAAAAAAAAAAAAATAGGTAGAAGCCCTAAACAGACATTTCTCCAAAGAAGACATACAGGTGGCCAATGAGCACATGAAAAGATGCTCATCGTTGCTAATTATTAGAGAAATGCAAATCTGAACTATTTTTTTTTTTTTTTTTTTTTGCGGTATGCGGGCCTCTCACTGCTGTGGCCTCTCCCGTTGCGGAGCACAGGCTCCGGACGCGCAGGCTCAGCGGCCATGGCTCAATGGCTCAGTTGCTCCGCGGCATGTGGGATCCTCCCGGACCAGGGCACGAACCCGTGTCTCCTGCATCAGCAGGCGGACTCTCAACCACTGCGCCACCAGGGAAGCCCCAAATCTGAACTATTGATACAATGAGGTGACACTGGTCAGAATGGCTATCATTAAAGAGTCTACAAATAATAAAAGTTGGAGAGGGTGTGGAGAAAAGGGAACCCTCTTATACTGTTGGTGGGAATGTAAATTGGTGCAGCCATTATGGAAAACAGAATGAAGGTTCCTCAAAAAAAACTGAAAATAGAGTTGCCATATGATCCAGCAATCCCACTCTTGGGCATATACCCAGACAAAACTATAATTTGAAAAGATACATGCACCCCTATGTTCACAGCAGCACTATTCACAATAGCCAAGACATGGAAACAACCTAAATGTCCATCGACAGATGAATGGATAAAGAAGATGTGGTAAATATACACAATGGAATATTCTCAGCCATAAAAAAGAATGAAATAATGCCATACGCAGCAACATGGATGGACCTTGAGATTATCATACTAAGCAAAGTAAGTCAGAAAGAGAAAGACAAATACCATATGATATCACTTATATATGAATGCTAAAATATGACACAAATGAACTTATCTAGGAAAAAGAAACAGACTCACAGACATAGAGAGCAGATTTGTCGTTGCCAGTTGGGGGGTTGGGGAGGGAAGGATTGGGAGTTTAGGATTAGTAAATGCAAACTAGTATATACAGGATGAATAAACAACAAGGTACTACTGTATAGCACAAGGAACTATCTTCAATACCCTGTGATAAACCATAATGGAAAAAAATATGAAAATGAATATAGGGGCTTCCCTGGTGGCACAGTGGTTAAGAATCCGCCTGCCCATGCTGGGGATATGGGTTCGAGCCCTGGTCCAGGAAGATCCCACATGCCACAGAGCAACTAAGCCCGTGGGCCACAACTACTGAGCCTTCGCTCTGCAGCCCGCGAGCCAAAACTACTGAAGCCCGTGGGCCTAGAGCCCGTGCTCCACAACAAGAGAAGGCACCGCAGTGAGAAGTCCACACACCGGGACAAAGAGCAGCCCCTGCTTGACACTAGAGAAAGCCTGCACGCAGCAACGAAGACAAACAACACAGCCAAAAATAAACAAAATAAATAAATTTATTTTTTTAAAAAAGGATATATATGTATAACTGAGCCACTTTGTGCTGTATTTACCAAGGACCTAAAGCAATCTGGGGAACGTTTACTTAAGAAAAGCAGCTGCCGGGCTTCCCTGGTGGCGCGGTGGTTGCGAGTCCGCCTGCCGATGCAGGGGACACGAGTTCGTGCCCCGGTCCGGGAAGATCCCACATGCCATGGAGCGGCTGGGCCCGTGAGCCATGGCCGCTGAGCCTGCGCGTCCGGAGCCTGTGCTCCGCAACAGGAGAGGCCACAACAGTGAGAGGCCTGCGTACCACACAAAAAAAAAAAAAAGAAAAGAAAAGCAGCTGAATCTCAGAACAGCAAGCTTTGCAGCATTTTAACTTGACCTATTCTCATCCAACTCTTCTCAGCTCCTGAAAATCAACAGCTCACAATTATAGTGAAAACCAGCAGTCTGGAAGCCATTGGAAGAGGCAAAATAGGATTGGAGAAATTTCAAACCTCCTTTCCCAGGGAATTCTCATTTGATCTATCTAGTGGTTCCCTGTAAGACCCCAAGCACAAGGCTCTATTCATCTGATCTGACCCAGATATCATCCAGAGTAAAAAGCCTTCTCCCAGGGATGTTTGTTGAAAACTGTCAGAGACCAATGATGAACCCTGCAGCTGCCTGGATACTGGTGGATAACAGCTGGAGCAAACAACAGGTTAACCAAGAAGCTATCAACCAACTTGACCTTGACATCTATAGAACACTCCACCCAAACAACAACAGAATACACATACTTTTCAAACACACATGGAACATTCTTCAGGAGAGACCATATGCTAGGTTATAAAACAAAGTCACAATACATTTAAAAGGACTGAAATTAAAGTATGTTCTGTAACCACAACAGAATTAAATTGGATATCAATGAATAAAGAAATTAGGGAAAACATAAATATTTGGAAATTAAACACTTCCAAATAACTCATGGGTCAAAGAAGTAATCACACAGAAAATCGAAAAATAAGGTGAATAAAGATCAAAATACAACATAACAGAATTTATGGGCTGCAGCTAAACAGTGTTTAAAGAAAAATTATAGCTATAAACACCTACATTACAAAAGAAGAAAGACCTCAACAATAGCCTAACCTTCCAGAAAAAGAAACTAGAAAAGAAAAGCAAACTAAACCCAAAGCAAGCAGAGGAATAAAATTATAAAAATTCAACTGGAAATCAATGAAACAGAAAACAGGAAAACAATACCAAAAAATGAATTAAACTAAATGTTGATTCTTTCAAAAGATTAACAAAGCTGACAAATCTTTAGTTAGACTGACCGAGGTAAAAAGAGAGAAAATATAAATTACCAAAATCAGCAATGAAAGAGGGGACATCACCAACCTGCCAACCCTACAGAAATTTAGATTATGAGCGAATACTATCAACAACTTTATGCCAGCGAATGAGATAACTGGCACAAAATAGACAAATTCTCAGAAAGACACAAAGTACCAAAGCTGACTCAAGAAGAAATTAAAAATTTAATAAACCTGTAACAAGTTTTTAAATATTGAATTAGTAATTAAAAAAACTCTTCCTATAAAGAAAAGCCCAGGTCCAGATGACTTACCTCACTGGTGAACTCTACCAAACACTAAAACAAGAAATAATACCAATTCTTTAAAACCTTTCCAGAAACTCATTTTATGAGGCCGGTAATACCCTGATACCATAACCAGACAAGGAGGACATCACAAGAAAAAAACAACAAAAAAGTCCTTAACAAAATATTAGCAACTAAATCCAGCAATGTACAAAAGGGATTATTGGGCTTCCCTGGTGGCGCAGTGGTTGAGAGTCCGCCTGCCAATGCAGGGGACGCGGGTTCATGCCCCGGTCCGGAAAGGTCCTGCATGCCGCGGAGCAGCTGGGCCCGTGAGCCATGGTCGCTGAGCCTGCGCGTCTGGAGCCTGTGCTCCGCAACGGGAGAGGCCACAACAGTGAGAGGCCCACGTATCGCAAAAAAAAGTAAAATAAAATAAAATAAATAAAACAAAAGGGATTATTCACCACAATCGAGTGGAATTTATCCTAGGAATGCAAGGTTGGTTTAATATCCAAAGATCAGTTAATGTAATATATCCAATTAATAGAATAAAAGACAAAAAATACATGATCACAGAAACAGACATAGAAAAAGTGTCTGACAAAAATCTAATCCCTAGTAATGATTTTTTTAAAAAAAAGAAAAAGAAAAGAAAAACTCTGAACAAAGCAGGACAAAAAGGGAACTTCCTCAACTTGACAAAATGTATCTATGAAAAACTTATAGCTAATGTCATAATTATAGATGAAAGACTGAATACTATCTCCCTAATATCAGGAACAAGGCAAGGATGTCACTTCAATCCACTGCTACACTGAAGGTTCTAGCCAATGCAGTCAGGCAAGAAAAAGAAATCAAAAGTATCAAATTGGAAATGAAGATGTAAAACTGTCGTTATTCACAGACAACCAGACAATATGATCCTGTATGTATAAAACCCTAAGGAATACATTAAAGTCTATATAACTAATAAGCAAGTTCAGTAAAGTCACAAAATATTAGGTCAATATACAAAAACCAATTGTATTACTATGTAAAAGCAATTAACACTCCAAAACTCAACTTAAGAATACAATTCTATTCAAAAGAACATCAAAAAGAAAAAAACACTTAGGAATAAATTTAACAAAAGACGTGCAAGACTTGTATACTGAAAACTACAAAAACATAGTTGAAAGAAATTAAAGACCCAAGTAAATGCGGAGACATTTCATGTTTATAGATTGAAAGACACAAAATTACTTAGATGGCATCTGTGCCCAAATTGATCTACAGATTCAGTGTAATCACTACCAAAATCCCAGCAGGTAGTTTTGCAGAAATTGACAAGCTAATACTAAAATTTGTATGGAAAAGCAAAAGACCTAGAACAGCCAAAACTTAACATCTCCCAATTTAAAAACCAATTATAAAGCTACAGTAATCAAGAGAGTATAATTTTAACATAAGGATAAACAAATAGATCAATGGAACAGAACTGAGTTCAGAAATAAAGCCTTACATTTACCATCAACCGATTTTCACAAAGGTGCCAAGACTATTCAATAAAGAAAGGATAGTGTTTTCAACTAGTGATTGGACAATTGGATAGCCACATCCAAAAAGCCCCTGACCCCACACCATACACAAAAATCGATTCAAATGACTGTCTCATAGACATAAATATAAGAACTCAAACTATGAAGTTCCCAGAAAAAAAACAGAGGAAAATTATCTTTGTGATCTTGGGTTAGGCAAAGATTTCTTAGATATACCAAAAGCACAATCCACAGCAGAAAAACTGATCAACTGAACTTCATTAAAATTAAGAACTTTTTCTCTCCAAAGAACACTATTAAAAAAAATTAAAAGAGGGGCTTCCCTGGTGGCGCAGTGGTTGAGTGTCCGCCTGCCGATGCAGGGGACGCGGGTTCGTGCCCCGGTCCGGGAAGATCCCACATGCAGCGGAGCGGCCGGGCCCGTGAGCCATGGCCGCTGAGCCTGCGCGTCCGGAGCCTGTGCTCCGCAACGGGAGAGGCCATAAACAGTAAGAGGCCCGCGTACAATCAATCAATCAATCAATCAATGAAAATCCATGGACTGGCAGAGAACATTCGCACATATCATATATGTGATAAAGTACCTATATCCAGAATACAAAAATAACTCTCACAACTCAATATTAAGAAGTCAAACCCAACTTTTCATTCCTGTGGAGCTTAAATTCCCTGGCTCTCTCGATCTCCCCTTTTAGGGCAAAAGATCATTTGTTGCCCTTGACATAGAAGTCAGAAGCCAAACTGGTCAAATCTGCTTCTTTTCACCACCCACCAAGACGTCCACAACCACACCAAGCAAGAACCTATCCTAAACATCCGTTTTTGCTTTTCTGGATGTTAGCTGCCGAGATAAGCCGCCCTCCGGTAATTGTCCTTTGCTGTATCTTTTCAAATCTCAGTCAACTCAGGGGACTCCGGTGCAACCATTCCAGTGTGTTTAGACCTTTCATCCTTCCTCTCATTCCTGTTACTGCTCCAGTTAACATTTCCTTTCCGAATTGTTCACCGACTCCAGCCGGCCCACGCTTTCTCTGACCTTTTGAAGTCGGCTTTCCTAACAGCAGAACTTCTGGGGTCTGATTGGCCCGAAGGCGAATCCCAAAGTACGAACACCTGCCAGCTGGGAGGGCGGAGGGGCCGTGGGCCTGTCTCATAACCTCTCCGAGCCTCACTTTCCTCCCCCGTAACTGTGGCAACAACCCCGACTCCCGAATGACGCGAGCCGGGCGCAACACCTGGCACGTTTCGGCCACTCGATACATGCTGGCAGCGCCCTAACGCACTCCCCTCCGGCAGCCCGCTCGAGGGTCGTGCTCTCCAAAGTTTGGCCACCCAGCGTCGCCAACCTCTCCGAGAGGGCCGAGTGCCTCGGAAGGCGCGGCCGAGACCAGAGGGCAGCACGGAGGGAGGAAGGGAGGGAGTCGAAGTCCTCACCTTTTGGTCCAGCTCCAGGCGGTAGGGCACGGCCTGGATCCTGCGGTGCGGCCGCGAGCCGGCGCGGGGCTGGGGCCCGGAGCCGGGCAGCACGAAGGTGGGCACGCCCAGCGCCCCGGAGAAGCTGAAGCCCCACACGAAAATGCGGTCGGCGCGGGTCGCGCGCTCGCCCACGTACTGGAACACGGGCGCGTCCGCCTCGGCCTCCGCCGTCTCGCGCCGGCTCCGCGAGCGCCCGGCCGCCGTCCAGTGTCCGCGCCACGGCCCCGGCCCGCTCAGCCGGCGCCCCAGCCGAGACCCCGCCGCCAGCGTCATCCTCTGCTACACGCCTCAGCCGTTCCGGGGGCCGCCATATTGGCGACCTTTGACCTCCCCCGGCGGAAGAGCCTGCGGCCACGTTTACTATTGGCTGAAAGCAAAGGCCTTGAGGGCAGCCAATGGCTCAAGGGAGGCTGGAGGGGAGGGCTGGGCTGGACTGGGCGGAGCCTGGTATCGCCGGTTCCTGAGTGACTCGACCTAGAGGACCCGACCCGGCCCTACCGACTTAGTGCGCGACCTTTCTCCGAGCTCCGGCAGCTGGCCTAACTCACTCGCCTTCCCGCAGAGCGCGCGTTTGCTGAGCACCTTCCCGGCTCTGGTGGGCGCTCTCATTTTGCAAAGGCCCTTTGCTTTTTGGTAATCAGCAGGAGTAAAATTTAAGAGGTTGCCCACTCTGCGCGACGCCAGCGCAGTGGTCTCCCCTTTCCTCTGTCCCTCGACACTTTTTACCTGGCCCTGTTGCCTCTGTTCCCGCTCGCACGCCGCTCGGTCGGCGCTCCAGCACAGAGAGCTCCCTGCTGTCTTCGACAGTGCATCCTCCTCCCGGCATCACCTCGCCCCTCGGCCCATCACTCCGCTTCAGGCAGGTGGCTCTACTTGTAATTTCTGAATCCCAGGGACGTTTCAGGCCTTCCTCTGCACACAGCGCCCTGAATACCCTTCCCACTGCCCTCTTCTCCCTGCAGGTGTCTAGCAAGCTCCTACCCGCCTTCTAACATCCAGCTGGAGCACCTCCTTTGAAGTTCCACGAAGGCAAGAACTTCATTCAGATTGTCCTCACCAGTTTTGTACTAGAGTTTAGCATGCAGCCAGGAACAAGGCATGCCCTCATGAATGATTTGCGAGTCTGAGGACCTGGGTTCCTGTCCTGGCTCTGCTACTGACTTGTCCCGTGATGTTGGGAAGTTGTCTCCCTTCTCTGGATCTCACCTCTAAAATGAGGAGGTATTGGGCTTCCCTGGTGGCGCAGTGGTTGAGAGTCCGCCTGCCGCTGCAGGGGACACGGGTTCGTGCCCCGGTCCGGGAAGATCCCACATACCGAGGAGCGGCTGGGCCCGTGAGCCATGGCCGCTGAGCCTGCGCGTCCGGAGCCTGTGCTCCGCAACTGGAGAGGCCACAAAAGTGAGAGGCCCGCGTACCGCAAAAAAATAAAAAATAAATAAAATGAGAAGGTATTAAAAAATATCAATACATGAAAGGAATTTTTGAACTTCCTGGCCTGTAGGATCTCTTGCAGCCCATTATGGTCTACGACAGTCATTCCCAAATATTAGTCCCAAATGCTGAGGGCAAACTGTCTCTTTTTCCCTCCTCTTGCTTCCTTTTCTCTCCTCTTTATATGCTCGATACCTGTATCAACTTTAATAATGTAATATTCAGTATTTTGCCAGCAAAAGTGAGGTTATTTAGGAATAAGAAGAGAAACTGCAAATGGAGAAGTACAAACTATGACAGACCACAGGCAAATCCAGAGAACAACGAAAGGGAACTTGCTTTTATATGGAAAAGTGGGTAATTGGGAGGGGCTGTGATAACCAAAGGGTCCACTGAAGGAAGCTGGGAGTCCAAAGTATAGTGGCTTCTCATTGGTTGGGTAGAGGCATCTTCCTGTCCCAGATGTGGGCATTTGTCTCTTCCTGTTTGGAGTAATTGAAGGTGCATGGTGGGGCATAAGAGCTCCCCCTACAGTCCTGTCCTGACTCCAGTTTTAGCCTAGGTTCTTTAATTCCACAAGGCCTCCGTGGGATTAGATAGGCAAGGATTTTATTAGGGAAGATATCTCTGTAAGAGAAAAACGGGAAGGGAGGTGCTCAGAAAGCTGGGAGAGCCATCAGACCACGATACAAGTCTGACTCTAAATGAGGGAGAGGGACTTCCCTGGTGGTGCAATGGTTAAGAATCGGCCTACCAATGCAGAAGACATGGGTTCGATCCCCGGTCTGGGAAGATCCCACATGCCACAGAGCAACTAAGCCCCTGTGCCACAACTACTGAGCCTGAGCTCTAGAGCCGGCAAGCCACAACTACTGAGCCCACGCATGTAGAGCCCATGCCCTGCAACAAGAGAAGCCACCACAATGAGACGCCTGTGCACCGCAATGAAGAGTAGCCCCTGCTCACCACAACTAGAAGAAGCCTGTGCGCAGCAACGAAGACCCAATGCAGCCAAAAATAAATAAACAGATACATAAATTTATAAATAAATAAATGAGGGAGAGGAAGAGGGAAGCCTGGGTAAAAGTGTCCTATGGCTGCTGTACAGTCTAAGAAAGACTTGTTAAGGTCACTGGGGAGTGCTGGAGCCCAAGATGACCATCAGAGGAATCCATGCCTCCCAGGATCTGGTCTGCCCGAGTGTCTATTCCTGCCTCATTCAGTCACTGGGAGCAACAGAAGACAGATTTCACAGCTTTGGTTAATTACATTCACTGTAGTTGGACGCCTTTGAGGAGCAGTCTCACAGCTACCACATCATATCAGTCAGTTTTCCCCCATCACCCTTTATAAAACAGCCCCACAGAAGGGTAAAACATCAGCCACATTTCACCACAGAATGGTAAGAACATGTTTCACAGAATGACTACAAAGCACATTCCAGGACAACAAAGTAATTTGAACTGGTCTTGATAGTACAATAAAACTGGATTCCTTCCAGGTGTGGAATTAATTCAAGAAACCCAGCTAAGGGCTTCCCTGGTGGCGCAGTGGTTGAGAGTCCGCCTGCCGATGCAGGGTGTATGGGTTCATGCCCCGGTCCGGGAGGATCCCGCATGCCGCGGAGCAGCTGGGCCCGTGAGCCGTGACCGCTGAGCCTGCGCGTCCGGAGCCTGTGCTCCGCAACGGGAGAGACCACAGCAGTGAGAGGCCCGCGTACCGGGAAAAAAAAAAAAAGAAACTCAGCTAAAATTGGAATCGGGACAGGCCTGTAGGGGGAGCGCTGGTGCCCCACCGTGCATCTTCAATTACTCCAAACTGGAGGAGACAAATGCCTACATGTGGGACCGGAAAGTGCCCCTACTTTAGCAGCCCAACCAGTGACGACCACCAGCAGCAGCCAGCTCCTGCAGTAGGCGGTAGCCAGCAGCACAGAGCGGACAACAGCTTCCCCCAGCAGCCCCCTCAGGCACTGTCATAGCCAAGTGCCTCCTATGAAGCACCTCCCCATGGAAGACCTTCCTTGGCCCCCAAGAGAGTGGATTTCTGTAAAGTTCCAGAGTGCACATTTCCTGTGACCTTTGCTAGCAGGAAAGGTAGCTACCTCTCAGAGAGACCCCTACCATTCAGTGATCCATGGGTGAGCCTTTCCCAACGAGGTCTGGGTCTCAGCTCTGGGGGGTGGCCTCTTCCTGGGGAAGCCTGGCTCAGCCCTAGTGGCGGGGGCTCCTCCCTCTGTCTACCATTCCTGTATTCTTTTTTTTTTTTTTTTTTTTAAAGATTTTTTTTTTTTTTAATATATATAAATTTATTTATTTTTGGCTGTGCTGGGTCTTTATTGCTGCGTGCGGGCTTTCTGTAGTTGCGGCGAGCGGGGGCCACTCTTCATCGCGGTGCGCAGGCCTCTCACTGTCGCGGCCTCTCTTGTTGCGGAGCACAGGCTCCAGACACGCAGGCTCAGTAGTCGTGGCGCACGGGCTTAGTTGCTCCGCGGCATGTGGGATCCTCCCAGACCAGGGCTCGAACCCGTGTCCCCTGCATTGGCAGGCAGACTCTCAACCACTACGCCACCAGGGAAGCCCCCTGTATTCTTTAGAGTTCTCTTTACTTCATACCAGCCAAGCCCTTGTTATCATTCATAATTCTTTAATAATAATATTAAACCTTCTCTGTTCAAATCACAAGGTGGTTTGTGTCTCCTCACTGAAGCCACTAGCTTCACTAAGCCCATTTCTAGCATTCATTAAGCTCATCAGCAACCCCTCCAGTGTTGATGGAAAGAGAGCTGCCTGGAGGCTCCTGGGAGCTGCCTCTGGTGCGTGGCTACTCCAATTAAATGCTAACTGGCCACACCGGGAGTGTGTCTGGGAGCCCCCCCTCACACACACACAGAGGGGAGGGTGGTTAGAGCTGAGTGAGGCGGTGGACAGAGGTAGGAGACGAGGCTGGAAGGATGGAGGAAGAAGGGCAGCAGATCACCTTTGGCCTTTGGGCCATGGTAAAGTTTGGGGCTTTTACCTGAATTTGTGACTCGATAGATATGTATGGGAGCAGGCGCATCCAGGGTCCTCAGTTACCCCTCTCGTCCTTAGTCTGACATCTCTGACACGGGAGGATGAGCAGTTCCACACAAGCTTTGACTCTCTTCAAGCTTCTTGTCCCATGTTGCATGCCAGGCATTTTAAAATTTCTACCAAAAACTCCACAGATGCCTCAGACGTAGAAAGGAGCTCAAAGGGCCCATACACACGTGCAATCTGGACGAGAGGAGGAATTAACATCCTAGAGGCAAACTTCAACCAATGGGCTTAGGAGCCAAGTTAAATGCCACCACTGAGGTCCATTCGGGGAGGCCCTCTGTGCACTTCTCGGGATCCTGGCAGAATTAGGACCCCAGTGACCACAGCGGCAGCCTCAACGGTGACCCCTACATCTGCTTTTCCTGCATGACTCTTGCCACTCCCTCTCTCCTCTTCCCTACGATCACCTCCCAAGTAAGCCACCAGGGAACAAGTCTTTATGTAAGGCTCTGTCTGGGGAAGAACACAAGCTAAAACAATTGGCACCTGTAGTGGGGTGGTGATAACCCCTGGCTTGCTGTAGCATCATGATTACTAAGGCTCTTTTTACTTGAGGTGGAGGGATGAGGTGCAGGTAGACTCAGAGCATTTGGTTAAGCTGTATCTCTATGATATGAATAGTATGGGGGTAATAGTAATTATAAGTTTGTGGAGTTAGCTGGCTTTGTTAACTGTGTAGGAAGCCTTGAAGAAAGAATGACAGGTTTAGATCAGCCAGCTATTCACTTGGGGCATGCTGAGAAAACCAACAGGCCTCCACGATGCTGTTTAAAAAGACTTTCATCTCCTGCAGGCAAAAAGGAGCCAGAGGCCTGGGGTTTCAGGGTGACAGAGCTGCAGAGGAGGCCAGACGTACAGCCTTGGCAGGTCTTCTAGGCTGAAGTCCAACCCCGATAGCAAAGGGGTGGGACGTGAGATTGGGGTGGGGTACTGGCACCACGCCTGAGAATATTACAGCACAGACACTGCCCCCACTCCAATTTCCAGTCCAGCAGCAACAACCCCCTCTCCCCTGATAGAGGGGAGCAGCCTCCCCTCGCCTAGATACCATGCTAAGACTCCAGCTGAGTAGATGCCTCACGAGATGACGCTTCTCCTCCTCAAGGTGCAACCCACTTCACCTCATTGCTGCCACACCGATATTCAGTCAGGTCTCAGCAGAACCTGAGTGAGGAAGAGCAGTCCCTATTGTAAGAGGAAACAGCTTACTCACTGATAGAATTGCAGTACTGGGCTCAGCAGGACTAGGGGAATATGTGTGGGTGCGTGTGTACCTTTAGGGTGTTGGACCAGAAGCGCAGAATAAAAGAATGGATGGAGAGGGTTTGTTGACACAGGGCCAGCACCTTCAGGATTTAACATCCTGGCAAGGAGCCAATTCTAATGCTGCTGGGATGGCTCTGTGAAGCTTACATATGACAACGGTATCAATATATGAGGTGGAGGGCTTCCCTGGTGGCGCAGTGGGTGAGAGTCCTCCTGCTAATGCAGGGGACACGGGTTCGTGCCCCGGTCCGGGAAGATCCCACATGCCGCGGAGCGGCTGGGCCCGTGAGCCATGGCCGCTGAGCCTGCGCGTCCAGAGCCTGTGCTCCACAACGGGAGAGGCCACAACAGTGAGAGGCCCGCGTACCGCAAAAATATATAAATAAATAAATAAATAAATGATGTGAGGTGATGCTGGAACTCCCTGGAAAAGAGTCAGAAGGCTCGGGGAGGTGGGAATGTTAAAGCAGATTAATCCACCCTGCGAGGGTCCAGAGGACTCTTCCATCACTAAGGCAATAAGAGATGTACTGGTGAGGAAGCTCTAGCATCTTTGAGAAGCTCCGAGTGCCTAGGCTAGGGTGACAGTAGCAGATGGTGCTCTAAAACTAGACTCCCAAAGACGACGGTAGGTTCCAGAGCAGCAGAGCCAGGCGGCTGGACTTTGCCATCAGAAGCAAGGTGGATGGACTTGGTAGAACAAGACGCAAGGGCGGAATGGCAACTGTAGTGTCTGGCACCGGTGATTTGCGGCGTGGCTATCTGACCACGGTATTCCAAGGGATAAGATGGATGTGCAGACAGCTGGGGCGCTTTTTTTTTTTTTTTTTTTTTTTTTTTTGCGGTACGCGGGCCTCTCACTGTTGTGGCCTCTCCTGTTGTGGAGCACAGGCTCTGGACACGCAGGCTCAGCGGCAATGGCTCACGGGCCCAGCCGCTCTGCGGCATGTGGGATCTTCCCGGACCAGGGCACGAACCCGTGTCCCCTGCGTCGGCAGGCGGACTCTCAACCACTGCACCACCAGGGAAGCCCCTGGGGCACTTTCTTGCCTTGTATAATTGGAAAAAATCTGCTGGGCACAAGGCTGACATTGGCTAGCACAATGAAAATCAATCTCTCACCCGGTTTTAGGGTCTAACCCAGTTCTCAGGCCACAGTCCAGCAATTATAGAGGAGGCTGGGTCCACTTGAGGAAAGACCCTGCAGAGCCACTATAGTAGCGTCAATAAATATTCTCTTTATCATTTCCCAAAGGCACCTGTGGCTACTTACCAGTTACCATCCACTGGAGAAACAAGAATCAGATCTCGCAAGAGCAGGATAGAGGGTCTGAGTTGACACTGACACCATAGGACCTGAAACACCAACAAGGCCCTAGTTAGAGCGAGGGCACGTGGAGCCAGGTACCACAGGGGGTCAAATGTGTCCACACCCACCCTGTGGCTATTTCCCTGGTTCCCAGTTACACAGTTGGGACATTCTTAGCAGCTCACATTGGTTCCCTCACCCTGTCTTGACCCAGAAAGTATTAAAGGAGAAGACATACCGCATCCCAGGTGGAACTGCAGACTTGAGCACCAACTTCTAAGATGCGAAGGACTCAGAAGTGGTGGTTCCCATCACGTCTCCATTTAGTTCACGTTTGGCTCCTGCAAACACCAGATGGGTTATGGCAGACAACTGTAAACTACTATAAACTTAGCTAAGTGCTTAGTCCAGTCATAGCTGCTGAGTCAGGGGTAGTATTTTACTGGAACAGATCAATATGGTTTCTGAACTTCCCAAGGGATAATGATCTGGTGAATGGGTTCTTTTCAATCCCAATGGTAAAGGGGATCAAAGGCAGTTTGCCTCTATATGGAAAGGACAATACTACTCATTAATTCTCCCTGCTCTCACTCCTGATACCTCCAAAATTAAGGTTCTGTGTACAAAACTTTGTCTCCAGCTCTGCTTTTACTGATAAAGCTGAGACATAAACCGATAAAAGAGAATCATGTAAATATTATTGTATGAGGGTTCTCCAGAGAAATAAAACCAATAGGAAAATAGGAAACCCCTTATCTGCCATCTGCAAGCTGGAGACTCAGAAAAGCTGCTGGTGTAGTTCCGGTCAGAGCCCAAAGGCCTGAGAACCAGAGCAACAGTGGTGTTAAGTCCCAGTTCGAGGGCAGGGCAAGACGGATGTCCCGGGTCAAACAGGCAGAGAGAAAGAGAGAACATTCAATCTTCCTCTACCTTTTTGTCCTATTGGGGCCCTCCATGGGCTGGATGAGGCCCACGGACATTGGGGAGGGCCATCTTCTGTACTCAGGCCACCAATACAAATGCTCATCTCTTTTAGAAACACCATCACAGGCACACTCAGAAATGATGTTTAACCACCTCTGATTATTAATATAGTTATAATATACTTACATATGTATGAAATGCATACAAATTTTCAACTGTTCTTTCATAAGCAGGACTGTCCTGTTATCTAGTGTATGGCCTCTCCGATTTTTTGGTTTTAAATATCTGTTCTTTTACAAAACTGGCAATGCTGGTATTTAGTAGGCTTTTTAAAAATCTTTACTTGATAGAATTTTAAAATTTATAACCCTATATGGGTTTCTTGAATTTCTAGAACATTTTTCTTTTAAGGGATATCTGAAAGCACTACTGGTTTGAGATTTAGGAACAAAAGGGCACAGTAAGAATCTCTGCAAATGTGAACCACAGCCACTGGGTGGCGGTGCCTGCCCATCAATTGTGTGGCTCACACTAATGGAGAAAGGATAAAACAGTCTAAAAGCCAGGTTTGGCGAAAGGAGACCTGGATTTACAGTCACAACTGGGCTTTTATATTTTACTATCAAAGCCTGGTTGGTTTTATATACTGGCTGTATGCTGCCAAGTACCTACATTTTTGTCCAAAGTGCTATTCAGAAAAGATGGTTCTACAGCAAAATACCAGCTACCCCAAAGTATTAAAATGTCTGTGAACTGTTGGCCAAACTAAATCCTCCCCCGACCCATAAGGACATTTTCCTGTAGACGTTCTAATTTCTTTGTTACTTGGGGTAGCTGATATGATAGTCCCTAGTTTAGAAAAGAGTGAACTTAATTATTAGTCTTATATATTTTAATTTCTATTATTAACTTTTAATTATGCAATTAATCTTTCACCTTTGTAGAAAAATTTATTAATAAAACACTATACATGGCTAAGGCTAAAGGCTCCTTTAACCACAGAAACACATATACCTGGTACCATGGAACACCATTATTTTATTTTTGTTAGGTGTGTTTTTAAAAATTGGGATAATACGTATTTCATTCTGCAACTTCATCTTTTCACTCAAAACTATATTGGAGATACTTTTTTTAAAAAATTAATTTATTTTATTTATTTATTTTTGGTTGCATTGGGTCTTCGTTGCTGTGCACGGGCTTTTCTCTAGTTGCAGTGAGCGGGGGGCTACTCTTCGTTGCAGTGCGCAGGCTTCTCACTGCAGTGGCTGCTCTTATAGCGGAGCACGGGCTCTAGGAATGCAGGCTTCAGTAGTTGTGGCTCGCGGGCTCTAGAACGCAGGCTCAGTAGTTGTGGCTCACGGGCTTAGTTGCTCTGTGGCATGTGGGATCTACCTGGACCAGGGCTCAAACCCATGTCCCCTGCATTGGCAGGCAGATTCTTAACCACTGCACCACCAGGGAAGCCCTGGAGATAATTTTACAACAGTTTGTTTGGACTTACCCCATTCTTTTCCACTCTTGGATATTACTGTGAATAAACTACATCTTGTTTAACCATTCTCCTTTTTTCATGGACATTTGAGTTGTTTCTATTTTTTTCTATTACAGTGAATATTCTTGTACGTGTTCCTTTTGCACTTATTTAAGGGTATATCCTGGGTAGATACTGATAACTGGAACTGCTGGGTCATAGAAAATGCTCATTTAAAAAATTTAACAGATGTTTTTAATTTGCTCTCTAAAAGTTGTGCTACAATAGTATATGGGTGGATTCATTTTTCCATATACCAAACACCTGATACAAACTTTTAAAATGTTTGTTAATCTAATACCTAAAGCACATCTCATTACTGATTCACTTTGTATTCTGTAATCTCTAGGGAGGTTGAACATCTATGGTTACTAGCATTTCATGTTTCCTTTACTGAGAATTGTTTATTCATATTCTTGGCCACATTTCTATTGGGTTGTTTGTCTTATTAAATTATAAAAGTAATTGATATATTATGCATAGAAACCCTTATGTGTTGAAATATTTTATCCTGTCTTTTCTTAATTTATGGTGTCTTCTGTCCTACACAATTTTATTTTCTTGTAGTCAGTTTTACTAACTTTATCGTTTAGAGCTTCTGCTTTCTGTGTCTTGTTTAGGAAAACTACTACCCAAGATAATAAGGATATTCTGTAATATTTGTAAAACACTTAATCTAATGTTTTTATTTTTTCTATGTAGAATTGGAGTTGATTTTTATGAGTGGTATGAGACAAGATTGTATATTTCTTGATATTTTTTTCAAACAGATATCTGATTGTCCCCAAATTATTGGCTATTAACAGACTTTATATGAAGATTTGAAATACCATTTATAACATATGATAAATTTCCACATAATGGATCAATTTCTGAATTCAATTTTTGTTTCTACTGATTTATTCTCAAACTAATATGACAAGATTTCACCTGCTACAGCTTTATAACATGCTTTTTTATTCAAATGTCTCCTTTGTTCTTTTACAAAATTGCCTTTGCTATTCATAACATTTACTTTCAAATAAATTTTAAAATCATCTTGCCAAGTTGCATTAAAAAATCCCACTGGGGGCTTCCCTGGTGGCACAGAGGTTGAGAGTCTGCCTGACAATGTGTGGTATGCGGGTTCGTGCCCCGGTCCGGGAGGATCCCACATGCCGCGGAGCGGCTGGGCCCGTGAGCCATGGCCGCTGAGCCTGTGCGTCCGGAGCCTGTGCTCCGCGATGGGGGAGGCCACAGCAGTGAGAGGCCTGCGTACCACAAAAAAAAAAAAAAAAAAAAAAAAAAAAATCCCACTGGGATTTTTTTTTATTGGAATTGCATTAAATTCATGAGCGAATTGAGAGAAATTAACTAGGAGAAATGACATTTTACAATCTTGAGTCTTCCCGTGGCACGTAAATGTGGTATACTCTAATATTACCATTGGTTTCAGCCATCTGCTTGAAGAATTCAGCTCGCTGCTTCCAGGTAAATTCTTCTTTCAGTTTTCTGAGAAAAGGGATCTTCCAACTTTCTAGGGCAGTAGTTTCCAAATTATTTTGATTACATATCCCTATGGGTAAAATTTGTGAGCATGAAAAAATATATATAAATCATTTGCACATATTATACTAATATGTACTTTATGAAATATACAAAAAATTTAAATAATGAGATAAAGATTAAATAAACAATTTTTAAACAAACGTCTTATTGTGTTTTTTAAACTCTTTGCTCTCATTAAAAATAGTAGTGGTAGGAAAATACCAGTAGGTAAGATGATTTTTAGCAAAAACAATGTGACTACATATTTTTAACTTAAAATAATTTTAAATTATTTTTCATGAAACAGGAATGTGAAGGGCTGGCTTTTTAATCAATATGGGGGTATAATTTATGTTAAATAAATTGCATTCATCTAAACTATAGTTTGAAGAATTTTGAAAAACGTATTCAGCTGTGTGAGCGCCACCACAATTGAGATACTGCATAACTCCTTCCCCACCAAAATCATCCTCATGTCCTTTGCAGTCAATCCCTTTCTCCACCCCGGTACTAGGAAACTGACATGGTTTTTGCCACTATAAAACAGTTTGCCCTTTCTAGAACTATATATATGAACAATCATAAAATATGGGCTCTGATGTGCATCTTCATTGACTAAGCATGATGAATTTGGAGATTCCACATACCCGTAATTCGTTCTTTTTTTACTGCTGAGTACCATTCCATTATATGGACGTACCACAATTTGTTTATTGATTCACCTGTTGATTGACGTTTGGCCTTTTCCCTGTATTCAGATATTACGAATAAAGCTGTTAAGAACACTTGTGTACAAGTCTTTGTATTCACATATATTCCTTTTATCTTGAAAAAAAGTTCATTGAGAATGTTTACATCTATGTTCATGAGGGATATTGGCCTGTGCCTTTCTCTTCTTGTGATGTCTTCCTGTGGTTTTGGTATCATGGCAATGCTGTCCCCATAGAATGAGTTAGAATGTATCTTCTCTTCAAGTTTTGGGAAGAGTTTGCATAAACTTATTTTTACCTTAGATGTTCAGTAGAAACTACCAGTGAAGCCATCTGGGCCTGAAATTTTCTTTATGGGAAGATTTTTAACTAAATTTCCAATTCTTTTATAGATATAGGGCTATTGAAATCATCTATTCCCCTTGAGGAAGCTTTGGTAATTTGTGTCTTTCAAAGAATTTGTCCATTTCTCTTAAATTGGCAAATTTAGTGCCAAAAACTTGCTCCTAATTTTCCCTCATTATCATGTATTTTGCTCATTTATTTTTGCGTCATTTCAGGCAACAGGATAAATCCAATCCTTGTTACTTTATCTTGGCCAGAAGCCTAAGTCAGGACATTTACACTTAACTCTGAGATGGCGAGTTATTGGACAGTTTTGAGCAGAGGAGTGAAATGAGGTACAAATTACAGAATTCTCCAGGCTGTGGTGTTTTGGTGCTATGAATAGTCTAAGGAGGGTTAAGGGCAGAATCTGAGAGACAAATTAGGAGTCTACTGCAAAAGATGATGTTGGCTGGTACAAGGGTGGTGGTAGTGGTGATCACAGAGTGGTGGAGTCTCGGTGAAGTCAGAGCTGACCGGGTTGTCTGAAGGATTCGTGGGGGGTACAGAAGCAGTAAAGGATGCTTCCGAGGTTTGAGGGCTGAATAACTGGCAGAATGCAGTTCCATTCATTGAGAAAGGGAAGACTGCAGGAGGAACGGGGGTAAGCGTGGGAAACGTTCTGCTGAGACGCCTCTTCATCCTCCAAGTGAGGGTTTCAAAGCAGGCGGTTGGTTATATAGACTGGGATTGAGGGGAACGGTCTGGGCTGGAGATACATACTTGACAGCCATAACCGTATCAGTGGTCTCTAAGGCCCTGAGACTGGATGAGCTTTTCTAAGGAATGAGAGCAGACAGGAAAGAGATCCAAGACTAAAGCCTAAGTTACTGCACTACGTAAAGCTTGGGGGAGGGAGAGAAGCACCTGCAACAGATTTAGAGAAGCAGTCAGAAAAGTAGGCAGAAGAGCAGTCCCGTGTGGTGTCTTAGAAGCCCAGGAGAGTTTCAAAAAGGATGTAGTGATTGGCTGTCAAATGCTGATAGATCAAATGATTCACAGACTGAAAAACGACTATAGCAACGTGGTGGTCGTTTGCGACCTTGGAAAATAGTCTTAGTGGAGTTAGAGGGTTAATTGGAATGGGCTCAAAAGAGAATGAGAGAAATGAGAGCTAGTACGTATACACAACTCTTCTTGCTGTCAATCAGTTGTTCTTTCAAACCAGAAGACGTGTATTTTGACATTTTTAACAAATGAGTCAAAACACTGAAACTCTTCATATAGACGATTTCAAAGCAGATTAGAAAATTGTTTCCAGGTTAAGTTTTCAAGTATAAGAGTTTTGTACTCCCATTGTTTTGGGCAAGAAAATTCCATCAATCCTTACTATTCACTAACTCCATATTTGTGAATTCACCTACAATTTATAGGTAAATTTAACAGCAATACTCACCCTGCTTTCCCCGCTTATTAGCAGACACAGTCGAGTGGCAAAAAAAGTTTGTTTTGCCTGCCGCGCACGTTCCCAGCTGAGGTAGAACAAGGTGACACCAGCTCTCCCACTGTAAACAAGTGTCCTTTTCCTGGTCTATTTAATGCTACACTTGCCACTTTTTGTGGGTTTTCTGTTTTCTTTTTTTTTTTTTTTTTGATGATTTTGCTGTTTAAAATGGTCCGCAAACATGGCATTGTCTAGTATTCCCAAGCACAAGGCGGCACTGTGCCTCAGGTAGAAAATACTTGTGTTAGCTAAGCTTACTTCACACGAGTTACAGCGCTGTTGAACATGAGTTCAACTAACGAATCAATAATATACATTAAATAAGGTGTCTTTAAACAGACACACACATAAAACAAGGTTATGTATTGATAGTTTTACCAAAATGTGAAGAGGCCGGCAGAAACCTAATCCTGTATTTCTCCTAGGAGCAGTATTGTTTGCTCAGTGTTTGCTAAGAATTTATAGACCATAACTCTTCCAAAGAGAAAGAATCAACTATAACATAATGGAAATATTTTCAAACATCTTTCAAAAATGATGTCAAGGGGCTTCCCTGGTGGCGCAGTTGAGAATCTGTCTGCCAATGCAGGGGACACGGGTTCGAGCCCTGGTCTGGGAGGATCCCACATGCCACTGAGCAACTAGGCCCGTGAGCCACAGCTACTGAGCCTGCGCATCTGGAGCTTGTGCTCCGCAACAAGAGTCCGCGACAGTGAGAGGCCCGCGCACCGCGATGAAGAGTGGCCCCCACTCACCGCAACTAGAGAAAGCCCTCACATAGAAATGAAGACCTAACACAGCCAAAAATAAATAAATATATAAATTTTTAAAAATACAATTTGCTAAAAAAAAGAAGTACAGGAATTTTTTTTAAAAAATAAAAATGTCAAAAAAAGCAGGTACCATATCAACTAACTGCTGGATGGTTATCTTTACCTTGAAATAACATCTTTTTTAGCAGCTTCTGCTACGAAGCATATCTTTGTGAGCCACTTATAGAAAAAAATGTCAGCGAATCGTGACACTTGTCTTTTTGCAAAAGAAAATGTGTATTAGAACATAACTTCAAGACAGTAAAGAATGAGAACGCTGCCTTCAATTGCGTCTGAATATTCCTTTAAAACGAGAAACAAGGCAGCTATGTTAAATCGGAGCAATGGGTAAACGGTTTCTATTATCCTATTCTCCTTTTGGCATATATAAAATATGTAACTGTAACTTTTCTTAAACAACACTATAGTAATATTCCACTACTTGCTGGAGTGCCATCACCATCTGTTGGACAGCTCATGATTGGTTGGTTATGTCACTGACCCCCATCAAAAGGTGAAGATACATTGTTACAGTATTATAAGACAGCTCGTTGGCTTTAAGGCAGTTTCACCGGTCACTGGAGTTGTGACTTCACCGCTTTCAAGGTACAAACTGCAATCATGCGAAACTATCAAATTAAATAACAGCAAGAAAGTAGTCCACGTTCGGGGGCGGTGTCAGGGGTGAGACCAGACACGTGCAGCCACTCATCTAAAGCTGAAGATGGACGAGCACGTCTGGCCTTGAACAGAGCGGGACTAAGGGACTTCCAACAAGCTCACTGTGAAGCTGAACTATTCCACGGCACCGGAAACGGCAACTCCCACTTGGGGCGCTGCGGACACACGAGTCTAGGCTGCTTTCCAGGAAGCCAAAAAAAAAAAAAAAGGAAAAGAAAGAGAAAAAGAAGGGATAGTGGAGAGCAGGGGTTCGGCCGCCGCCCACACGCCGCGCCCTCGCCTCTTCGCGGTCGCGGCCGCCGCCCTCGGCCCCCGGGCCACTCCCAGGTGGCTCAGCCCTCGGACCCCGCGGCCGGCCGGGCGCTGCCCGCCGGCGGGGACCTCAGGTGCGTACCCCGCCCCCGCCGCAGCCGCCATTAAGAGCGGGTGCTTTGCTTGGAACTTTCTCGTCCCGCGGGCCTGACGGAGGGGAGGCCTGGGGAGACCGCCCGCCCAGGCGCGCGGGCTGCAAGCACCCACTTCGTCGCCAGCCCGACCGGCCCCTGAACAAGCGCCCCGCGGGCAAGGCCCGAGGAGTGGGGGTGGGGCGGGGAAGTCCTGGCGCGGGGGCAACGGTAGCACGCACGGAACGCGCATACCTCTCCCTTCTGATTGGCTGAGCGGAGGCGGTGGGGGCGGGTGCTGCCGACTCTGGGCTCTTTAAGGCCCGATGTGCGTGAGGTCACGCTCCAGATGGCGTACGTGGGGCTACCGCGCTGCGTGCGGACGCGCTTGATTGGTTAGTGGGGGGGCGGGTCAGACGCTGTTGCCTGGTAATTGCGCCCGGCTCCACGGAGGAGGTGTCCCGACACCGCCCCTCACGTCGCGCGTTGCCGAGTGGCGTGGTGTGGGGTTTGTCGTGGGTGTGGCCAGTGGGGTGGGCACCAGTGGCCGGTTTATTGGCAGAAAACCAACCTGGAGGTCAGAAGAAGGGTCTCTGGTCCTAGACTACAGTCCCTCACGATTATGATTTAGAGATAAAGGAGAAAAAAGGCTTGCAGGGCTATATTCCCCGTGCTTCGAACCCAAGCTTTGCTGTTTAATAACAGCTTTATTGACATAACGCCATGAAATTCACCTTTAAAAGTGCATAATTCAGCGGTTTTTGTTTATTTACAGAGCTGTGCAACCATCACCAGTAATTCTAGAACGTTTTCATCACCCCCAAAGAAACCCCATATCCATTAGGCAGTCATTCCCCTCTCGCATCCCCGCCCTGGACACCGCCAATGTGCTTCGTATTCCTATGTCTCTGCCTATTCCAGGTATTTCCTAAGGATAGAATCATCAAAGGGAGTGTTTTGGATCTGGCTTCTTTCATTCCTTCTTATGGCTGAATAATAAATAATTCATTGTGTGGATATACCACATTTTCATTTTCCATCAATTGATGAATGTTTTTGGATTATTTCCACTTTGGGGCCGTTATGAATATTGCTGTTGAACATCAGTGTTCACGTTTTTGTGTGGACATTTGTTTTCAACTCGTGGGTACATACCAAGGAATGGAATGGCTGAACCAAAAATGCCACCGTTTAGTTTCCTGCTGGTAATTTGAAGTAAGCAGATGTCTAAATACGGGATTGGAAATTGGCAAATTGGGTATTGCTCCTAGCTGCAATCGAAGAGTTGAGCAGCCTTTTCTCTTATTTTCTTCCACCTGGAGAGGAAGGCTTGATCTGTGTGACCGGCCACCTTGCCTTCAGTGGACACAGGGCTTGGCGCCAGGCTATTGCAGGTGTTAATCCATTTGGAGCGGGTCAACTTTCTTTCTGCCTTCCTGTTGTTTAGTGCCCGATGTTTGCTGCCCAGAGCTCTGGGTCTTTGCCCACACCTGCTGCCTGGAAGGTCTCTTCTCTTATTCTCAGGCTGCAGAACTTGCTAACATGCTTTCAGTCTCATCCCCCAGGGTGTTGACTCAGAACCATTTCAGGGGGTTCTGGCTTTCATTTTGCCTTCATTCTGCTATTCTGCTGTATCTATGCAGGTCTGTCTAACTCGAGACTGCAGGATGTGGATTTTATTCACGTAAAAATCACTTTGTTTCCCCCTTGTCTTTCCTGCCAGCAGTGTATGTTTTCACATAGCACGTGCTCATTACATTTTTTTTAATTTTAAACGTTTGTTTGGCTAAGCTAAAGTTCTTGATTATTTGTTAAGCTTTTTTTTTTTTTTTTTTTCATTTAATTTGGCCACACTGCACGGCTTGTGGAATCTTAGTTCCCCAACCAGGGACTGAACCCGTGGAGTCCTAACCACTGGACCCCCAGGGAATTCCCAAGCATTTAATTTTGACTTTTTTTTTCATTTTTTGACATTGAAAATACATATTATGTCTAGTTCTTTTCCATACTCCTTGGTCATTCCAGAAGAGTCCTGGTTGTCTTGAAATTTGTTATTATTCTTTTTTAGGATATTTTTTCCCAGCTTGAGATATAATTGACGTATAACACTGTATTCGTTTTAGGAGTACAACATAGTGATTTGACATATGTATGTATTGTGAAATGACTACCACAATAAGTTTAGTCAACATCCATCACATCACATAATTACAATTTTTTTTTCTTGTGGTAAGACCTACTTTCTAAGCAACTTTCAAATATACAGTACAGTATTGTTAACTACAGTCACCTGCTGTACATTACATCCCCAGGACTAATTTATTTTATAACTGGGAGTTTGTACCTCTTGACCACTTCAATACATTACTGTTGAATGCTGAATAGGTACACTTGCATTTATAGTTTCCACTTACTGTAGGCCTGGGCTGAGTCAGGGAGAGGGTGGCACCTTGGGAACTTGCTAATTAAAATTAAGGCCTCAGGGACCTGAAAAATTAACCTTCGGAAAGGTAAATTTAGAAACAGTTTAAAAAATAAAGCAGGTGTCTATTTCAAGATTTCAGAGGTTTGATAAATGGAGTGGATGACATTCCAAAATTTAAGTGGTGGAAATGAATTCTAGAACAGGGATGGGCAAACTTTTTTTGTAAAGGGTCAGATAATAAATATTTCCAGCTCTGAGGACATGTGGTCTCTGTCACATGCAACCCTGCCTTTGCAGGAAAGCAGTCAATGGACAAGATGCAAGCCAGTGAGTGTGGCTATGTTCCAATAAAACTTTATTTATAAAAATAGGTGGTAGTCTGGTTTTGATGTTTGCTTTTCATTAGTAAAATATAACATTGAAAAGGAGAGAAAGTCCTCAAAGTTTGCTGGGAAAACTGTGAGATTTGAGAGTTGTTTCAGTTTACATCTCCAGTTTTAAAAAAGCAAAAAGTTAAGCACTATATAAAATCTGTGATCTAAATGAACATAGCTGGTGCTTTAGATTTCGGTAGAGAAGTTAATCACCATATAGGCTTTGGGGGTTTGAACTCTGGTACAAGCTCTCATTGTCAAGGATTTTTAACTATTAGAATGCAATGATTTTGTTTCTCAGGGAAATGTCCTCAAGGTGGGAAACCACCTGATTAGCTTATAACCATGGTTCATTAGTTCGGATGTGCTATTGACACATGGTGTGTTCTAAATCATAAAATGTAAAAGACAAAGTTCTTGCCTCCATTTGCTGTTCAGTAAAGGGTGCAAACAAAGCAATAATTATGAAACATACATTTTTAAAATTATTGCTGGTAGCATAGTTGACACCAACCGATAATAGCTTTTTTGAGTTCCACCTAGTTTTATTTTGCCTGTTATTTCATTCTCTGTTAAAGTTTTGGCATCACAGTCCTCTCAGAGATTACTGTGGTGTAATTACAGATTAGGTGCAAGCATAGAGCCTGGAATACGCCAGTCCCTTAAGTGGGCTCAGATCTCTGGTGGCTCTCGGTGTGAGCATCTCACAACACTGTGTCTGGTTCTACTGTTTCAAAATGTGTATTTTTCATACATCATGGCCCCTACACTACATCATTGGATGATTAATGGAAGAAACAATGACCCATGTCAACACTGCAGGGAAAACTGGCTCTGCAGGACTTAGCGAGAGGTCACGATGAATCCACTACTCGTGTCATCAGCATGAGAGTCACCGTACTGTGGCTTTGAGGGTTCCAGTAGCTGCTAGGTGACCAGCCAAGTATGTGATAAGGCTTTAGAGACACTACAAAGTATTAAAGTTATGGCTAGACGACGTGAAATCTAAAGACATATCTATCGATGGCAAAATTCTAAGAAAAATGGGAATCCACCACCAAAGAGGCGATGGACTTGTGATAGACAACGCAGAGCCCGCTAGGGGTGGTTGACAGATTTCAGAACTACTTACCTGAAAAAATGTGTGGTGTCGGCAAAGTTGCATCTGCTGATAAAGAGCTAGAAAAGCCTCTCCCCTAAACAATGAAGGAAATCATGGAAGAAAAATGTTCTCTCTGGGAAAGATATGTACTGCTTCCTCGGGTTGTAAGACTCGACTCCGCTGAATGAGACATAGTCTTTTTTTTTTTTTAAACAGTGTTTGAATTAGTTAACTCTGAAAGACAATGGTCAAGAATATATTTCTTGGGCTTCCCTGGTGGCGCAGCGGTTGAGATTCCGCCTCCCGATGCAGGGGACACGGGTTCGTGCCCCGGTCCGGGAGGATCCCACGTGCCGCGGAGGGAGCGGCTGGGCCCGTGAGCCATGGCCGCTGAGCCTGCGCGTCCGGAGCCTGTGCTCCGCAGCGGGAGAGGCCACAGCAGTGAGAGGCCCAAAAAGAATATATTTCTTCATCACAGTTTTAAAAAACAGAAAGGTATTAAAGAGCTTGGTTCCAGGTTCTTCTTTAGAACAGTGCAAATTTACCCATGTGAGTCCTTTTTTAAAACAAATATTTGCTTTATTTTAGATAAAGATTGAACACATGTTCACTATATTTAAAAGCTTATTTAAAAATCTTTGTGAGATTTCTGTAACTTCCAACAGGAAAATTATTTTAATATTTCAACAAGTAATGCAGCTGACAACGTAAAGATAAAGAAAAGAAATTGGAGTGAAACTCTAGCTTTGCCAATAGATGTATTTTGCATAAATAAAAATTATTTCAAGTTGGACCTCTTAACAGGAAGTAATTTAATCAGAATTTCTTTTTTAAAAAATAAATTTATTTATTTATTTATTTTTGGCTGAGTTGGGTCATCGTTGCTGCTCCCAGGCTTTCTCTAGTTGCAGTGTGCGGGCTTCTCATTGCAGTGGCTTCTCTTGTTGTGGAGCACGGGCTGTACATGCGAGGGCTTCAGTAGTTGTGGCTCACAGGCTCTAGAGTGCAGGCTCAGTAGTTGTGGCCCACGGGCTCTAGAGTGCAGGCTCAGTAGTTGTGGCCCACGGGCTTAGTTGCTCTGCAGCATGTGGGATCTTCCTGTACCAGGGCTCTAACTCGTGTCTCCTGCATCGGCAGGTGGATTCTTAACCGCTAGCGCCACTAGGGAATCCCCCAATTCAGTGGTTTTTAATATGCGCATGGAGTTGGGCAGTCATCACCACAGTCAATGTCAGAACATTTTCATCACCCTGAAAAGAAACCCTGTACCTTTTAGCTACCCCACCTCCCAGCCCCTAAGCAACCACTAATCTACTTTCTGTCTCTATAGATTTCCCTATTCTGGACATTTAATATGCATAGACTCATGTAATATGTGGTTCCCTTGATTTTAAAACGAAGGGGCCCATAGAAGTTCAGAGGTGAAAGGAACCTTCATGGTAGATGACTGATTTAGAGTCTCCGTTCCTAGGGGAGGAGCCTGAGGGCCGCTGCCCACTGGAGTCCCGGAGCAGGTCCGTGGTCTGGGGAACCCACAGCCTGGCTTTCCTGGCTCCTGCTTCTGTGAGGACCATCCCATCATGCCTCATGCCCTGTAAGCGGGCATCAGCAGCCTGACCTCGTGTGTCCTCTGGTGTTCACTGTTAATGCCACTGTGTGATGGCAGTTTCCTTCTGGCAAAGGGAACAGGAGAGGATGCAGCCACCGGGTTAGGGGTGCAGGGAATGTTCCATGAACAGCGTTGACTAAGGACTATCCAGGAGGACTTCCCTGGTGATCCAGTGGCTAAGACTCTGCGCTCCCAATGCAGGGGGCCTGGGTTTGATCCCTGGTCAGGGAACTAGATCTCACATGCCACAACTAAAGATTCCACATGCTGCAACTAAAAAAAAGATCCTGCACGTGGCAACGAAGATCCCGTGTGCCGCAACTAAGACCTGACACAGCCAAATAAATATATATATATATATATATTTTTAAAAAGGACTATCCAGGGAAATGACCTCTTGGAACAGGCAAAGAGCAGTTCAGTGAATTTCTGTTGTAATCCAGATATAGCCGTTTCTAGAGACCAGAAAGCCCCAAACGAAATGCATCCTTCCCCATCAAGCCTGATGGGACTCAGTCCCCTCCGGCGTTCTTACCATCAAAGAAGTACTAAGATGCTCTTGAAAAGTTCTGGTAATGGAATTGGACCTCTCCTCGCCTGTGGCATCCCCACGGGCTGTTGGTATGGGGTCCCTCCCATTTCTTATCACACACTGAATGTGACTGACATCATAGCACATCTGCGGCAATTGAGGGTGAGAAGTGGAAACAGCAGTAGGCAGGAAGTTGCCCTGCGTCTGGCTTCTCATGGACAAACCGACATGTTTGTAACCTGAGAATACATCTGCTCCTTTTTCTCTGTCTGGGATAATAAAGGGAAAATAAGAATTATGAATGAAAATATTCTGAGCTCCCAAAGAATCCGGATAGGGCATGATCTAAGTGAAGAGTCTGGTAAGTGGCCAACATAGCGTGCCTTTGCTGTTTCATGCTCTGTGATACCCGTTTCTTCGGCCTGCTGTACTAAGTGATGGTCATGGAATCTAGAGGAAAGAGTTCCTAAGACTTCACACGTGTCCTTGGTGGTGCTGCTTGCTGCTTTTTCTGACTCCGGCTCTGTGGGAGTAGCGTCCTTGTTATGACAAACATTCACAAACTTCTGTCTGTTCTCAAATATGGGTGTGATAACAGGAAGAGCGTCAAAGTCTTGATATTAAGAGAATTATTTAAAAGCTTCAAATTGGGACTGCCCTGGCGGTCCAGTGGTTAGGATTCCACGCTTCCACTGCAGGGGGGCAGGGGTTCGATCCCTGGTCGGGGAACCAAGATCCTGCAAGCCTCATAGCGTGCCTAAAGAAATAAATATTTTTTTAAATAAATAAAATAAAATCTTCAAATTGAAGTATACTTCCTCACCTGTTCATGCCCAGGTCTTGCCTGTTAATTTATGTTCCTGGTATGATGTCACACTCTCATGTTCTATTTCATCATAGAGAAAGTTATAAAAAAATTTTAAGTCAAACAATTTGCATCCTAATGGCTCTGTACGTGCTAGTCTACGTTCTTTCTTTCTCAGGAAGACTTTGGCTCTGACTTAATAGATCCTCAAAGGTCCTCAGGTGTGTTCAAAAGATCTAGATAGATGAGTAGTTATATTTTTAGAATTCCTTTTCAGCCTGCTATATCCATCCAGATTGGCTAGCGTAGGCGAGAGTTAAAAACACCACCAGATTTTGGTGCATTCAAGGAGCAAGGATTTATTCCTTGCTTGCACTAGAGGTCTCTTGTGATTGGCTGTGGGTCTGTTCCACAGTTTCCTCAACCTGGAACCCAACCACATGGAACGTGGCAGATCCATTGCAGAGAAAGGAGTGTGGCAGGAACCTCTGCGTGCAAGTGATGTCACTTCCCTGACATCCTTGGCCAAGGCAAGGCACGCGGCCACATACCTTCAAGTGGGCAAGGAATCGAACCACGGGCTCTGAAAGAAACGTTCGCGAATATTTCTGAATCGGACCACTGTACTTCACCACTTCATCTTTAGGCTTCCTCCCACATACAGATTTATGTTGATCTGTTTATCTTTTGCTTACAAACATAATTAAGCCAGATACTGCAGGGGCAGGACACAATGACAAGTGCTTACACTGTATGCGCTAGTTCAAAGAACTCTTTTTACGGTGTTAGAGAAACTTTTTCAAAGAAACTTTTTAATGCTCACTTGATTTAGAGTTTGGGGAAAATTACAATGAGCTTTCCTGCAGAAGTCCTAGGAGAAAAAGGAAGGAAGGGATTTTCTCTTCCCATCTGTAATACACAAAGCCACTTCTCTCCTTTTCCTGTGTATGTGGACCAGAGTGTGGCGCCAGGCATGGTCATGATGAAACCTGACAAAACAGCACTGGATCAATAAAGGACCTGACCTTCCTTCCTCCTCGTCTGGGAGATAGTTAACGTGCCTCTCTAGCATAATACCTGAATTTATTTTATGAGAAGGTGATATCTAGGTTTAGTGGAAAATACACTATGGAAAGTTAGCATTGCTCTACAGAGGTCTTAGGCAAATCACTTACTGTCTCTAAGTGTTGGTTTCTTCATCTTTAACGGAAGGGTTGAACTAGGTCACCTGTGAAGACCCTCACAGCTCTAAACGTGTTGAGCAGGACACTGAATTTCTACCACTCACTTTCCTAATACTTCTCTTTCCTAGGGATCATGGCCCAAGTAGCAATGTCTACCCTGCCCATCACAAATGAGGAGTCCTCGGAGAGCAGGATGGTGGTGACGTTCCTCGTGTCTGCCCTTGAGTCCATGGTGAGATGGCTTTGCAGTTCTATAAAATGTCACGTGGTTGGATCACTGCCGAACGTCAGAACGGTGAAACACTTCACCGACACTTTTGATGTTCAGCTTCAGTGTTACATCCTATCTGTGTACACATATCCTTTTTTATAGGGGATGATGGGCTTGTCAGATAATTAAGAAAATTTTTTCTTACACTATGGATGGAATTGTATAAATGTAATCTCTCTAGATCTGAAAATTTACTGAAGGCACCTCCGTTACCTTGTTTGAGAATACTTTTTGTTTAAAGTCAAAGGTAAATGAATAATCCAGGGGCTTCCCTGGTGGTGCAGTGGTTGAGAATCTACCTGCCAATGCAGGGTACATGGGTTCAAGCCCTGGTGCAGGAGGATCCCACACGCCACGGAGCAACTAAGCCCATGCGCCACAGCTCCTGAGCCCGCGTGCCACAACTACCGAAGCCAGCGCGCCTAGAGCCCGTGCTCCGCAACAAGAGAAGCCACCCCAATGAGAGGCCCGCGCACCGCAACGAAGAGTAGCCCCCGCTTGCCGCAACGAAGACCCGACACAGCCATAAATAAATAAAATAAATTTTTTACAAAATTAATAATCCATTGATATGCATCTATTTACATCCAAAGTGTAAAATTTACCTTGTGGGTGAAAATTTGAGGGGAGATTTACATAACCTCAAAGCATCTGATCACAAGATACGTATTGATTAAAAAACGGAACATCAGTAACTTTATAAAAGTAGAGAAACCTGACAGCCACCCCCTTAATCAAGTGACCAAGGGGAACATCAGCTGTAATGGGACAGAGGGGCCTCCCGAGCTTCCTGGCAGGAGGAACCGTGCAGGAGCAGCACGTTGTCCTGGCATTCCTGCCTCTAAGGAGGGAGCATAGGGCAAACCCACATGTAGGGACACCCTACAGCATAACTGGGCCGCGCTTCCACAGGTGTCAGTCTCATGAAGGATAGAGACGGAGATCTGTCTGTTCCAGATGGAAGGAGGCTGGAGAGACAGGACAGCCAATAGAAAGTGCGACCCTGGATTGGATCCTGGACCAGAAAAAAATCTAGAGACAGATTTACTTTTTCTATAAAGAGCATTATTGGGTCAATTGGCAAAATACCAAACGCACAGGTAACTCACTCACATACACACATGCATACCTAGACCCATCATATTTAAACTGTAGAAAACCAACTATAAAGAGAAAATTTTAAAGCAACTTATGGTAAACTGAATAACGGCCCCCAAAGATGTCCTGTCCTCATCCCCAGAGCCTGTGAACGTTACCTTATCTGGCAAAAGGAAGTTTACAGATGTGACTAAGCTAAGGATCTTGAGATGGGAGATTATCCTCGATTATCTGAGGGTAAATAAACATGTTAAAAAAAAACCACACAGACAAACCCTGGAATGAATTTTTTTTAAAGCATCAGATCTATTTGAAAAGAACTAGAAATATCTTACCCCAGAACTGACCACATTCCTTCTTTTGACAAATATTCATGAAGCAGCCTCCTGTATGTCAAGGTCTTCTAGGTGCTGGGGCCAGAAGACTTGAGAAGACAGATAAGGTCCCCCTCACATAGATTTCATGTTCTATTTGGGGAGACAGACAATAAACAAACTCTGCATGTATGTGTGTTTGTATCAGTAAATATAATAAATATAATATTATTTTAAAACGAGGGTCAGGGGGAGTTCCCTGGCAGTCCAGTGGCTAAGACTCTGCATTCCCAATGCAGGGGGCCTGGGTTCGATCCCTGGTCAGGGAACTAGATCCCACACACATGCCACAACTAAAGATCCCACATGCCACAACTAAGATCTGGCACAGCCAAGTAAATAAATATTTTTTTAAAAAATAATTAATAAAACAAGGGTCAGAAAACAGAGGTTTAGGGGAGAGAACAGATAGTTAAGGGGGATGGTCTGGGGGAAATTCTCTGGGCAGTTGCCCTTTAGGCAAAGACCTAGATGAAGTGAGGAAGTGAGTCAGGCCAGTATCTGGGGAGAGAGTGTTCAAAGCACCGAGAACAGCTTGTGCAAAGGCCCCTTGGCAGGAACAAGTTCGCTGTTTTCAAGGAATATCAAGAAGTCCAGTAACACTGGAGCAGAGTGAGGAAAGAAGATGTGGTCAGAGGTCAAGTACAAGAGGCCGCGACTTCCCTTGCAGTCCAGTGGTTAAGACTCCGCGCTCCCAATGCCAGGGGTCACAGGCTCAGCCCCTGGTCAGGGGAACTAATATCCCGCATGTCACACGGTGCAGCCAAAAAAAAAAGGCAGCTAGTGACCAGATCGTATCAAGACTGGGACTTTTTCCCTCAGGTAGTGGGAAGGCACTGGAAGGTTTTGAGCAAAGGGGTGACGGCAGTGGCGGGGGGTGCTTGTGTAAACAGTCAATGACTGTGGAACCCGAGTGGAAGCAGGGAGACCAGGTTGCAGGCTGTGGTTCACGTGGGAGGTTTTGGTGGCCTGGACTAGGGTGGGGGTGGCGGAGGTAAGAAGCGATGGGACCACAAAGATCTGATGAAGGTAGAGTTGCTAGGACTTACCGACGCATTGGATGTGAACTATGACATTTTCTTGAGAAAATCAAGTTTTGTGTGTGGGTGGTAGGATATATATATATATATATATATATATATATATATATATATACGTGACTTAACATCTACCATCTTCACCATTTTTAAGTGTACAGTTCAGTGGCATTAAGTACATTCACACTGTTGTGTGACCCGCACCACCGCCCATCTCCAGAACTTTTTCATCTTCTTAAACTGAAACTCTGCCCTCATTAAACCGTTATACTCACTCACCCCTTCCTCAAGCCTTCAGAAACTGAGGTGTGTGTGTGTGTGTATGTGTGTGTGTGTGTGTGTGTTTTAATAAAATGTTATCGTATTTAGGAATACTTTTACTATTTACAGAAAAGCTGGAGAATTCCCTGGTGGTCTAGTGGTTAGGACTCTGTGCGTTCACGGCAGGGGGCCCGGGTTCGATCCCTGGTTGGGGAACTAAGATCCCACAAGCCGCGTGGCCTGGCCAAAAACATAAATAAATAAATAAAAGCTGTAAAGATCATACGGAGAGTCCCCACACACTCCTCACCCCTAACTTACATAACTGTGGTACGTTATACGTAACTATGGTACATTTGCCGAAACTAATAGATCAATACCGTACATCACTATTGACCAACTCCAGACTTCACTCAAATTTCATCAGCTTTTCCACTGATGTCCTTTTTCTGCTCCAGGCTCCACCCTGTGATCTCACATGGCATTTAGTCATCCTGTCCTGTTAGGCTCCTCTGATCTGTGACAGTTTCTCAATCTCCTCTTAGTTTTGATGACTTTGACAGTTCTGCAGAGTTCCGGTCAGGAATTTTATGGCATCTCCTTCCGTTTGGGTTTCTCGGATGTCGCCCTCCTGTTTAGACCAGGGTTATGGAGTTTTGGAAAGAAGACCGGAGGGAGAGGTGAGATGCCTCATCCTGTCATCACATCGCATCAGGGGTGCGTGGCATCAGCGTGTCACTGGTGAGGCTCTCCTGGATCACTGGGTCAGGGTGGCGCGATGGTTCATTTTGTGCGTCAACTTGCTGGTTGAAGAACATTTCTGGGTGTATCTGTGAGGGTGTTTGGGGCAAAGATTAGCGTTTGAATTGGTGAGCTGGGTAAAGTAGGTGGCCCTCCCCAGCGTGGGTGGGCACCGGCCAATCCATTGAGGGCCTGAATGGAACAAAAAGACGGAAGGAGGCTGAGTTTGCTCTCCACCTGACTGCGTGAGCTGGGACGTCCATCTTCCCCGGCCCTCGCGCTCCTGGTTCTCAGGCCTTCAGACTCGGGCTGGAATCTACATCGGGGGTCCCCAGCCCTCAGGCCTTTGAACAACACCACTGGCTTTCCTGGGTCTCCACCTTGAAGATGGTGGGACTTAGCTTCTGTTATCACGAGAGCCAATTCCTTATGATAAATCTCATTATATGTACATATGTAATCTCAGTGTTATATATATGTGTATATTATACATAATTATTTAACACTGTGATTACATTTATATATATAAAAATCTCCTATTGATTGTTTCTTGGGAGGACTCTAGTATAAGTAGTGTTGGCCACGTTTCTCCATTGTCAAGTTACTGTTTCTTTTCTTCTCCAAGTCCTGTTCTTGGGAATCAGGTCACTAAGGCCAGCCCGCAATGATTCTCGGTGCTTGTCATGGTCAGGTGATGTGGCCTTTCTCACAGGGCTGGTGGGAGTGTGAGCCCCTCTGAAATGCTATTTGTAATGTTTCAAGAATCTTAAAAGAATTTATACCCTTTGAGTCAGGTGTGTCACTGACATGATTCCAGCCCATGGAAATAAACGTGTACGGAAATGTTTACATCCTTGGAATTTTTTTTTTTTTTTGCGGTATAATTGACATCCAACTCGGATGTTTATTGTAGTGTTATTTGTGACAGGAAAATAACTTCAGTTATGTTACGGTTAAACTATGGCATATACATAGGATAGAATATTATATATTCATTCAAAAATCATTTTTCAGGATTATAATTGCTCAGAAATAATAAAAAGTAAATAAAGCAGAATGCCAACCTATATACAGTAGTATGTTTCTAATTTTGTTTTTAAAAATTGTGTGTGCATATTTTAAAATGTGAATAGTGGGTAATTTTGGGTAATGGAATTAGAAGTGATTTCTTTTTCTGTGTACTTTTCTGTATCTGCTAAAATTTTTGTCACAGCATATATCATAATGAGAAAAAAATGCTTTTAAAAAGATATTTTCTACCAATGATGACCTAAGTAAGACTAAAGATTGATAACTTCACCTAATACCAGATTCTATACTTTAGATAAAGAGCTGAACTTTTGGTTCATTTGACACAGAGATGGATTTGCCGTGAAGTTAATGGAGCTTAAAAGCTTCTGGGCACCTCCCTTGCACTGGCCACTTCCATGGTCTTGGGGGATCCTAGCAACACATGCACATATGTTTTTGTAAAATTTGCTAAAGTGAGATCTTTTAACCACATCAGTTAAGGTTGCTGTCTCCTATTCTGCCTTCCTCTTTCTGTCACAAGCCCTGTGTTAACTTCCTGTTGCTGCTATAACAAATTACACAAACTTAGAGGCTTTAAACATCACACATTTATCTGACAACGGTTCTGGAGTTCAGAAGGCAGAAAGTGGGTTTTACAGAGCTAAAATCAAGGTGTCAACAGGCTGTATTCCTTCTGGAGGCTCCCAGGGAGAAACTGTGGCTTGCCCTTTCCAGCTTCTCGGGCTGGAATTCCTTGACTTGTGGTTCCTTCCAGCAAGGGCACCAATGTGCCCTTGGATTCCCTTGTCATCCCCTTCTGCCTCCTCCTTTTTATACTAGGATCCTTGTGTTTTTCATTAGGGGACCCTTGTGGCCCCACTCCCACCAGATAATCATCAAGATAATCTCATCTCAGGCTTCCCTGGTGGCGCAGTGGTTAAGAATCCACCTGCCAATGCAGGGGACACGGGTTCGAGCCCTGGTCCGGGAAGATCCCACATGCCGCGGAGCAACTAAGTCCGTGGGCCACAACTACTGAGCCCGCGTGCCACAACTACTGAAGCCCGCGTGCCTAGAGCCCGTGCTCTGCAACAAGAGAAGCCACTGCAATGAGAAGCCCACACACAGCAACAAAGACCCAAGGCAGCCAAAAATAAATAAATAAATAAAAAACTTTCATTAAAAAAAAAAGATAATCTCATCTCAAGATCTTAACTGTAACCACATCTGCAAAGTCCCTTTTGCCTGTAAGGTAACATAACAGGCTCTGGGGATTAGGACATGGACATCTTTAGGGGCCATTATTCTGCCCCCATAAGCCGCTGTGTCAGGTGATGTCTGAGCGGAGATGGGCATTTTGGGGGTCTCAAGAAGGGGAAGCTGGGTTGGAGATTACATTTAGTTTTAGTTTAGTGGTAAGTATTATGTGGCTTGATGTTATTTCTGTGTCTGGGTAAATTATTGCTAGATGTCCTGGTATAGGAATGGTTTCCAGGAATAATCCGATGGTTGACAGTCAACTCTTCTGGTAACTCGACATCAAAGGACAAGACCCGAGGTCATATTGTGGTGTGAACATGTTCCCAACTCCAAAAGTATGTGGGTAGTAGAGGAGAAACAAGGTTTTAAATGTACAGAGCCAGAAGCTAGTCTGTGGAAAATTCTTCCAGTCATTAAATGGGTGTCATTGTCAACAGAGGATTTGTTTTTCATCTATACGTTGTCAAAACGGAAGTTCCCTCTGGTCAGGAAGATACTCAGTAACGTAGCGTATTCAGTTATAAATACACCAAACATTCTTTTAAATTGTTGAAAGGAACCACACAAAGTAGAATTTATCAGACTTCTTGTCTGTGGGGGATAGACCTGTAGCACCACGTAGAACGGCAAGTGTGTCTGTGGTATGAATTTTCATGTTTCATTCATCCTTATCATCAATAATAAAAAGGTAATCAGTCACGTTGGAGGAAATATTAAATTATCTCTATTCTCTCCGTAGAAAATGATATTATGAAATTGTTGTCACAGGAAGAGGCAAAGAGTCTGCAGCCAAAGATGTAGGGCAAAAAGGCACATGAGACAGGCGTGTCAGGTGTCAGGCGGTCAAGATTCTGCACTCAGTTCCAACATGGGTGTTTTTCCCCACACTAACAAGTAATTCTTAGACACCAGCTGGGTGTCCTACCATTCACCTCAATCCTGACACTATTTACCTAGAGAGAGCATCAGATTCCACAGGTTAAGGGCTCAGTCCTACAAGACTGTCTTCCCTACCCCTCCCCCAACTTCAGACGCCATTGGCAAGCCCACACCGTCACCTGTGCTGCTGACCAACCCGCTATAGATTGGAGGGTCCCACGTCCCCTTCCTCGGGTTCAATTAATTTGCTAGAGCTGCTCACAGAACTCAGAGAAGCATTTGATTTGCTAGATTACCGGTTTGTTATCAAAGGATATATATAACTCAAGGACAGCAAGCTGGGAGAGATGTACAAAGCAAGGTGTGGGGAAAGGGGAACAGAGCTTCCATGCCCTCTCCAGGTGCACCACTCTCCCTAAAGCTCCACTTGTTCATCAATCCTTTTGTCTTTTGGGGTTTGCCTGGAGGCTTCATTACCTAGGGACGATGGATTAAACCACTGGCCATTGATTCAATCTCCAGCCCCTCTCCCCTCCCCAGAGGTCAGGGGGGTGGAACTGAAAGTTCCCACCTTCTAATCACCTGGTTGGTTTTCCCAACAGCCCGCCCCCATCCTTAGGCTGGTCCCAAAGTCACCTCATTAACAAAGCAAAAGACACCTTTATCTGGCTCTTAGAAAATTCCAAGGGTTTTAGGAGCTTTGTGCCGGAAACAGTGGAAGACGACCAAATATACATTTCTTATTATAAATCACAAACATCATCACAGGTGCTGAATAAAAATCTTCTCGTGGTTTTATGATGTTAATGGTATTTGCTTGATAAAATTTGTTTTGTTTTTTTCTTGGTGGTTTTTCTCATTCTAAAGAAATATTTGTTTTGTACCTAATTTTGTACTTTTTTTCTTAAGGCAGACCTCTCAGGCCCCACAAAAATCCAGATCTGCCCTTGTAGATAACATTTCATTCTTTTTTTTTCCATTTCAGTGTAAAGAACTGGCCAAGTCCAAGGCGGAAGTGGCCTGCATTGCAATGTATGAAACAGACGTGTTTGTCGTTGGAACAGAGAAAGGACGTGCTTTTATCAATGCCAGAACGGATTTGCAGAAGGATTTTGCAAAATACTGTAGGTGTTAACAATTTTATCCTTTGTATTCATAAATCTTAGAATATTGGCAGGCAAGATTTATTATTTTCTTCTAAGATGTCATAAGCTTTATCCTAAAAATGGTCTGACACATCCCTTTGACTTAGCAAAACACTGAGTCCAAGAAACACGGTCAATGTATTTTACACTGTATCCTCAGCAGGGCCCTGGTTTTGTAGAATACATTTGAAGAACATAGATGAAACTGTCTTTCATTCCTAAAATAAAACTAAATTGAACAAAAATACTCTTATTTTACTCCTTCCCAAAGGAAAGGGAAAAACTCCTTCAAGGCCTATTCGGTTTTTCTTTCAGTTAATAACCATTATACTCCTTTGTGGGTTTTTTTGGGGTTTTTTTGTTGTTGTTTTTACTGTGGGACTTTCAGAGCCTTCAATGTGCCAGTATGTGTTACAAGGAGCATTAGTGAGCATATGTGGTCATCTGTGAGCTAAACTAGTCTAGTGCATTAGTGAGCATATGTGGTCATCTGTGAGCTAAACTAGTCTAGTGTGTTAAAACCTACATGCTGTATAATGATTATCTCTACCACTGTAGGTCATCTGCCAGGTATTGAATTAGCAATTTTATATTCCCTGGAACCAAGAAAAGAACAACAAAAAAAGTTTATCAGAGGGTATATTTGTGTGTGTGTGTGTGTGTGTGTAGGGGGATATGGGTATAGATATATAGATGTCTCCAAGGGTTGGCAAAGGATGTATATATCCTCTCTATATATGTATTCAGTTGACCCTTGAACAATATGGGTTTGAAATGCACAGGTCCATATATATTTGGAATTTTTTCAATAGTAAATACTACAGTACCACAACATCTGTGGTTAGTTGAATCCACAAATGAGGAACCGTGGATACGGAGGAAGCGTGGATACTGAAGGCCGAATAAATTATACACAGATTTTCACCAGCACCCCTAACCCTCATGTTGTTCAAGGGCCAACTGTATACCATTTTACTACAAAACTGTAAAAGATCATATATATATAAGAGAGGATGATTGATTCGGATTGACTTTTAAGACCAAACTTAGGGTCTCTACTATCAAGACGATTAAAAAAATGAAGCAATCTTTAAATAAGATGGTGAGTGTGTAATTGATGAACAAGAAGGGTATGCTCAGATCAATGTCAGCTGCCAATTGGATTTCTAATCGTTGAAATTGAATCACAGATTTTTAAAAAATTTTCACAGTTGTATGCTAATTTTTCATATATAAGGCTATTCATATTTCTCTGCATATGTTTTCTCTCTTCTTTCCTTGATAAATCTTGTAAGGCATTCATCTCTTTTAATTACATTTCCAATGAGGCAACTTTTGGCTTTGTGATTTTGTCTATTGTTTCTTTGTTTTCTTTGTCATTTATTTCTGCTCTTTATTATTTCCTTATTTAATTGAATTTAATTGCTTTTCTTTTCTAGCTTCTTGATTTGGTAGCTTAGGTCACTGAGGTTTTAAAAAATGTTTCCTTTAGGTTCTGCTTTAGCTGTAACCTCAGACTTTTGATACGTTGTGTTTTATTATGATTTTGTTCAAAGTATTTTCTAAGAACCCTAGTAATTTCTTTTTGACCCATGGTTACTGAGAAGCTTGTTGCTTCATCTCCTAATATTTGGAAATTTGGGGATTACTGGTTTCTAGTTAAATCCCATTGTGGTCCAAAAACATACTCTGTATGATTTTAGTCCTTTTGAGTTTATCAAGGTCTAATTTATCACTTAGCACATCATTTATGTTGGTGAATATTCCATGTACACTTGAAAAGAATTTAGATTCTGCAGTTAACAGACCAATTAGGTCAAGTTGTTAAATGTTACTCAGTTCATCTGTATCATTTCCAATTTTCGCCTATTATTTTATCCATTATTGATAGAGGATTGTTAAAATAGCCAACTATATTGTATATTTGTTCCTCCTTTTGGTTAGTACATTTTGCTTCACACATGTTGAAGATATGAATATGAATGTTATTAGATATAAATTTAGGATCGTAATGTTTTCCTGCTGAATTGACCCTTGTTTTCCTCACAAAATATTCCTCTTTGTTTCATTTATCCTCCTGATCTTGAAGTTTCCTTTGTCTTGTATTAATATAGCCTCACCAGCTTTCTTATGACTAATTTTGCATAGCACATCTTTTTTTATTCATTTACTTTCAGCTCTCTGTACTTTATATTTAAACTATGTATCTTGTAAACATGCAGTTAGGTCTTTTTTGTAAAAACCAGTCTGAAAATCTGACTCTTACTTGGATTGTTTCATCCATTTACATTTAATGTCATTATTTATATGGTTTAGTTTAAGGCTTCTGTGTTGCTGTTTCTTTTCTATTCATCTCATATGTTCTTTGTTCCTTTGAGACTACTTTCCTGTGTTATTTTATTTTATTTCTTATTTATTTTTTAAATAAATTTATTTATTTATTTATTTTGGCTGCATTGGGTCCTCGTTGCTGCACGCCTGCTTTCTCTAGTTGTGGCCAGCGGGGGCTACTCTTCATTGTGGTACACGGGCTTCTCATTCTGGTGGCTTCTTTTGTTGCAGATCACGGGCTCTAGGCACATGGGCTTCAGTAGTTGTGGCATGCGGACTCAGTAGCTGTGGCTCGCGGGCTCTAGAGCACAGGCTCAGTAGTTGTGGCACACGGGCTCAGTAGTTGTGGCACATGGGCTTAGTTGCTCTGCGGCATGTGGGATCTTCCCGGACCAGGGATCGAACCCGTGTCCCCTGCACTGGCAGGCGGATTCTTAACCACTGCGCCACCAGGGAAACCCCCTGTGTTATTTTAGATCGAGAAATTTTTTTTTTTTTTTTTTTTTTTTTTTTGCGGTATGCGGGCCTCTCACTGTTGTGGCCTCTCCCATTGCGGAGCACAGGCTCCGGACGCGCAGGCCCAGCGGCCATGGCTCACGGGCCCAGTCGCTCCGCGGCACGTGGGATCCTCCCGGACCAGGGCACGAACCCGTGTCTCCTGCATCGGCAGGCGGACTCCCAACCACTGCGCCACCAGGGAAGGCCGAGAAATTTTTTGTATTATATTTTATCTCCTCTATTGACATTTTAGCTCGTTTAGGTTTTTTATTTTTTTTGGTTATTCTTGGGATTACAATATGCCCTCCTAATTTGTCACAGTGAAACTAAAATTACTATTTTTCTACTACACCTACAATGTAAGAACCTTAAACAGTATAATTCTGTTTACTTCTGTCTAGCCCTAATATGTTATAAATCCTGCAACGCCTTATGATGTTTGTTTTAAGCAATCACTTTCCAAATTTTTTTAAAATAATCTTTTATATTTACCTACATATGTACCATTTCTAATATCCATTTTTCCTTCTTGTAGCTCTGGATTTTCCATCTGGAATTATTTCCCTTCAGCCTGAAGAACTTTCTTTAGCGTTTCTTTTAGTGTGGGTCTAATAGTAAGAAACCCTCTCTGATTTTGTTTATCAGAAAATGTATTTACCTTGCCTTCATTTGTGTGTGTGTGTGGTTTAAAAAAAAACATAAAATTTACCATTAAACCATATTTATGGGTATGTTAGTTCAGTAGTGTTGAGTATATTCACATTGTTGTGAAATAGATCTCCAGAACTCTTTCATCTTGCAAATCTGAAGCTCTATATCCACTAAATAAACAAATCCCTTTCCTCCATTACCTTGGCCCCTGATAACCACCATTCTCCTTTGTTTCTATGAATGTGACTATTTTACATACCTCATCTAAGTGGAATCATAGAGTATTTACACTATTAACACCTGGCTTATTTTACTTTTGGCATAACATCCTGAAGTTTCATCCATGTTATAGCATGGAACGGGATTAAGTCTGCCTTCAAACACCTCTAATGGGGCTTCCCTGGTGGCGCAGTGGTTGAGAATCCGCCTGCCCATGCAGGGGACACGGGTTCGTGCTCCGGTCCGGGAGGATCCCACATGCTGCGGAGCGTCTGGGCCCGTGAGCCATGGCCGCTGAGCCTGCGCGTCCAGAGCCTGTGTGTGCTCCGCAACGGGAGAGGCCACAACAGTGAGAGGCCCGCGCACAGCAAAAGGGGGGGAAAAAAAAATTCTGGGTTCAAACACCTCTAATGAATTTTTCAGTTCAGTTATCGTATTTTTCAGCCCCAGAAGTGCCATTTGGTTTTTTTTATAGTTCCTCTTTGTCAGTACTCTCATTTTGTTCATGTATCATTTAGTTGTCTTTCTATACTCTCTTTTAGTGCATTGAGGATCTTTATTTTAATTTTTTTTTTTGAGATATGACTTGTTTTTTAAAGAAGATGTTAGGGGTAGGAGTTTATTAATTTATTTATTTTTGCTGTGTTGGGTCTTCGTTTCTGTGCGAGGGCTTTCTCTAGTTGTGGCAAGCGGGGGCCACTCTTCATCGCAATGCGTGGGCCTCTCACTATCGTGGCCTCTCTTGTGCACAGCACAGGCTCCAGACACGCAGGCTCAGTAGCTGTGGCTCACGGGCCTAGTTGCTCCGTGGCATGTGGGATCCTCCCAGACCAGGGCTCGAACCCACATCCCCTGCATTAGCAGGCAGATTCTCAACCACTGTGCCACCAGAGAAGCCCTATTTTAAATTCTTTGTCAGGTAGTTCATAGATCTACATTTCTTTAGAATTGGTGTCTGGAGTTGCATTTTGTTCCTTTGAGTGGGCCTTGTTTCCCTGCTTCTCTGTATGCCTTGTAATTTTTTTTTTTCCCCTGGGATTTTTTTCCTGGGCATTTGAAAAGACAACCACCTCTCCCAGTCTTTGCTTACTGGTTTGGTGCGGGGGAAGACCACCCACCCATCAGCCCTGCTGGCTGTTCTAGAACCTCTCAAACCTTTTTGTATCTCTTTTGCCCCCTGGTGTCTGCCCACAGAACTGCAGCTCTGAGTTAAGTCAGTGCTCTGAGTCAGGCAAGATATAAATCAGTTCCTCCAGTAACCCCCGGACAAGCCGGAATGTTGGACACACAGTCCACTCTTTTGTTTCCACGTCAAAGGAGGAGCCCCAGTCTGGGGGTTCCTTCACAGCTGCTCTGCACTATGCCACATAGAGGGAGAAGCATGAATAGGCACAGCACATGCTTCAAACCTTCCTACCCTGTGCTAAACTCTCTTCTTGGGTTTCCAATGGCTGGGGTGCCATAGCTTCTCAGCTGCTCTGCAGAGTTCTCACAGAGGTGTTCTGGTCTGTATATTGTTAATTTGCTGTATCTGTGGAGGAAGGAAGGCCCATTGCTTCCTAGTCTGCCATCTTGCCAACATCATTCTCCTTGCTTTCGTTTTGGAAGAATTTTTTTTTTGAAGTATAGTTGATTTACAACGTTATGTTAGTTTCAGGTGTACAGCAAAATGATTCAGTTATACATATATTTATATATTATTTTTGAGATTCTTTTCCATTATGGGTTATTACAAGATATTGAATATAGTTCCCTGTGCCCTACAGTAGGTCCTTATTGTTTTTTGAAGACTGCCTTTACTCGATATGGAATCTGGCTTGACAATTTTTTTCCTCCAGCCCTTTTTTTCTCTTTTGGCCGCATCGCATGGCTTTCAGGATCTTAGTTCCCCAACTAGGGATTGAACCTGCGCCTTAAGCAGCGAAAGCATGGAGTCCTAACCACTGGACCGCCAGGGAATTCTCTTCCTCCAGCCCTTTAAAAGTTTCATTCCATTTTCCTCCTGGTCGCCACTGTTTTAGATAACAAAGTCAGGTTAGAATTCTTATTTTTGTTCCCCTGAAGGTAATGTATCTTTTTCCCTAGCTCTGTCTCATCTTTGATTTTCAGCAGTTTGGCCATGAAATACCTATTTATAGCCTTCTTTGTTTTTACCCTACTTGGTCTGTGGAGCTTACTGAATCTGCATGTTGACGTCTTCATCAGTGTTGGACATTTTGGGCCATTCATATCTCTGCAAATATTCTGATTCTCTTCTTAATTTACACAGACAAGGAAATTTGCTATTTAATGTCTTTTTTTTTTTTAATTATCTTTGGCTGCATTGGGTCTTCGCTGCTGCATGTGGGCTTTCTCTAGCTGCGGTGCGCAGGCTTCTCGTCGCGGTGGCTTCTCTTGCCGTGGAGCACGGGCTCTAGGCGCGCGGGCTTCCATAGTTGCAGCACCTGGGCTCTAGGGTGCATGGGTTTCAGTGGTTGTGGCTCACGGGCTCTAGAGCGCAGGCTCAGTAGTTGTGGCGCACGGGCTTAGTTGCTCCACGGCACGTGGGATCTTCCAGGACCAGGGTTTTAACTCATGTCCCCTGCATTGGCAGGCAGATTCTTAACAACTGTGCCATCAGGGAAGTCTGGCAGGTGGATTCTTAACCACTGCCTCACCAGGAAAGTCTAGAAATTTGCTATTTATTGTCTCACAAGTCATTAAGGCTCTGTTCCTTTCCCCCCCACACACTTTTTCTTTTTGTATTCAAGTTTCATATTGGATAGTTGCTATTGGCATTTCTTTGAGGACACTGATTCTTCCTTCAGCCATATCCGGGGTGCTGTTAAGTCCATCTGGTGAAATTTTCATTTCCGATTATTTTCCATTTCTAAAATTCCACTTTCTTGCTTCCTTTCCTGGTTAGCGTTTTCATTTCTCTGTTGAAATTTCCCTTATATTAATTTGTTGTGTTCACCACCCCTATAAAAAGTCTTTCATGTGTTTATAGCAGTTGTTTTAGTCCTTATCTGGTAATTTCAACATCTGGGTCATTTGTGGTTCTATGTCTACAGATTTTTTTTTTTTTTCTGTCTTGGTCCTGGGTCACATTTTCCTGCTTCTTCACATTCCTACTACTTTTTAATTTTATACTGGGTATTATGCATGATATGTTGTAAAAATCTGCTAAGTAAAATTGCATTTTGTTCTGGCAGGCAGTTAAGTTACTGGCAGGTCACCCTGCCCCCATGTGGATGAGAGTTGCCCTTGGCCCTAGAGCATCCCTCTTAGTCTCAGAAGGCAGCCCCTCCTCCTAAGATGTGCCCCTTAGTTTCACAAGGTGTTAAACAAGCTTCTCGAACTTGGTGGATCTTGAATACCAAACCCTGTCTTTCTAGCACCACACAGCTGTTTAAATCTCTGCCCAGCAATTTACCTTCCAGATGTTGCTTTTCCTTAAAGCCTCACCCTGTGCTTGCAGAGTTTGCAGATGAAGCAAGAATTTGAGGGAAGATGCTATTGATGATACTGGGTCTCCTACCTCTGTGACTCATTTTCTCCAGAATTTCCCCTTCAGTGTCTAAATACAATGGCAGTCCTGATATGTGACATAGATTTCCTCATTTCACTAAGACTGCTGCTCTTTGGTTAAGCTCTATTTCTCCCTGAGCCCCACAGGAAGTCAGGAGTTCCCACGGGGGAAAAGCCAGGTCAATGTGCATCTCATTCCATATGTGTGCTTCCCTTCTTTCGAGGATAGCATTCCTTCCTGCTTTCGCCTGTTTCTGGTTGTTCTTCAGTGCTTTCAAGTAGTTGATCTTTTTCATTTTGTCCAGAGCTTATCATTCATTGTTCCTGGCAAATACACACTTCTCTGCCATCGCCGGAACAGTAATACTGGGTGTCATTCTTGAATATGTGATGGTTATTTCTCTAGAAGTTGTCTTGAAAGTTAGGAAAAATTACCATGGAATTGCATCAAAAACACATTTACCTGCCTTCTGAAGTGAGAAACCAGCACCCTGCTGTATAAGCATTCACAAATTTAATCCTCAAAACAGAAGGAATTTAGAATCAACCTGGGTTAGGGTTATAAGTGCTTAATATTAAAGCAATATAAAGTAAACCAGGGACTGGCGAGCTTTCTCTGAAATGGGAGTGATAGTACATGTTTTAGTCTCTGGGTCATTACAGCCTCTGTTGCAGCCACTCACCTTGCTTTTGTAGCATGAAAGTAGAAGCAGGTGATATGGCAATGAATGCACCTGGTCAATAAAGCTTTATTTACAGCACTGAAATGTGAATTTCGTGTTATTTTCTCAGGTCATGAAGTAAGTCCTTTTGAACTGATTTAACGATGTCAAAATATGAAAAACCATTTTTAGCTCACAGGTCATACAAAAAACAGGCCGTGGGCAGGATGTGGCCCCAGGCTGTAGTTCACTGACCCCTGGAGTAAACCTGAAGGCAGTACTGTCAATTATTCTGTTTACCTCTTATTTTACCTGTGGGCCAAAATTGTGTGAATGACCAAACACACACAGGTTTTCACCTGCTTCCTTCTTTTAGCCTAATTGGTTCTGATATGTGAACATGCCTAGGAATTGCTTTGTAGAATTGTTTACACAAAACTAAATATATCCTGTACTTCCTGGATGTCTGAAGGTTTTCAAGTATCATTCTGTCTGTGCACGATTTTTGCCTTACATTTGACCCTAGAAAATAACTCCATCGTACAAGCCTCTCTGGCCCAAGAAATCACTTTGACGGTTTTCAAGTCACTGCCTCTCTACTCCAAGTCCACCCTTCTTTGTCCTGCCTTGTGATACAGGAACTGGACCCTGTAAACATTTCTCCCTTGGCAGCTGGCCCAGGACCCACCTTGGAGGCTTTTTCAGGAGGTCCCTGGAGAAGGAAGGCACTTCTCTTCCCATTTCCAGTGGGCTCTCACCTGCCTGTACCTGTAGCATGCGGTGACCAATTGCACTTGGAATTCCCAGGGGCACCCCTGCCGCACACAGCATCCAGTCGGCTCCCCTGCATCCCAGCCGGCTGCCCAGCAAGTCACACAGAAGTCCCAGAAAGTTCCAGAAGGAAGCTTCCCAGAGAAATCTCACGGGCACCACATCCACAGGCAGTTTCCCAGGGAGTTAGTTCCGCCAGTGCCTGAGAGAGGGGCCTCCTAGAAAGTTCTGCTGGCATCATCCCACGGGTGGTTTCCAGAGTTCTGCCACCGCCCCAGGGAACAGCTTCCCTGCAACAGCGAATCTGGTGGCACCCCGGAGGCAACTTGCCAGTGGTTTCCACGAGCACCTCTAGAGGACGGGTCCCCGCTTGCCAGCCCCAGCTTGTGGCACCCCTGCAGACCCTGCCTCCTCCCCAGAGGCCCGGATCTCAGCCTCGGGGGCGCCTCTCTTCCAGGATTAGCTGCTCCTGCAGCCCTCGTGGTAGTCGATGCTCCTGCTGCCTCTGTTACTTGTGTGTAACAGAGTTCTCATTACCCCTTAGCAGTTCATCCTTGTTACTATGATTCTTTTTGGATTTTTTTTTTGGATGCACCAAGTCTTAGTTGTAGCGTAGCATGCAGGCTCTTAGTTATGGCACGTGGGATCTAGATCCCTCACTAGGGATCGAACCCGGGCCCCTCGCATTGGGAGCACAGAGTCTTAACCTCAGGACCACCAGAGAAGTCCCACTAATGATTCTTTTATTAAACTTTCCTTGTTCAAATTAATGTGTGCTTTCTGTGTCCTGACTAACCCTTATGAAAACAAACAGTTTCAAAACTTTTGCAGTAGCAGCTTGACTGGGGGGCTGGTCCGGAACCTGCCCAGGGCTGAGGGTCTTCCTACACAGTGACTGTCACTTGCAGACTGGATAGCAAATAAGTTTCTTTTTTTTTTTTTTTTTTTTTTTTTTGGCTTCCCTGCTCAGCCTGCAGGATCTTAGTTCCCCAACCAGGGATGCAACCCGAGTCCTCAGCAGTGGAAGCACAGAGTCCTAACCACTGGACAGCCAGGGAATTCCCAGCAAACAATTTTCTGTTACCATTTCCTCTGAACTACTAATATTTCCTTATATGTTGAATTATTCATTGTTTATCAATATATTCATTTCAGAGATGATCACTATGTTATTTTATCCTGTTCATCATAAATAGCCTGTTCTTTGTTGTGTTGTTCTTTTCTTAAATTAAAAGATCTTGTTTTGGGGGCTTCCCTGGTGGCGCAGTGGTTGAGAATCCACCTGCCGATTCAGGGGACGCAGGTTCGTGTCCCGGTCCGGGAAGATCCCACATGCCACGGAGCAGCTGGGCCCGTGAGCCATGGCCACTGAGCCTGTGCGTCCAGAGCCTGTGCTCCGCAGTGGGAGAGGCCACAACAGTGAGAGGCCCGTGTACTGCAACAACAAAAAACAAAGCAAAACAAAAAACAAAGATCTTGTTTTGGACTTCCCTGGTAGCGCAGTGGTTAAGAATCCACCTGCCAATGCAGGGGACACGGGTTTGAGCCCTGGTCCGGGAAGATCCCACATGTCCCAGAGTAGATGGGCCTTGTGCACCACACCTGCTGAGACTGCGCTCTGGAGCCCATGAGCCACAACTACTGAGTCCACACGCCACAAGTACTCAAGCCCGCACTCCTAGACCCGTGCTCCACAACAAGAGAAGCCACCACAGTGAGAAGCCCGCGCACCACAACGAACAGTAGCCCCTGCTCTCTGCAACCAGAGAAAGCCCGCGCGCAGCAACAAAGACCCAACGCAGCCAAAAATAAATAAATAAATTTATTTTTTTAAAAAAAGATCTTGGGGCTTCCCTGGTGGGAATTGTTGAGAATCCACCTGCCGATGCAGGGGACGCGGGTTCGTGCCCTGGTCCGGGAAGATCCCACATGCCGCCGAGCGGCTGGGCCCGTGAGCCATGGCCGCTGAGCCTGCGCGTCCGGAGCCTGTGCTCCGCAAAGCGAGAGGCCACAACAGTGAGAGGCCCGCGTACCGCAAAAAAAAAAAAAAAAAAAAAAAAAAGATCTTGTTTTATGTCTATTCCTTTTTTTCCCCTTTTTCCTTTCAGTATCAGAAGCATGGACGTTAAGGAAACGTATAGTACAGATACTTGGATACTGACTTTGTACTGATCACTCGTTTACAGGCATTGCCGAAGGGCTGCAGGAGGTGAAACCCCCAGGCCCTGCCAACGGGATGCAGATGGATTCAGGAGAGACGGAAATACTCAGAAAAGCCGTTGAGGACTATTTCTGCTTTTGTTACGGTAAAGTTCACTTTAAGCATTAATTCTCTGAATAGTTCACTGCAGAAGATAGTATTAGAAATCATTTTATCAGCGTGACTATTTAGACCGTCTCTAACGTTGGAAAAATCCACATTCACACCAAGGGAAGAGCCAGTTAAGTACCAGATCAAGTCTTCTTACGGAAGACCACTTGGTCTCTTCTGGTCCATCGGAACCTCTGAATTCATCAGCCTTCGGTCTTTGCGGAGCCCCCGCCCCATGGCCGTGCAGTTATTACACACGTTCATGGTTGGTTCACGCACCAGCCTCGTCCTCGTTGGTCTCCCCACCTACCCACATCTTCCCACAGGCATGGAGACGGGGATTTTTTTTTTTTAATACCTACACAGTGCTTTAAAAAGCTAGATAACAAGGAAGTCTGCAGGTGTCGTACTTGTGATAGAAGCACCTTAGCATCTTAGGGCCCGAATCATCACTCCTAGACAGCTGCAAACATCTATGTGACCTGCAGGTCCCTGTGAGCACTTGGATTTGGGGGACTCCTCCTGCATAGGGGATCTTAGGGTCTCAGGCTACACTTCCATATGAGCAATGGAGCTCCAGCACCTCGGGGCTGGTCAGCCAGTGCAGAGAGACCAACACATCCCCAGGTGGACTCAGCTTTCTACGGGCAAGTTGACCCAATCTGTACAGTGTGACACAGGGAGAGTTAAGCTTTGGGCAGGGCTCTCATCCTCTTTGGCTGCAACCTGAGTAACCTCAGGGTGTTCCCTGCAGCCCTGGGTGCACCCGGGTGAGCACCCTGAAGTGTGCAACCTCCAAGAGAATGGAGGAAAAGACCTATTATTTTCTTTCTTTGGGAAACAGATTATTTTTGGTTAATTAATTTACTTATTGAAAATATAGTTGACTTACAATATTATATTAGTTTCAGGTGTACAACATAGTGATTCAATATTTTTTAAAATAAATTTATTTATCTATTCATTTTTGGCTGTGTTGGGTCTTCGTTGCTGCGCGGGGGCTTTTCTCTAGTTGCGGCGAGCGGGGGCTACTCCTCGTTGTGGTGCGCGGGCTTCTCATCGCGGCGGCTTCTCTTGTTGCAGAGCACGGGCTCTAGGCGCGCGGGCTTCAGTAGTTGTGGCACGCGGACTCAGTAGTTGTGCCTCACGGGCTCTAGAGCACAGGCTCAGTAGTTGTGGCTCGTGGGCTTAGTTGCTCCGCGGCATGTGGGATCTTCCCGGACCAGGGCTCAAACCCGTGTCCCCTGCATTGGCAGGCGGATTCTCAACCACTGCGCCACCAGGGAAGCCCCTGTGATTCAATATTTTTATAGATTATGCAACCTATTATATTCTCTTATGGGAAGATTGAAAGGAAAACATTTTATACCTTTTCTTTTGGCCTTTTGGTCAGAAATTTTATTAACCTGAGATATAGAGGCATCGGACACTTTAGGCTTTTAATAAATTTCAGAACCAAATATCACCACCTGTGTTTATGACACTAAGTGAAATTGACCGTCAGGGGTTTATGCTCATATTGTTTAAAGACATCCTGCTGCTTCTTGTAGGCAAAGCCTTGGGGACGACAGCGATGGTGCCTGTTCCTTACGAGAAGATGCTGAGGGACCAGGCAGCCGTAGTGGTACAGGGGCTCCCAGAAGGGGTCCCCTTTCAACACCCTGAGAACTATGGCCTTGCAACCCTGAAGTGGATTTTGGAGAACAAAGCGGGGATTTCATTCCTTATCAACAGGTGACAGGCTCTACCCCTCCTCCTGACAGCTGATAAACCGACAGCTTAATTTCAGTTAGTTAATTCTGTCCCGTTATGTTCAGAAGTTGGTTATTCAGATGTTTAATCTGTCCGTCTTGTGTGTTCATGTCAGGTAACAGTATTGGTTTTCTTGCAGACCCTTCCTGGGTCCCGTGAGTCAGCTAGGTAAGTGACAGCTTCTCATACTTGGTGACTGCCCTGGACTGCTAAACCAGTTCTGCTTTTCTTAATTAAAATGCAAGCTTGGCACATTCTAAAGCTTGCTTATGCTTTGTCTTTCCTGCATTGAGGAGGCCACCTCTGATCCCGGGGCCAGGGGTGGTGGTGATGTTTGCGGGGACTACAGCTCAGGGAAACACACATACCCAGCCTGAGAGCCGAGACGCCACCCTCCCGTCAGCTCGCATGCCGGCGAGCCCGATCTACCTTGTCCATGTGCACTGAAGTATACGGATGCTGGAGGGACTTCCTGGTCTTTGAGCAGCAACCACGGGCCAGGCGTTGTGGGATTCAGGAGTGGTCTGGGCTGTGTGACCGTTCCCGTGCTTCTGAGATACATGGTCTAGGAGAGGGAAAGAGACTGTTCAGAGAGCCAGGGGTGACCCATGGAGGAAATCCCTGAGAGCCCCCGGAAGGGGGTAGAATTGTGTGGTCAGAAGAGCTTCCTGGAGGAGCTGGCCCCCAAGATAAGCAGGATCTCAATAGCTTGGTTCCCCCGGGAAGCCCATTCCATGTGGTCAGGCAGAAAGTTATGTGCAGGGTGTTTGAGACCATGTTTGGGAAACCAGGACCCCTCATAAGCTCCTTAACTGATGAAGGGACCAAGAAAGAAAATAGTAATTTTACCAGGAGCATTTAGAGATCCATCTATGCCCACTTCCTTATTTTCTCAATTATTCTGGATCATAGTTGGAAACCTCGGGCCATAGCTGTTCATGAAAGACCAGGTCTAAAGAGGATGTTATGCTGAGCCTATGTAGGTACAGAAGCCAGGTGGCAGGGGTGGCCGGAGGGTCTCACTGTCCTCGAGGACTTCCTTGGGGTACAGAGGGCAATGAGACACTCCTGTGTGTGGGCTACTCACAGAGCAAGTATTTCTGGAGCAGTTGTGAGTTCCTGGGGTCCCCCAGCTCACATTAAAGGAGGGACTGGAGGGTGAGGGGTGGCAGGTGACCAGGTGACTGTTGTCCCAGGTGGCTTGTATTGTCATTGTAGAATAACGGTAATAGCTGCTGACACTTATTTTGTGATAGGCACTGTTCTAAGCACTTTGCATGTATTAATTAATCCTCACCCAACCACCACTTTGAGACGAGGAAGCTGAGGCACGAGGAGGCTTAGTAACCTGCCAGAGGTCTGCTCCTTGGACCCCACTGTGCCCACACAGATGGCCCAGGCCCCGGGGGCTGCTTTGAGTTGGTCTCTCCTCCACGGCTATTCCATGATGACCTAGAGCCAGGAATTCTGTTCTCTTTGTATTCCCTTTCCCTTTATATGCCTTTGAATGTTGTCATATTTCAAGGTGCAGACAGGGGCTAGCGTGTGTCATTTTACTCATGCACAGGTGGGCCTGGGGTAGTAACAGATGCTGAGAGATCAGTGACATCACCAAGTGAAAGGTAAGGGATAAATAAAAAGTAAGTCCACATCTAACCCAAATGTATTAGTTTTTAGGCTATGGAATGTCTTATTTTGCTACATATTCTTTATTCAAAAGGATGTTTGGGATTATGAGAATATATTCATTGACACCTTTAACTTTCTTAATAATTTGTTACAACATTAAAGTTGAGGTAGCTTTGCATTCACTTTGATGGGGGGAGGGGAACCTATGATGGTGTGCCGATCTGGGGATTAGATTCAGTGTGTCCAGATGCCTTTGGGCAGTTCTCACCCTGCCCATCTTGACCAGCATTCCCTTCTCCTTTTAGCTGTGCCTCCATCAATGTGAAGACTGAACCCATGGAAGATTCTGGTAGGTACACTGATGCTTGTAGAATCAGGTGTTCAGCAGGTCATTATTTGACTCCTTTCTTTTGTTTTACTTAAAAATGGGACTTTCGGTAAACCAGGAATAGAGGGGAATTTCCTCAACTTGATAAAAAAAAAATTTACAAAAAACCTACAGCTAATATCATATTTCATGATGAGAAACTAGAATCCCAGTAACATCAGGAGCAAGGCAAGGATGTCCCCTCTCATCACTCCCTTTCAACATCATACCGAAAGTCCTAGCGAATGCAATAAGACAAGAAAAGGAAATATAAGGTATATGGATTGGGAATGACAAACTAAAACTGTCTTTAATTTGCAGATGATATATTGGTCCCTATTTGGGTAGAAAATCCCAAAGCATCAACAAGATAATGGGGATAGGGCACTAATTAACCTCAACAGGGGCCTTATTTGCAGAATCAACATCTTTTACTCAAATACCTAGAAAAAAAAGCCATCTAATTCAATAAATATTAGGTACTAAGATGTTATTAAGTAGATATATTTGTAGACACAGTTATTATTTTAATTCTATGGAAATTAGAACTTGACTGCTACATGAGTAAAGAGTCTTGAATACACATTTGGAATATGAATTTGATTTATGAATAAAGCAGTGTTTTTATTTTTGGACATAGCTTATTTTATTGCTCTCTTACACTCTGTCATTTCTAAATGTTCTACAATAGACGTACATCACTATGACAATGTATATTGGGGGAAAAATCCCTCTTTGATGGTGAGAGTAGGTAACCCCCGTCCCTGCTCTCCCACACCTCAAAAAAAAAAAATGTCATTAGAAGGAAAAATGTGAAAGTTTAAAAATAGAAAAAAAATTTTTTAACTCAAATGTTTAATCAAGGGATGGAAAAATATTGAAAGCATTAGAAGTAGAAATGTTAGCAAACCTAAAATAAACAAGTACATAAAACTGGAATTCAAACCTCAAAAAGATAAAGATGAACGCAAGCTGACTATACGGGGTAAAACGAGAAGTTAATAATGTTTAGAAAAGCAACATAGAAATAAGAAATAAACAGTTCCAAATGTAAAGTTAAAGTTAAATCTGAGATAATGTAAAAGACAAATATTCAATATTAAGAAAAGATGGAGGGCTTCCCTGGTGGCGCAGTGGTTGAGAATCCGCCTGCTGATGCAGGGGACACGGGTTCGTGCCCCGGTCCGGGAAGATCCCACATGCCGCGGAGCGGCTGGGCCCGTGAGCCATGGCCGCTGAGCCTGAGCGTCCGGAGCCTGTGCCCCACAACGGGAGAGGCCACAACAGTGAGGCCCGCGTACCACAAAAAAAAAAAAAAAAAAAAAGAAAAGATGGAGAGAGAAGGCGAAGAGAGATGTTAGCTCCAGTGAAATGGAGGTCAGAGCACGAGCTTTGCTGACGGTGTCAGGTGTGGTTTATGCTCAGCTGCCTCCCCAGTCCCTTGGGGCAGGAGTAGCCTGAACCCACCCTTGTCATACCCCGGGGGCACTCCTATCCACAGACAGACATGCGCTTGGTAGAAGCTCCACCTTAAACGTCAGACTGAAAAATAAGAGTGCCTGTCCATTTCAGTTATTCTAGGTAAAACCGACACAAGTCAACGAAAAGGAGCCAAATATCTCAGCCAACAGAATTCAGCTGTGGCGCCTTCATCCCACTTACACATGACATGCCTTACGCGCCTGCCCCTTTAATCTTAGCCTTGGATGCGTTTCCAAGCTGAGATACATTCTGCCTGCATCTCTGTTGGTAACAGAGAATTTAAAACCCCCAAGCCACAGTCTCCTCTCAGAAACCGGGAAAGCGAATGGGGTGGGAGTGAGGGGTTGTCGGCTCTCCCCGGGGGGGGGCCCTTTCAAGGATCCACGGCCCTATACCGCCTTCCTTTCCCTCCTCACCAGCTATTGGGTGGATGACCGTTTCCCACCAGCCTTAAATTAGGCCTCTTTTGTTGAGGCCTCTCTTTGGAGATGTGATTCCCTATAAACAAGCTCCCTAATAATGTGACTTTCTACCATGGATTTCATGATACGCATTGCTTCCAGGTGCCTGCAGGCTTCTGTGAGCTGACCAACCACTGGCCTTATTTCCTGTGAAGTTTGCGTAGCGCTTGCTGCACAGAACGTTTAGATGGTTTTAACTTCTGAATTTCCCCCTCCCCCATCATACTTTGAGGAAAGGCTGAAGCAATTCTGCATTCGGCACCGTCCAGTCTGCTTTCAGTTGCCTGCATTGAAAAGAAGTTTTCCTTTGACAGCCCAGCTGTCACATATTTATCAAATGTTTGTACTTGGAAGTTTTACTATAAATTACAAAAGTTATACATGTTTTTAACTAAAAATTCAGTGTAGTAAGTGTTAATAAGCAGTAATAAGTAAAATTCCTCTTCACTCCTCCCCTCTCAAAATTCCACCTCTCTTAAATCTCACTGCACCTCAAATTCCATCCCCATTTTAAGGGCAACAGCTCTTAACCAATTTGTGCAAATCCTTTCAGATCACTTACAAACATGTAAAAAGCTTTTTTCTTTTTTATGCACAAGCAGACCTCCATTTGTGAGCTCTCCTTTCATCTTTCTGTCCCACTTCTGAGCAATTTCCTCAACTTGCTCAAGTGCAATATCCATTTCACTGACAAGCCATCGGCCGTGTCCATTCTCGGCCGTGTCCATTCTGTTCCTCAGTTTAACAGATTTTTCTTTTTGACAGTCGCCTTCGTTAGTACCCAACCTTACTATCCCTATGCCAACAGAGCTGTTAAAGGTTTTCGGACGACCTCCCCCCCCGCCCCCCGCCAACTTGTAAATTAAAGCTGAACAGTGAAATCCCAAAGCTTGTCACAATTTTTGTTTTTGCTTCTGTCAACTTTCACAGTTAAATTATATGTCTACTTCAGTATCCGTTATCTACTGCAGTATAAAAGAGCACCCCAGGGCTTCCCTGGTGGCGCAGTGCTTGAGAGTCCGCCTGCCGATGCAGGGGACGCTGGTTCGTGCCCCGGTCCGGGAAGATCCCACGTGCCGCGGAGCGGCTGGGCCCGTGAGCCATGGCCGCTGAGCCTGTGCGTCCGGAGCCTGTGCTCCGCAGCGGGAGAGGCCACAACAGTGAGAGGCCCGCGTACCACACACACACACACACACCAAAAAAAAAAAAAAAAAAAAAAAAAAAGAGCACCCCAGAACCTAGTGGCTTCAAACAATAATTTAGTCTTTCTTACAATTCTGTGTGTTGGCCAGGCCGTCCTTCTGGTCTGGGCTGGCCTCACTCCTGGGGCCGAGGCCTCAGCTGCCAGAGTTGGGCCTCCCTCTCCTCTTGGTCTCACATCCTCCAGGCTCATTCACGTGACAATCCTGTTCCAAAAACAGCAGACGCTGATGCCCAAGCACTTTTCAAGCCTCTGCCTGCATCCCACTGGCCAAAGCAAGTCACGTGGCCAAGCCCAGATTCAAAAGGTGGAGTAGTTTTCCACTTCTAGAAAATAGGAGTGGGAGAGTTACATTGCAAACAGGTGTATATACTGGGATGGAAGACACTTGTGGCTAATTTTTGCCATCTACTGCACCTTTCCCTGATAAAGCCTTTTGGTTTCACCAATGTAGTTTCCCCAGGTTTTGAAATTCATTTTGTTGTAGTAAGTAAATTAAGATTATCTGTGCCAATTTGGGCCCCATTACAGCAGAATATTTGCAATATTTATATTGCATACAAATGCATGTACATATTCATCTATCTTGAAAGGGAAAATTTCCCCAAACTGGGAATTAGACCTCTTTCTCTTTCCCTTCTTTTCCTCCTTCCTTCCATCCATCTCTCCTCCCTTCCTTCTTTGCTTTATGTTGGTTTATTATTATTTTATATTTATATTTTTATATGGATAAACCATTTGTTCCTAGTGCATGAGCTACAGGTTCTTTTGCTGATTGCAGTGTTGCTGTGTTAATCCAAACAGAACCTGGAAGATATACTAACCAGTTATATCTCTGTTCGTAAGTCTAGCCTAACACATAATTTTATAATTTCCATTGCATTCAAAGGCATTTCAACGAAAGCAACAGTTATGTCAGTCAAGAAAGAATCAGAAGATCCTAATTACTATGAATATGGTATGCAAGGTAATATCATTTTATACTAATTTTCTTCTTTAGAAGTTATCTGTGATGGAAAATTTTAATTAGCACCCATCTGAAAAACAGGAAACATGGCAATTAAGCCCTTGTGCCAAAACTACTGAGCCGGTGCTCTAGAGCCCACGAGCCACAACTACTGAAACCCAGGCGCCACAACTACTGAGGCCCGTGCACTTAGAGCCCATAATCTGCAACAAGAGAGGACACTGCAATGAGACGCACGCTCACTGCAACAAAGAGTGGCCCCAGCTCTCCACAACTAGAGAAAGTCTGCATGCAGCAATGAGGACCCAATGCTGCCAAAAATAAATAAACACATTTTTTAAAAAAACTCAAAATGGGGCTTCCCTGGTGGCGCAGTGGTTGAGAGTCCGCCTGCCGATGCAGGGAACACAGGTTCGTGCCCTGGTCCGGGAGGATCCCACATGCCGCGGAGCGTCTGGGCCCGTGAGCCATGGCCGCTGAGCCTGTGCGTCTGGAGCCTGTGCTCTGCAACGGGAGAGGCCACAGCAGTGAGAGGCCCGCGTACCGTGAAAAAAAAAAAAAAACAACTCAAAATGGATCAAAGACCTAAGTATGAGATAAAACTACAGTGCTCTTAGGAGAAAACACAGACATATATCTTTATGATCTTGGATTAGACAATGGTCTCTTATATATGAAATCTAAAGCACAAGCAGCCGAAGAAGAAAATAGACAAATTGAACTTCGCCAAAATTAAAAGCTCTTGTGCTTCAACGAATGTTATCCAAAAAGTGAAAAGACCACCAACAGGATGAGAGAAAACATTTGCAAATTATATATCTGATAAAGACCTAGCATCCAGAATATATAAGAACTCTTTCAACACAATAATAAAAATACAAACTACCCAATTTAAAAATGGGTTATTTGAATAGGCATTTCTCCAAAGAATATATACAAATGGCCAATGTGCATATGGAAAGATGCTAGATTAATCACTAGAGAAATGCAAACCAAAATCACAAAATATCACATCATACCCACTAGGATGATGTTAGTTTAAAAGGCAGACAGGGGACTTCCCAGGTGGCACAGTGGTTAAGAATCCGCCGACCAATGCAGGAGACACGGGTTCGAGCCCTGGCCCAGGAAGATCCCACATGCCACGGAGCAACCAAGCCCATGCGCCACAACTACTGGGCCTGCGCTCTAGAGCCTGCAAGCCACAACTACTGAGCCCGTGTGCCACAACTACTGAAGCCCACGCGCCTAGAGCCTATGTTCTACAACAAGATCAGCCACCACAACGAGAAGCCCGTGCACCGCAACAAAGAGTAGCCCCTGCTCACTGCAACTAGAGAAAGTCCACACTCAGCAACAAAGACCCAACGCAGCCAAAAATAAATAAATAAATTTTTTTTAAAAAAAAGCAGACAGTAGCAAGTGTTGGTGAAGATGTGGAGAAATTAGAATCCTCATACATTGCTCCTGGGAATGTAAAATGGTACCGCTCCTTTTCAGAATAGTTTGGCAGTTCCTCAAAATGCTAAATAAGGAGCATATGATCCAGCAATTCCACTCGTAGATATATATCCAATTCTACATTTTCCCAAGAGAAAATATATGTCCACACAAAAACTTATACATTATTCTTAATAATCAAAAGGTGGACACAACCCAAGTATCCATAAGCTGATGAATGGAGAAACAAAATGTGGTCTACCCATATAAGAGAATATTATTCAGCCATTAAAAATAATGAAGTACCAATACACACTGTAACATGAATGAACCTTGAATACACAATGCTGAGTGAAAGAAGCCAGACACAGAAAGGTACATATTGTATGATTCCATTTATATGAAATGTCCAGAATAGGCAAATCCATAGAGACAGAAAGTCCATTCGTGGTTACAGAGTCTGAAGAGAGAAGGGAGTGAGGAATGACCCCCAGTGGGCTCAGGGATTCTTTTGGGGGCGATGAAAATATTCTAGAAATAGTGATGATGGTTGTACTACCTTGTGAATATATGGAAAACCACTGAACTGTACACTTTAAAAGGATGAATTTTAACGTATGTGAATTATATCTGTTTTTAGAAAGCAAATTCAATGTCAGATTAACCTGTATAATCTGTATAAATAATCGGTATAAAATAAAATTTGTGATTAATTTTGACTTTTGACTTGAAAGCACTGATTATCCGATCGTTTTGAACACACTTGATACCCATTCAGTACATAGGGTTTTTGCTGTCGAACCTCTAGACCAGGAATACTTTTGCTGTAACTGTGAATAAATTTACCTGAGAGCCCTTGTCCTCTTGGTAAATTGATACTGGTCATCTTATCACTCATTTCCTTTTTAAAAAATTATTATTGTGGGAATTCCCTGGCGGTCCAGTGGTTGGGACTCGGTGATCTCACCGGCGAGGCCCCACATTCGGTCCCTGGTCAGGGAATGAAGATCCTGCAATCCATACGGCGCAGCCAAAAAAAAAAAAAAAAATTATTATTGCGGTAGAATCTACGTAACATAAAATTGGCAATTTTAACCATTTTTCAACGCACAGGTCAGTGACATTAAGTCCATTCACAGTATTGTGTGACTCCTCCCACCAGCCATCTCCAGAACTTTTCCATCATCACAGACAGAAACTGTCCCCATACAAGCAATAACTCCTCATTCCCTTCCTCTCGGCCCCTGGCAACCCCCAGTCTACTTTCTGTCTCTATGAATTTGCCGATTCTTGGTGCCTCATATAACTGGAATCAGACAGTATTTATCCTTTTGTGACTGGATTATTTCACTAGGTGTAACGTCTTCAAGTTTCTTCCACGTTGTAGCAGGTGTCAGAATTTCATTGCCATTCACCTATTTGTAATTTTGCCTTTTTTCTTTATGGAATGGCTATGAATCCATGTCTCTAACCCAAATTTGATGATGAAATTTGTGCTCCAAAGCAGGTCCTTCAAAAAATTCCTCATTTGAAGTATTTCAAAGGTCTGTTCCTCCATGCCCACTTTCCAGAGCATTGTCAGTATTTTATCTACACTGAATTTACTGTGTGTGATATTTAGGTCTGGGTTTTTTTGTTTTGTTTTGTTTTGTTTACTTTTTGGAATGGAAGAGGAGGAAAAGAAATGCATTGGCCTACTTGTAAGGCTTTTTTTTTTTTTTTTTAAAGTAAACTTGGTCTTGCTTAGGCTTGAACCTAACACGAGGCGATTTGTTTTTGTTTTTTTAAATTACCTACCTCAACGTCTGTTTTGTAAAGTCATGTAATGAGATGCAACATGGGTGTGTGACTTGCATTTATATGTAAGTGATTTGATCTCTGTCACGTGTGTGACTGTGTGCTCCACAGCCTGACCAGTTTGAGGGTGCAGCGTTGAGGTTGCATGGTTTTCTAGAAATGAACCAAAGATGGCTTCTGTATATTGGCCCCTAGGTAGTCTATTTTTTCACGGCAGGATGAGACCTATCCACTCAAAACCCTGCCAGCCCCAAATTCCAGGTGCCTGTGTATGTGATACGCTGAGAAGGACACACCGTCATCTAGGCAGTGTTCTGGCTGAGGATGCAAGACCTGAGTCTTACCATGAGGAAACGTCAGACGAACTCAAAATGAGGAACATTCCAGTGGGGAGGGGAAGGGGGAAGGAGGGGGCTCAAATCTTCAGAAATGGCAATGCCATAAAAAAAAATGAAGACAGATTATGGAACCATTCAAGATTAAAGGAGACGTGACAACTAAAAAGAAGAACGGACCCCCCCAAACTGGATCCCATACTGAAAGGGAGAGGCTATAATGAACATTTGGGCAACGGACAAAGTTGGAATATGAACCCTAGAATAGATAAAATTGTCTCACATGTTAAATTCTGTGTTTATAACTATACTGTGATCGTATAAGAGAATATCCCTATTCTAAGGAAAAAGTCACGGAAGTGTTCAGAGAGAAAGGTCCATAATGTATGTACCTTTCCCTCAAATGCTTCAGGACAAAAAAGTGTGTGTACAGACATCTATCTCTCTATATAGATTGGGGGTGGGGGGAGGGAGAGACAAAGATTACCAACAAACGGGGTAAATTGTTAACATCATGTTACCTGAGTAAAGGGTAGATAGATCTTCTTTGTACTATTTTATTTTTGCAACTTTTCTGTGTTTAAAACGATTTCCAAATATAAAGTTCTTTTTTTTTTTTTTTTTTTTTTTTTGCGGTGCGCGGGCCTCTCACTGTCGCGGCCTCTCCCGTTGCGGAGCACAGGCTCCGGACGCGCAGGCTCAGTGGCCATGGCTCACGGGCCCAGCCGCTCCGCAGCATGTGGGATCTTCCCGGACCGGGGCACGAACCCGCGTCCCCCTCATCGGCAGGTGGACTCTCAACCACTGCGCCACCAGGGAAGCCCTAAAGTTCTTTTTAAGAAAAGACATTTATGAGACAATTCAGGAAATTTGAACAATGCCTAGCTATGAGATAATGATAAAGAATAATTGTTCATTTGGAGGGGTCATCGCAATATCATGGTAATGCTAAAGGAAGAGACTTTACTTACGTACTTGCCTGTTATGCAGTATTTGCACACTGAACTCTGGGATTTACTTTAAACCACCAGTGTATTTGAAATTTTTCCAAAGCACAGATCAAAACAAAGGAAAAAACATAAAGAAAGGATCGTTTGTGTGAATTTGATATTAGGGAGTCGAAGTATTGCATGTATATTCCTGTGAGGGTCTGGAATTATTTGCATTGTTTTTAAATGATTTCTTTTTTAAAATTTGTATTTCTGCCTTGTTTGCTTTCCTTTCAGAGAGCCATCATTCTTCTGCCAGCACTGAAGTAATAGAAATGGAATCACCAGTGGAAGGTTAGAAAAATGAGGCATTTTCTCTCTCTCTCTCTCTCTTTTTTTTTTTTTTTTTAGTTTACAGTATTTCGAAGAGAATACACTCTTTTAAACACACATGTTTGAAAATACAGAAGACAACATACATGCCTTCTTAGAGAACTGGCCGAGTCCTCATCCTAAGATGTAGTATTAAAAACTCTGTCACTTTCCTACTCTTTTGATTTGTAAATGAGTCTACTTTAAGTGCCTGGATATACAGGTTAAGTGGTAAGAAAACTTTGCACTGATGCCATTTGCTACTTTATTTCATTTTGTCTTCTTGATGGGCATGCCAAAATCTTTTGAGCAAAGTTGAATAGAATTTTAGGAAATTCTTGAATTAGAGGTAAAACTTGATATATACTTCCCTCCATTCGTATATAAATCCTGAGCATCCTATTTAAGGCCTAAACTCTTTTTTTAAAAAATTTTATTTGTTTTTGGCTGCGTTGGGTCTTTGTTGCTGTGCGCGGACTTTCTCTAGTTGCGGGGAGCGGGGGCTACTCTTTGTTGCGCCGCACGGGCTTCTCATTGCGGTGGCTTGTCTTGTTGTGGAGCACGGGCTCTAGGGCGCGCAGGCTTCAGTAGTTGTGGCGCACGGGCTCTAGGGCGCGCAGGCTTCAGTAGTTGTGGCACACGGGCTTAGTTGCTCCGCGGCACGTGGGATCTTCCCAGACCGGGGCTCGAAGCTGTGTCCTCCGCATTGCTAGGCGGATTCTTAACCACTGTGCCACCAGGGAAGTCCTGGCCTAAACTCTTAAAGTGGTTTATGTAAGATAAAATTAATAAAGGAGATTTCCTCTGCAAACATAGAGGTATGAAGGTCTTTGTCAGTTTACAGGCAAGTTAATCTTGTTTTTAGGGGTTGTACACCTGTCTCAGTACCAAAAGGATTTGTGTTTTTCTTTTACATCAGAAACTTTCTCCAAGGGGCCGAGTTGCAGTCATTTTCGATAGCTTCCCTGATTTAGGGAGTCTGGAGTTTTTTGTTGTAGAGGATGGTTCCAACGGCCCCCTGAGCAATTTGTCTAAGTCTCTGACCTAGAAGAATTTTGGTAGATTTTGCCAGAGAACATACTATGATAGACTCCAGTCTTAGAATTGTTCATTCACTCATAAAATTAGTCATTTTGAACTTCATTGCTTTAGAACCAAGAAGACAAGCGGACTCTGTCATTATTTAACTCCTGTTTATTTTTCTAAATTATGTATTTTCATTGTGGTTTAAAAAACCCACATAACATAAAATTTACCATCTTAACCACTGTGAAGCGTGCAGTTTGGTAGTGCTGAGTATATTTATATTGTTGGAAAGAAGATTCCAGAACTTTTCATCTTGCAAATCTATCCCCATTAAACAACAACTCTCCCATTTTTCCTCCTGGCAACCCCTCTTCTACTTTCTGTCTCTATGAATTTGACTACTTCAGGTATCTCATATAAGCGGAATCATACGGTATTTGACTTTTTGTGACTGGGTTATTTCACTGAGCAGAATGCTTTCAGGGTTCATCCATGTTGTAGCCTGTGTCAGGATTCTTCCATTAATTTTTTGTTTCTTTTCTTTAACTCAATCTCTGACCTTCTCTGGATGTAAAGGAGGACAATTTTTTTTTTTTTTTTTTTTGTGGTACGCGGGCCTCTCACCGCTGCGGCCCCTCCCGCTGCGGAGCGCAGGCTCCGGACGCGCAGGCTCAGCGGCCATGGCTCACGGGCCCAGCCGCTCCGCGGCACGTGGGATCTTCCCGGACCGGGGCACGAACCCGCGTCCCCTGCATCGGCAGACGGACTCTCAACCACTGCGCCACCAGGGAAGCCCAGGACAATTATTTTGAATTGAGTTTAACTCTGTTCCTCCCTTATGTCATTTACTTTCCTTTGTAAAAGGCTGTTAAGGTATTGTTTGGTCATTTTTTAAATGGATGGATAGTACAATATTTGGAGAGAAGAAGACCTGTGTAGGAGTCAGTTGTAGAACTGGTGCTGAATTAGAATCAGAAAGATTTCATGGGCTGTTGGCCCTCGAAATAGTTCATTTCTAAACAGATTTTTTATTATCATGATATTGTGGGAAGCCCATTTACAACAGAGCTGAATTTGTTTGCTTTTTAAAACCTTTTTATTTTATGTCAGTCCTTTTATTTTTTAATTATTTATTTATTTATCTGGGGCAGGGAGGGGCCACGCTGCACAGCCTGTGGGATCTCAGTTTCTCAACCAGAGATTGAACCCCAGGCCACGGCAGTGAGAGCCCAGAATTCTAACCACGAGGCCACCAGGGAACTCCCTAAAACCTTTTTATTTTAAAATAATTATAGATTCACAAGAAGCTGCAAGAACGCTACAGAGCAGTCCAATGTATTTTCACCTGTTTTTCCCCAAAGGTTACAGCCTACGTAACGATAGTACAATATCAAAACAGTTTTGCATTCTACTCTTTCTTCTTTTGCTTACAATTAATGTAAGATTTGACAAATCTTTCTAAAATGAGCTAGAGTTAGGCGAGGTAAGCCAGACAGGCTTTTGTCTGTATGTAGAACTTAATGTATATGTCATAAGTCTTATCCATCAGAAAACTCAGTGAGGTACTTTAGGTACCTCGTATAATTGAAATCATATGATATTTGCTTTTTTGTGACTGGCTTATTTCACTGAGCATGTATATG